>NC_134212.1:53886521-54508521 GCF_965140235.1 Caretta caretta | reverse complement strand
GTGATCCATTCCCTGTCGCCCATTCATAGTTTCTGGCAAACAGAGGCTAGGGACACCATCCCTGTCCTTCCTGGCTAATAGACATTGATGGACCTATCCTCCATGAACTTACCTAGTTCTCTTTTGAACCCTGTTATAGTCTTGGCCTTCACAACATCCTCTGGCAAGGAGTTCCACAGGTTGACTGTGCATTGTGTGAAAAAATACTTCCTTTTCTTGGTTTTAAACCTGTTGCCTATTAATTTAATTTGGTGACCCCTAGTTCTTGTGTTATGAGAAGGAGTAAATAAAATTTCCTTATTTACTTTCTCCACACCAATCATGATTTTATAGACCTCTATCATATCCCTCCTTAGTTGTCTCTTTTCCAAGCTGAAAAGTACCAGTCCTATTAATCTCTCCTCACATGGCAGCCATTCCATACCCCTAATCATTTTTGTTGCCCTTTTTTGAACCATTTCCAGTTCCAATATATCTTTTTTGAGATAGAGCGACCACTTCTGCACGCAGTATTCAAGATGTGGCATACCAGGGATTTATATAAAGGCAATATGATATTTTCTGTCTTATTATCTATCCCTTTTTTTATGATTCCCAGTTTTCTGTTTGCTTTTTTGACTGCCACTGCACAGTGAGTGGATGTTTGCAGAGAACTATCCACAATGACTCCAAGATCTCATTCTTGAGTGATAACAGCTAATTTAGACACTATCATTTTATATGTACAGTTGAGATTATGTTTTCCAATGTGCATTACTTTGCATTTATCAACATTGAGTTTCATTGTCATTTTGTTGCCCAGTCACCCAGTTTTGAGAGATCCTTTTGTAGCTCTTCGCAGTCTGCCTGGGACTTAACTATCTTGAGTAGTTTTGTATCGTTTGCAAATTTTGCCACCTCACTGTTTACCCCTTTTTTCAAATCATTTATGAATATGTTGAATAGGACAGGTCCCAGTACAGACCCCTGGGGGACACCGCTATTTACCTCTCTCCATTCTGAAAACTGACCATTTATTCCTACGCTTTGTTTCCTATCTTTTAACGGTTACCAATGCATAAGAGGAGCTTCCCTCTTATCCCAAGACAGCTTACTTTGCTTAAGAGCCTTTGGTGAGGGACCTTGTCAAAGGCTTTCTGAAAATCTAAGTACACTATATCCATTGGATCCCACTTGTCCATATGCTTGTTGACCCCCTCAAAGAAGTGTAGTAGATTGGTGAGGCATGATTTCCCTTTACAAAAACCATGTTGACTCCTCCCCAACAAATTATGTTCATCTATGTGTCCGAAAATTTTGTTCTTTACTATAGCTTCAACCAGTTTCCAGGTACTGAAGTCAGGCTTACCAGCCTGTAATTGCTGCAATCACCTCTGGAGCCCTTTTTAAAAACTGGCGTCACATTAGCTAGTCTCCAGTCATTTGGTACAGAAGCTGATTTAAATGATAGGTTATAGACTACAGTTAGTAGTTTAGCAATTTGACATTTAAGTTCCTTCAGAACTCTTGGATGAATACCATCTGGTCCAGGTGACTTATTACTGTTTAATTTATCAATTTGCTCCAAAACCTCCTCTAATGACACCTCAATCTGGGACAGTTCCTCAGATCTGTCACCTAAAAAGAATGGCGCAGGTTTGGGAATATCCCTCACACCCTCAGCCATGAAGACTGATGCAAAAAATTTATTTAGTTTCTCCGCAATGGCCTTATTGTCCTTGAGTGCTCCTTTAGCATCTCGATCGTCCAGTAGCCCCACTGATTGTTTAGCAGGCTTCCTGCTTCTGATGTACTTAAAAAAATTTTTGCTAGTACTTTTGAGTCTTTGGCTGGCTCTTGTTCATATTCTTTTTTGGCCTTCCTAATTATATTTTTACATTTCTTTTGCCAGAGTTTGTGCTCCTTTCTATTTTCCTCACTAGGATTGAACTTCCACTTTTTAAAGGATGACTTTTTGTGTCTCACTGCTTCTTTTACTTTGTTGTTTAGCCATGCTGGCACTTTTTTTGGTTCTCTTACTATATTTTATTTAGAAACCGTTCTGCTTCTCCTACTTCCTTCTCACTTTACTAACAGCATTGCAATGAAAATGGGATCTGCATTTATGAGATCTGTTTATGCTGCTTTTTCCCCATCTGAAGTCATATAAACCTCTGATTTCATAATTCACTCCACATCAGCTAATAGACATTTAAAAATAGAGGTGTATGATTCCGTGAGAGATAAGCAGCAGAAGCAGATGCAAAGATCATTTTAAAATTTAAAACTAAATAGGAAAAAGTTTTGGTACCCACATCACAGTTAAGCCACAGGAAGATGTTTTAGATTTAGATTATGCACAATTATGGAAGTGGAATAAGCACCAGAGAATTTTGTTAAAAACATATTGGACACAGCAGATGTGGGCAAGAGCCAACAACTGCTGGAACATGCATACCAGATACCATATTAGGGTCAGGGATTAAAATCTCATTCTAAGTGGAAAAATAAATTAATGTCTCTGCATGACTTCTACTAAGTTACAGCGACCACAGTAAATATTTTTAAGAAGTGGTTGTATATGGTCTCACATATTGCAAAGAGCTAATTTTAGAAGAATAGGGTAACTAATTCACCCTTACATGTACACACACCTTGAAGCTGCATCTTTCAGACAAATAATTTATAATACATATGATCGGCAGTTTTGTTGTAGCAATGTTGGTCCCAGGATGCTCAAAAGCTTGTCTCTTTCACCAACAAAAGCTGGTCCAACAAAAGATATTACTTCACCCACGTTGTCTCTCTTATAATATAGAATCAATGTTGAGGATTCCATTTTATCGATCAAAAACAGCACTGGGTTAGCCAAAATATTTGATGGCTCAATATGTTCTTCTGTTTTCTGTTGCTGTCTTCACAGCTTCCTTAGAAATCAGATGATGTGTAGATAATTTAGATAAGCATATACATTTTGAGATACTAAGGCCTGGTCTACACTACACAGTTAAGTTGATGTAAGGCAGCTAACATCAACCTAATAATGTCTGTATCTACATTACCAGGTCTATTCCACCAACAAAACTCTCCTGCTGTGTTGGCTTAATTACTCCACCCCCACGAGAGGCATAGCACTTTAATCGATGTTGGCAGGTCAACGAAGCGGCAGTGTAGACAATGCACCCTGCAATGCTCTGCTGTGACCACTCTGATGAGTGTTTTCAACTCTGCTGCTCAGCAGCCAGGTACACAGGGAACAGCCCCTCCCTTGTTAAAGCACCGGGAACTTTTGAATTCCCATTTCCTATTTGTTCAGTGTCTGGAGCTCACCAGCATGGATGATCATGGCAACTCAACACCCCAAACGCGCTCCAGCCTGGAGTACACCAGAGGTGGTAGATCTTATTGGTCAGTGGGGAGAAGAGTATGTGCAAGCACAGCTCTGATCCAGCCGCAGAAACTTAGACATATATGAAAAGATTGCGTGGGGCATGGGGAACAAGGGCTACACCAGGGACACACAGCAGTGGTGTGTGAAAATCAAAGAACTTTGGCAAGGGTACCAGAAGACAAGGGAGGTGAACAGTTGTTCTGGTTGTGTACTGCAGACATGCTGCTTCTACAATGAGCTGCATGCAATTCTCAGTGGCAACCCACAACAACAACCCCCAAGAGCAGCGTGGATACCTCTGAAGAGTTGCAGTCATTCGCCACCGCAGGCAACACTGAGGTGGTGGTCTTGGCCAAGGATGAGGAAGAGGGGAATGGGAGACGGGTGAGCAGGGATCCATTCTCCCAGACAGCCAGGAGCTGTTTGAAACCCTCAAGCAGTCCAGCAAGTCACAGAACAGCATCGCGGCTAAGCATGATGCTGGGGAAGGCTCCTCTGATGCATCTGCAATTCCAATTAATATTGGGGGGGGGGGGTGTCATGTTCTTATACTGTATGCGTAATTTTTAAAAAAAATGAGGTACAGTGGCTCTCTGTTTCCCAATGGCCGCACTAGTTAGGCAGAAGGTGCCCCACAGAAAAGACTGTTTATAAGCACAGGGATGGCCCGGGAATCCTCCACAGAGATCTCCAGGGAAGTTTCATGACTTCATGATTTCATACCAAATTCATGGCCATGAAAAATGCATCACGGACCATGAAATCTGGGTACCCCCCTCCACTGGTCTTTTGTGTGCTGTTACCCAATATTACAGATTTCACGGGGGAGACTAGCATTTCTCATTTTGGGAGTTCTGACTCAAAAGGGAAGATCACAAGGTTATTTTAGGGGGGTCATGGTATTGCCACCTTTACATCTGCACTGCCTTCAGAGCTGGGTGGCCAAAAAGCAGTGGCTCTCAAGGCAGTGCCCCACCAGCAGCACAGAAGTAAGGGTGGCAATACCATACTATGCCATCCTTACTTCTGTGCTGCTGGTGGCGGCAGCGCTGCCTGCAGAGCTATGCTCCCGGCCAACAGCCACCGCTCTCCAGCTGCCCAGCTCTGAAGGCAGCATCGCCGCCACCAGCAGCAGTGCAGAAGTAAGGGTGCAATACTACAACTCCCCTACAATAACCTTGCAAACTCCCCACAACTCCTTTTTGGGTCAGGACCCCTACAATTTCAATATGGTGAAATTTCAGATTTAAATAGCTGAAATCATGAAATTTACTATTTTAAAAATCCTATGACCATGAAATTGACCAAAATGGACCATGAATTGGGTAGGGCTCTATATATGACGCTGCAATCCATTGCAGGAGGTTTCTGGGGAAGGCTGCCTTATGTCTTCCACCGTGATAGCACACTTTCCCACGCCACTCCAGCAGTAACTCTCCTGGCATCACTACAGTACATAGCATAGCAGCATGTTTGCAGCATCTGTACCCTTGCCGCCTCTTACCCTCAGGAGAGTGATTTCAGCTAGGCTCACCTAGGGAGATGGTGGCAGTTTTCATTCTGATTGCTCTGACAACAAACAATAGTGCATGTGATCTCACCCACATTGTGCTTTTCCGCTCCTTCACGATTTCCCAGACATGCCAGTGGTTTAGGTGGCAGGGGCTGGCATTGAGCGTAGAAGCTGCAAGCTTTGGGCCATGACTACCAGCAGTTGACGGGGGGTGTGGGGGAAAGGGTTGGGGAGGTTGGTGGGGGAGAAAGGGAAATTTGCTTGTGCATTCTTACCGCCGCAGGCCCACTGCCTGAGCCGCCTCTGCCAAGGCTTGCAGTTTCGTATGGTCAACAGTGGTCCCCGACTGCCTCACAACATCCATGTTACAAAGAGCAGGGAGTCACTGCCATCTGAGCTCCCATTGCGGGTGGCCCACCCAATGCTCCAGACGGTCCGGTGCCCATGTTCCCAGGCCATATTCACCATGCCTGGTAAAGCAAGCCAGTTCAATGAACACCTTGTGTAAATGAAAATGTTCTGCATTGTACTTCAGTGGAATAAGGGGGGTGATTTTTATATATCAGCTGTGCACTAGACCCTGATTGTGAACTGACAATAATTGCTTTGTGCTTTCCATGTCTTACAGATGAAAGCGTAGCCTTCAGCTCATCCTTCACACCAGCGGAAGATTGTCCCAGATTAGAAGAAGGTGAAAGAGAACAGGTGATGACATGTTTAAATGAGATTATGAACGCCTCTGGGACAGCTGACACCAAGCAGAGAGCATGGAGGAGTTCTCTCTCTGAAAAACTGGATATGGACATTGTGAGCAGGAGAAAAGCCCAGAAGCGTGAGCATGGCACGCAGCAGGAGATGCTGGGGATTCTAAAGGAACAGACAGACATGTAGAAGTGTCTGGTAGAACTTCAGGAGAAACACCTTGAGGGTAGACTCACTCTGCAGTACCTGAGGAACAGCATTCCTGCATTGCCATATTCCCCTTCCCCCTCTCCCAAACATGAGGCAAAGAGGGTGGGGGGGAAGAGAAACCTTTCCCTTCCACTCCACACTGGAGGAGGGTACTAGCAATAAAAGGCTACTGTATCTAAAAGACTAGATCACTATGTTTTTCTCCTCCAAATTTTATTCCAATGACTGACCAAGATTACATTCTTTTTTTGATATTTCACTTCTAATATGTTTGTGCAATAAAAGTCCAGGTCCTGAGAATGAAATAATCGTTATTACTTCACACTATGGGGGAAGGAGAGGTACTGGGAAACCGAGAAACCGGAGGGGATTTGCTGGAGACAGAAACCCAGCAGGCACAGCAAGTTTCACAGTATGGGAAGGCACAACTCAAGAAGCAGTGCACATTACTGTGGGTCACTACTAAATCTGGTTTTCAAAGCCTCCCTAAGAGGCAGTGCTCCAAATGCTCTTCTTATTGTCCTGATATCTGACTGCTCAAAAATTAGCAGACAACCTATCCGCCTCCATACCCCGTCCCTGTGGAAACTTCTCACCCGTTGCCTCACAGATATTATGGAGCACACAGCAGGCAGCTATAACCATGGGGATATTGCTTTCACTGAGCTCTAACCTAGTAAGCAAACTGCGCCAGCAACCCTTTAAACGGCCAAAGGCACATTCAACCACCATTCTGCACCTGCTCAGCCTATTATTGAACTGTTCGTTGCTGCTGTCCAGGTGTAGGGCTGGGTCTCCCAGCATCAATATTGACATTTAGATGTCACCAATGGTAATTTTGCATTCTGGAAAGAAAACCCCACTTGCAGCTTTCTGAACAGACCTGCGTTCTTAAAGATGGGGACATCATGTGCCTTCCCTGACATTCCCACATTGATGTCGGTAAAATGTCCCCGGTGATCCACCAGTGCTTGCAACACCATTGAAAAGTATCCCTTTCTGCAAGGTGGTCTGCTGCCAAGATAGGGTGTGATGGGGTGTACTGAGCAACAAGGGGTTAAGCGATCACCTGAAGCAAATGCTCCATCTGCTGGAGGAATTAAAAGGCAGAGAAGTAGCTCATTTGGGTGGCAGAGATGGAGATGAGCAGACCTGCAGCCCACAGCTTCAGCAGAGCAGCGAGAAGCTTAAAGAGGCCCTCCTTGAGAGAAGGGAGGACCCACCCAAGAGATAACCAGAGAGGGAAGTATCCTGTGACCTTGGAAATTCCCTTTTACGTCTTTTCATTTGGATTTCACCACCAGGCAAAGGCCTGGGACTGAGCTGATGCGACTGAGCTGACCCCCGAGGGGGGGAAAGGTAGAGAAGAGGAAGAGACCCAGGGAGGACAGCCTTAAGCAGCCTTGGTTGCCAGATTACTGGTAGCCCAAAAGGCCCTTGGCCAGAGCCTGGTGGAGTGGGAGGGCCCAGGCTCCCCTCCCCACAAACCCCTTGGCAGTCCAGGGTTATGGCTATGACCACTAGACCATGCTTCCCAACCAGAACCTGAGTGAGGACCATTACATAGGGAAATGCATGCCATCGATTACCCCACTGCAGTTAGGGAACCCCATCGTGGCAAAACCATCCAGTATTTCCTGCACGTTGCCAAAAATCACTATCCTTCTTAGCAAAAGGCAATTAATGGCCCCGCATACTTGGATCACAACAGCCCCCACAGCTCCAAATTTTTTTCCCTCTGATTGGTAGCAGTCTGGCATTGCAAGCTTCCACATAGTGATTGCCACTCACTTCTCCACTGTCACAGTGGGTCTCATTTTAGTGTCGCTGCACTGCAGGGCTGGGGAGAGCTCTGCACACAGTTCCTGGAAAGTAGCCACATATGAAAGTTCTTCAACCACTTCTCATCATCCCATAACTGCATAACGATGCAATCCCACCAGTCAGTGCTTGTTTCTCAGGACCAGAAACAGATGCTGCGCAATTGCCAGCAACAACTGGGAATTGTTTCATTCTATGGCTTCCAGAAGGGCTACTTGAAGGACGTTGTCATGTTCCATGTGGCGGCTCCTCTCCCAGCTCTGGAAATACTGTAGGATAAGTAAACACCATTACATGTGGTGTTTGTAATGCTCACAATAATACTGCACAGCTGAGTGGGAGCCATGCTTCTCAGGAGATGGCATACTCGTGGCTATGCCAGCCTTTTGAAAAATGGCACAAAACATTATCAGTTGCAGCTGAGATCAGGGAGTGTGGGGGAGAAAACTGCATCATGGGACGTTAAAGCAATGTTCCCAGTCCCTGCTGCGAAAATGTTTTGGTCCCATGAGGCATTGCAAGCCGTTCCCAAAATCCCCTGTGGTGAGTTGCACTATGGGATAGCTACCCACGGTGCATTGCTATCAGCATCAATACAAGTGCTGCTAGTGATGGCATGCTCCACCGATATAAGAACTGTGGTGTAGACATACACTACCAACTTAATTTCTGTAGCGGCTGGATATTGACTTAAGTCTGTGGTGTAGACATGCCCTGTCTGGTTTTGAGTTTAGGAACTATTTGATTTTTTGAGGCAACAAGTGAGGTTTCTCCTCAGGCAACTCTTGAAAATGCATCCAAAAACTGAATAGGAATATTCATTTTCTTGTACTTCACAAACAAAAAGTTGCAGATTTTAAACACACAACTTTAAAAATACTTAAGGAAACTGGGTTGAGTTTGGATACATTTTTTAGGTATCAATAGGTACAAATCAGCCAAGTCTGAAGTTTCTAACTTTGGCCATCTAAGTTATGAAAGCACAACATTTCTGATCACCTTTATAGGGTGTTTGTTTTTTTCCTGAGCACTTAACTAAAAAAAATTTTAAAAAATGGCTAGGCTAATTTTGCTCAACTTTAAGAAAGAACCTTTGTGCTAAGTATGGAAACTTAAGCCCAAAAGGAATTTGTTTGAGAAAGTCATGAGCAACTGAAAGTGAATGATTACAAACGGACACTGAATACCTAAATACATAGACTGCTGTTGGACATTGCCACATACAGATTTACAGAACTGTTCCTAGATAGTATGGTTTCCAAAGTCTCTTCCCCCCCCCAAGAAGTTAGCAGCTCTGAAAAGGTGGAGTGGACGTGTCTGAAAGAGGCAGGCTTCTTCTAACCCATCGAACAAACATGGTTGAGTAGTGAAAGGTTTATCTTTAAAGCGAAAACTTCTCCAAAGAGACAGCTGGCGGGGCTTAAAACAAATCCACCAGAGCAACCCCGTTAGCAAGGTCCAGACATAACATGGTGGTTTAAGCCCGAAATCAAATCAGTATCCCACTCCGGCAGCAGAGTGCCTATTAGAGCATTTCATTAGGTAACAGGATCCAGGTGCAGGGAAAAGAGAGGGAATAAACTATCTGCTCTTAGATGACAGCCTCTGACTATTTTATTTCTCATGAGTCAACACTTGCAGCCTCTTCTTCCCACACTGAGCTGGAGAGTAGAAGTAGGATCAATAGGACATTGTGGTAAACCCCCGACTGCAGCTTTGCTTAAAACAGCTGCTAACATTCATTGAATCCCATCTCTGCTTCTATGCCAGTTCCCCTCTATTCCTGTTCCTCTGCTGCCCCCAGCAAAAACCCTCAGTTCTTGTGTAAAACAGTCACGACCAAACTGCATAAAAGCTTCCTTTGAGACCCTCTAGTTCCAACCCCCCCTCCCCCCCACAACTACAACTCTCCTACTTTTTAAGGCTAAAACAGTCTTGAAAAGAGTACGCAAGCTGGTCATAGGTGATGGTTCTTTTATTAGCATGCACAGCAGACTTACAATAAGAGAAGAGTCTGCTTCTTCTGAATTTTAGGCACATTTGTGAGAAAAGGATTCCTTTGGAGAAGAGTTCAGAATTTTCTTTACTAGACTCGGAGTTTTTCACAGCCCCATGCCCACACAAGAGCAGAGTTAAATACCAGAGGCAACAAATTCAGTTCCTGGCTGAGTGTTGGAGAGCTAATACTCGGCTGCCGGATCCATCAATTTGAAGCTCACCATGCTCCACATATGCAATACCAGAGATGTAAAACGGTCTGGGAACCAAGAATCTACCCCCCTGATTGGTAGTACAGCAATATTCTACCATCCACCAAACTAAGAGTAGCTGCCATACCTGCCCTTCCAGCACAAACAGCCAGCACAGTAGCCAAGAGTTACGCTAGCCACGGTAGAATCAAAAAGGGGGAGAGATCACAAATTAACTAAATAAAGTACTACTGGGAGCACAGTGGGCAATTCTGGGGTCCCAGGCCTCCTGACTACCCATAGACGGGAAAAGAAAGGTTGCCACATTCTTCTGCAGCACCTATTGGTTCAGTGATGCAAGAGTATGTCTTCAAGAGATCAAACAGCAGTATGTGCGAGAGTGAGCACACCTGCAAATGGATGTGTTTCGAAGCAGTGCATCTAGGGAGTTGCCCTTTCTCCCACCTTCTATTTCCAACATCAGCAATGATAAGTTCAGTGGCAAGTCGTTCAAAAGAATCATCCCTTCGTCATATACAATATGAAATCCTAAAAACACGGGGCCAGATTCACCTCTGGCATAAGCAGAAGCGACCCACTGATATCACTGGGAGGTGTCTGCTCCCCTTCACCCCTTCCATGTTACATTCTATAACTGCAAACAGGTTAGGAAAAGGGAGAGAAAGCCAGCTCCTGCAAGTTCTTAATTCCATGACAGAAAGCCTAGCGCGTTCCTTCATTACTGAACTCAAATCCCAGAAAAAGGTACTGGCTTAGTGAGAAGAGCCCAGTGCACAATTTTAGTTAAGAACATAACGACTGCCATACTGCATCAGACCAATGGTCCATTTAGCCCAGTATCCTATCTCTGACAGCGGCCAGTACCAGAGCAATTTGTAAGAGATCCACCTCCATCCTCCCG
This sequence comes from Caretta caretta, assembly GCF_965140235.1. Taxonomy (NCBI): domain Eukaryota; kingdom Metazoa; phylum Chordata; order Testudines; family Cheloniidae; genus Caretta; species Caretta caretta. The sequence goes on along the minus strand of NC_134212.1, from coordinate 54,497,794 downwards.
TCCTGGCTTCTGGCAGTCAGAGGTTTAGGACTGCCCCAAACATGGAGTTACATCCCTGACCATCTTGGCCAATTGCCATTGATGGATCTATCCTCCAAGGACTTATCTAGTTCTTTTTTGGACCCAGTTATAATTTTGGACATCATACCATTTCATGACAATGAGTTCCATAGGTTAATTGTGCGAAAAAGTACTCCCTCGTTTGTATTAAACCCACTGCCTATTATTTTCGTCAGGTAACTGCTGGTTTTTGTATTGTGGGAAAGGGTAAGTAACACTTCTCTTCACTTTTTCCACACCTTTCATGATTTTGTAGACCTCTATCATATCGCCCTTAATAGTCTCTTTTCCAAACTGAACAGCCGTAATCTTTTTAGTCTCTCCTCGTATAAAAGCCATTCCATACTCGATCATCTTTGCTGCCCTTCTCTGAATCTCCTCCAGTTCCAGTGGTATTCTTTCTGAGACAGGGTGATCAGAACTGCACCCCATATTCAAGGTGTGGACATATCATGGATTTATATAGTGGCATTATGAGTTTCTGTCTTATTTTCTACCCTTTTCCTAATAGTTCCTAACATTCTGTTAGGCTTTTTGACCACTGCTGCGCATTGAGCTGAAGTTTTCAGAGAAATATCCACGATGATTCCAAGATCTCTGTATTGAATGATAACATACCACAACATTATATATGTGTAGTTGGGATCATTTTTCCCAATGTGCATTACTCCAGGTAGCTGGCTACACACATGTACAAAGTAACTTCAGGGTACCTTAAGCTCTGAGGCAACATAAAACTTCTCCAAACACAAGTCAAATCTCAAGCAAGGAAGGAAGGAAGAACTACAACTCACATTTCCCATTTAACTCTACTGCTTCTCCCATCCACATCTACCCAATCTTGTCAGGGAAAGTCAATCTTCTGTGCTGTGTCTGTGCTAACAGCCAAGTTCTCAGTGTCTAGTATTCTACTGATGCTTTTTGAGTGATCCAAGCACACCAGATGAGATCGATTTGTCTCTGCATGAGCTCAGAACCTACAGAGCTAAATATCAAGGAACTGTTTCCTTGCCTCTCTTTCATCCAGTCAAATCTCAAGCATGATTGAGATCCAAAACATGCCACTCAGCATCAGCAAAAACAAGGCATCCACATCTTGTCTGGGTTCTCCACAGCAGATCAATCCAAGAACACAGTTTTTTCAATCCCGTCCCCGCAAGGGTTCATTTCAGACAAAGAGCAGCAGTGGCAAGTACCCACAGCTGTTAGGATCCTAAAATGAAAAGCAGGTTTTTGTAAAGCCAGACAGTGCTACAAATCAGTACTTGTGCCAGAGCTGGCCAAGGCTGCATGATAAACTGAGCAGATTGCATTCTGAATAACTCTACAGCCAGTGAAGCAGACCACTTCAGGCTAGTCATTTTCACTGCACTGCTAATCTTACTTTCTCTCCTTGCAGAATGTGTGCTACATAACCTTGATATTGTGTATTCAGAGCACAGAGAACAAACAGCTGCTGTTCTCTTATAGGAATACTCAGTGCTGCCAGTTATTTGCACTCCCCCATACAATATACACTGAGGCCACAGATCACATAAAATTAGCCACTCATGCTCATGTCGTAACATTTGAAATATCCCTGTTTCAAAGCTGTATCAATGACAGAGAAGAGCCAAGTGTTTCCAAACAGAGGTAAAATAAATGGTGGAGCCCAAACCAGAAAAATCAGACTCCACTCCTGACCTAGTATCTCTTTCTATGGAAAAACCCTGCCACCTCCGGCGTATCAGACAGCCTTACCAAATACCATGCAGCTTATACTTTTATCGTATTTCTTTTCCCATCAGTGCCTGTTATCAAGAGTTGTGTGCACAATTAATCTCTAACCAGATTCTTCCTCATGCCTAAATCTGACTGCAGCATCACTTACGCCAAACAAATGTGATGGTAAACACTGAAGTGCTTTATTACTGAATGAGGCAGGAAGGCTAATTTTATCATGGTAGTTTGGAGGGAAGTTGTTTTAAATGGATGGCTCAGATAATTGTATATGTGGATTTTCACCTCCAAGTCAAAAGTTCAAATTGAGCCCAGATCAGTAACCAAAAGCAGATACCATCTGTTGAGGGCTTGGTGACCAATGGAACATGAATTGGAGGTCTAAGAGCCAGAATTTTAAGGTATTTCGGTGTCTAAAGATGCAGATGGGACCTAGTGGGCTTTTCAAAAGATCCTAGGTGCCTAATTCTCATTAAAGTCAGTGGTAGGTAGGTGTCTAGGCATATCTAAAATCCCACTAGGCCCCTATCTACATCTTTAGGAGCTTAAAAGCCTTTAAAAATCTGACTCCAGGCCTGCAGAGGTATCACGAAACCCACTCAGAATTAGCAATGTTATGGATAGCCTTAGCAGAGATATCAAGAAACGAGTGGACCATGGAAAATTAGTTATCCCCATTCCAGTTCAGGGTTCCAGCATACTGGCAGGGATGTGGGGAAGCTTGCATTGTCACTACCTGTGGGGTTGCTGCAGACACCAGTTTCCAAGGCTGTCAATCCAGAACCTTCCACCAGCCCTATATGAAGCCACCAATTTGATTTTTCTCTGTCTAGGACAGGACACTTATGCGACTCCCAGTATGCATTACCTGATGTCACAAAGGTACAGCAGATTCCTCCTCCATGATCTGATAGGGTTTTTAAAGAAAAAGATAGAGACAATGGAAAGGGAATTGGTATAGCAGCTTTTAAGGGAAAGTCAGGGTAGGTGTGAAACACATCTTCCCATTAGGCTGTAATGGAGGAAGAGCTAACTACAAGCACACCTTTAACATTTGCAAGGAGGGAAAGACAAGATAAAGAAAGCACAACAGCTTTATGAGATGTTGGTCAAATATAGGCTGAGATATTTGTCTGTCAGATGGAAGGACTCTCCCAAGACCTCTGCAACATATTAGGGCTTGTCTATATTTACAGTGCTGCAGTTACACCACTGCAGCGCTTAGTGAAGAAGCTATCTACTCCAACGGGCTTCTCCCACAGGGCTAGGTACCCCACCTCCCCAAGAGGCAGTAGCTATGTCAACAGGAGAAGCCCTCCCAATGACATAGCTCTGTCCACAACAGGAGTTAGGTTGGTATAACTGCATCACTTAGGGGTGTGGATTTTCCACACTTCTCTCCAACTGCTACAGGGAGAACCCTTTTACATTTATGCAGGAAGTCTTCAAACACTTGTTGCTCACCACCTGCCAAAGAAATCAAACTGCCCCTGTCCTTGGAGGAATAAGCAGCTTAGCTGACCTTTGTACAGACCTGCTTTAAGTGCAATTGAACAGTCCCTGTCTATGATGTATTCTGTTAATTCAGAGATCAAAAGGAAATCTTAACATTTACATGAACTGTAAACATAGTGATATCACTGTATTCATCTCTCTTTGAAATGTATAGCAAATCACCTGCGAATGGTGGAAAACAGGCAACTGCATTATGTTAATCCCTGTAGCTAATTACTGGTGATGCTTAGGGAACAGGTCTACTTCAAAGTCTCCATGATTGCCTATTGTTCAATAAAGGACTCCGAGCTGCCAAAAGAAGGCCTGAACTGTATAAAGACCCTTCGGTCCTGATCCTTTTCATCTCAGATCTGCTTGATGCTTCATGCAGGGGAAGCTTAAGTCATAGGACTGAGATTCCCAGTCCATTCTGTATCACCCTGAACATGAACATTGGACTATAACCCATGGACTAATTCTGAAAGACCTCTTTGCAACTACAAAGCTCACAATCTCTACTATGAATCTGATCTCAGAGCTGTACTCATGTCTGTATGTATGCTGATCTTTTAACCAATTCTCTTTTCTTTTTTAATAGATTTTAGTTTAGTTAAATAAGAATTGGTTGTAAGCGTGTATTTGAGTAAGATCTGAAATATTAATTAACCTGAGAGGTAATATGTCCGATCCTTTGGGATTGGTAGAACTTTCTTATATGATGAATAAGAATTTCAGTAATCCTCATCATATTTGAGTTGGGTGCCTGGGTGAAGGCCTGAGGCTGGGTTGCTTTAAGGGAACTACAACGTTGGCTTCTGGATAACCAATAAGGTATTATAGAAGCTGTTTTGTGCTAGCTTGGTAAATCTAAGTATTGGAATATCCACCAGCTTTGGGGATTGTCTGCCCCATTCTTTGCAGTTTACCCTAATTGATTAACCTCAGTGTGGCTCCCCTGAGACTCCAGAAAAGGCCCTTTCAACAGATTTATAGCCCACATCACCTCAGCATATATTGACCCATATATCAGGTAATGATTAACACAGTTCCATATAATTTGCTGCAACTGAAAAGAGAATTATTGAATCACATCCTCTAGGACTTTTCAAGTAATTAGGTTTTCATAAGATTCTAAGTTCAGTCCATCGCTGCAGTTGCTGATTGTAATTAACTCACCAACAGCAACATCATGGCATTTAAAATGCCAAATGGTTACCCAACTCTTTTCATCAGTAATCAAAGCATCCCACAAGCATTTGAATGGAAATTACAATAATTCAAACTCTATCGTTCTTCAATTAGGGTCTCATTTGGATCAACCTGTAGCAACACCAGTTCAAGCTTGTGCACTGATTATTCATCGGGGAGGGGGAGGGGAGAATCACACACACCTGCTCAAGGATCCAGTTGGAAGTCAAAAGCACAGTATTTGTTTTTGTGCCTACTGAACAGCTTAAGGACAAATACAGTTCCATGTAGGTAACATGAGCCACAGAACTTGGAGAAAGTGTGATGGAAGCAAAAGCTGCAAATTTTATAATTTCATTGTGAGATGAGAATTGCTTGGAATGGAAATTTGTTCTGAAATTTGTTTTTTAACAATGCCATTTGATTGTTTTGAACAAGATTTGAACAAGCTTTTAGGCAATATGGAACTTAAACCACCCAGTGCAGATAGTTAGCAACACTAACCTAGTCTCTCCCTCTTCCTACTCATTCACCCATCTGCCTTACTACCAAGTGCCCACACATAGTTTGAAGAACTTTCTAAACAAAGGTTTCAGAGTAACAGCCGTGTTAGTCTGTATTCGCAAAAAGAAAAGGAGTACTTGTGGCACTTTAGAGACTAACCAATTTATTTGAGCATAAGCTTTCGTGAGCTACAGCTCACTTCATCGGATGCACAAGGTGCCACAAGTACTCCTTTTCTAAACAAACTAAATACAAGAGAACCAAATCAACTAGCAAAATAAATAAATTAAAAGATACAAAAGATGTGGTGGGACTCCACTGTCCAGGGACAATAATCAGGTGAGAAGCCTATCTTTCCAATCAACTGTTACTGAAGGGAAGGGTGCTGAGACTCCTACCAGGATGCTGCCTATGGACTCTGCCTGGAGGTTTCGATCAGCCTCACTAGTAGGTGTAGGATATATTTGAAGCCTCCTTCCTAACCCACATCAGCTAATATAAGAGAAAAAACATTCTCTTCATTAGTTCCTGCCTTCAACTCCTCAGCTTTTTGGTTGCTGTGACTGGTGTGTGCCTTTTCTATTCTACACCTCCCTAGGTCTTCTGGATGTTACACAAGCCATATACTTTTCTATTCTGCCCACAACCTGTTTTTGGATTCTCCTCCCCAGTGAATAGCTCCTATTGCCTGCCTCTGCTACTGCTCAGGACTTTCCCCAAGCAGCAGCAGACTGAAACTGACATAGTTTCACTGCTGCCCAGTGGGTTCTGAATAGCGGCTGCAAAAGGAAAAGCTTTTAACAGTAGCACAAGCAGTAGACATGTCTGCAAACCCAAAACTGATCTGCATTGGTTTACACTCCGTTCGTGTTTGGAAGATTATCTTAGCAACCATAAGATGTAGAAACTGATTTTTTTCAGTGAAAACTTAGATTTTGCAGAAGTCTCTCAGGAAAGCTTATTTGCCACAGGCAAGGTGATTTTCAAGCCCTGAGAATAGCCAGAATATATTTGGCCAAGGAAAGAAAGGAATTGTTCAGCAAGATATAAGGAGTGAGAGTATGAAAATGAAGATTACTTTCCTATAACCAGAGTTCTCTGAGATGAATTCTGCCTATTCACTCATGGGATGTTTTGACCTGAATGGTAAAACTCCACTTACAAGCAGTGTTGGTAGGAGCACTGACCTTCCTCCCTCACCCTTTCCATGAGTGAACGAATTCTGAAAATGCCAGAGGGAGGGTACTGTCACAGTTTCAGGCCTCTGAACCTGTATTCCCCTCTGTGGTCTACCAAGGGCACCCACCCTCAGACTTCTTCTGGCTCCCAGCCGTTACTTACCTGGGTGGAGACCCACGTGTCATTTCCTCCTGACTGGGGCATTTCCAGCCTGCAGAATTCCTTGCCTACACTGCTACTATCCCCAGCAAGCCAGACTTCCTGAGCAGGCCAGCGCCTGCGCTTTGCTTTCTCGCCAATGGCTATCAACAGCATAACTGCCACAGTTGCCAGTTACCACCCACCTCTTTCTAGGCAAGCACACTCATTCTTAAGGTGAAAGCATTACAAAGAAACCATATTAAAAAACAATAAAAGAACCTACGCACAGGCTAAAAGATTACCAGAGGTCACCCTAACTCCAACCTCGGGCTCTAGTAGATGTCAGTTCTTCAAAACCCACAACTGGGTTTTCCCCAAGGTTACAAGTTCATCATTTTCTCAGATTCAGAATCAGATCCACCAGCTGGACAGTTCATCCATTTCTTTATACAGCTTGGGCCTTTGATCTCCAGTCCCCAGCAAAAACCTTCTCCTCAGGGCATAGCTTCAAAAGGCTCCGTTTTTGCATGACCCAGTGGGGAATTTGCATTAACCATCCCCTATGTATTCCTCAAGAAATCCACTTAACACTTATTGTCCCAAACGTACATTTCTTGTCTGGCACATTTTCAGTATAACACTTTGAACTCCCAGGCCTCACATCACATCTCCCCTCTAGAGCAGTTACGTACAAACATGGCCCACAATAATACATATTTGCATTTAACACAAAGAACCCCAAACACATTTAAATGTAATGCAGTAAGGTCTCCCAAGGATATAGCAGGAAATTGCCATATCTGTCACAGGTATAAAAGGGGCAGGGGCACTCCAGCTATTCAGTTCCTTCACCTGGGCCCTGGTTCCTTTGGTAAGCAGGACTCCAAGGAAAAGGGAAAGGTGGACGGGGAGTGTGAATATGCAGAATCCACCTCAAAGAACTCCAGTTTCAGGTAAGTAACCTTCATTTCTTTGAGTGTCCTCTGCATAGTCCCAGTCACAGGATAAACTGACAAGCAGTAATTGTGACCCAGGATGTGGGAAACATGGAGTCCTAATCAAATAAGGACTGCAATACTACCTCACCAAATTTTGCATCTGATATAGATTCTAAGTTTAGTGAGTAATGCATAGTAAATGTGTGGACTGTACTCCACATTGTTGCTCTGCATATTTCTATTAAAGGCATATGTCTAGGAAATGCCACAGAAGCTGCTTTTGATCCAGCAGAATGAGCTTTAATTCCCTCAGGAAGAGGGAGATCCATTATCTTATCAGCTTTTTTTTTAATACATAGTCTAAACCAGCAGTTCTCAAACTGTGGGTCAGGACCCCAAAGTGGGTCACAATCTTAATGGGGTCACTAGGGCTGGTGTTAGACTTGCTGGGGCCCAGGGCTAAAGCTGACTCCCAAAGGCTTGCGTCCTGGGTGGCAAGGCTCAGGTTACAAGCCCCCCGCCTGGGGCAGAAGCCCTTGGGCTTTAGCTTTGCCCCCCCTGCAGCAGGGCTCGGGCAGACTCAGGCTTCAGTCCACCCTCCTGAGGTTGAGCAGTAATTTTTATTGTCAGAAGGGGGTCACGGTGCAATGAAATTTGAGAACCGCTACTCTAACGCATCTTGAAAGAGTCTGAACAGTTACAGCTCTCCCTTTATTCCTCTTTTCATAAGGGACAAATTTGGAGATTGAACTAAATAGAAAGCTAAAACCCTTCCAACATCTAGTGCACATAATATAGCCTCACTCTCCTGAGTGTGAGGTTTGGGAAAAAAATACGAGTAATATTACAGATTGATGTATATGAAAATCTGATATTATTTGTGTAAGAATCTTGGGTGTGTACAGAGAATTACTTTATCCTTCTGAAAAACAGTCAATAGTGGGTCCACCATTAGCGCTTTTAATTCACTTATGTGCCTTGCTGAAGGAATAGCCTTCAAGGCGACTATCTTAATGGATAAATAGAACAAAGTACAGCTCTGCATAGGTTCAAACAGATAGTTAAGCTTTATGTTTAAATGCCAAGATGGTACAGGATTCCTGAATAGTGGATATAGATTAAGACCTTTCCAGAATCTTGAATAGGCTTGGAAGGATTAATTTTTATTCGTAAACGTTGGTAAACTTGGATTTCACCATACACACACAAACCAACGACAAATATTTCTATTGATAACTGAAATTTACGTAAGGGGCGAAGTACAAAAAATGCAGCTTGAGCACATATTTGAGTTTCATTTAAAGATATTTACTTTGTATATTTTGACACATGATGTTGACAATCTGTGGTTTAACGGTTATAAAGCTTTAAATTTTTGAATCTCAACCTCTACTTTCATTAAAAGTTATTGTGTGGAATCTTTCCTTGAATTAATTAGTACATTTTGCACTTCTAGAGAATAAGACTGTTCTAGTAGTCCCAGAGTCTTTGCCCACCATGTAGTTAGGTGAAAAAACTCAAGATCTGACTGGCACACAAATTTCCTTTTTTCTGTATCAACAAGTCCAATATTAATGGCAGAAATCTGTATAACCCTCTATACAGATGAACTAAGTCTGGGTATCACTGCTACTTGGCCCACAACAGCACGATCAAAATTACTCTGGGATTCTCTTGTTTTATTTTAACACTCTTTGAATAATGGAAATGAGGCAAAACGCATACAAAAGCTCTTGATCCCTGATCCTTTGTCTCTGCCTGCTCGCAAGCAGAATCTTTAAGAACATAAAAACGGCCACACTGGGTCGGACCAATGGTCCATCTAGCCCACTATCCTGTCTCCAACAGCAGCCAGTGCCAAATGCTTCAAAGGAAATAAACAGAACAGGGCAATTATAGAGTGATCCATCCCCTGTCATCCAATCCCAGCCCAGTCAGAGGCTTAGGGACACCCAGATATGGTGTTGCATCCCTGACAATCTTGGCTAATGCCATGATAGGAGCTTTCCTCCATGAACGTAGCTAATTCTTTTCTGAACCCAGTTACAATTTTGGCCTTAACATCCCCTGGCAATGAGGTTGACTGTGTGTTGTGTGAAGAAGTACTTCCTTATTTTTGTTTTAAGTCTGCTGCCTATGAATTCCATTGGGTGGCCACTGGTTCTTGTGTTATGTGAAGGAGTAAACAACACTTCCTAAATTTACTTCTTCCATGCCAATCATGATTTTATAGACCTCTATCATATCCCCCCTTAGTCGTCTCTTTTCCAAGCTGAAAAGTCCCATTCTTTTTAGTCTCTCCTCATACAGAAGGAAAAGGAGTACTTGTGGCACCTTGGAGACTAACCAATTTATTTGAGCATGAGCTTTCGTGAGCTACAGCTCACTTCATCAGATGTATACCGTGGAAACTGCAGCAGACTTTATATACACACAGAGAATATGAAACAATACCTCCTCCCACCCCACTGTCCTGCTGGTAATAGCTTATCTAAAGTGATCAACAGGTGGGCCATTTGGTTAGTCTCCAAGGTGCCACAAGTACTCCTTTTCTTTTTGCGAATACAGACTAACACGGCTGTTCCTCTGAAACCTGTCATTATGCAAGGCACTGCATTTAGCCGTATGGAGTGGAAATCTATCAACTGCATGAAAAAACTTGTACAGATACAGACAGACATCATCTTCCTTTCCAAATGCAAACAGATGGACATCGTACCAAAAGGACTGAAGGTAAGAAATCCATTACAATCTACATACCACACAGACTATGCTGACAGCTTGTGCCTCACGCTCTCAAAGAAACTGCGGAATCACCTGATCAAGATCCTCTACAGCAAACAGGGAAAGATTAAGAATGAGCTCTCAAAAATGGATACTCTCATAAAGAACCAACCTTCCACACAAACTTCCTCGTGGCTGGATTTTACTAAAACTAGACAAGCCATTTACAACGTACACTTTGCTTCTCTACAAAAGAAAAAGGACACTAAACTTTCTAAACTACTACATGCTACAAGGGGCCACAGCAATGGTTCCCTCACCCCACCTAGCAATATTGTTAACCTATCCAACTATACTCTCAGCCCAGCAGAAGCAGCTGTTCTATCTCGGGGCCTCTCCTTCTGCCCCTCCACCCCCACGAACATGATACAGTTCTGTGGTGACCTAGAATCCTATTTTCGACGTCTCCGTCTCAAGGAATATTTCCAAAATACCTCTGAACAACATACTAATCCACAGAGGTCTCCCTGCCAACACTACAGAAAGAGGGATTCTAGATGGACTCCTCCTGAAGGTCGAAACAGCAGACTGGACTTCTACATAGAGTGCTTCCGCCGACGTGCACGGGCTGAAATTGTGGAAAAGCAGCATCACTTGCCCCATAACCTCAGCCATGCGGAACGCAATGCCATCCACAGCCTCAGAAACAACTCTGACATCATAATCAAAAAGGCTGACAAAGGAGGTGCTGTTGTCATCATGAATAGGTCGGAATATGAACAAGAGGCTGCTCGGCAGCTCTCCAACACGAGTTTCTACAAGCCACTACCCTATGATCCCACTGAGAGTTACCAAAAGCAACTACAGCATTTGCTCAAGAAACTTCCTGAAAAAGCACAAGATCAAATCCGCACAGACACACCCCTGGAACCCCGACCTGGGATATTCTATCTACTACCCAAGATCCATAAACCTGGAAATCCTGGGCGCCCCACCATCTCAGGCATTGGCACCCTGACAGCAGGATTGTCTGGCTATGTAGACTCCCTCCTCAGGCCCTACGCTACCAGCACTCCCAGCTACCTTCGAGACACCACTGACTTCCTGAGGAAACTTCAATCCATCGGTGACCTTCCTGATAACACCATCCTGGCCACTATGGATGTAGAAGCCCTCTACACCAACATTCCACACAAAGATGGACTACAAGCCGTCAAGAACACTATCCCCGATAATGTCACGGCTAACCTGGTGGCTGAACTTTGTGACTTTGTCCTTACCCATAACTATTTCACATTTGGGGACAATGTATACCTTCAGATCAGCGGCACTGCTATGGGTACCCGCATGGCCCCACAGTATGCCAACATTTTTATGGCTGATTTAGAACAAAGCTTCCTCAGCTCTCGTCCCCTAAAGCCCCTACTCTACTTGCGCTATATTGATGACATCTTCATCATCTGGACCCATGGAAAAGAAGCCCTTGAGGAATTCCACCATGATTTCAACAATTTCCATCCCACCACCAACCTCAGCCTGGTCCAGTCCACACAAGAGATCCACTTCCTGGACACTACAGTGCTAATAAACAATGGCCACATAAACACCACCCTATACCGGAAACCTACTGACCGCTATTCCTACCTGCATGCCTCCAGCTTTCACCCTGACCACACCACATGATCCATCGTCTACAGCCAAGCTCTGCGATACAACCGCATTTGCTCCAACCCCTCAGACAGAGACAAACACCTACAAGATCTCTGTCAAGCTTTCTTACAACTACAATACCCACCTGCAGAAGTAAAGAAACAGATTGATAGAGCCAGAAGAGTTCCCAGAAGTTACCTACTACAGGACAGGCCTAACAAAGAAAATAACAGAACGCCACTAGCCGTCACCTTCAGCCCCCAACTAAAACCCCTCCAACGCATTATTAAGGATCTACAACCTATCCTAAAGGATGACCCAACACTCTCACAAGTCTTGGGAGACAGGCCAGTCCTTGCCTACAGACAGCCCCGCAACCTGAAGCAAATACTCACCAACAACCACATACCACACAACAGAACCACTAACCCAGGAACTTATCCTTGCAACAAAGCCCGTTGCCAATTGTGCCCACATATCTATTCAGGGGACACCATCACAGGGCCTAATAACATCAGCCACACTATCAGAGGCTCGTTCACCTGCACATCCACCAATGTGATATATGCCATCATGTGCCAGCAATGCCCCTCTGCCATGTACATTGGTCAAACTGGACAGTCTCTACGTAAAAGAATAAATGGACACAAATCAGATGTCAAGAATTATAACATTCATAAACCAGTCGGAGAACACTTCAATCTCTCTGGTCACGCAATCACAGACATGAAGGTCGCTATCTTAAAACAAAAAAACTTCAAATCCAGACTCCAGCGAGAAACTGCTGAATTGGAATTCATTTGCAAATTGGATACTATTAATTTAGGCTTAAATAGAGACTGGGAGTGGCTAAGTCATTATGCAAGGTAGCCTGTTTCCTCTTGTTTTTTCCTACCCCCCCCCCCAGATGTTCTGGTTTAACTTGGATTTAAACTTGGAGAGTGGTCAGTTTAGATGAGCTATTACCAGCAGGAGAGTGAGTTTGTGTGTGTATGGGGGTGGGGGGGATGTGAGAAAACCTGGATCTATGCAGGAAATAGCCCGACTTGATTATGTAAAGAGTTGTCACTTTGGATGGGCTAGCACCAGCAGGAGAGTGAATTTGTGTGGGGGGGTGGAGGGTGAGAAAACCTGGATTTGTGCTGGAAATGGCCCACCTGTTGATCACTTTAGATAAGCTATTACCAGCAGGACAGTGGGGTGGGAGGAGGTATTGTTTCATATTCTCTGTGTGTATATAAAGTCTGCTGCAGTTTCCACGGTATACATCTGATGAAGTGAGCTGTAGCTCACGAAAGCTCATGCTCAAATAAATTGGTTAGTCTCCAAGGTGCCACAAGTACTCCTTTTCTTTTTGCGAATACAGACTAACACGGCTGTTCCTCTGAAACCTCTCATACAGAAGATGTTTCATACCCCAAATCATTTTTGTTGCCATTCTTTTTACCTTTTCCAATTTGAATACATATTTTTTAAGATGAGGCACCCAGAACTGCACACAGTATTCAAGGCGTGTGCATAACATGGATTTATATGGTGGCATTATGATATTTTCTGTCTTATTACTTATCCCTTTCATAATGATTCCCAACATTGTTAACTTTATGGACTGATGCTGCATGTTGAGACACGTTTTCAGAGACCTATCCACAATGATTCCATGATCCCTTTCTTGAGTAGTAACAGCTAAATTAGACCCCATCATTTTGTATGTATAGTTGAGATTACATTTTCCAACATGGATTACTTTGCGTTTATCAATATTGAATCTCGTCTGTCATTTTATTGCCCTGTCACCCAGTTTTGTGAGATCCCTTTGTAACTCTTCGCAGTCAGCCTTGGACTTAACTATCTTGAGAAATTTTGTATCATCTGAAAACTTCACCACCTCACTGTTTAACCCCTTTTCCACATCATTCATGAATATGTTGAAATGCACCAGCCCCAGGACAGATCCTTTGAGGATGTTGGTATTTACTACTCTGCACTGTGAAAACTGACCATTTATTCCTACTCTGTTTCCCTATCTTTTAACCCCATGAGAGGGCCTTTCCTTTTCCCCCCATAACTCCTTATTTTGCTTAAAAGCCTTTGGTGAGGGACATTGTCAAAGACTTTCTGAAAGTCCAGGTACACTATATCCACTAGTTTCAGAGTAACAGCCGTGTTAGTCTGTATTCGCAAAAAGAAAAGGAGTACTTGTGGCACCTTAGAGACTAACCAATTTATTTGAGCATAAGCTTTCGTGAGTGAAGTGATCATTCCGATGAAGTGAGCTGTAGCTCACGAAAGCTTATGCTCAAATAAATTGGTTAGTCTCTAAGGTGCCACAAGTACTCCTTTTCTTTATATCCACTAGATCACCCTTGTCTACATGTTTTTTGACACCTTCAAAGAAGTCTGAGTTTTACAAATTCTCTGATGCTTCTTGTTGATGCTGGAGGCATAAACAAAACAAAAAAATCTATTAGGGGTCCCCCACGTGTTGAAGAGGTGTGATACCACTTCGTCCTTCAGCAACCAGTTTTGTATACGAGATGTTGACTTGCTCAGATGGTCTGCTAATGTATTTAGTTCCCTTCATACATGAATTGTTATCAGGTGAATCTTGTGTGTTATACAACAATTCCATAAAGACATTACCTCTCTGCACAACTCTAGAACAATGGTTTTCAAACTTTGTTTTCTGGGGGACCCAGTTGAGGAAAATTGTTGATGCCTGGGACCCAACGGAGCTGGGGATGAGGGGTTTGCGGTGTGGGAGGGGCTCAGGGCTGGGGTAGGGAGTTGGAGTGCAGGAGGGGGTCAGGGCTCTGGGCTGGGGGTGCAGGCTCTGGGGTGGGGCCAGGGATGAGGGGTTTGGGGTACAGGAAGGGATTCTGAGTTGGGGGGGCTCAAGGCTGGGGCAGGTGGTCGGGGTGCAGCAGGGGGTCTGGGCTCTGGGCGTGGGCTCTGGGGTGGGGTTGGGGTTGGGGATGAGGAGTTTGGGGTGGAGGAAGGGGTTCCAGGTTTAGGGGAGTTCAGGGCTGGGGCAAGGGATTGGGGACCAGACTAACCTCAGGCGGCTCCTGGTCAGCAGCGCAGCCGGGGTGCAGAAGCAGGCTTCCAGCCTGTCCTGGCGCCACGGACCTCACTGGGCCCCAGAAGCGGCCAGCAGCAGGTCCCACTCCTAGGCGGAAGTGCACAAGTGGCTTCACGCCACTCTCACCTGCAGGCCCCCGGCCAATAGGAGTGCAGAGGCGGTGCTTGGGATGGGGGCAGCATGCGGAGCCCTGTGGCCCCCTGCCTAGAAGCCACTGCTGGCCGCTTCCAGGGCACAGCGTGGTGTTGGAAAAGGTAGGCACTAGCCTGCCTTAGTTGGGCAGAACCGCCAATGGGACTTTTAAATTCCCGGTCGGCAGTGCTGACCAGAGCAAGGCGACCCAGTACCTGACATGCCGCAATCCACGGATTGAAAAACTCTTCTCTCCCCTTGCCTATTTAGATAATATAATGCTGTTTTATTGTCTGTCATCATTTGAACCACAAAAAGAAAAGGAGTACTTGTGGCACCTTAGAGACTAACAAATTTATTTGAGCATAAGCTTTCGTGAGCTACAGCTCACTTCATCGGATGCATCATGCATCCGATGAAGTGAGCTGTAGCTCACGAAAGCTTATGCTCAAATAAATTGGTTAGTCTCTAAGGTGCCACAAGTACTCCTTTCCTTTTTGCGACTACAGACTAACACAGCTGCTACTCTGAAACCTGTCATTTGAACCACAGTGTCTTACGCAAGGCAGAAGTGATTTTAAAGCCGATCTTATTGCTCTCAATTCCAGAACACTGAAGTTTCTCTCTCCTGGTGACCATGCCTGCTGATTATCAGATTGTTACCTAAATAAGTCCCCCATCCCAGAGCAGATACATCTGTGGTAACTATTAACGATGGCATAGGAAGACTGAATGCTATACTCTGTTACATTTAGACCGTTCCATCCACCACTTTATGTTGTTAACATCCGCTGTAGAATTTTGAATTTTTTATGCAAATCTATGCCCGATTTGTAGCTGATAAAATAATCAGTGCTGTAGTTCCCTCATTTAGAGATTAGTGGGTAGATGGTCACTGATGTGGTCAATGCTGAAAGACGCATCAATCAAAGGGGAGAGGAATAATATCTGTTGTAGGGATTGCAGGAGCAGAAAGTACAGCCAATTTTATTTTTACACACCTTTCTTTGGAAAGAAAGGCTTTGACCACCACAAAGTCCAGTATGGTCCCTATGAAAGGAATCCTCCAAGATGGACAGTGATTTTTCCCAATGCATGCATAAACCCAGATTGGCAAAAAGTAAACTTATCTGCTTTACATCCTATGTAATCTTTTTCTTCCTCAATAATACTTTTATTAACCAATAGTCTAGGTATGGATATACAAAAATTGCATTTCCTTACATATGCTGCCAAAGACAGATATTCTGTAAATACTACTCATGGGGGAATCCTGCAGCAGTGCGTACACTCAGAATTCATGTGCCTCACACACTCCCCCACCACAGAAAATACATTCTGCTGGAAAGGTGCTGCAGTTATTCCTTTCGTGCACAGGGCTGCTGTGGCATCAGAACAAAGCAGTTGTGGTGCAGGGGAGCGGGGTGCAGGGACACAGAGAAGGGAGGTGCATGGATACATGGGATGGGGAGGGGTTGGCTGAGTGGGAGTACAGGGACACATGTGGACAGGAACAGATGTGCCTGATTGAATGAGAGGGGCTAGGAATCAGCCAGGATCTGCATGGTGGAGGCTCCCTAACAATCCCTTCCCACCCAAAAAAACACAACCCTGTTCCATACTTCTCCCACCCACACCCAACAACCCTCCAAGTTCACAACCAAGCTCCTTCCCAGCAATTTTCCCTCTCCATCAGCATCTCCATTACCCCTGACTCCCCCAAGCCTTTGCACTGCTTCTGAGGGGGTACGAGAAATACATTTCTGTATTGTAGTTTAAATAAATTACTTAGAATTCTGTATTAAAATGCCTAATAAGAAATCTATGCCAAAAAACATTTCCATAATCTCGTGTTGTCTGTATTGTTAGACATATTTGCTGAGAGATTTTAAAATAAATTACCAAATAATTGAAACTGGCATGATTATACGGTGTTATTTTGACAATAAAATATATAGAATTTTAAAATATTGTGTGGAGTATTTTTAATTTTTTGGCTCAGAATTCCCCCAGGAGTAAAATACCCTTGGAGCCAAGGACAGATCAAAGCATAGGACTCTGTATTGAAAGTGGTTCTCTCCTACCATAAAATGTAGATACCTGTGATGACATGGTCTTATTGAAATATGTATCTTTTAAATCCAAAGGTGCAAACCAATCCTGGGGGGAAAGAGAAGGGACTTATGCTAGAGACAACATGCGGAAACAAAAATTTTATAACATTGTTTCATTTTCATAGAATCATAGAATATCAGGGTTGGAAGGGACCCCTAAAGGTCATCTAGTCCAACCCCCTGCTCGAAGCAGGACCAATTCCCAGTTAAATCATCCCAGCCAGGGCTTTGTCAAGCCTGACCTTAAAAACCTCTAAGGAAGGAGATTCTACCACCTCCCTAGGTAACGCATTCCAGTGTTTCACCACCCTCTTAGTGAAAAAGTTTTTCCTAATATCCAATCTAAACCTCCCCCACTGCAACTTGAGACCATTACTCCTCGTTCTGTCATCTGCTACCACTGAGAACAGTCTAGAGCCATCCTCTTTGGAACCCCCTTTCAGGTAGTTGAAAGCAGCTATCAAATCCCCCCTCATTCTTCTCTTCTGCAGGCTAAACAATCCCAGCTCCCTCAGCCTCTCCTCATAAGTCATGTGTTCTAGACCCCTAATCATTTTTCAGAGGAACAGCCGTGTTAGTCTGTATTCGCAAAAAGAAAAGGAGTACTTGTGGCACCTTAGAGACTAACCAATTTATCTGAGCATGAGCTTTCGTGACCTCACGAAAGCTCATGCTCAAATAAATTGGTTAGTCTCTAAGGTGCCACAAGTACTCCTAATCATTTTTGTTGCCCTTCGCTGGACTCTCTCCAATTTATCCACATCCTTCTTGTAGTGTGGGGCCCAAAACTGGACACAGTACTCCAGATGAGGCCTCACCAATGTCGAATTTTCTGAGATCTAAAATGGAGACAGATCCACCACCTTTTTTCAGAATCAAGAAATAATGCAAATAAAACCCTCTCCCTTTGTGCTTATGAGTGACCCCTTCGCTTGCCCCTGATTGTAACAGGAAACCGATCTCCTCCCTCAGCAGGCTCTCTTGAATTGCATCCCTGACTGGGGGGCAGGAGAGGGATAGGCTTGGGACAAGAAAGGGTTTTGAACTGTATGGAGTAATCACATGCATTCTTCTCTAGAATCCACCTGTTTGATGTTATTGATTGCCCTGACAGTAAAATAGGAAAAGCAGTCCCCAAATGGGCGGGAAGGGGCATAAAAGTGTCTAATAACACTGGACTGCAGCTCTGTGTCCTCATGTCAGATCTGTTGTCTTGAAGAAAGTATAGAACATAAGAACATATAGAACATAAGAACATGAGTCAGACCAAAGGTCCATCTAGCCCAATATCCTGTCTTCCAATAGTGGCCAATGCCAGGTGCCCCAAAGGGAATGAACAGGTAATCATCAAGTGACCCATTCCCTGTCACCCATTCCCAGCTTCTGGCAAACAGAGGCTAGGGACACCATCCCCGTCCTTCCTGGCTAATAGACATTGATGGATCTATCCTCCATGAATTTATCTAGTTCTTTTTTGAACCCCGTTATAGTCTTGGCCTTCACAAAAATCCGTTGGTAAAGAGTTCCACAGGTTGACTGTGCATTTGTGTGAAAAAAAATACTTCCTTTTCTTTGTTTTAAACCTGTTGCCTATTAATTTAATTTGGTGACCCCTAGTTCTTGTGTTATGAGAAGGAATAACACTTCCTAACTTTACTTTTTCCATGCCAATCATGATTTTATAGACCTCTATCATATCCCCCCTTAGTCATCTCTTTTCCAATCTGAAAAATCCCAGTCTCCTCATACGGAAACCGTTCCATACCCCTAATCATTTTTGCAGCCCTTTTCTGAACCTTTCCCAATTCTAATACATCTTTTATGAGATAGGGTGACTACATTTGCATACAGTATTCAAGATATGGGTGTACCATGGATTTATATAGAGGCAATACAATATTTTGTCTTATCTATCCCTTTCTTAACGACTCCCAACATTCTATTCACTTTGACTGCCGCTGCATATTGAGTGGATGTTTACAGAGAACTATCCATAATGATTCCAAGATCTCATTCTTGAGTGGTAACAGCTAATTTAGACCCCAACATTTAGACACATTTTATATGTGTAGTTGGGATTATGTTTCCCAATGTGCATTACTTCGCATTTATCAACATTTAATTTCATCTGCCATTTTGTTACCCAGTTTTGAGAGATCCTTTTGTAGCTCTTTGCAGACTGCCTGGGACTTAACAATCTTGAGTAATTTTCTATCATCTGCAAATTTTGCCACCTCACTGTTTACCCCTTTTTCCAGATCATTTATGAATATGTTGAATAGGGCTGCTCCCAGTACAGACCCCTGAGAGACACTACTATTTACCTCTCTCCAGTCTGAAAACTGACCATTTATTCCTACCTTTTGTTTCTTATCATAGAATCATAGAATAACAGAGTTGGAAGAGACCTCTGGAGGCCATCTAGTCCAACCCCCTGCCCAGAGCAGGACTAATCCCAACTAAATCATCCCAGCCAGGGCTTTGTCAAGCCTGACCTTAAAAACTTCTAAGGAAGGGGATTCCACCACCTCCCTAGGTAACGCATTCCAGTGTTTCACCACCCTCTTAGTGAAAAAGCTTTTCCTAATATCCAACCTAAATCTTCCCCACTGCAACTTGAGACCATTACTCCTTGTCCTGTCATCTGCTATCACTGAGAATAGTCTAGATCCATCCTCTTTGGATCCACCTTTCAGGTAGTTAAAGGAGCTATCAAATCCCCTCTCATTCTTCTCTTCTGCAGACTAAACAATCCCAGTTCCCTCAGCCTCTCCTAAGAAGTCATGTGTTCCAGACCCCTAATCATTTTTGTTGCCCTTCGCTGGACTCTCTCCAATTTCTCCACATCCTTCTTGAAGTGTGGGGCCCAAAACTGGACACAGTACTCCAGATGAGGCCTCACCAGTGTCGAATAGAGGGGAACGATCACATCCCTCGATCTGCTGGCAATGCCCCTACTTATACATCCCAAAATGCCATTGGCCTTCTTGGCAACAACGGCACACTGTTGACACATATCCAGCTTCTCGTCTACTGTCACCCCTAGGTCCTTCTCTGCAGAACTGCTGCCTAGCCATTCGGTCCCTAGTCTGTAGCTGTGCATTGGATTCTTCCGTCCTAAGTGCAGGACTCTGCACTTGTCCTTGTTGAACCTCATCACATTTCTTTTGGCCCAATCCTCCAATTTGTCTAGGTCCCTCTGTATCCTATCCCTACCCTCCAGCATATCTACCACTCCTCCCACTTTAGTGTCATCCGCAAACTTGCTGAGGGTGCAATCCACACCATCCTCCAGATCATTAATGAAGATATTGAACAAAACCGGCCCCAGGACCGACCCTTGGGGCACTCCGCTAGATACCAGCTGCCAACTAGACATGGAGCCATTGATCACTACCCATTGAGCCCGACAATCTAGCCACCTTGTAGTGCATCCATCCAGCCCATACTTCTTTAACTTGCTGACAAGAATACTGTAGGAGACAGTGTCAAAAGCTTTGCTAAAGTCGAGGAATAACATGTCCACTGCTTCCCCTTCATCCACAGATCCACTTATCTCATCATAGAAGGCAATTAGATTAGTCAGTCATGACTTGCCCTTGGTGAATCCACGCTGACTGTTCCTGATCACTTTCCTCTCCTCTAAGTGCTTCAGAATTGATTCCTTGAGGACATGCTCCATGATTTTTCCAGGGACTGAGGTGAGGCTGACAGGCCTGTAGTTCCCAGGATCCTCCTTCTTCCCTTTTTTAAAGATTGGCACTACATTAGCCTTTTTCCAGTCTTCCGGGACTTCCCCCGATTGCCATGAGTTTTCAAAGATAATGGACAATGGCTCTGCAATCACATCCGCCAATTCCTTTAGCACTCTCGGATGCAACGCATCCAGCCCCATGGACTTGTGCTCGTCCAGTTTTTCTAAATAGTCCCGAACCACTTCTTCCTTCACAGAAGGCTGGCCACCTCCTCCCCATGCTGTGCTGCCCAGTGCAGTAGTCTGGGAGCTGACCTTGTTTGTGAAGACAGAGGCAAAAAAAGCATTGAGTACATCAGCTTTTTCCAAATCCTCTGTCACTAGGTTGCCTCCCTCATTCAGTAAGGGGCTCACACTTTCCTTGGCTTTCTTCTTGTTGCTAACATACCTGAAGAAACCCTTCTTGTTACTCTTAACATCCTTCGCTAGCTGCAACTCCAGGTGTGATTTAGCCTTCCTGATTTCATTCCTACATACCCGAGCAATATTTACATACTCATCCCTGGTCATTTGTCCAGTCTTCCACTTCTTGTAAGCCTCTTTTTTCTGTTTAAGAGCAGCAAGGATTTCACTGTTAAGCCAAGCTCGTCGCCTGCCATATTTACTATTCTTTCTACACTTCGGGATGGTTTGTCCCTGTAACCTCAATAAGGATTCTTTAAAATACAGCCAGCTCTCCTGGACTCCTTTCCCCCTCATGGTATTCTCCCAGGGGATCCTTCCCATCAGTTCCCTGAGGGAGTCAAAGTCTGCTTTTCTGAAGTCCAGGGTCCGTATTCTGCTGCTTTCCTTTCTTCCTTGTGTCAGGATCCTGAACTCGACCATCTCATGGTCACTGCCTCCCAGGTTCCCATCCACTTTTGCTTCCCCTACTAATTCTTCCCAGTTTCTGAGCAGCAGGTCAAGAAGAGCTCTGCCCCTAATTGGTTCCTCCAGCACTTGCACCAGGAAATTGTCCCCTACACTTTCCAAAAACTTCCTGGATTGTCTGTGCACCACTGTATTGCTCTCCCAGCAGATATCAGGATGATTGAAGTCGCCCATGAGAACCAGGGCGTGCAAGCTAGTAGCTTCTGCGAGTTGCCGGAAGAAAGCCTCATCCACCTCATCCCCCTGGTCCGGTGGTCTATAGCAGACTCCCACCACGACATCACCCTTGTTGCTCACGCTTCTAAACTTAATCCAGAGACTCTCAGGTTTTTCTGTAGTTTCATACTTGAGCTCTGAGCAGTCATACTGCTCCCTCACATACAGTGCAACTCCCCCATCTTTTCTGGCCTCCCTGTCCTTCCTGAATAGTGTTTACCCATCCATGACAGTACTCCAGTCATGTGAGTTATCCCACCAAGTCTCTGTTATTCCAATCACATCATAATTCCCTGACTTTGCCAGGACCTCCAGTTCTCCCTGCTTGTTTCCCAGGCTTTGTGCATTTGTATATAGGCACTTGAGATAACCCACTGATCGCCCCTCGTTCTCAGTATGAGGCAGGAGCCCTCCCCTCTCACACACTATCTTTTAACCAGTTACCATTCCAGGAGAGGACCTTCCCTCTTATCCCATGACAGCTTACTTTGCTTAAGAGCCTTGGCGAGGGACCTTGTCAGGGTTGGAAGGGACCTCAGGGAAAGGCTTTCTGAAAATCTAAGTACACTATATCCATTGAATCCCCCTTGTCCACATGCTTGTTGACCCCCTCAAAGAATTCTAGCAAATTGGTGAGGCATGATTTCCCTTTACAAAAACCATGCTGACTCTTCCCCAACAAATTATGTTCATTTATATGTCTGACAGTTTTGTTCTTTACTATAGTTTCAACCAGTTTGCCCAATACTGAAGTCAGGCTTACGGGCCTGAATTGCCAGGACCAGCTCTGGAGCTCTTTTTAAAAATTCGTGTCAGATTAGCTGTCCTCTAGTCATTTGGTACAGAAGTTAACTGTAGTGTGTAACCTATCATTCAAATTAGTAGTCATCAGTAGTAGCAGACATTGTAGTTGCAGATTTCCCCTTATTATTTTGATGTTTAAAAGACCTCTTCTTTTGCTGATGTTGCAGTTATGAGAATGATGTTGAGGCTAATAATTCCTTCTGATAGGAGTAAGGAGGAATGAAGAATGCAGGGATTGTTTCTGACAGTGAAACAGATGACAGTCACTTAATTGTAGGAGGAAAAAAAACCAAAGATCTAGCCATAGATGTCATATCTTTCATTTTCTCCAGCCCTTCAGCTGTCTGTCCACTAAACAATCCATCTCCTTCAAACAGAAGATCCTCAAATCAGATCCTTATCTCAGTAGGAAAACCCACCTATCTCAGCTAAGCAGGTCTTCTTAAAGAAATAAAAGTCTATTGCTCTGGCTGAAGCAGCTGATGAGTCAGATGTAGCCCACAACCGATACTTAGCAACATTCTGTCCTTATATCAAAAGAGCATTTGCTAATTTTCAGTGCTCCTGAGGCAAAATATTCATGAAAGACATCTTTCTCTGCAGATGATATTGATATCTCACCATTATAACTTGACAGCTCGCTATTCTCATGCCTAAAGTTGCTGAGGAAAATACTTTTCTTTCAAAAACATCCAGCCTCTTCCAGTCTTTATTAGGAGTAGAATTAACTCGAGCACTCTGATCTGTGCATCGCAGCCTCTACCACCAGTTAATTAGGAGAAGAGTGAGTATGAAACACAGCAAGACCTTCCTGAGGAAACTAGTCCAGTTTATCAGCCTATTTTAGCGTAGGCTGAGCTGAGGAGGATGGAATCCAAATGGTTTTTGCTGGTTGACAGTCCTTCCAATAACGGAAGTATAACTTCGTCAATAGCTCCTTCTAAAATATCAAATACAGGATGTGAAGATTCCTCAACATGAATCAAAGGAATCTATAATGTCCTTGTCATCTGACTCACTAGTTGACGGAAGAGCATCGCACCATATGAAGGTGATGAAGCCAAACCCCTACCCTTTCATTTGGAGAAGTACCCAGAGTCTAGATCTGACTCTTGAATCTTCATTATTCATTCTTCCTCTGACAAACATCTGTTACAAATGTAGAAGATCTAGCAGGACTTTGATGGACCACTTGATCTAACTCCTTTGGATCCAAAGCTTGAATCCCTTCGCAGTACCAAGTCAGCGAAGGAGTATTAATACACATTGGAATTTCCTGATGAGGTACAGAAAGCCAGTGAGACATCCTAAACCAAGCAGGGGATTGCTGCTCCAGCCAAAACTCCACATACTGAAAATGCCTTTGCCCATACAGATACAGAACAAGTAACCAAGTCTGCTTATAAGATTTCTTCTTCAGATTCATTTTCTGATCCAGACCCATTCTTGGTTCAGAGGGAACTGGAGAATAGTAACCTTCTATGATGAAGGAAGGATATGGAAATAAACCTTTTTCCTGGAGAGCCAAAAGGAGTCTTTGGTGATAGAATTACAAGAAATATTTTAACCTTAACTATCCCCCTCCACTTCTCTGGAGGACTACCTATTTGAATTGGTGCCAGTAAAATCTCAACGACACACATGCATTCACTAGCGACCAAGACGGACCCAGAGCCAATCAACAAATCTGTGCCATAACCATTGTCGCGCTATCTGGAGTGGCTCTGAAATGTGAGTGCCAATCTCCGATCAGACTGCCAAAAAACAGGGCAAACACCCCAAACTGGTGGTATAGTTTATAATTAGATTTCACCATGCCAGTAACAAATGTGAACTCCTGAATCACTATATTAGTTTTACCACTGAGTCACAGACAGTCCCCTTAAGACTCTCCAGCATATCTTATCACCCAGACAAACTGGGCTTAGTGATAATGGTTACATAAACCAAAAATCACACCATTTCAGGTTCCCAACCCAAAAGGGTAGGTCACTTACCCCCAGATCAATTGGTACTCTGGATCTTACCTTACCAAAGACAATGCTGGTAGCCAATTCTCTAACTAAAGATTTATTAGCTTTATGAAGAAGAAATGAGAGTTACTGAGAGACTAAAGCAGGTAAAATACATTAACGGGTGAGTCTATAAGTCCACAATTACAGCAGAGATGTGATAATCTGCTAGTTTTCCTTAAGTCTCTCGGGGTTACCCAGAATAACTTTGGTGATCTTTATCTTGCATCTGGCACGCTTCCCTGGGAGTATCCAAATAGTTCAGAGATGAAGGATCTTTCCTTGACTCCATATTCTATAACTTCTTCATACAGAAGATTAGCTGACACCTTGTACCCACATGGGCCTTCCTTTGTTGGTTGTGCACAAGGAATGAAGACAGTCTGAATTCCCATTGTGAACTCAATGGTCCTTGCTTTGAAGTTAGCACTGTTCTTTGAGGAGTAATATAGCTACAGAGATATATACAATGCATGTGCTTGCCATTATATAAGAATAGATGAGCAAGAACAATACATGTAACATTCCATTAGTTTTCATGAAGTTCTAACACCTGAATACAGTATTCATTAACACACCTTTGATCTAAGGTTATTTAATTACAGGGTACACAGAATGTAGAAGTAATATAATAGCGAACTACAGGCGAAAAGAATCAACATCTTTGATCTGCATCAGCATACGAGTGAATTAGTTTGAACCTATACTAACACTTACTATTCACATACAGGTGAATTCTTCTGAGACTCTGGCATATGCTGGCATCTGGCCTGTCAGCATCACAACCATCATCCATAGCAGTACCATGTCCTTGGAGCCTCAGTATTTGGAGTCGTATCCTCAGCCTACATAACAGGTTGTTTCATCTTCTCTTTTTGATCCAGCTCTTCTGTATCCAAAACAATCGGATCTGAAGAGTGTCTCCTGATTTTAGACTGAGTCTCCTTACTGGGGCCAGGTTCTTTAAATACACCCAGACTTGGTGGGCCTTTTTTTGTATAGATGGCCTCTTAACAAGGAGGCCGACACCAACAAGGATAGAGTCTTTGCAGTCACTATAATAGCCTTGTTCTACTCTTGTGGATTGGGCCTAGAGACAGAGTCTGATAACACTAGGTACTCTATGTATGCAGTAGCCTTTCCTCTACCAGATTCCTTAGTACTCAGTGCCAAAGATGCAGATTGACTTTTCCTTGCTGAGACTATGGCAGTCTCCGAGACTTGTTGGAAGTTTGCTGTCTCTCAGTTCCAGTCAACTGTGCTGACAGAGCTTTCTGGAGTAAGATGGCCTGAAGCCTCTTCTGTCTTTCCTTCTTCATTTCACATTATGAAGGTCAAGCAAAGCAAACATTTTGGAGCAAAGCAAACATTTCCTTCACTCAAAACATGATAAACATCTTGCATGTGTATCAGACACCAGAAACACAGCTGGACATGAAATGCATCTCTTAAATCTGGGCTTTTTTGTCTTCGGTTATGCCATCTTGGCACCAAAGACTTTTCTAAGTTAAATCTAAAATTATAACGAACTAAACTAACTAGTAATTGTGAGGATCTGGCAGTATTCCAGAACAGCTCCACTTCCTTCCAACCATGACTGGCTGAACGAAAATGAGGCAGCTGGAGCACCATCCCCTTTTATACCTTGGCCCAGAAACATTTGATGTTTACTGAGGGAAAGGATAAGGAAAGCATTGAAGCCTGAGTTCTACTGCTCAGGCTGTACCAGTCAGAGCATCCCATGAGTGATAATATGCAGAGGACACTCAAAAAAGAATGAGATTTAGGTGAGAGAGTGGAATAGTACCCCAAGAGAGGAGAAATATCACTTAGAATATTTAAACTAGTCTGGAGAAAGC
Organism: Caretta caretta; assembly: GCF_965140235.1. Classification (NCBI taxonomy): domain Eukaryota; kingdom Metazoa; phylum Chordata; order Testudines; family Cheloniidae; genus Caretta; species Caretta caretta. Next base: position 54,471,354 of record NC_134212.1, on the reverse strand, counting down.
ACGAAAAATCTAATCCCCTTGCACTGGCCTCCAGGGGATGAACCAGATGAAATTCTGTAAATTAGGGGTAAGACTATTCAGAAAGTTGCCTAGTCCAAACACTTCCCAATACCAAAGATGATTTTCTTTAGGTAAGAAGAAAATTAGACGATGGAAGGATTAGTCTACTTGATAGCCATCACTTAACAGAAAATTCACATTACTGAGAACAGGTTTCAGAGTAGCAGCCGTGTTAGTCTGTATCTGCAAAAAGAAAAGGAGTACTTGTGGCACCTTAGAGACTAACAAATTTATTTGAGCATAAGCTTTCATGAGCTACAGCTTATGCTCACTAAAGCTTATGCTCAAATAAATCTGTTAGTCTCTAAGGTGCCACAAGTACTCCTTTTCTTATTACTGAACAGTAAGTCCAACATACGGAAAAAATAAAGCATGAAGATGCCATAAAGTCACACACAGTATTCACAGATTCAGCAAAATTTTCCTTAGCACATTTACTTCAAGGAAGAGTCTGGCTCTCTCATACAAATTGACAAGATGCCACTGAGAATGGTTTGGCCACACGCTGGTATTGTTTTCATTAATATATTTAAAAAGAGGCCAGATGGTAAGTTGGCTATATTTACTGTTAAGGCTGTCTCACTTTTTCCATTCCTTTGCTAGATCTCCAACCGTGAAGACATGCCTACCCCCCCAAATCACAAGTCTAGCAGACAGAGTCACAATTAACTCTTTACAGTAGTTTATTGGTGGGAAGTCAAGTAACAACCCCTGATAAATTAGATTCTGGAACACTAGCCCTTTTAGTCCTTGCAATTCCACAGTGCAATATTGATCTCTTACCAAGATTTCTGAAAGAAGGGGCATGACCATGATATATGCAGAAGGAGTTTCAATATTGCACAGGAGATGGAGCAAGAACTTGTGACTCCAGTTTTTCCCCACCCAATTCTTGCTTTTCATCTTTTCCATCTGGAAGTCATGCAGGATGGATGGACTATGTCATTGAGATTCTCATTATATACACTTGGAAATTCTGGATAAGGTTCCTTTTGTAACATCATCTCCTTACAGTCTTAATTTTACTTTATAGTCTAATAGATCATGGCATTCTTACATTCTTTTCAGTGACTTTTTTTTTTTTTTAAAACTTCCCTCCCCCCACTGCATTGTGACATCTAACTCTTCCCTTATACCATTTCTTGTTCCAAAAATCCCACATTATTTCTTTCCTGTGTTATTCCCTTAATCTCTCCATTTCCCGCACTGTCACTTACAAAGAGGGGCTAGGAAACTTTACCATACACCTGATAGAGAACTAAACCCAGACAAAAGAATGATACAAGATATTGGTCCATCTAGAGGTAATGTCCAGATCCCCTCCCCCCTTCAACTGGGAAAGAGCTTGTCCTTAGATCGTAGTTGAAGCTCCATCTTCTGTGGCAAGTGTGCTACAGGGAGAAGCACATGATCTCTGTCAGTGTTCTCTATCCTACCCCAGAGCCTCATCGCTGCTACAAGCAGATGTGTCTGCTATTCTACCCATCACTCACTTCAATTTTTGGATCTTGCCAAGCTGTAGGAGTTCACCTAGGAAAGTGCATATGCTGGGCATATAATATTTTCAGCTGCACCTGGCTCCCAACAGCTATAAGTTGGGAAACTGTGTCATTCACAAAGTTTTCTACAGCACTTTTCCTTGGAGCATAACTGGACACTGCCTTAATTTTTGAATCTACATTTGCCTCATGTCTTAAATTTCCAGCAGCTGATAGCCAGATAAACTGACTTAAAGCGCAGCCAAGTTTTTGGGCAGTAATAGGAAACCACCTCCTGGCTGAGCCAGTGAAATATTTTTGCAACGAAAATCGTAAGCACTTAATTTTAAATGCAAGTACTTCATTGGCTCGGATGAGTCAATTTCCTTTCACATCCCCTAAACTTTAAACAGCTGATAAAATTAGTGGCTTCTCCTAATTTCCTGTGACCTGGAGAATTTAGAAATTCCCCAGGGCACTGAATCTATTCAGCAACTTAAGGCTTTTGGAAGATATAAAGAAATCAGTTGATAGCTTTGCCAAAATAGTGCTTATGCTTTAAAATTAATTTGACTTTTCCTAATTTAAACTGTTTGATTACAAAATGTTCTTGTTTGAATTTTTTTTAGTGCGGTCATCTAAAAGCCAAGATAAAGTTGCTAGGCTGTCTCTAAGTTTTAACAAGCAGTTTGCTTCTGCAAAACGTCCTAATGCTCTATAGAAAAGTGTGCTTAGAGAAGACAGAAAATCTAGTGATACTTAGCGCTTTTAGTACTTTGTGTTAAAAGCCCTATACAGTCATTAGCTAATTAAGCCTCACAAAATATATGTGAGGTGGGTAAATAAGTATGGCTATTTTACTGTTCAGGAAACTGAGAAAAAAGCAACTCAACCCAGGCCACACAAGTCCTGGCGAGAACCAGGGCCTCTTGACTGCCACCCATTTCTCCAGAGCACAGCGCTTCACAAGAGATAATTTAGATTATGTATAACATGCTTTATCAAAACAAGACCCAGTGCTATTTCGATAATAATTGTATCAATATTCTGTGTATATTCCTCTTTAAAAATGTTAAAGATCAATTCAATCAAAGGAAAGACTGTTTAACCTAATCTATTTGATAAAATGTGTGCCATTCATTTTGGGTTTGCGGGGGGGGTTGGAAAGGGATGAATGGGTTAAGGCGGTTTCAACTAAAATTGCAACATTCGCTTTTTTACCATGACAAACTGTTTAAGTAACTTTTATAATTGGATTTTAGGCTTAAACAGATTTCAGTATTTGTGTGAAATGAGTTGTAAGTTTTTAATTACTATAATAACCCTTGAAATCATACTAAAAGACATTCTTACACTTCAAGCACCAAAAGATAAATCAGTTTTGACTGTTAAGACAGGCTACTTCTGAGATATGGGGAGACAAAAAAAAGCCTCATAAAACCCTTTGAACTAAGTTAAACAGTGGAAATTTTGAAATCCAAGATATTTGTATGATTTCTCCAAGTCTTCATAAAAATACCCACCCTCTGATAAGACACCATGAAATGTCATGATATTTATAATATGAAACAAATGAGCGAGAGAGAGAGAGAGAGAGAGTGAGTGAGTGTTTGTGTGTGTCCAAGTGCAAGAATAATCAAGTTTATAATAGAAAGCCAGCTTCAATATGAACTATGGAGCGATAACGTGTCTCGTCATGATCAGCTCAGGTAGTGGCCTTCCCAGATCTCCCAGGAATACCCAGGTGTCATCCGCACAATCGTTCTGGGGAGCACTCATTGATCCTTCCTGTGCACTTTTCTCATTTCTTCAATTTTGCTGCAAGTCTTCCAGTGGCTTCATATTCCTTTTTAACATTTTGCTTGTTTGATTATCTTTCTGTTTGTAGCACTGTTGTAGCTGTGTTGGTCCCAGGATATGAAAGAGACAACATAGGTGAGGGAATATCTTTTATTGGACCAACTTCTGTTGGTGGAAGGGACAAGCTTTACAGAGCGCTTTGTCCGATTTGGAGAAAGTAAACAGAGCATCTGAGTTAAATACAAGGCAGGACAGATTGTTTAGCATAGGGGTTTCATACATGCTGTAGGAGACTACTTAAAATGAAAAGGGCAATTAAAGGTTAGCAGACAATAGGGTACGTTGCACATTACTGTAATGAGCTGTAAAAAGAGTGTCTTGCTAAATCCGAGGTTTTTAGTGTCCAGCAGAGTTATGAATTTAAGCTCTGAGGCCTGTCTTTTGAAAGTGTTGCGCAGGTTTCCTTTGAGGATCAGGACTAAGAGGTCAGATATTGAACGAAAATGTGTGAAAAGTGTTCACTCATAGGTGATTGGGTGTTTTTGCCATTTATCATTTTCCTGTGCAAGTTCATTCGAGAGTGTGGTGATTGCCTCGTTTCACCCACATAGCTGTTGTTTTTGGGACAATTAGTGCACGGGATGAGATACACCCCACGTTGTGATAGGCACATGTAGGACCCATGGATCTTGAAAGGTGCGTTGTGGAGGGTATTGATCATCGTAGCAGTGGAGATACATCGGCAGGTTTTGAATCTGTTATTCTGGCAGGGTCTGGTGCCGCTTTGAGCTGGTGGGTCCTGCTCTGTGGGGAGCCTGCTTCTGATGATGAGTTTGGAGAGGTTGGGAGGTTGTCTGAAGGCCAGACGAGGGAGTTTGGGAAAGATTTATTTCAGGATGCAGTCCTCCTCAAGTATGAGTTGTAATTTTTTTGTGATACTACATTTGGGTTCTAGTGTGAGGTAGTCAGGGACAACTAGAGGTGAGCAGTTAGGGGGTCCCGTCCCTGCCCGCCCGTACTGAAGCAGGTTCTATGATGCGAGCTCTCTCTCTAGTGGAGTGTCCTTATTTAGTGAAGGCAGTTTAAAATATGTTTAGGTGTGTATTCCAGAGCTTGTGTGTATCTTTTTCCACAGCAAACAAGTAAAAATACTATCATCCAGCACCTAGGAGCAATCAAAAACCTAGTATGGACTAGAGACTAATCAGTAGCATTACATAACATCCATGCCAACCACCTACTATGAGCCTTTAGGACTACCTTCAACTCTGAGCATATATGAAAACATGTCAGGGCATCTCAGTTTTCATTAATATCCTATACAGTAACCCTTAATTATACATATATTTTAAAAAGAAACCCTAGACATCATAGCAGCCTATATGCCTCAGCTCAGTGATACCGAATAGCTGTTTTCATATGGTACTTCAGTATTTCAGGAAAAAACCACTTTGAATATTTAAGTCATTATACTAAGCATGCATTTGCTGACACATTAAGGTAGTTACTATATGGTTATTAAACCACACCTTAAGAACAAAGTGATCCACACACATTAACTATTCTTCTCAGTGAGGCAGTGCAAAGCTTCAGGTCCCTCCTCAGTCTTGCCACTACTGACACGAAAGCCTTTTCTGTAGCTACCTGGTAAGTGGAACAGCCTTTACTTTCTCAAATCTCACCTAAAAACCTCCCTTGCTTTGTCTTCCTAATTCCTCTGTTTAACTAAAGCATTCTGGGAGGCATAGCTTGCATGAAAAATGTACAAAAAAGTAATGTTTCTCTGTAAACTGTTTATGTAACATCTTCTGGTTTTGTTGCTCTTCTTCAAACTGAACTGGAGTTCCAAAGTTATAAATTGGCACAGTATGTTGCATTTGACCACTGGCTCTTGAAGCAGATTACATTCACCACATTTGAACCAGAGACAGTGCAAATACAGAACACAGATCTGTATAACTTGGACTATTGCCACTTTAGTCTCATCAATCCACCAAGCCATTTTGGAGATCAACCAAGTCTGGAAGTTTTAAGGAGCCAAATAACTGCTTTTGGGGACAGAACAATTTACATGTAACATCACTAATGATCAGCTGAGAGAGTTGAAAATATTCATCTTCATTTTAGAAAGGTTAGCTGTTTTGAGAACAGGCTTAGCAAACCTAGAAGTTGAAATTCAATAAATCACCTGGGAAACTCTTACATAGTAGAAGCTCTTCTCACTGCAGCAAAAGTCATGGCTTTACCGCCCCTCACACAGTTTTAATGGAGGGAGGAATCACATGTTCCCATATCTATATTTGTAACCATCAGAGCAGCAGCAGGTCTTTGTTAGTTCCACACTGCTATTCTAACTGGTGACCCAGGGATGCGCTGGGGGCAGGAGCTGGACTAGCTGTGGCTGTGACAGCAATATAATTAGTCTCTCCTTGCTCTCCATGCCCACAGCACCAGATCATACCAGTGGCCCAGCAGAATGAAACTGACAAAGATAACACCGCTTCTGCTGTTACCAATGGGAAACAAGCTATGCACAGGAGCATAGGTTAAATACAGTAACTCCTCACTTAACGATGTAGTTATGTTCCTGAAAAATGCGACTTTAAGCAAAACAATGTTAAGCGAATCCAATTTCCCCATAAGAATTGATGTAAATAGGGGGCTTAGGTTCCAGGGAAATTTTTTTTTGCCAGACAAAAGACTCATATATATATATACACACACACAGAGTATAAGTTTTAAACAAATAATTTAATACTGTACACAGCAATGATGATTGTGAAGCTTGGTTGAGGTGGTGAAGTCAGAGGGTAGGATATTTCCCAGGGGGATGCCTTACTGCTAAATGATGAACTAGCCATTGACTGAGCCCTCAAGGGTTAACTCGTTGTAGAGTGTGAGGCTCCATTAACAAGGTAACAGAAATGGAGGGAGAGGAGACAGCATGGCAGACAGAGACTGTGTGTGTGTGTGCGCGCGCACCCTGACATTAGTTGTCCCCCCCGCACAGCAAGCAGGAGGCTCCGAGGAGCAGCTCCAAGGCAGAGGGCAGGAGCAGCACATGCTAGTGGGGGGAGGGACAGCTGAACTGCCAGCAATTGATAGCCTTCTGGGCGGCTGCCGCACAGGGAACTTAGGGGAGCAGTGAGCTGATAGGGAGCTGCTGGTCCACCCTGGTTCCAAGCCCCCACCAGCTCGCTGCAACGGGCTGCTCTTCCTGCAAGCAGTGGACAAAGCAGGCAGCTGCCAAATGAGGTTATAAGGGAGCATCGCACAATTTTAAACAAGCATGTTGCCTAACTGATCAGCAACAAAACAATGTTAACTGGGACGACTTTAAGTGAGGAGTTACTGTAAGTATATGGCCAAACAAAGAAGGTAGAAAGGGAAGGAACAGAAAATAGAAGGGGGCTTAGCAGCAAATCAGAGTTTAGGACCAAATACAGATCCTCATCCCCTGGGGTAAAACAGCCTTGCACTCAGTCCCTAGAAGGAAAGGTGTGATTACTATAATTCTTTTGGAAACTCAGGCTGACAGACGCATCTGTGATCTCCAATCCTCCAGCAATCAGAGGGTCTCTACAAGACGTGTGGGCAAGGATAGATATTAAGTAGTAAAAGGGAATCCAGGAAGACCTCTGAATAAAAAGGTGAGAAATTCCAAACCAAGGCAAAGACAGGAACCCACAAGACACTAGTGAAAGAAAAGGAGTACTTGTGGCACCTTAGAGACTAACCAATTTATTTGAGCATAAGCTTTCGTGAGCTTATGCTCAAATAAATTGGTTAGTCTCTAAGGTGCCACAAGTACTCCTTTTCTTTTTGCGAATACAGACTAACATGGCTGTTACTCTGAAACTAGTGAAAGAAAGGGAATCAAAATGTGTAATTTTAGGGGGAGGGTTATATCTGAGTTTTTCCAATGTCCAACCCAATGGTAGTTAGTAAAAAAAAAAAATCAAACCTCTCCCCACTAAACTTTTTATGATCTCATTCCTGTTCTCATTCTTGGGAGAGAGAGAGAGAGAGAGAGAGACACACACATTAAATGGTCTCAAGGGAGCCTGGAAAAATTACTTTTGACTTCTAAAGGGGGTGCGGAGTATAATACAGGTGAAGAGGCAGGCATATGCTTTAGATAGTTATTCACCTAATAGGAAAAGACTCCTAAAAGATGGAGATATCACTGGGTACCATCTGAATCACAAAAGCAAAATGCTGAGTTTGGGAAAGAACTCTGTGTTGCTTCTGTGGCCCACATTTCTGCACTGAAGATTATTACAGTAATTGTAAACCAGTGGTGTTACTTTAGTGTCTAGGGAATCTAGTCATAAACCAAGCCCCCCAGTTCTAGGCACACTACAAACACAGGAAAAAACCAATCCTGACAAAATAATACCCAATGCCTCGCTTATACTCTCTACAGCGCTGGTGATTCCATAACCTCCCCATACAGCTTATTCCATAGTTGCAATTATTCTAATAATCCACGAACTGTTTCCTAATTAACTTTAGTTTACCTTGCTGCTATTTAAAGAGCCACTGACACCTGCAATACCCACCACAAAACAGGTGAAACAACATTCCCTGGGTTGACTGATAGTCTAGAGCAATGTTTCTTAACCTTTTTTGATACCAGGGACTAGCCTGCTGCCTTCCTAAACTGTGTCAGAGAGATCTCAGGAACTGGTGCCAGTCCATGGACTATTTTTTTTAGAAACACTGGTCTAGAGAAGTCTACATACTGCTAGCATCTGAGTCCTCCCCCTATCATCATCATGTGAGGAGACCTATTTTCAGCAGTATATTATCTCTCATCAGATCATGTGTTTTTGTGGTATTTTCTCTAGTTTTTAAAGGGTTTACTTTACTGTAAACTTTCGCTGAGTGTTTACGTGTGGCTTTTGCACTCTGGCCACCAGGTTTTTAACAGTTGCTCTGTTAATATATTTGGGAGCAGTAGTACATTATAATGTTTGCAGTTCTATATGGACAGATTTGATTAACCAGTTCGGACATGATGAGCAGGTGTGTTGTATCTTGTGTATTCTATATGCATAAAGACTGGGTTACTTGCAAAAACCCCTCTTCCCACAACACAAACAAAATAGAAGTAGTAAGTTCAGGCCATGCAATACGCTAGTAAAAAGCTGCACCACAGCAGCAGGCTATGCAGTGCGTATTTTAAATATCACCACCCCCAAGTTCTTCTACATCTGTATATAGTACACCACAGACAATACCTCAATAGACCTCTCCAGTTTGGAGAGCAGTAAAACATAAGGGACAGCACATGAACTTCAGAAAAGAACACTACAAGTTTCTGTTGCTACTTTTAGGTACTTAGTGTTTGACCTATGATTAATTTTAATGTGTTGCATGTTTTACAGGAAGACTTTGTAGCAGAATGAGGGGCTGTTGCTCTCTGGATCCCATTAATTCTTTCTGTCCTTATTAACTAATGAAAATTAGGCCTTGTCTACACTGCCACTTTACAGCGCTGAAACTTTCTTGCTCAGAGGTGTGAAAAAAACACCCCTTGAGTGCTGCAAGTTTCAGCCCTGTAAAGTGGCAGCGTAGACAGTGCACCAGTGCTGGGAGCCGCGCTCCCAAGGCTGGTAGCTACTCCCCTTGTGGGGGTGGGTTTTTTTACAGCGCTGGGAGACCTCTCTCACAGCACTGGTGCCACAACTACACAGCCACATTAAAGCGCTGCCGAAGACATACCCTTAGTCACTGTCCTCTTTACATCGCATTTTACAAACTTAGACACTGTTCTGTCTATCTCTGAGTCTTTTCTCTAAACTGATCATGCCCCCAGCCTTCCCTCAGGTCTCTCTGCCAAACCTTCTAGTGTTCCAGATGCTCTGTACTGTATCATTCCAGTTTGATTTTTCAAAGCATGGCCCCCCAAACTTAACACAGTGGGTATTACCAGTAGTTTGACAGAGGCTTTTTTCCAATTTATACCCCTTCAAAGGAGTCCTACCATAAGAACATCATAATGGCCACACTGGGTCAAACCAAAGGTCCATCTAGCCCAGTATCCAGTCTTCCAACAGTGGCCAATGGCAGATGCTCCAGAGGGAATGAACAGAACAGGTAATCATCAAGTGATCCATCCCCTGTCACCCATTCCCAGCTTCTGGCAAACATCCCTGCCCGTCCTGGCTAATAGCCATTGATGGACCTATCCTCCCTGAATTTATCTAGTTCTTTTTTGAACCCTGTTATGATCTTGGCCTTCACAACATCCTCTGGCAAGGAGTTCCATGGGTTGACTCTGTTGTGTGCAAACAAATACTCTTTTGTTTGTTTTAAACCTGCTGCCTATTAAGTTAAACCTGCTGCTACTAACCTTCTGCAGCTAATGAGGATGCTTTCTAGATGACCACTTGCTGCCACAATTTCTCTGTACAAGCTCTAGCCTTTCATAACACACTGTACAACTATTCAAGTTTGCTGTAAAAGCAAATTTAAGCTTTTCTTCACACGAGTTGCCTGTGTATGAATAGAGTTTTATCACTACACAGGTCTGAGTTGTCACTACACTTCCAGGAGAAGTTGGTGCAAATGCACAAATACAAACTGAGCAAAAAGATTTGGCAATACAATACTTCACGGTTCTTCAGTATTCCTGGCAGTCTTCTTAAGTGTTTGGTAAACATCTGTCCTTGAGAGACTTGAGACAGAAGAGACTGGGGGTGGGAAGACAGGAACGTGAAAAACATTTTTCAGAAAAACCCAACACAATGGATTTTTGTGTGCATATGTGGAGGGGAGGCAATTGGATTTTGGGCTGTTTTATCTACCACAGAAGTGTTTACATGAACATCATATGCTTGAAAAGATTTTTCATACTAGAAATATTGGGATCTAGTTTCAAGTGTAAATGAAAATTTTAACTTATTTTAAACAAATTAAAAGGTCTATGATGAGACCACTGAGGTCCTTGTTATACCTATTAGAAAATAAAAAATTGCTTTGAAGCTTAGAGGGGAAGGAGGCTGGGCGTAGTCCTTGGATGGCTAATGGGTGGGATCAAATAATATGGGAGGGGTGGAGCTGTGAATCATTACAGGGGTTTGGTTTGCTAAATTCCATAAATTTCTCGGAGGTGGGAAAGTCATTTAATAACATGGTTCGGTGGAAAGCTGGCTAGCTCGACTTATTTTTCAGTCTTCACGGTGCTGAATTCACAAGGTGCCTGGTTTCTCAGTCCAACCGGTAAATCTGAAAGCTGCTGATCAACACCACAAACAAGCAATTACCAAACATCAGGTGTAAGACTATATCTTTTTTCACTTTCATTGAGTAAGATGGAGACACTAGAAGAGGAGGGTTCAGAGTTACTATAGAGATTTCTTTCCCAGGTGTCTGTCTGGGAGGTCTTCCCCATATACTCAGGGTACAACTGATCACCATATTTGGGCTTAGGAAGGAATTTCCCCCAGGACAGATTGGCAGAGACCCTGGGGGTTTTTCACCTTCCTCTGCAGCATGGATCACGGATCACTTTCAGGTTTAAACTAGTGTAAATGGTGGATTCTCTAACTTCAAGCATTTAAACCATGATTTGAGGACTTCAGTACCTCAGCCAGAGGTTAGGGGACTATTATAGGAGTGGGTGGATGAGGTTCTGTGGTCTGCCGTGTGGAGGTGGTCAGAATAGATGATCATGATAGTCCCTTATGACCTGAGTCTAAGAAGTAGGAACAAACAATTGAATGGACTGAAGTAATGAAATCAACAATTCTTCTGAAGTAAAATGTATACTATTGCCAAGAGTTGTTAAATAGCAAGTTAGAAAGGATTTTTAGTTGCTCTCAAAAGCTTTAACTACAGTGGGAATGTTTTCCTGAAACTCCCTAATGAAGTTACAGTAACTCCTCACTTAAAGTCATCCTGGTTAACGTCGTTTCGTTGCTGATCAGTTAGGGAACATGCTCATTTAAAGTTGTGCGATGCTCCCTTATAATGTCATTTGGCAGCCGCTTGCTTTGTCCACTGCTTGCAGGAAGAGCAGCACATTGCAGCTAGCTGGTGGGGGCTTGGAACCAGGATGGACCGGCAGCCCCCCTATCAGCTCCCCGCTCTCCTAAGTTCCCCACTGCCATGTGCTGCTCCTGCCCTCTGCCTTGGAGCTGCTCCCTGGAGCCTCCTACTTGCTGTGGGGGGGGGGAAGCTAATGTCAGGGTGTTCCCCTCCCCCTTGCTCCTGCTCCCCGCTTACCCCATCTCCATAGAGCAGGGGGACACACGACAGGGCTTAGGATGGAGGGAGCTTCCTGGCAGCAGCTGTTGTCTCAGCTTGCTGATTAACTTAACAAGGCAGTGTACTTAATAGTGGGTCAGCATACTTAAAGGGGAAATGCGCATCTCTCTCTCTCACATACACACACCCTGTGTGTGTGTCTCTGTCTGTCATGCTGTCTCCTCTCCCTCCATTCCTGCTGCCTTGTAGAGTGTGAGGCTAATTAACAACGAGTTAACCCTTGAGGGCTCAGTCAATTGCTAGTTCATCATTTAGCAGTAAGGCATCCCCTGGGAAATATCCCACCCTCTGATTTCACCATCTCAACCAAGCTTCACAATCATCATCGCTGTGTACAGTATTAAATTGTTTAAAATTTATACTGTGTGTGTATTACACACACAGACAAATATAGTCTTATCTGGCAAAAAAAATTTCCCTGGAACCTAACCCCCCACCCCATTTACATTAATTCTTATGGGGAAATTGGATTCACTTAACATTGTTTCACTTAAAGTCGCATTTTTCAGGAACATAACTACATCGTTAAGTGAGGAGTAACTGTATTACCTGTTCAGCTGAATTAATGAGTGCTAGTGTAGATTCAACAAGTATTAGCATCCATACAGGGGACAAAATGGATTCCTACTTAACGTTATTGATTCTACTATCTGAAAAGAAAGCAAAAACACATTGTGTGACTGCTGAAAATGCCATCCCAGAATACAGAGAAAGTATGACAAGGTGGTCTTTTTGCCACTTGCTCATACTGAGCAATTAAAATGCTATGAGAGTTTAGCAGGTAAATTTCTGATGTATGAGCATTCAGTACACCTAAACATTCCTGAAAAGCAGTACAGCTATGAGTCCTTAAAGCACACTGGAGAAGTTCAAATATTCTTCCACAACCACCCATCAGAGTAGGGAAACATGGTCTAGATTAAATCACCAGAAGAGTGCATAACTGACAGAAAAACTGTACTCAAAGAGCAGTTACCAATGGTTCATTATCAAACTGGGAGTAAGTATCTAGCAGAATTCCAGAGAGGTCTATCCCAGATCCAGTGTTATTTAATATTTTCATTAATGATTTGGATAATGGAGCAAAGAGTACGCTTATAAAATATGCAGAAGACACCAAGCTGGGGGTTGGTGTAAGCACTTTAGAGGACTTTAGAGTTCACAATGACCTTGACAAATGGGCAAATTGGTCTGAAATCAACAAGATGAAATTCAATAAAGACAAGTGCAAAGTACTTCACTCTGGAAGAACAAAAATCAAATGCACAAATACAAATTGGGGACTAGCAGGCTAGGCAATAGTAGTGTTGAAAAAGATCTCAAGGTTAAAGTGGATCACAAATTGAACATGAGCCAACGATGTAATCCAGTGTTGAAAAAGGCTAATCCCATTCTGGGGTGTATTAACAGGAGTATTGTATGCAAGATACAGAAGGTAATTGTTCCACTCTACTCAGCACCGCTGAGACCTCCCCTGGAGTACTGTGTCCAGTTTGGGGTGCCACAATAAGACAAACTGGAGAGAGTACAGAGGAGAGCAACAAAAATGATCAAAGCTTTAGAAAACCTGACCTGTGAGAAAAGGTTAAAATAGGCACGTTTAGTCTTGAGAAAAGACGATGGGGGGGGGGGGGCGGCGCCTTCATAACAGTCTTCAGATATGGTAAGGGTTGTCATAAAGAGGAGAGAGATTAATTCTTCCCCATGTCCACTAAAACTAGTTTCAGAGTAACAGCCGTGTTAGTCTGTACTTGCAAAAAGAAAAGGAGTACTTGTGGCACCTTAGAGACTAACCAATTTATTTGAGCATGAGCTTTCGTGAGCTACAGCTCACTTAGCTGTAGCTCACGAAAGCTCATGCTCAAATAAATTGGTTAGTCTCTAAGGTGCGACAAGTACTCCTTTTCTTTTTACTAAAACTAGTATTGGGCTTAATCTGCAGCAAGGGAACCTTAGAAAGTTTTTCCTAATATCCAACCTAACTGTGAGGATAGTTAAGCTCTGAAATAGGCTTCTAAAGGAGGCTGTGGAATCCCATCATTGGAGGTTTTTAAGAACAAGTTAAAACAAACACCTGCCAGGGCTGGCCTAGGTTTACTTGGTCCTACCCCAGTGCAGGGGGGTGGATTTGATGACCTTACAGGGTCCTTTCCAGCCCTACACTTCTACGTTCAGCCTCATGGTAGGTGGATTGAGTGAGCATAAAAAGGACTGAACTACTCTGTTTCCAGTAACACAGTGGATCTCTCAGGAAAATCCAGTCTACATTTGCTACCAAATGCCCTAATTATGCTGTGTTCGTGTGTGTGCTTTTCATTTCTTTAAATGATGTACCTCTGTGTTAGATGAATAAATATGCTTATGAAGTGAAACACAGCGCATGTTTTACATTTCACAGATTAACCTTGAGTACTGCTTAGAAACAGCCAGCACACACCGTATACAGAACTAGCACCTCTCTGAAGTTACCATCTTCTTCTCCAGAATATCAGTTTCCATTTAAAAGAAAAGTACGTCTCTAGTAGTTATGGTTGCAAAGAAAACCTCAGAAATGTGAACCAAGTATAACCAGTACAGCTCTCCATGTGAATTTGCAGAAAGCCTGGAACCTTCGCTCTCAGAAGTGTGAACTGCCCCATTCCTCTCAATAAGGCTTTAGTGATAATTTATATATTTCAACCATTTTATTTTTCATGTTAGAAAGGAGAGCGAGGATCACAGATCTGCACAATTGACTTTGAGTGGCTCTCTCATTTTGGTGCCACCAGTGGATGACAATTGGGAGATATCACCACTTCTTTCCAACTAAGTCAAGAAGAAACCATGTCAAAGTATCCCAGAAGAGCCCATGGGAATGAATATTCAAGCCCCACTGAGGGGGAGCAGAAATCAAGAGAGTCCAGCAGCACACACAATTGTATTTTGAACATCTGCACAATCTGCGGAGAACACTGCCTCATTTTGGCGACTCGTGGACAGCCCTTATTTTGTGGACAGAGTTTGAAAGAGTACCTCCACCTTTTTTTCCCTACAATCTGACCCCTGACCCTGCATGGACCAGTCTCACACCCCTATCTTTGTAGAGCTAGAGGGGACTTTCCTCTCTGCATTTGGACTTTTTCAGCTCTACAACACCTTCTCTTTCAGTGCCTCAGCGTGTGCAACCAGATTTAAAGTGAAACATACAAAAACAAAAGAGCCATGTTGTCTATATGCTGCTTTGAACAGGGCGCTGGTGTCTATATCTCAGTATAATGTGGCTTTGCTAGATACTTCATGGTGCTACCATTCCTTATTCATTTTACCTGGGAGTGTTCAATAACTGAAACCAAAATGAATCATGACAGCAGCACCTCAAAAAAACATCCAGCTTGCACTTTCATTCGGCAAGATTTCCAAGCTCCTTTCCTTCCCCGTCATTGTTCATAGCCCCATGACACCCAGCAGAGAGAGACAAAGGAGGTTAAATATCCTGGACTAGTGCCAGTGTTCAAGTTCACTAAGCAGAGAAAAATTAGGCTGTCATGTGAAGATGATGGTTCAAAGTAAAATGCATTTTCTTGTCCTAATCTAATGCCAAGCGGACATTTACGCACATCACAAAACTACCATATTTCAGCACAACGTATTACAAACAACATTCTCTGTTCAAGAAGGACCTAGGCTTGGAAAAGCAGTAAGTGCCATAGTTCAGGATAAAGGTGCAGAGCTGTGGGGAGTGCAGTAATAGAAAAGCAGGTGAGGTCACACAGGTCAGAATTAATGGGGATTGACAGAGCTATGGAGGGACACAGGACAAAGAGAAATGGTCATTATGTAAGCAAGGTTGAAATAGCTCTGCTAGCATTATGCCTGGCTCTATTCAGTATGATCAGTACCTGAATTGTGAGGTAAAGTCACTTGAGACAAGTGATTTAATACAATTGTTCAATAAAATGGTTTAATACAAACGCATAACAGCTCAGACAAAAAGTTAGCAGCTACCACTATTTGGAAATCAGTTTCTGGAGGCTGGTACGGTATATTAGGCTTTCTCCAGCCAGAAGGGGATAACTGTCAGTAGGGCAGGAATATAATCAACTGTGGGGCAGAGCTGACACACTACTGTACTAGCTCAGTCACTCCTTGCCATAAGGTCTCCATACCTGCCTGCTCAACAGCTACTGCTGAAAGTTTGCTACAGGCACTAGAAGGATAAAGTGAAATACAGAAGAGTGAACATGAAAATGGACTACTGTACACAAACTGGTTGGGGGGGAAGCCAACACACAACTTCATTAGAGCGTTTGTTGTAGTAAGACAATCTTTATGTAGCAGTTTATTCAGTTAAACACAACTGGGAGCCTGTGACTAATTATTCCCATTGAAGTATGCACCTTGCTTATTGCAATGTAGGTTTTGTTTTTTTCCCTCCAGATTCCCAAGAACAGCTTTGGCAAACATGGTCTGAGACAGAAAAGCACTACAGAAAACCCGCATTAACAATCTCTTCCAATAGGCAACCATCATTGCATCCAAGTTTCTAGCACAATTTTGTGCAACCTCTACTCACAAGCTACCCCTACTAGGCAATTGATTTTGGCTCATGCCTTGGATGGTTCCAACATGTCTACATGCTTCCCCATCCCCACATGGCCCAGAAGTTTCACTCAAATTCCCAGAACATCCCAGTGAAACTGTGCTCTCACCTTTCATTTTGACAGTAGGGGAATTGGGTCCAGCTGATTGCTTCCTCCATCCTCTCCAGTTCTGGCAAAGGCTCTCTGCCTCAGAGATGAAGGAACAAAGGGAGTCTTCCTCAAAGCGGTCAGAGTCTTCAAACGAAAACCTTTCCCCGTCCTCCCACTCTGCAAACATGAGTTCCATCACATCCAATAGACACGAGGAAGGAAAGGGACAGATCTGCTCACTCAGACAGACGGATGAACGTGACTCCAGGACAACTTTTATCAAGAATTAAAAGTCCAGCTCCACTCAGGTCCCTGTACTACAACACCAGGGAAAAAACAAAGCAACAGCTGTCTCAAGCAGGGAGAGCAGGAAAGTGACATAAAATAAGGGAAACTCATAAAAATCCCAAAGATACCAAGTTCTTTAAAAAGTTTAAAAACTTTTATGTGCACAAAACATACTTAAACCCCAGGACTTGGTTAGTCTGTTGATTGATGCTTCCAGCCGTGACACAGGCATGCGTCTGACAGACACAGAAAAGTTTGAAGGTTTCAGCTGCAAGTGACCTGGAGAGTCTGATGGGGGGGGGGGGGGGAAGGGGTGGTTTGTTTCTTTTAAGTTTCACTATAGATTCAGGTCTCCCTGAGATTGTGCTTTTCTCTCACAACAAGTGCAAAAAAAAAAAATCTCCCCATCACAAAAAAGGTAGCGGGGGGTAGGGTGGGACACTTCTCTGCGTTTGAATGGATGTAAAACCTCCCCTGTTCTCGTGAGGGGTCGGAATGAGGGGTGGTTCTCACGCACTGCCTAGGAGGCAGGGGGCGCGTCGCCGGTGAAGCAGCCCCAGGGCTAGGGGGAAGAGCGAAGGGAAAAGCAGCGCCCTGGGCAGGGGAAGGTTGGAGGGCTCTGCGGAGGAGCAGTGCCCGAGTCGGTGCCCGGGGGAGGAAAGGAGCCGTGTCGCTGGGGTCGGTGCCTGGGGGAGAGAGGAAAGGAGTGGTACCCCCGGTCAGTGCCCGGAGGTGGGGGAGCGGTGCCCCCAGGGGTCAGTGGCCGAGGGGGGCTGCCCAGGCGGTGCTGGAGGGCAGGCGCGGTGCCCCAAGGGGGGAGAAGAAGCGGTGTCCCGGGGGTGGCTACCAGACTGCTGGCAGCGTCTCCTGCCCCATGGGGCCGGCGGGCAAGTGCGGGGGCGCCGCTCCAGCGATTGGCGGACACGAACGGGGAGCTGCCGCCGCCTCCCGGGGCTGGGACCGCGCGGCTCCGGGTTGCCGGTCCCTAGCGCCCCATGGCCCCGGCTCCCCGCGCAGGCTCTGCCGCAGCCCGGTCTCGGTCCCGGCTCCTCTCCTGGCGCAGGCAGCGGCCGGACTCCCGTCCCCGGCCGGGTAAGATGGCTCTGCGCTGCCCAGTATCACCTGCCGACCCCCCTCCAGCCGGGACCCGCTTCCGCCGCGCCGCTTCCGGCTTCCGCTCGCAGCCGTCCGCCCCGCGGACACCGCCAGTCCCAGCATGCCACGGGGCCCGCGTGCATGCTGGGACTGGCAGTCCCCACCGGCTGGAGGAAAACACCTCACCAGACATTCTGGGATGTGTAGTTCCTATAGGGAGGGGAGGCTCACAGTGCATGCTGGGATGTGTAGTTCCAATAGGGAGGGGGTTCCCACATGGCATGCTGGGATATGTAGTTCTTGTAGGGAGAGGGGGCGCTCCCCAACATTCTGGGATATGTAGTTTCTGTAGGCGATGAATGGGAGGCGATGAATGCCAGCTTTCTAATCACACAGAACCGAAGGCCCTAGCCCTGCCCCTTCCCCGAGGCCTCGCCCCTGTCCTGCCCCTTCCCCGAGGCCCTGCCCCTGCTCACAACACCCCCCCCCCCCCAGTGGCTTGCTCTTCCCTACCCTCACTCACTTTCACTGGACTGGGGCAGGAGGTTGGGGTGTGGGAGGGGTGAGGACTCTGGGCTGTGGGTGCTGGCTCTGGGATGGGTCCAGAGATGAGGGGCTTGGGGTTCCGGAAGGGGCTCCAGGCTGGGGGGGTGGGGCCGAGGGATTCAGAGTGCGGGAAGGGGCTACAGGTTGAGGCAGGGTTTTGGGGTGTAGGAGGGGGTGAGGACTCTGGGCTGGGGATGAGGGCTTCAGGGTGTGGGAGGGGGCAATGGGGTGAGGCTGGGGGTGCGGGCTCTAGGGTTTGGGGGGGGCTCAGGGCTGGGGCACGGGCTTACCTCGGGCAGCTCCCGGTCAGTGGCGCAGCAGGTTCAGCTCCTAGGCAGGGGGGAGGGGGAGGCAGGAGGCTCTGTGGCATGTGCTGCTCTCACCCACAGGCACCGCCCCCCAGCTCCCATTGGCCGGTTGCCAGCCAATAGGAGTGGGGGGCCCCCCATTTAGGCTCTGGACCTGCTGGCCGCTTCCAGGGCGCAGTGCAGTGCCCCAGGACAGGTAGGGACTAGCCTGCCTTAGCCCTACAGCACCGCCGCCGACCGGGCTTTTAACGGCCTGGTCAGCAGTGCTGACCAGAGCCACCAGGGTCCCTTTTTGATCAGGTGTTCTGGTCGGAAAGCGGACACCAGGTTACCCTACAGGAGGCGCTCACCTTGCATGCTGGGATGTGTAGTTCCTGTAGGGAGTGGGCTCTCACACAGCATGCTGGGATATGTAGTTGGGGGTGGGGAGAGCTCACAATGCATGCTGTGATTTGTAGTCTTCTACCAGCTAACAGTTCAGAGTGAGGGTGACCCAGAACACCCAAGGGGTGGAGGAGAGCAGGTGCTGCCCCCACCCAATACAAGCAGGGAAAGCTTATCCCCTGCAGGACACATGTGGGCAGTTCCCACTGAAGACTGTTCAGGGCCAGGTGCTGGCAGAACTCCCCAAAGCACAGGGAGATGAGCACTGCTTCCTCTCCACTCCTCCACCCCTGCTGAATCCTGAGGCTTTTGCTCATCCTCACTCCTCCCACTCAGCTGCACCCCTCTAGTGATCACTTAATAAATGCCTCTCAAACCCAGCTCCTGCCAGATCTCTCTGCTGATGCTGCTTTCCCTCCTGTTATATGTACAAAATTGGTGCACGTTCCCCCATCATTCTCTCCCCTTCTATCAGCTTTGGGCTTCCCTCCCCTCTTATCTTTGAATAAGGTCCCAAGTCTGGATCCTAGCCCCCATTTTTGAGAGGGTCAGACTCCAGATACAGGCCCAGCCTTGAAAAATGCAACTCACCCACTTTCCTAGGATGCTTTAACTTGCATCTCCATCCAAGGCCTCTATGGGTCTTGCAGCAGCCAAGGTACAGGACACCTAGGCCTCACTGCTTTTGAAGAAGGAAGACCCACCTCCCCAAAAGTGCAATACACTCTGGGTAACCCCTTGCAAGCAGTCTCATGTGTACATGGGAAGATGGGGCATAGATCCAATTCTGTGCTGGGTGGGAAAGGCCCTCTATACTGTTGGAATTCTTCAAGACAGGCAGTCGTGTCGCTGTTTTGTGAGCTCCTTTTGCTCAGGTGTCTGCTCTGACACAGTCAGTGGCCAGTACCTTACACACATGTGTTGTATCAACCAGTCAAGGTACTAACAAGCTTCAAAAGGACTTTATTTTCAAAGTGGAAACCTCTTTACCAAGCTGCTGCTGCACCCTCAGTAGCTTTCTCCCAGCCTCTCAACTCCTCCCCACTCCTTCCTGTTTCCTGTCCTTTCAGACTCCCAAAAGCCAGTGCTCCCAATTCTAATAATTACAAGCAGCATCTAAACACCACATTCCCTCCTCTCTTAAGAAACTCTCCCAATTAAAATAAACATTGTTGTTCTAACTACAGGAACAAATATGAAACAAGACACTATACTGTTGACAGAAATATTACACTGAAAACACTGTAGATACTACATAACACAGTCTCTAGTCCAGACAGGTGGTCGTCTGGGTCTGACAGGCCATCTCTCAAGTCCCGGTTCCAGTGCAATGTCTTGTTGTGTTCGTACTATGGTGAAGTCATCCAATGCAGACTGGGTGTTGGCATAGTCTCCCCTTGGTGCGTAGGCAGGTGCAAGATAAGAAGCATTCCATACCCGCCCATCAGAAAGTCAATAGGTGTAAGGTCCCTTCTTCTCTAGGATTTTAAGAGGAGCTGTGAATTTACGATCCCCTTTGCGTAAAATTCCAGGTTTTCATATTCTAACGAAGGAACCACACTCAAACTTTGGTTCCTTAGCACCCTGCCACTTGTCTGTGAAAGCCTTAGACTTTGCTTGGTTCTGTTCAACTGTTTTTCTCATCCTCGTTTGCGGCATGAGGTCGTGCCTTTAACAATCCAGCAATGTTCAGTTTACTATTCATCTGTTTCCCATGCAGTAACTCTGTGGCTGATCTTTGCATTGTGGCATGTCATGTAGCCCGGTATGCTTGCAAGAAATCAGTAGTGAATGGTATCCACAATCACCCTTCCAGTTTAGCCTTTTGCATACCCTCTTTCAAACTTCTATTAAACCGTTTGATTTCCCCATTGGCTTGAGGGTAATATAGGGATGACCTTCTGTGTAAAATGTTCCTCTGTGCTAGAAAAGTTTCAAACTCCAGGGAAGTAAATTGACTACCATTATCTGAAACCAGTTCTTTGGTGTTACCTTCCCCGCTAAAAACTGAAGAGACGAACTTAATTACTGTAACAGAAGAGATTTGCGATGTAAACACTACCTCAGGCCATTTACTGAAATAGTCTATTAAAGTGATGGCATAATGACAGTCACTTGGAGCAGTATCAAAGGGTCCTACAATGTCAATCACCACTTTTTTCCATGCAGATTCAGGAAGAGGAACAGGCTGTAATGGAAGGGTACATGTCACCGCTGTCTTATCATGCATTTGGCAAGTGACACAGGATTTTATGAGTGCTTCAGTTTGAGAGTCCATCCTTGGCCACCAATACAGATCCTGTAGTCGTTGTTTGGTTCCGACAATTCCTTGATGAGTATCATGTGCCAGGTGTATGAGTTTTGACTGTAATTCTTCTGGCACAAGGAGCTGGTGCGTGCCTCGTAGCACACAGCCATCAAACAAAGAAAGCTCATCCCAAACTCTAAAATAAAGCAGCAAAACTGGGTCAAGGTTTTTAGGGTGACTGGGCCATCTCTTTGTCAGAAATTCCCGTAGTTTTTGTTGAATTGGACACGCTAAACAAGCAGCTTGAAATTGTTCTCTTGTAACTGCAGTGAGAGTGCTTGTAATAAGCGCAACTACTACATCCTCATTCTCCGGTGAACCATCTGGTGAAGGCAAAGGCAGGCGAGAAAGGCAATCAGCTACCACATTTTGGTTTCCAGGCTTATATTGCTGTTCATAAATGAAAGAGAGTAGTCTTGCAGACCATCGAGCAATACGGTATCCTGCTCTTCCCAGTCCTTTTGTGGTGAGCAACATTATCAAAGGGCTGTGGTCTGTGTGCAACTTGAATGTGCGGCCCCACAGGTAAGTTCTCCATTTTTCAGTAGCCCAGACACAAGCAACTGCTTCTTTTCTGACTGTAGAATATTTTCTCTCAGCATTACTTAGTGTCCTTGAAGCAAATGCAACAGTCCTCTCTGTGTTGTCCTCATGCAATTGTGTAAGAACAGCCCCAAGTCCATAATCAGAAGCATCAGTAGTTACAATTGTGGGCAACGCAGGACTGAATAGTGCAAGTACTGGACTATGTACAATCAAGTCTTTCACCGTTTTAAAACTAGCTTGTGCATCCGTTGTCCACGCTAAGTTTGAATTTCTCCATAGTAATTCCTGTAACGGTTCAGTGACAGAAGCATAATTAGGAAGGAGGTAAGACCCAAGAAGGAACGTAAGGTTTGCAAATCTGTTGGACAAGGAGCATTTGAAATTGCCAGAATATGATCTGGATTAGGTTTTAGTCCAGCCTGTGAAATTGTATGCCCAAGAAAGGAGAGTTCAGTTTTGCCTAAATTTGCATTTGGATCTATTGAGCTGGAGGCCTGCTGTGCTGATGCAGTTTAGTACATACTGCAGGTTATTGTCATGCTCCTCAGAAGTATTTCCAAACATGATAATATCATCCAGATAGCACTGAACTCCATGTTGATTCTTCAGAATCAATTATATCATTTTTTGAAAGGCACTTGGGGCAGGTGCGAGACCGTATGGAACACGTTTAAAACGAAATAGTCCCTCATGTGTACTAAATGCTGTGAGGTCTCTGCTATCTTCATGCAACATAACCTGGTGGTATGTGCTCTGCAAATCAAGAGTAGAAAACATCTTTGCTCCACGGAGTTCTGCAAATACTTCTATGTGAGGAAGAGGATGGCTGTCAATCACAATAGCTTTACTTGGCTCCCTTAAGTCCACACAAAGGCGAATGCCTCCACCCTTCTTCTGCCTCACTAGTATAGGTGAAACCCATTCCAAGAAGTTAATCTCTTCAATAATGTCCTCTTGAACAAGTTTTCTAAGTTCCTCTGAAACAGCTTCCCTGACTGAAAATGGTAAGCGCAGTAACTTCTGTCGTACAAGCATCACATTATTCCGCATTTTAACTTTATGCAGAAACCCATAAGCATAGCCGAGTTTCTCCTCAACCTTGTGTTGGGTCCCAGCCGAAACTGGTGTGTGTACCGCAAAAGTGCTTTGCTGAGGAAGATCAATTCATCCATTAACTACCCTGAGATTTAAAGCAGCCAATAAATCTCTGCCAAAGATAGGAGTGCCTTTGTGGACAATGTAGAACTCTGCAGTTACACAGCAATCACCAAAAGTAACTATAACTGGCAGGCAGCCATGTACTGGAATCTGGTTTTTCAAATAGCACACCAAGTGAAGTTTGGGTTCAGTAAGAGGCACATCTTTAAAGTAATGCAGATAGATGGAATCGGGTAGTATAGATACTGCTGAGCCAGTGTCCAACATTAGCTGAATAGAGTGTGGTTTGCCTGAGGGTATGGCAGAAACGTTTACAGTGCACTTTATCTGTTCTGGAATATGTGCAGTAGTGATTTTGTCCACGCTCAGCACAGTAACATCTGGTATTGTAACTGCATGCACCTGTTGATTGAACTGGCTGCTGCGACATACTTTAGCAAAATGCCCAATCTTTTTGCAGTGATTGCACTGAGCTACTTTTGCCGGACATCCTGTGTAGCTTGCAAGGTGTTGTGGGGATCCACAGTGAAAACATGCTTTTACTGTATTTTGAAATTGCTGATTCGATGGTTTTTCATTAGTTTTCCTCTTGCAATTGTGTGTCTGCAGTGGTAGTGAACTTTTCTGCAAAGGAATCACAGCCTGGACTGTGCCTCCCGTATCCATGCTCATTATTTTGGCTTCAGCTGTAGCTAACTCAATCTGAGTAGCAATGCTTATTGCTTTTTCTAGTGTAAGTTGTGGTTCTAGAAGTAAGTGTGCTCTTACATGAAGCATGGTTGTTTTCTCAATGAGCTGGTCTCTAATCATCTTATCTGCCATATTTCCAAAGTCACAAATTACAATCAGACTCCTCAGGGAAGCAATATAGTGCATTATAGTTTTCCCTCGTTTCAGCTCACACTGGCAAAATCTGTAGTGATTAGGTACTACATTCACTTTTGGCACAAAAAATTCTTTAATGCAGTGAGCACAGTCTCATATTTATCATCTGCAAGGGGAAAAGTGTAAAATATACACTGCCCTTCTGCTCTAGGCAGTGGATTAGCAGAGCACGCTTTCTTACTTCAGAAATCTCTGTAGTACTGATTGCAAGCAGATAAGTCTCAAACATATGGATCCAGGTAGTAAAAGCATTTGGAGGCTCACCTGGGCTTTGCAGAAAGGGTGCAGGTGGGTTCAGAGGCAGAAGATCCATCCTCATTGCCAAAATGTTGTATCAACCAGGCAAGGTACTAACAAGCTTCAGCAGGACTTTATTTTCAAAGTGGAAACCTCTTTACCAAGCTGCTGCTGCACCCTCTGTAGCTTTCTCCCAGCCTCTCAACTCCTCACCCCTCCTTCCTGTTTCCTGTCCTTTCAGACTCCCAACAGCCAGTGCTCCCAACTCTAATAATTACAAGCAACATCTAAACACCACAACATGCATTTGAAACTGATTGCCAGTAGGCAGGGATGCTGCCCAAAACAGCAGGGTTAGCCAAAAGACTTGTTACAAAAAGTGTGTGGGAATTTTATACACCTTTTGGAATGTCTGTCTAAGATTACTCTAAAAGTAAACGTATCCAATACTCTCCTTTTGCATAGCTGGCCTCTGTCCATAGCACATATGTAGCAGAGCAGAGCACCAAGCTAAGCAAACAATTCCAAAACAGAGACAGGGAATCAAGCACTCTTTGTAGGGATAAAGTATCTTTTTGAAAGGTAATTCTACTCTGAGCAACACTATTAAAAAAAATACCCTTTGTTCAGCAGATCTGCTCGGGCATGTATCAGTCAATCAGTGTCAATCACTTGAGTGACTAAAATAAACTTTTACTACATTTTACTCCATTAACCCTGGAGAGCCAACATAACCAAGAGGAAGTGACCTGGATTCTATTCCTTCTTGTGCATCAATGGAATTATTTATCAGTTATGCCTGTGCAAACCCACTGAACACAATGGAGCTGCACACATGCTACTGAGAGCAGAATTTGGCTCATAACATCTATTACTGGTGATGCTGCATGAAACAAAAATAACTTAACTTCACTCTCATTTGATCTGAAGTCCTTGACACAGAACAAGCAAAGAACCCCACAATGAAATTTTAACTTTAAAAGTACATGTTTTTAATTGGGGAAGAAAGTCTATGGGAAAAGAAGAGAACACAAAGGAAATAAGATGAGGGGAATTCCTGCCTGAATATTATGTCTGGAATAATATTTAGTGGAAGGAGTCATGTTCAGCAGTCAAATAAAACTATAAAGCCCATTCTGCTTACCTCAGACCAAGAAAGAATCTTCTTGCTCTAACAAAGCTTGGAGGAAGCTAGGTCTGTGGAGGGGGTGGGGGTGTAAAATGGGTTTAGATATTCTGAGTAACACTAATATTAGGAAGGAGGAGCCACCACCCATTCCATTTATATAAGGAGACATCTAAAGTGGAGCTAGATACATTGCTTCGCCCAGAACACAGGTGATTCCACCGACTACTGGACAAAAGGTATAAATAAAAGGGAGCTGGGAGAATTATGGTTTTGTGAGGGAAGACCTAGAAAAATCACACTGCTAATATAGTAACAGAGCACTGCCTCTATATAAGCCTTTTCCCCCTGTTATCCCAGTGTTGAAAGTGCTTGTTTTTACATTGTTTGTCTGAGATTATTTTATAGCCAATGTGTGAATTTGGGGAATGGTCAGTACTAAGTCTTTTCTCTGGACTAGAATAAATGAATGTCTACCAAACTCAGGCAGTGTGTGCATTGCTCTTTTTATGGCTGGAAAGGTGGGGGTGGGGAAAGATAAGAGTCTAGGGGGAAAGGATCTAAGGAGATAAAGACAGAAGTAATGAGAAACAGTGGTGCTGGGGGAGAGGATGTAAACCTCTTTAAAGGGAGCAAAGCTACTTGGTTTAGAAACTCTCAGAATTTGTCTAATTTTACACATTAACTTAGCGTGCAGGCCTTGATTGGCAAGCAATATCTTAACATTGCTATTTTATGTATCTGTGATTTCAAGGGGAACTGCTCTTGTGGCTAAAGGGTACACGATCTATCTAGGTTCCTATGGTACCTATCGCCATAGCATTTAAGATCCTGAACTTGCAAACATATGCTTAACTTATACATGTACGTAGTTCACCTGAGTGCAGTAGGACTACTCATATGTATGTAAATGTCTGCAGCGGTGGGGGCCATGGGGCATAAGTCTAGTATCATTCCCTTACTCTATTTCTGAGTCCAAAGTACTGGCAATGGGGGGAGGTTGCTGTCCTAGCCAGTAAAGAAAAGAAATACTTCACCAGCTCTAAAGTCAATTAAGACGACCCTGTCCAGGATTTCATGCAACCTAATGTGGTGTGGTGTTGTGTTCTAAAAAATCTGAACAATTCTTCTGGACTGTCTTCATAAGAAGGTATCTCAGATGATGGCTGGGTATATAGGGAATTTATTTATTTAATGTTCCTTTACATAGACTTTTACTATATAATGCCTTGTCAGTTTATTCCTTTAATATGGTTGTTTTGCTTTTGTCAGGGATTCCTGTTAAAGCCCCTGTCAAAGTTTGACTCAGACTCACAATTTATCAGACCACTCTGTTTTATTAGCAAAGCTGCTCTGCTAATACATTTAGAAGTGAGCCCCCCGAGTGGGGCTTGTGTCTTTTAATTTATACAATTTTTTGGAGAACAAGTTACAGAGAAGTTACAGACAAAAGAAGAAAAAGATTCTAGTCACCACCCTTCGAGATCCCTGAGACCAGTCACGTATCTTCAATTACCTGCCACCCTTAACAATCTCCTTTAACAGCTTCCAGTTAACTTAACTAATTGCCCTTCACACCTTCCATTCTGATGCCTGCTTCTTAGACGTGCTGGCTCTATCTTAATTGCTTCTCCATTCAAAAGCTAACTGTCCCTACGTGTGCTCCCTCAGATACTTTGTAACATGTTTTGGCATGCCCTCTCATATACAATGTATCCAGCATGTCCCCTTATACAACGTTATACTTATACAATGTTATACTTCCACAATCCCCCCTTTTGGTCAAGGCTACGCCCATGACCAATGACTTACTGGATTCCATACATCAATCGTTCTTTTTCATTACTTTCACTGGTGACATTTAACAACATTAGATTAGCACTCTGGTTAGGGGTAACCTGATGGATGGTGTGTCTTGTGCAGTTTTGGATACAACAAGAAATCAATTGAAAACACACAAAGATTATTAGAATTCCAAACAGGATAGTCAGGATTCCTTGAAACAACCAGTTTCCCAGACCAGAGAAATTGAATAAGTTACTTATCCATTTCCACAAGGAACTTGGTTCTTCGTGGGGAAGGTATGCAATTTGCTCCAGATGGCTAGCACAATTTATTACCTCATTAGTATTATCAGGTATGTATACACAGCATTCTGTTCCAATTAGAGCACAGGTCTCTCCTTTGGCTGCCAGTATTATATCTAATGCCCGACGGTTTTGGAGGGCCACTTGTCGGACTGCTCCTGCTTCTTTGGCTAGAGCTTTTAAGCTCTCTCCTGTTTCATTGGCCATGATCTCAACCACAGCTTGTAACCTTAAAAGCCTTTTTGCATGGTGGATTACCCCCCCTACTGGGACTAAAGAAATGCCAACAGTTTCTTCCCAAGTTAGGGGGCTTATGTTATCCACATACCATTTAGCATCTGGCAAGTCCCTCCTTTTTCTCCTGAAATTACGGAGGCGATTTCGTGGGAGGGATTGAAGCACCCGGAATTGTGGGAAAAGCTGAGCAGGATAACAGATACCTGACCAATTTGCTGGTAACACAGTGTAAGCATTTTCCCCACAAACCCAATGATGTCCCATTAAAGCTGGGAAGGGTTGACTGCAACCCTTTGACATGTAAGAATTTACGAAGGAGGAATAGTATCCCCCAAAGGACACAGGATGATTTTCACTGGGAGAAGAGGTAGCATTCACATGACATTTGTAGATGGTGCTGTTTTTCTCAGGGAGGCTGTAGGGGGAGCAAGAGATTGAATCTTTGGTTTGATCCCAGGTTGAGAGGAAGTTTATCTTTCCATACCCGGTTCGCCATTCTCCAACCTTGTTTGAATAGTCCCATACACCATGGGACACGATGTATTGGAGACAGCTGTTCCTCCCTAGATTCAGCCCTATCCCATTACACACCCAGCACCAGTGGCCCTTTCCTTTCACAACACTTATAAGTTTAGGAACATATGTTTTTCCCAGCCCCCAAGTGTCATTTTCCTTCCATGTCCTTTTAAGTGGATAGGGTTCTCCAGCAAGCTCTGAGGAATTCAAAGGGATTGCCATGGTGGGGATACTAGCTTGTGAGTGAGCTGGGATGTGGCTGCAGACCCAGCAATTAGAAATATTCAGGATCTGGGCTATCTGCACCTGTTGTTGGATGAAAGAATTGTCACTGTCACTCTGGATTCCCCAGACCCTCAGGACACAGTAGCTGAGGATTAAGCTTCTCAAAGGACACATGTTGGAAGCAGGACCCTTTCTGGTTCCGACAACCCCTTTTGAGGGAACAGCAGTCACGGTTTTACGTCCACCAGGCAGCAGGCGCTAGGCTCACTGCTGCTTCTTGTTTGTTGGGTTCTGCTGTCTGCTTACCCTCTGCTTCTGGCAACCGTTACGAGAGCGCAGATTGTAAGGTATTGCAGGCTGTTCCTCTTTGTCTTCTGGGGTTGAAGCTGGTCCTGCGTGGTCTTGCAGAGGTGCTTGGTCCCCTTGAGGTGGTGCTGGCTTACACTGTGAGGCGTGGATCCATGCAGCGATGCCGGATAATTTCACTGCTGTCTGGGTGGTGAGCGGTACCTGGTATGGACCCTTCCACCGGGGTTCCAAGGCGTGCTTCCGAAGGTGGTGCCGCAGGTAGACCCAATCACCAGGCTCAAGAGTGTGACAGGCAGCAGAGGTGGGTTCCGTCGGCCAAGCTGCTCGCACCTGCGAATGGAAGGAGCTCACAGCTTGCATTAACCCTTTGCAGTATTGGAGGAGCGTGCTGTGAGTTAGGTTTAGGTCTGGGGCTGGGGTAATAGTAGCCATTGTTCGCATAGGGTGTCCCATGATGATTTCAAATGGACTCAATTTGTGTCTCTGGGATGGGGATGACCGAATTTCCATAAGGGCCAGTGGTAAAGCAGCTGGCCAGTTTAACCCTGTGGAACTACAGATTTTTGCCAGCTTATTTTTAAGCACACCATTTCGCCTTTCAACTGCCCCTGCACTCTGTGGATGGTAAGGGCAGTGCAACAGGTGGGTGACATGTAATACCTGGTTTAGATGTTGAACAATTTTTCCAGTAAAATGTGTTCCTCAGTCACTAGACAAAGTGGCAGGAATTCCCTTGATAGGGATAATGTGGTTAAACAGACATTTTGCAACGGACAATGAATCAGCTTTGCGACAGGGAAAGGCTTCAATCCAACCCGAAAACAGACATAACTAAAATGAATTCATATTTCTGACACTTTGGCATTTGTACAAAATCAAGTTGCCAGTGTAGGAAAGGTGCTTGAGGCAAACCCCGGAACCCTTGTGTTACTTTTACAGATTTGCCTACATTGTGGCTTTGACAAGTAACACAAGTGGCACAGTGGCGGGTTGCAAAGGAGCTGAAATGGGGAGACCACCACCCTGCCTTACTCATAGCAGAGACCATCCCCTCCTTGCCGACATGCAAAACACCATGTAGCAGGGCGGCTAGAGACGGGTAGAGTGAGAGGGGGGGCTACAAAGGTACCGATGGGCGATCGCCAAAGGGAATCAGAATGCAAGAGCAACCCAAAGCACTCCAGGAGTCTTTCTCTGTTTCTGGGGCAGAATCCTGGAGCTGAGCGAGATGAGACAGGGATGGTGGCGTTACAGAGACAGAGAGGGGACCAAGAAACGCTTCTGGTGAAGGTTTTATAGTGGCGGCATGTTTTGCAGCAGCATCAGCAAGTGCATTACCTTTTGCCACCTCAGTGTCTGCCGCTTAGTGGCCAGTACACTTAACAATTGCCAAGGCAGACGGTAGTAAAACTGCATACAGGAGGGCGGCAATGTAGGGGCCATTCTTGATAGGGGTACCAGTAGAGGTAAGAAAACCTTGAGCCTGCCAGAGGGTGCCAAAGTCATGCACAACCCCAAAGGCATACCGAGAATCAGTAAAAATAGTGGCAGAGAGCCCCTCGGCTAGAAAGCAGGCACGGGTTAGAGCAATCAGTTCAGCCACCTGGGCAGAGGTCACAGAGGGTAAGGGCGCAGCTTCTATGGTCTCAGAGAGAGAGACCACAGCGTACCCTGCAAGAAGGTGGCCTTGGTCATTTCTATAACAGGACCCATCAGTGAATAATACCAGGTCAGAGTTAGGGAGAGGTACATCTGAAAGGTCGGGGTGCGGGACAGTGATAGCGGAGACAGTTGCAAGGCAGTCATGGGGTTCACCATCACTAGGCAAAGGAAGGAGGGTAGCAGGGTTTAACCGGGAGCAGCGCTTAATAGTGATATGTGAGGCTGAAAGCAGCAAAAGTTCATACCTAGTGAGGCGAGCAGAGGAGAGGTGAGCAGTGTTGCGTTGCAGAAGGAGAGTTTCCACAGAATGGGGAACCATGAGAGTGAGAGGAGAGCGGAGGACAAGGGACTCAGACATCTCGACCAGGCGTGCTGCAGCAGCTACAGCGCGTAGGCAAGGGGGTAAACCCTGGGCTACAGGGTCCAAGGTTGCAGAAAAATAAGCCACCGGGCGATTTCTGTCACCGTGCTCCTGAGTAAGAACCCCGAGGGCACAAGCAGATTGTTCGTGACAGAAAAGGGTAAAAGGCTTGTCATAGTTAGGTAACCCTAAGGCAGGGGCAGAGGCTAAATTCTGCTTAAGGGAGATGAAAGCAGCATTTGCTTCAAGTGGCCATGGCATGGGGTTAGGTACAGAGGATCGAGTGAGTTCTTGGAGTGGTTTAGCCAGAGAAGCATATTGGGGAATCCATTGCCTACAGAACCCTGTCATGCCTAAGAATTTTCTGACCTGGCGTGGAGAGCAAGGCTGGGGAAAGCTAAGGATGGCTTGTACCCGGGCTGGATAGACTATACGGGAGCCCTGGGAGAGAAGGAAGCCTAGGTATGTGACAGAGGTTTGGCAGAGCTGCAATTTTGTGCGAGAAGCCTTATGACCCTTGTTTGCTAAAGCTGTGAGAAGTGTTAGTGAATCAGTTTCTGAGGCAGACAGAGAGGGGGAGCACAGGAGTAAGTCGTCCACATATTGGATCAGTGTGGATCCTGATGGGAAAACCAGATCAGCGAGATCCCTGGCTAGGGCTTGAGAAAAATAGGATGGACTCTCTGTATACCCCTGGGGAAGGGTAGTCCATGTATATTGCTGACCCTTGTAGGAGAAGGCAAAGAGATACTGGAATTCAGAATGAACTGGGACAGAGAAGAAAGCAGAGCACAAATCTACAACAGTAAAGTGGGTTGCATTTGGAGGAATAGGCGCTAGTATTGTAGCAGGGTTAGGAACCACTGGAAAAGAAGGTATGACAATACGGTTAATAGCTCGAAGGTCTTGAACAAATCGCCACGATTTGCCATCAGCCTTTTGAACTGGGAGGATAGGGGTGTTACAGGGGCTGGAACAAGGGACAATAATTCCTTGTTCTTTTAATGCAGATATAACTGGAGCAATCCCAGCCTCTGCCTCAGGATTCAAAGGATACTGAGACAGGCGAGGCAGAGGTTTGGAATTGTCTACAGTAATCCGAACTGGGTCAGTATTTAATCGGCCCACTTCAGATGGGTGAGATGGCCATAGGGAGAAAGGAACCTGAGAGATTAGGTGCTCTAGGGATGGAGTTAAGGGACAACAAGGGACCGGAGTGGAGAGGGAAGTTTCAGACAGCAGGGAGGCTACAGAATCACATAAGGAAGACTGAGGGATTTGCAGATAGACACCATCTGGGGAGCAGTAAATAGAACAGCCAAGTTTGCATAGCAAGTCCCGTCCCAGAAGGTTTGTGGGGTGGAATCAGAGAGGAGGAATGCATGCTTCTCAGAGAGGGGACCGACCTGAACAGACAAGGGTTTTGAGAGGGGAAAAGAGATAGGGATACCTGTAATGCCAACAGCAGGCACAGATTTTCCAGATCGGGGAACCTCAGGCAAGTCAGTGGTGCGGATTGTAGAAAGAGAAGCTCCAGTATCAACAAGGAAAGGGAGAGAGAGATCATTTACAGTCAGGACACATTCTCCAGTAGGGGACAGAGATAATAAGGGAGCTAAAACTTTGTGAGGTTCCCCAGCATCCCGTCATTGTTGGGGTGAAAAATAGGGTTGGGGATCAGCTGGAGGAACCAGCGGGGGGTTCACTTGATTTCCCATACAATTATTAGGTCATCTTGGACACTCTTTTTTTCCAGTGTCCAGGCTGTTTACAGTAGTTACAAACCCCAGTTAATCCAGCCCCCCGCCCCCTTCCGCAACCCCGTCCCTGTCCCCGGTGTGGTCTGCTTAGTCCTGAATAATGCTGTATCTGCAGAGCCATTAACTTTTGGGAGGACTGTTCCTCCTTTCCTTTTAAAGTGCGGTGGCAATGCTCTGCTACTGCCAGCAATTTGTCCATGGTTTCAGTCTCCCATCCCACACTTATTCGTTTTAACATGCTGCCTGTGGCAGGGAGAAGACCATCAACAAATGCATGTGCCAAGGCCCCCTGCCCATTTACATCAGGCTCTTGTATTCCTGAATGTTGTAGGAAAATATCAGTTAGCCGGGACCTATAGTCGCCTGTCTTGCCCTTGCTTACAGCAACGTATTGCTGTCCAGTTTGTTTTAGGAGACCACACTTTGGGAATGGCTTGATGCAGGCGCTTCCAAAGAGCCATACACCGGCCTCTGTATGCCGAATCTGGGCCAGTACTTTTTATGGTTGAGTGGCGTGCCTCAGCTGGCCAGCCTGCGGCAGCCAACCATTTTTCATAATAACTGGCAGGAGCTAACAATTTACACAGTTGGAGGAGATCTGTCTCAGAGGGTTCATAGGTTTCACAGATTAACAGAAACTCCTCAGCAAATTTGACAGAGTTTTCCTGTGGTTTGGGAAAACTTTTAACTATAGATAAAAGTTCCGTACGAGTCCAGGGCTTATAATCCCATATGGACTCACTTTCTCCCATCTTAAGGACTCGTAAGGGTGCCACAACAGTTTGATCAGAGTCTCTCATTAACCTCCCATCAGGTTCTCTTTTCCAAGAAGAGATGTCAAGAGAATCTTTACAGTCTGCTTTGGATTTCTTCTTCATAATATTTTGCAGAGCTGCGAGGCCAATGAGGGTATCTTCTTCACTTTCATTATCTGTAGTCACTGAAGATTTTTCCTTTTCTGATTTCTTATTTGTGCAGGAGTATGGTGGGGGTGGGGTTTGATCCGGATCATTGCACAGGACTGGGCAAAGGGGAGCGCTCGGACTAGTGGTGGGAGAGACTGCATCCAATTGAACTGTTAGTTTTTTGATAGAATTTTTAAGAGAGGTGAGTATAGACTCAGTCCATCTACGATTTGCCTCTTCCCACCACTGCATGAAGCAGTCTACTTCTCCTCTCTCCAATTTGGTTTTTGGGAGGACGAGTTTGCTTTTTAAAGCATCCACTCGATCCTTGTCCCAAGAACCTAACAGTGGCCACTGTAATTTGGGCTAATTTGGACCATTTTTCAAGAAACCTACAAGAGTCCGGACCCCTCCTAAAATACATAAAATAAGCTGGAGCTCCCTTAGGGAACTCTTCTACCTTAGACTTCTTATTACCCATCCAGGAGGACTTCACACAGCACTCACACAAGAAGGAAATTCGGGCTCAGCAGAGCGGTACCCGGTGCAACACACAGAAAGGAGCCCACAGGCTACTGCCTCAGCTGCCCTTGCTTTCACACCAGGGGTTATACCCAAGGCGTGGTGTGGCTGCAGCTGTGCAGATTCCACTTATTCAGACTGTGGGGACGGGGACCCCTTGGTCAGCCAGTCTCCGGACAGAGATGGCTCCCAGATTCACACACACACCACGGGGAAGACGGATAGACACAAAGACAAGACAGTCCTCAAACCGGTTAAAGCACAAAATAATAATTACCTGAGACGTCTGATTCCAGAAGCTGGATCCAAAGACCCCTACCCGAACAGAGTGGGAACCAACAAGTTCAATGGCGTAGACTGCGCTGCTGCTGTGTACCTTTCTGTCTTGTGCAGGATCGCTTGGACTAAGCGTCCAGGTGCCGGCTGCCACGATCGTCCTGCAAGGCAGTCAGGAATCACACAGCCTCAGTGAAGCCGCTTGCCATCTCGGTGGGACCTCCAAATTGTCAAAGTTTGACTCAGACTCACAATTTATCAGACCACTCTGTTTTATTAGCAAAGCTGCTCTACTAAGACATTTAGAAGTGAGCCCCCCGAGTGGGGCTTGTGTCTCTTAATTTATACAGTTTTTTGGAGAACAAGTTACAGAGAAGTTACAGACAAAAGAAGAAAAAGATTTTAGTCACCACCCTTCGAGATCCCTGAGACCAGTCACGTATCTTCAATTACCTGCCATCCTTAACAATCTCCTTTAACAGCTTCCAGTTAACTTAACTAATTGCCCTTCACACCTTCCATTCTGATGCCTGCTTCTTAGACGTGCTGGCTCTATCTTAATTGCTTCTCCATTCAAAAGCTAACTGTCCCTACGTGTGCTCCCTCAGATACTTTGTAACATGTTTTGGCATGCCCTCTCATATACAATGTATCCAGCATGTCCCCTTATACAATGTTATACTTATACAATGTTATACTTCCACACCCCTCACTAAAGCCCCTATCTTGCGATACTTGAACACATGCTTAACTTCAAGTACATATATATCCTTGTTGATCTCAAAGGGAGTTCTTATGTGCTTAAACTAAAGCAGCTCATACATAAAGGTGTGTAGGATGGGGGTCCGAGTGTGTTTCTGGAGGATAGAAATCCATCTTTTTTAAATAAACATTCCTTTAGATAAGATTCTCTGGTAGATTTTTTACAATAATTTTATTCAACCAGTTCAAAATCTCCAATATGCAGAGACTTTTCCTGTTTTCTTGCTAGTAAAAGAGATACTATTAATTAACAATGGCTGCTGTAATTACTCTTTGTGCTAATAACATAGTCAGACAATTGGGTAATTACTGTGCTTGGTCCCTTGTATAGTGTTGAGGGGAGGATAGAGAAGGCTGCTTTTAACTAAACACAAGGGCCTGAATCCCCAGTTGGAGTAAACAGGTGTGGCTTACTGACTTCTCGGAAGCTGTGCCAACATACACCAGCTGAAAATCTGGCCTAGAGCAGTGCTTAATGTGTGCCAGGGCTTGGCAGTTCAGAGCCTTGGCACCTCTGGTGCTTGCTGCATCAGTTATGAATGTAAAATAATTGCTTCAGCCCGGCATCTTTCATTACAAATTAGGCACTGCCTGTGAGCTTTAATACAATGAATTAGGTTTCTTTGCTAGCTTGCAAAGCAGAACTTGATGCGGGCATCCAAGGTCACTGAACAATGTGAGAAGAAAAGGATTCTCCAGCTGGAAGGAGAGTGTAGTGTCTCAATGACTGTAGCCTGTGAGCAGCCAGAGAACTGAGGTCCATTATACTTCCATTTTTCTTCTTTCTCTCACATCTTTCACTGGGAGCCATATTCTACCACCTTTGTAGTTAGCAGGTTCATAGGATGATTTTCCTGACCACTGTGGATTTGGTATTACTTGATAAACTATGCATACCCAAATCCCTTGGCTAGAAAATAGTAAGTTATCTAACATGAATCCCTATTCCTATAGTTCAAGGAAACAACCTTCTTCTCATTTTAGCAACAACTGTGTTTAAGTAGAACAATTTTGTTAACTATCCCCCAGTGAGGCTCAAGAAAGCTTAAAGTCAAGGAAGTCTCCCTACCAGGACCTCACAGCTAGAATTTACTTCTGTCAGAATTCAGAGTAGCAGCCGTGTTAGTCTGTATTCACAAAAAGAAAAGGAGTACTTGTGGCACCTTAGAGACTAACAAATTTATTAGCGCATAAGCTTTCATGAGCTATAGCTTACTTCATCGGATGCATTCAGTGGAAAAATCCCCCAATGAGGCTCAAGAAAGCTTAAATCCACTGAATGCATCTGATGAAGTGAGCTGTTGCTCACAAAAGCTTATGCTCTAATAAATTCGTTAGTCTCTAAGGTGCCACAAGTACTCCTTTTCTTTCTGTCAGAAGTACATTTAAGCCTGAACTATGTTGGGGAGGCACTGTCTGATACAGTAATGACCAGTTAATAAAGTAATCTTTATTAACTGCTAGCACTTGCTTTCATCCCACTCAGAAAGCTTTCTTCTGGAGTTTGAAATAGCAGCACTCTGTCGTCATGGTGTCTGCCCCAGGTACTAGGGTAAATGTATTACATTTTAAATAGCTGAGATTAAAAGCTATCCAGCTACTACAGAGATAGGATCCTTATCAATACTCCCAACAATAGGCATGATCATAGACAGCATTGCTTTGAATCTACTGTGACTTTAAAGATCATGGGGATCTGAAGAAATAAAGTTCAAAGTTGAAACTTTCAAGTCAGTCTGGGGGATTGCATCTGCTCTGAAAAATCTCTACCCAAGATATTTGTTCTAATGGAGGTGGGAAGAGACATACTTTTATGAATAGAAAACAACCCTAAGGGTGGGATTCTGTGGTCTGACATGGGGCCTTGACATTAAGGTGTATTAAAAGCAATTGCTTAAATAGGTGGGCGTTGAAAACAAGAGTAGCCCCCACATAGATTTCCCCTCATATCTGCAGAACATCTCAAGTGGAAGTTGTGGGACTGTTGTGTGAAGTGATGTTTTGAGGCTTTCACAGAAACATTAGGGTGTTGATAGCATGGAAGATGCAAGGAAAGTCATTAGGCAAGCGGCATGTGGCCAGAGATCTGGAAAAGCATTTCAACAGACAAGAAATGTGCTGCTTCAAGCTGGTACAACCCATCCAGAGTGTGTGGCTTTCTCCTCTGACCAGCATGCAGGGGAGTACAGGTGTGATTATGAACCCGCACTGTAATAAAGAAGCTCCTTTGTGTTAATTTTTCCAGCTGTGTGCATTGCATGAGGCATGGGCATATTTTCCTATCAAGTTCTCCCCATAGACAAAGGGTAAAGTTATTCTTGAGGACAGCATGAGAAACTACATCTGACAGTTTCAACACTTCTCTGCAAGTCAGGAGAAAATTCAACAAAGAGCCCTGCAGAAATTACTCAATAGTCAGTGAGCTTTTCTTCCTTAGGATGCTGTGCATGACAGTACCACAGTATTTAAGAAGGGGAAAGAAAGAGAATTAGACAAATCTTATTCTTCCTCCTTATACTTGCTCTTCCAAATTCAGCATCTGCAAGTTGGGGAAAACTGATCTTGCACCTGCTCTATTTCCTGTTCTAAACTGTTGCTGTGCACTATCAAACATTGCACGTTCCACCCCAGAAGTGGCTGCATTTCAGTGGTGGGTGCGGGATATAATGGATAGAATTTGTAAAGAGTTTTCATTTTCCAGTGGTACGGAAAGCACTGTGCAAATGTAAGATTTATCCTTTCTGAGTCTGCTAGACAAACTCAATTGCAAGAACAGCTGAGCTTGGGATTTCATATCCTGCAACAATGAGGTTCTCCCAGCTGGGATATCGAAGGTCTGATTTTAACTGGACTTAATTTCCCTCTCGCACATTGCGTAGTCTCTAAAGGTGACCTGCAAAGGAGAACAAATGGGATGGGTCTTTGCTTTGTGCTGTGCATTTGAAAGGTCTGTTTATTAAATTCAAAGCTGCTATTTTTCATGGAAACTGTATTATTCTTCCATTATCTGTGGCATTTTTAGGTTCTCAAATCCTTTTTTTTTTTCCTGTTGCTGTAGGAGTTCTGAGGGAGAATAGTTTATTGCAGAAATTTAAAAATATCGTTATCTAAATCACTTATTTTTATTGTCTGCCATTACAAGTATGGGTAAAGCAGACAGGGCTTTAGTGGAATGGCAGATTTCTAAAAGCATACAGCCAACTATTTCGGCTACACTGGAAACTTCAAAGCGCTGTTGCGGGAGTGCTCCCACGGCAGCACTTTGAAGTGCGAATGTGGTTGTGCGCGAGCCCTGGGAGAGAGCTCTCCCAGCGCTCCTGGTAATCCACCTCCACAAGGGGTTTAGCTCGGAGTCTGTTTACACTAGCGCTTTAAAGCGCTCAGACTTGCTGCGCTCAGGGGGGTGATTTTTCACCCCCCTGAGCCAGCAAGTTAGAGTGCTATAAAAGGTAAATGTAGCCAAGCCATTAAACCAGTAGAGGAGATACAAAGAATGAGCATGCTCTAGGGGTATGTGATAATTTTGGCAAGTTGCAACTGAACTTGTTCAGTTTAAATTCTTTTTTCTTGGGAAGTTCCAATTATCAATTGCTGTTGGAGACAGTAGTTTATTTTCCAAGATCAATTGTTCTGCTAGAGTGACTCTTGATTTGTCATAATGGTAATTCCTATAATATACTAAATGCTTTCTCCCTCAAAATCGATGGAGAATAGACTGTCCCCTTGTCACTTATTTCAAAATATTGCTGTTATGTTCACTGATGGATTGAACAAATACTTTATTTTTTTAGCGTGTGTGTGTGTAGTCCGTCGATTTGACGATGATGTTTTCATGCTCTCTCTTTTTGTGGGTTCTAGAGTGACTCTGAAGTCTAAAGTGTGACGCGCATGCTTGTGACCAGATCGGCTAGACAAAATCATTGGTGAGCGTCTTGGCAGCTCACCAATTTTCCTTTGCAGCTAACAATCGATTATTTCTGTCCTCTTCAAAGGCTTGAAAAGCTCTGAGTTTTGTGTGTTGCCATGCTGATCTATTTAATGCAGTCTTCTCAAGATCATCCTGTTTAATTGCACCAAAGTGTATGCTGTTCTTGATGCCATCCTTGTAGTGCTTTCTGGGGCGGCCTTGAGTCTGATGTCGTTGTGCCAATTCTCCATAGAAAATTTTTCTGAGAAGTCGATATTCAGGCATCCTAATGATGTGTCCAACCCAGTGTAGTTGGGCTTTTATCAGCATGGCCTCAATACTTATGGCATTTGACTTTTGGAGAACCTCCAGGTTGGTAATTTTGTTCTGTCAGCGGATCCCCATAATGGCACGCAGAGACCACATATGGAAGGCCTTTAGCTGTTTGATATCCCATTTGTATGGTGTCCAGGTCTCACAGCTGCAGAGGAGAGATGTGAGCACAAAAGCATTATAAAGTTTTATTTTTGTTGAGAGAGTTATGTTGTGGGATTTCAGGACTTTGTTACGTAGCTTTCCTAGTGACTGAGAAGCTTTCTGTATCCTGTTCATGAGCTCTTTGTCAAGAGATCCATCATTGGAGACGTTGCTGCCAAGAAAGGTAAAACTGCCAACTTGCTTTAGTTGGATTCCACTAATGGATATGGTAGGGGATATAGCATGGAGTGGTGAAGATGACTGGTACAACACCACAGTTTTCTCCAGGCTAATTGTGAGGCCAAACAATTTTGATGCTTCAGTGAAGCGATCTAGAATGCACTGGAGATCTCCCCCGTGTGTGTTCTAGGAGGACACAATCCACAAAGAGCACTTCTCTTATTAGTAAAAAGAAAAGGAGTACTTGTGGCACCTTAGAGACTAACCAATTTATTTGAGCATGAGCTTTCGTGAGCTACAGCTCACTTCATCACGAAAGCTTATGCTCAAATAAATTGGTTAGTCTCTAAGGTGCCACAAGTCCTCCTCTTCTTTTTGCAAATACAGACTAACACGGCTGTTCCTCTGAAACCTCTCTTATTAGTAGTTCTGTTCTATGAGTAGTTCTTTATGTTTTTTAGCATGTAGAAAGGGAATATTCATGTGGTTATTTAGTCTCTGATTCCTGTGCTTCTAGCCAGACATTTACAGGTGCATATCTGAGAAGCATTGAAATGATCTCAGAAGTTGAACATTGAGGTTGAAATAGTGAAAAACAAAAACTAGTTTGAGGAATCATGAATTTTGGAATAGAAACGCTTCCTTTTGGATTTAGCAGCTTCCAGTCTTTGTCTAATCCTTTCCCGATAAAGATAGAAAGAAGGCTTCAGAGAGTTTTTCTTTAGTGGAATTCTGTATATAATATGGGTGTTAACATAACATTAAAGGCTACTTCAAAAATGGTTTCATTATTGTAAAATGAGTCACTGGTAAGTAGCTCTGATAGAAAATTGAGTAATCAAAGATATTATCAAAAAGAAAAGGAGTACTAGTGGCACCTTAGAGACATAATCAATAAGCTTACGCTCAAATAAATTGGTTAGTCTCTAAGGTGCCACAAGTACTCCTTTTCTTTTTGCGAATACAGACTAACACGGCTGCTACTCTGAAACCAAAGATATTATATATACCAGATCTTAAAATTACTGTTAAATATTTGTGCTAGAAAGCAAGAGAATAACTTCTCTCATCAGTAGTGATTAATGTAACCACAGGATAAGATTTGATGTATCAATGTAGCAACTCCCCTTCAATTACCACAGGATGCGGTTAATAGATTATAAAGTCAGAAGAGACCTTATGATAACCTACTCCAGCTGTTCTCAAACTTCATTACATTGCGACCCGCTTCTGACAACCAGAATTACTATGTGACCCCAGGCAGAGCCTGATGCCTTGCCCCACCACCCTGGGTTGGGGAAGAGGGGGCTGGAGCCCGAGT
Organism: Caretta caretta; assembly: GCF_965140235.1. Classification (NCBI taxonomy): domain Eukaryota; kingdom Metazoa; phylum Chordata; order Testudines; family Cheloniidae; genus Caretta; species Caretta caretta. The sequence continues at coordinate 54,430,684 of NC_134212.1, read as the reverse complement.
CCAAGCCCGAGCCCTGCCACTCAGGCTTCAGCTTCAGCCCTGGGTCTCAACAAATCTAATGCTGGCCCTGGTGATATCATTAAAATGGGCTCACAACCCACAGTTTGAGAACTGCTGACCTAGTCTGACCTCCTGTTAAACACAACCAATAGGTATATACTATATAGCACAATAAACATAATATATTTAGGGCTGTCAAGTGATTAAAAAATTAATCGTGATTAATTGCACTGTTAAAGAATAATAGAATGCCATTTATTTCAATATTTTTAGATGTTTTCTACGTTTTCAAATATATTGATTTCAATTACCAGACAGAATACAAAGTGTACAGTGCTCACTTTATATTATTATTTTTGATTACAAATATTTGCACAGTAAAAAACAAAAGAAATAATATTTTTCAATTGACCTGATACCGAATGGTGGCCAAAGCACGAAGAGACATATGAATGTTTAGCATATCTGGCACATAAATATCTTGCAATACCAGCTATAAAAGTGCCATGCAAATGCCTGTTCTCACTTTCAGGTGACATTGTAAATAAGAGACAGGCAGCATTATCTCCTGCAAATGTAAACAAACTTGTTTGTTTTAGCTATTGGCTGAACAAGAAGCAGGACTGAGCGGACTTGTAGGTGCAAAAGTTTTACATTGTTTTGCTTTGAGTGCAGCTATGTAACAAAAAAAATCTACATTTGTAAATTTCACTTTCACAATATAGAGATTGCACTTCAGTATTTGTATGAGGTGAATTGAAAAATACTGCTTATTTGTTGATCATTTTTACAGTGCAAATATTTGTAAAAAAAAATAATATAGTGAGCACTGTACACTTTGTATTCTGTGTTATAATTGAAATCAATATATTTGCAAATGTAGAAAGACATCCAAAAATATTTAATAAATTTCAGTTGGTATTCTATTGTTTAACAGTGAGATTAAAAGTGTGATTAATCGCAATTAATTTTTGAGTTAATCGAGTGAGTTAACTGTGATTAATCGACAGCCCTAAATGGATTTCAAAAAGGCAGACTTTAGCAAACTCAGGGAATTGGTCGGTAAGTTCCCATGGGAAGCAAGCCTAAGGGGAAAATCAGTTCAAGAGAGTTGGCAGTTTTTCAAAGAGACATTATTTAGGGCACAAGAGCAAACTATCCCACTGTGTAGGAAAAATAGACTGTATGGCAAGAGACCACCATGGCTTAACCAGGGGATCTTCAGTGATCTGAAACTCAAAAAAGAGTCTTACAAAAAGTGGAAACTAGGTCAAATTACAAAGGATAAATATAAACAAATAACACAAGTATGTAGGGACAAAATTAGAAAAGCCAAGGCACAAACTGAGATTAAACTAGCTAGAGACATAAAGTGTAACAAGAAAACATCTACAAATACATTAGAAGCAAGAGGAAGATCAAGGACAGGGTAGGCTCGTTACTCAACGAGGGGGGAAAATGTGGAAATGGCAGAAGTGCTAAATGACTTTTTTGTTTCAGTTTTCACCAAGAAGGTGATTGGGCATCTAACATAGTGAATGCCAGTGAAAATGAGGTGGATCAGAGGCTAAAATGGGGAAAGAACAAGTTAAAAATTACTTAGACAAGTTAGATGTCTTCAAGTCACCGGGACCTGATGAAATGCATCCTAGAATACTCAAGGAGCTGACTGAGGAGATATCTGAGTCATTAGCGATTATCTTTGAAAACTCATGGAAGGTGGGAGAGATTCCAGAGGACTGGAAAAGGGCAAATATAGTGCCAATCTATAAGAAGGGAAATAAGGACAACCCAGGGAATTATAGACCAGTCAGCTTAACGTTCATACTTGGAAAGATAATGGAGCAAATAATCAAACAATCAATTTGCAAACGCCAAGAAGACAATAAGGTGATAAGTAACAGTCAGCATGGATTTGTCAAGAACAAATTGTGTCAAGCCAACTTAATAGCTTTCTTTCACATGGTAACAAGCTTTGTGGATGGGCAGGGAAGCGGTAGATGTGGTATATCTTGACTTTAGTAAGGCTTTTGATATTGTCTCACATGACCTTCTCAAAAACAAACTAGAGAAATATAATCTAGATGGAGCTACTATAACGTGGATGCATAACTGATTGGAAAACCATTCCCATAGAGTACTTATCAGTGGTTCACATTCAAGCTGGAAGGGCATATTGAGTGGGGCCCCGCAGGGATCAGCTGAGTCCAGTTCTATTCAATATCTTCTTCAATGTTTTAGATAATGGCATAGAGAGTACACTTATAAAGTTTATGGATGATACGAAGCTGGGAGGGGTTGCAAGTGCTTTGAAGGATAGGATTAAAATTCAAAATGATCTGGACAAACTGGAGAAGTGGTCTGAAGTAAATAGGATGAAAGTCAATAAGGACAAATGCAAAGTACTACACTTAGGGTATGTCTACACTACGAAATTAGGTCGAATTTATAGAAGTCGTTTTTTTAGAAATCGGTTTTATATATTCAAGTGTGTGTGTCCCCACAGAAAATGCTCTAAGTGCATTAACTCGGCGGAGTGCTTCCACAGTACCGAGGCTAGAGTCGACTTCCGGAGAATTGCACTCTGGGTAGCTATCCCACAGTTCCCGCATTCTCCGCTGCCCATTGGAATTCTGAGTTGAGATCCCAATGCCTGATGGGGCTAAAACATTGTCGTGGGTGGTTCTGGGTACATATCGTCAGGCCCCCGTTCCCTCCCTCCCTCCGTGAAAGCAAGGGCAGACAATCGTTTCGCGCCTTTTTTCCTGAGTTACCTTGCAGATGCCATACCATGGCAAGCATGGAGCCCGCTCAGCTCACTGTCACCGTATGTCTCCTGGGTGCTGGCAAACATGTACTGCATTGCTACACAGTAGCAGCAACCCATTGCCTTGTGGCAGCAGACGGTGCAATAGGACTGATAGCTGTCATCGTCATGTCCGAGGTGCTCCTGGTCGCCTGTGTGAGGTCAATCAGGAGCGCCTGGGCAGACATGGGTGCAGGGACTAAATTTGGAGTAACTTGATCAAGTCATTCTCTTTAGTCCTGCAGTCAGTCCTATTGAACCATCTTATGGTGAGCAGGCAGGCTAGCAGTCCTATTGCATCATCTTCTTCCGGGCGGGCAAGAGATGAGGATGGCTAGCAGTCGTATTGTACCATCTTCTGCCGAGCAGCCCTGAGATGTGGATGGCATGCAGTCCTTCTGCACCATCTGCTGCCAGCCAAAGATGTAAAAGATAGATGGAGTGTATCAAAACAAGAAATAGACCATATTTGTTTTGTACTCATTTGCTTCCCCACCCCCCCCGTCTAGGGGACTCATTCCTCTAGGTCACACTGCAGTTACTCACAGAGAAGGTGCAGCGAGATAAATCTAGCCGTGTATCAATCAGAGGCCAGACTAACCTTCTTGTTCCAATAAGAACAATAACTTAGGTGCACCATTTCTTATTGGAACCCTCCGTGAAGTCCTGCCTGAAATACTCCTTGATGTAAAGTCACCCCTTTGTAGATTTTAGCTCCCTGAAGCCAACCCTGTAAGACATGTCATCAGTCGCCCCTCCCTGCATCAGAGCAATGGCAAACAATCGTGCATCTAAGTTGAGAGTGCTGTCCAGAGCAGTCATAATGGAGCACTCTGATGGGGCTAAAACATTGTCGCGGGTGGTTCTGGGTACATATCGTCAGGCCCCCATTCCCACCCTCCCTCTGTGAAAGCAAGGGCAGACAATCGTTTCGCGCCTTTTTTCCTGAGTTACCTGTGCAGACGCCATACCACGGCAAGCATGGAGCCCGCTCAGCTCACTGTCACCATATGTCTCCTGGGTGCTGGCAGACGCGGTACTGCATCGCTACACAGTAGCAGCAACCCATTGCCTTGTGGCAGCAGACGATACAATATGATTGGTAGCCGTCATCGTCATGTCCGAGGTGCTCCTGGCCACGTTGGCCAGGAGTCCCTGGGCAGACATGGGCGCAGGGACTAAATTTGGAGTGACTTGACCAGGTCATTCTCTTTAGTCCTGCAGTCAGTCCTATTGAACCATCTTATGGTGAGCAGGCAGGCAATACGGATTGCTAGCAGTCCTACTGTACCATCTTCTGCTAGGCAGGCAAGAGATGAGGATGGCTAGCAGTCCTACTGCACCGTCTTCTGTCGAGCAGCCATGAGATGTGGATGGCTTGCAGTCCTTCTGCACTGTCTGCTGCCAGCCAAAGATGTAAAAGATAGATGGAGTGGATCAAAACAAGAAATAGACCAGATTTGTTTTGTACTCATTTGCTTCCCCCCCTCCCCTGCCTAGGGGACTCATTCCTCTAGGTCACACAGCAGTCACTCACAGAGAAGGTGCAGCGAGGTAAATCTAGCCATGTATCAATCAGAAGCCAGACTAACCTCCTTGTTCCAATAAGAACAATAACTTAGGTGCACCATTTCTTATTGGAACCCTCCGTGAAGTCCTGCCTGAAATACTCCTTGATGTAAAGCCACCCATTTTGTTGATTTTAGCTCCCTGTAAGCCGTGTCATCAGTCGCCCCTCCCTCCGTCAGAGCAACGGCAGACAATCGTTCCGCGCCTTTTTTGTATGCGGACGCCATACCAAGGCAAGCATGGAGGCCGCTCAGCTCACTTTGGCAATGAGGAGCACATTAAACACCACACGCATTATCCAGCAGTATATGCAGCACCAGAACCTGGCAGAGCGATACCGGGCGAGGAGGCGACGTCAGCGCGGTCACGTGAGTGATCAGGACATGGACACAGATTTCTCTGAAAGCATGGGCCCTGCCAATGCATGCATCATGGTGCTAATGGGGCAGGTTCATGCTGTGGAACGCTGATTCTGGGCTCGGGAAACAAGCACAGACTGGTGGGACCGCATAGTGTTGCAGGTCTGGAACGATTCCCAGTGGCTGCGAAACTTTCTCATGCGTAAGGGCACTTTCATGGAACTTTGTGACTTGCTTTCCCCTGCCCTGAAGCGACAGAATACCAAGATGAGAGCAGCCCTCACAGTTGAGAAGCGAGTGGCGATAGCCCTGTGGAAGCTTGCAACGCCAGACAGCTACCGGTCAGTTGGGAATCAATTTGGAGTGGGCAAATCTACTGTGGAGGCTGCTGTGATGCAAGTAGCCCATGCAATCAAAGATCTGCTGATATCAAGGGTAGTGACCCTGGGAAATGTGCAGGTCATAGTGGATGGCTTTGCTGCAATGGGATTCCCTAACTGTGGTGGGGCCATAGACGGAACCCATATCCCTATCTTGGCACCGGAGCACCAAGCCGACGAGTACATAAACCACAAGGGGTACTTTTCAATAGTGCTGCAAGCTCTGGTGGATCACAAGGGACGTTTCACCAACATCAACGTGGGATGGCCGGGAAAGGTACATGACGCTCCCATCTTCAGGAACTCTGGTCTGTTTCAAAAGCTGCAGGAAGGGACTTTATTCCAGACCAGAAAATAACTGTTGGGGACATTGAAATGCCTATAGTTATCCTTGGGGACCCAGCCTACCCCTTAATGCCATGGCTCATGAAGCCGTACACAGGCAGCCTGGACAGTAGTCAGGAGCTGTTCAACTACAGGCTGAGCAAGTGCAGAATGGTGGTAGAATGTGCATTTGGACGTTTAAAGGCACACTGGCGCAGTTTACTGACTCGCTTAGACCTCAGCGAAACCAATATTCCCATTGTTATTACTGCTTGCTGTGTGCTCCACAATATTTGTGAGAGTAAGGGGGAGACATTTATGGCGGGGTGGGAGGTTGAGGCAAATCGTCTGGCTGCTGGTTACGCGCAGCCAGACACCAGGGCAGTTAGAAGAGCACAAGAGGGCGCGGTTCGCATCAGAGAAGCTTTGAAAACCAGTTTCATGACTGGCCAGGCTACGCTGTGAAAGTTTGTTTGTTTCTCCTTGATGAAACCCTCCACCCCTTGGTTCACTCTACTTCCTTGTAAGCTAACCACCCTCCCCTTCTCCCTTCGATCCCCGCTTGCAGAGGTAATAAAGTCATTGTTGCTTCACATTCATGCATTCTTTATTCATTCATCACACAAATAGGGGGATAATTGTCAAGGTAGCCTGGGAGGGGTGGTGGAGGAGGGAAGGACAAGGCCACACAGTGCTTTAAAAGTTTAAAACTTTAAAACTTATTGAATGCCAGCCTTCTGTTGCTTGGGCAATCCTCTGTGGTGGAGTGGCTGATTGGCCGGAGGCCCCCCCCCCACTGCGTTCTTGTGCATCTGGGTGTGGAGGCTATGGAACTTGGGGATGAGGGCGGTTGGTTACACAGGGGCTGTAGTGGCAGTCTGTGCTCCAGCTGCCTTTGCTGCAGCTCAACCATACACTGGAGCATACTGGTTTGATCCTCCAGCAGCCTCAGCATTGAATCCTGCCTCCTCTCATCACGCTGCCACCACATTTGAGCTTCAGCCCTGTCTTCAGCCCGCCACTTACTCTCTTCAGCCCACCACCTCTCCTCCCGGTCATTTTGTGCTTTCCTGCACTCTGACATTATTTGCCTCCACGCATTCGTCTGTGCTCTGTCAGTGTGGGATGACAGCATGAGCTCAGAGAACATTTCATCATGAGTGCATTTTTTTTTCTTTCTAATCTTCACTAGCCTCTAGGAAGGAGAAGATCCTGTGATCATTGAAACACATGCAGCTGGTGGAGAAAAAAAAAGGGACAGCGGTATTTAAAAAGACACATTTTATAAAACAGTGGCTACACTCTTTCAGGGTAAACCTTGCTGTTAACATTACATACATAGCATATGTGCTTTCGTTACAAGGTTGCATTTTGCCTCCCCCCACCGCCTGGCTACCCCCTCAACCCTCCCCCCTCCCCGTGGCTAACAGCGGGGAACATTTCTGTTTAGCCATAGGCAAACAGCCCAGCAGGAATGGGCTCCTCTGAGTGTCCCCTGAAGAAAAGCACCCTATTTCAACCAGGTGACCATGAATGATATCTCACTCTCCTGAGGATAACACAGAGAGATAAAGAATGGATGTTGTTTGAATGCCAGCAAACATACACTGCAATGCTTTGTTGTACAATGATTCCCGAGTACGTGTTACTGGCTTGGAGTGGTAAAGTGTCCCACCATGGAGGACGCAATAAGGCTGCCCTCCCCAGAAACCTTTTGCAAAGGCTTTGGGAGTACATCCAGGAGAGCCGCGAATGCCAGGGCAAATTAATCCTTTCACATGCTTGCTTTTAAACCATGTATAGTATTTTAAAAGGTACACTCACCGGAGGTCCCTTCTCTGCCTGCCGGGTCCAGGAGGCAGCCTTGGGTGGGTTCAGGGGCTACTGGCTCCAGGTCCAGGGTGAGAAACAGTTCCTGGCGGTCGGGAAAACCGGTTTCTCCGCTTGCTTGCTGTGAGCTATCTACAACCTCCTCCTCATCATCATCATCTTCTTCATCCCCAAAACCTGCTTCCGTGTTGCCTCCATCTCCATTGAAGGAGTCAAACAACACAGCTGGGGTAGTGGTGGCTGAACCCCCTAAAATGGCATGCAGCTCATCATAGAAGCGGCATGTTTGGGGCTCTGACCTGGAGCAGCCGTTTGCGTCTCTGTTTTTCTGGTAGGCTTGCCTCAGCTCCTTAAGTTTCACGCGGCACTGCTTCGGGTCCCTGTTATGGCCTCTGTCCTTCATGCCCTGGGAGATTTTGAGAAAGGTTTTGGCATTTCGAAAACTGGAACGGAGTTCTGATAGCATGGATTCCTCTCCCCATACAGCGATCAGATCCCGTACCTCCCGTTCAGTCCATGCTGGAGCTCTTTTGCAATTCTGAGACTCCATCATGGTCACCTCTGCTGATGAGCTCTGCATGGTCACCTGCAGCTTTCCACGCTGGCCAAACAGGAAATGAGATTCAAAAGTTCGCGGTTCTTTTCCTGTCTACCTGGCCAGTGCATCTGAGTTGATAGTGCTGTCCAGAGCGGTCACAATGGAGCACTCTGGGATAGTTCCTGGAGGTCAATACTGTCGAATTGTGTCCACAGTACCCCAAATTCGCCCCGGCAAGGCCGATTTAAGCACTAATCCACTTGTCAGGGGTGGAGTAAGGAAATCGATTTTAAGAGCCCTTTAAGTCGAAATAAAGGGCTTCATCGTGTGGACGGGTGCAGGTTTACATCGATTTAACGCTGCTAAATTCGACCTAAAGTCCTAGTATAGATCAGGGCTCAGGAAGGAACAATCCGTTGCAAACATACAAAATGGGAAATGACTGCCTAGGAAGGAGTACTGCAGAAAGGGATCTGGGGGTCATAGTGGATCACAACTAAATATGAGCCAACAGTGTAACTCTGTTGCAAAAAAGCAAACGTCATTCTGGGTTGTATTAGCAGGAGTGTTGTAAGGAAACACAAGTAATTCTTCCGCTCTACTCCTCCCTGATTAGGCCTTAACTGGAGTATTGTGTCCAGTTCTGGGCACCCCATTTCAGGAAAGATGTGGAGAAATTGAAGAAAGTCCAGAGAAGAGCAACAAAAATGATTAAAGGTCTAGAAAACATCACCTACGAGGGAAGTGGGTTTGTTTAATCTGGAGAACAGAAGATTGAGAGGAGACATAACAGTTTTCAAGTACATAAAAGTTTGTTACAAGGAGGAGGGACAAAAGTTGTTCTCCTTAACCTCTGGGGTTATCAATGGGCTTAAATTGCAGCAAGAGAAGTTTAGGTCAGGCGTTAGGAAAAATTCCTCACTGTCAGGGTGGTTAAGCACTGGAATAAATAAATTGCCAAGGGAGGTTGTGGAATCTCCATCATTGGAGATTTTTAAGAGCAGGTTGGACAAACACCTGTCGGGGATGGTCTAGATAATACTTAGTCCTGCCATGAGTGCAGGGGACTGAACTAGATGATCTCTCAAGGTCCCTTCCAGTCCTACAATTCTATGCAATACAAATAGACGAATGAATAATCAGACTAAGGGGTTACTTCAGGAACTGGCATTAAGCTTAAATGACATAACATGGAATGAACTGGAGCATGGGATTATGGGTTTCCCAAAGAGGAGAAATAACGCAGTAGGTGTTTTACTGATAAATTTGGACAAACATTGACTATGACTATCCCTGGGTAGGGACCGTCAAATCGTGGAAGTCAACGAATGGCTACGCAGGTGGTGTCGGAGAGAAGGCTTTGGATTCTTTGACCATGGGATGGTGTTCCATGAAGGAGGAGTGCTGGGCAGAGACGGGCTCCATCTTACGAAGAGAGGGAAGAGCATCTTTGCGAGCTAACCTAGTCTAACCTAGTCTAACCTAGTGAGGAGGGCTTTAAACTAGGTTCACCGGGGGAAGGAGACCAAAGCCCTGAGGTAAGTGGGAAAGCGGGATACTGGGAGGAAGCACAGGCAGGAACGTCTGTGAGCGGAGGGCTCCTGCCTCATACTGAGAATGAGGGGCGATCAGCAGGTTATCTCAAGTGCTTATATACGAATGCACAAAGCCTTGGAAACAAGCAGGGAGAACTGGAGGTCCTGGTGATTTCAAGGAATTATGACGTGATTGGAATAACAGAGACTTGGTGGGATAACTCACATGACTGGAGTACTGTCATGAATGGTTATAAACTGTTCAGGAAGGACAGGCAGGGCAGACAAGGTGGGGGAGTAGCACTGTATGTAAGGGAGCAGTATGACTGCTCAGAGCTCCGGTACGAAACTGCAGAAAAACCTGAGTGTCTCTGGATTAAGTTTAGAAGTGTGAGCAACAAGAGTGATGTAGTGGTGGGAGTCTGCTATAGACCACCGGACCAGGGGGATGAGGTGGATGAAGCTTTCTTCCAGCAACTCGCAGAAGCTACTAGGTCGCACGCCCTGGTTCTCATGGGTGACTTTAATTTTCCTGATAGACATATAGAGAATCCAGGAAGTTTTTGGAAAGCGAAGGGGACAATTTCCTGGTGTAAGTGCTAGAGGACCCAACTAGGGGGGGAGCTTTTCTTGACCTGCTGCTCACAAACTGGGAAGAATTAGTGGGGGAAGCAAAAGTGGATGGGAATCTGGGAGGCAGTGACCATGAGTTGGTTGAGTTCAGAATCCTGACACAGGGAAGAAAGGTAAGCAGCAGGATACGGACCCTGGACTTCAGGAAAGCAGACTTCGACTCCCTCAGGGAACGGATGGGTAGGATCCCCTGGGGGACTAACATGAAGGGGAAAGGAGTCCAGGAGAGCTGGCTGTATTTCAAGGAATCCCTGTTGAGGTTACAGGGACAAACCATCCCGATGAGTCGAAAGAATAGTAAATATGGCAGGCGACCAGCTTGGCTTAACGGTGAAATCCTAGCGGATCTTAAACATAAAAAAGAAGCTTACAAGAAGTGGAAGGTTGGACATATGACCAGGGAAGAGTATAAAAATATTGCTCGGGCATGTAGGAATGAAATTAGGAGGGCCAAATCGCACCTGGAGCTGCAGCTAGCAAGAGATGTCAAGAGTAACAAGAAGGGTTTCTTCAGGTATGTTGGCAACAAGAAAAAAGCCAAGGAAAGTGTGGGCCCCTTAATGAATGAGGGAGGCAACCTAGTGACAGAGGATGTGGAAAAAGCTAATGTACTCAATGCTTTTTTTGCCTCTGTCTTCACTAACAAGGTCAGCTCCCAGACTGCTGCGCTGGGCATCACAACATGGGGAGTAGATGGCCAGCCCTCGGTGGAGAAAGAGGTGGTTAGGGACTACTTAGAAAAGCTGGACGTGCACAAGTCCATGGGGCCGGACGAGTTGCATCCGAGAGTGCTAAAGGAATTGGCGGTTGTGATTGCAGAGCCATTGGCCATTATCTTTGAAAACTCGTGGCGAACGGGGGAAGTCCCAGATGACTGGAAAAAGGCTAATGTAGTGCCAATCTTTAAAAAAGAGAAGAAGGAGGATCCTGGGAACTACAGGCCAGTGAGCCTCACTTCAGTCCCCGGAAAAATCATGGAGCAGGTCCTCAAAGAATCAATCCTGAAGCACTTACATGAGAGGAAAGTGATCAGGAACAGTCAGCATGGATTCACCAAAGGAAGGTCATGCCTGACTAATCTAATCGCCTTCTATGATGAGATTACTGGTTCTGTGGATGAAGGGAAAGCAGTGGATGTATTGTATCTTGACTTTAGCAAAGCTTTTGACACTGTCTCCCACAGTATTCTTGTCAGCAAATTAAAGAAGTATGGGCTGGATGAATGCACTGTAAGGTGGGTAGAAAGTTGGCTAGATTGTCGGGCTCAGTGGGTAGTGATCAATGGCTCCATGTCTAGTTGGCAGCCGGTGTCAAGCGGAGTGCCCCAGGGGTCGGTCCTGGGGCCGGTTTTGTTCAATATCTTCATTAATGATCTGGAAGATGGTGTGGATTGCACTCTCAGCAAATTTGTGGATGATACTAAACTAGGAGGAGTGGTAGATACGCTGGAGGGCAGGGATAGGATACAGAGGGACCTAGACAAATTGGAGGATTGGGTCAAAAGAAATCTGATGAGGTTCAAGAAGGATAAGTGCAGGGTCCTGCACTTAGGACGGAAGAACCCAATGCGCAACTACAGACTAGGGACCAAATGGCTAGGCAGCAGTTCTGCGGAAAAGGACCTAGGGGTGACAGTGGACGAGAAGCTGGATATGAGTCAGCAGTGTGCCCTTGTTGCCAAGAAGGCCAATGGCATTTTGGGATGTATAAGTAGGGGCATAGCGAGCAGATCGAGGGACGTGATCGTTCCCCTCTATTTGACATTGGTGAGGCCTCATCTGGAGTACTGTGTCCACTTTTGGGCCCCACACTACAAGAAGGATGTGGATAAATTGGAGAGAGTCCAGCGAAGGGCAACAAAAATGATTAGGGGTCTGGAACACATGACTTATGAGGAGAGGCTGAGGGAACTGGGATTGTTTAGTCTGCAGAAGAGAAGAATGAGGGGGGATTTGATAGCTGCTTTCAACTACCTGAGAGGTGGTTCCAGAGAGGATGGTTCTAGACTATTCTCAGTGGTAGAAGAGGACAGGACAAGGAGTAATGGTCTCAAGTTGCAGTGGGGGAGGTTTAGGTTGGATATTAGGAAAAACTTTTTCACTAAGAGGGTGGTGAAACACTGGAATGCGTTACCTAGGGAGGTGGTAGAATCTCCTTCCTTAGAAGTTTTTAAGGTCAGGCTTGACAAAGCCCTGGCTGGGATGATTTAATTGGGGATTGGTCCTGCTTTGAGCAGGGGGTTGGACTAGATGACCTCCTGAGGTCCCTTCCAACCCTGATATTCTATGATTCTATGATCTCTTTTCAGTGGATTATATGCCGAGATATTTGCATGTTTCCACAATTAGAGAAAAACATATTTTCCCTGTCTTAAGAAAGAAAAGGTGAATAACATTGTTGGTATTCCACATAGAGAATCTTGATGACTGCAAAAGAGATGAGGTGAGGAAACGGCATTTTGTTTAATGTCTGTATAGAAATAATTTTGTTTAATGTCTGTATAGAAATAATTGTCTAAATAGACTCTTTGGTATAGTATTGCTTCCTAGTGTGCAATGCTGCTACTTAGAGTAACACCTTTTACAAGGAGACTGCATTATCAATCTGTTCCCAATGGAATAATTAAATGAAGTTTCTAAACTGCAGCAGTGTTCTCACACACAAGCTATATTACAATTGCAGAACCCAGTTACAATTAACAGGAAAAAAGATGAACTGAAGTGCTGCTTCAGGGGGCTCTTTAACATACCCTCATTATGGAACTGCTACTCATGCCTCCGTAACATCCTGCTGAGGGCAAAGCAAGCAGACTGGTTAATAAACAACCACTATTAAAGACACACCAAACATCCAGTCATTACAGTTACCACAAAACCAGTAGTAAACTCTTAGTGGTTCTTGGCTAATTAGCAGTGATGAAAAACTAGCAAGGTAGCAGATAGCCCTCTCTATGCCCTCATTATATGTCTAGGAGAGGGAGCTTTAAGTGCTATGAAATTTGCTTACTGTTTAAATAAAATCGGCCATAGCAAAATTTGCATTATGGCCTTGATTCAGCAAAGTACTTAAGCACTGAATTGGGCCCTATGTCATTCAAATGTTTTTAAACTGGACTGATGAGGAACCTGAGTTTACCCTATTTTAGCACTTAGTCAGCTGTAAGGACTTCAACAGAGGGATATCAGGACAGTACAGGAAAGGAAAGGCTACTGTGAATGTTCAGGCATGGATCTATACAAAAATGATCAATAGTATTTTGAACAGGCTCTCCTAATTAGTACAGGCTATAGCTCATAAGTGTAGGCTGCTCTCAGTTAGAGACTTCAAAGTTTAGGGTCATTATACAAACACAGAAGATGTTATCTCCAACAATTAATGAAGCTCCATATAAGCCATGTGACTAATCATAAAGTATTTCCTCTTTACAAATAGTGTTATTTCAAACTCATGTGAGCATTCAATTTAACAATATGTGCCTTCCCACAGTTTTTCCTGCTTTTAAGATTCAGAGATTTCAGTTCTTAAATAAAAGTTTTTGTTTAAACATGGCAGGGCTGCTGGGTATATCTCGGACATCTTTCTTTCACTGTATAATGGGACAAAAACTAGTTCTCATTTTTGTTTGTTCCATGCCCGAGTAAGTAGGATCTCATTCATGGTAGTCTTGTAGCCTGTTTTTAAAATTATGTGGGTAATTGGAGATCAGTCTTGTTTGCTAAATTCTCTTTCACCTGTAAATCTAGTAGCTATGATCCATTCAAGAAAAAGGCTCATTGAATGGGAAGGAGAGGGTTCCTCTCCTTCAGGGAGATTCAGGGGTCCTAGATTTAAGTAATCAGTTTCTATTTTCAATATTTACATCTCTCTCTAAATAGGCGGACTGTCTTCAGGAATTGAAGACAGGTGTTTGTAATTTGAGCTGACTCAGTTGCTGCTAGCTGATTAGGAAATAAATCTCTCTTCTCAGTGAGTTGGGCTAAGAAGGAATGTAGTGACTTAAATTTCTGAGAACCTACCATCAATTACTGTGGCTAAACTTAAAGTAACATCTTGCGTGCTTTTGGTAGGGTGAAGATCACTGGGTTCTGCAGAGAGAATGACTCCACCATTATCACAGTCTTCATGTTTTCCTCCCAGGTTTAGGTGGATGGGGGTGTGCCTTGGGGGAAGGGGTGGAATGGGGGCGGGGCCTGGGGCAGAGCTGGGGGTCGAGCACCAACCGGCACATTGGAAAGTCAGTGCCTGTGCCAGGAGGCGTCCCACAATGCCCATTGTGACCGCTCTGGTCAACAGTTTGAACTCCACTGCCCTGCAGCCAGGTAAACAACCTCTCCCCCGAGAAGTCCCAGGAATTTTTGAAATTCCATTTCCTGTTTGCTCGGCATAGAGAGGTCTCATCACATCTTCCCAGGTGACCATAGCAGGTTATCGCACCAAATGCTCTCCTGCTTGGACCACGGTGGAGCTGCTGGATCTGCTCAGTATTTGGGGAGAGGAGGCTGTACAGTCATAGAATATCAGGGTTGGAAGGGACCTCAGGAGGTCATCTAGTCCAACCCCCTGCTCAAAGCAGGACCTAATCCCCAACTAAATCATCCCAGCCAGGGCTTTGTCAAGCCTGACCTTAAAAACCTCTATGGAAGGAGATTCCACCACCTCCCTAGGTAACCCATTCCAGTGCTTCACCACCTTCCTAGTGAAAAAGTTTTTCCTAATATCCAACCTAAACCTCCCCCACTGCAACTTGAGACCATTACTCCTTGTTCTATTATCTGGTACCACTGAGAACAGTCTAGATCCATCCTCTGTGGAACCCCTTTTGAGGTAGTTGAAAGCAGCTATCAAATCCCCCCTCATTCTTCTCTTCTGCAGACTAAATAATCTCAGTTCCCTCAGCCTCTCCTCATAGTCATGTGCTCCAGCCCCCTGATCATTTCTGTTGCCCTCCACTGGACTCTTTCCACTTTTTCACATCCTTCTTGTAGTGTGGGGCCCAAAACTGGACACAGTACTCCAGACACCCAATAGAGGGGAAGGATCACGTCCCTCAATCAGCTGGCAATGTTCCTACTTTTACAGCCCCAAATTCCATTAGCCTTCTTGGCAACAAGGGCACACTGTTGACTCATATCCAGCTTCTCGTCCACCGTAACCCCTAGGTCTTTTTCTGCAGAACTGCTGCCTAGCCACTCGGTCCCTAGTCTGTAACAGTGCATGGGATTCTTCCGTCATAAGTTCAGGACTCTGCTCTTGTCCTTGTTGAACCTCATCAGATTTCTTTTGGCCCAATCCTCTAATTTGTCTAGGTCCCAATGTATCCTATCCCTCCCCTCCAGTGTATCTACCACCCCTCCCAGTTTAGTGTCATCTGCAAACTTGCTGAGGGTGCAATCCACACCATCCTCCAGATCGTTAATGAAGATATTGAACAAAACCAGCCCCAGGACTGATCCTTGGGGCACTCCGCTTGATACCGGCTGCCAACTAGACATGGAGCCATTGACCCGTTAAGCCTGATGACCTAGCCAGATTTCTATCCACCTTATAGTCCATTCATCCAGCCCATACTTCTTTAACTTGCTGGCAAGAATACTGTGGGAGACCGTGTCAAAAGCTTTGCTAAAGTCAAGGAATAACACGTCCACTGCTTTCCCTTCATCCACAGAGCCAGTTATCTCATCATAGAAGGCAATTAGGTTAGTCAGGCATGACTTGCCCTTGATGAATCCATGCTGGCTGTTCCTGATCATTTTCCTCTCCTTTAAGTGCTTGAAAATTGATTCTTTGAGGACTTGCTCCATGATTTTTCCAGGGACTGAGGTGAGGTGGACTGGCCTGTAGTCGCTTGATCCTCCTTCTTCCCTTTTTTAAAGATGGGCACTACATTAGCCTTTTTCCAGTCATCCAGGACCTTGCCCGATCGCCATGTGTTTTCAAAGATAATGGCCAATGGCTCTGCAATCACATCCGCCAACTCCTTTAGAACCCTCAGATGCAGCACATCTGGCTCAATGGACTTGGGCTCGTCCAGCTTTTCTAAATAGTCCTGAACCACTTCTTTCACCTCCTCCCCATACTGTGATGCCCAGTGCAGTAGTCTGGGAGCTGACCTTGTTCATGAAGACAGAGGCGAAAAAAGCATTGAGTACATTAGCTTTTTCCACATCCTCTGTCACTAGGTTGCCTCCCCCATTCTGTAAGGGGCCCACACTTTCCCTGACCACCTTCTTGTTGTTAACATACCTGTAGAAACCCTTCTTGTTACTCTTAACATCCCTTGCTAGCTACAACTTCAGCTGTGATTTGACCTTCCTGATTTCACTCCTGCATGCCTGAGCAATATTTTTAGACTCCTCCCTGGTCATTTGTCCAATTTTCCACTTCTCTTAAGCTTTTTTTTGTGTTTAAGATCACCAAAGATTTCAAGGTTAAGCCAATCTGGTCGCCTGCCATATTTACTATTCTCAGTCCCAGCTGCGCTTGAGACATGGGTAGATACCTACAAGCACATTTCTTGAGGCTTGTGCAAAAAGGACTATGATCGGAACATGCTGCAGTGCAGAGCAAAGATAAAGGAGCTGAGGCAGGCGTACCATAAGGCGAGGGAGGCGAACCATCACTCCGGTGTTTCACCTAAGACCTGCCAGTTCTATAAGGAGCTAGACGCCATCCTTGTGGCGACCCCACCTCCTCCACCAAGAGCCCCGTGGATACTTCAGCAGGCCTGGAGGTGGTGGAAAGAGGACCTAACCCAGAGGATGAAAGAAAAGGAGTACTAGTGGCACCTTAGAGACTAACCAATTTATTTGAGCATAAGCTTTTGTGAGCTACAGCTCACTTCGTCTGATGCGTTCAGTGGAAAATACAGTGAGGAGATTTATATACATAGAGAACATGAAACAATGGGTGTTATCATACACACTGTAAGGAGAGTGATCACTTAAGATGAGCTATTACCAGCAGGAGAGCGGGGGGGAGACAACCTTTCGTAGTGATAATCAAGGTCGGCCATTTCTAGCAGTTAACAGGAACGTCTGAGGAGCAGTGGGGGGTGGGGGAAATAAACATGGGGAAATAGTTTTACTTTGTGTAATGACACATCCACTCCCAGTCTCTATTCAAGCCTAAATTAATTGTATCCAGTTTGCAAATTAATTCCAATTCAGCAGTTTCTCGTTGGAGTCTGTTTGTTTTTGAAGTCTTTTTGTCTAATATTGTGACCTTTAGGTCTGAAATCGAGTGACCAGAGAGATTGAAGTGTTCTCCGACTGGTTTATGAATGTTATAATTCTTATTCCTTCACTCTCCCACTTCCCTGGTCCTTCTCGCATGAACAGAGAGCAACAATACCCGAAGTCCGAAGGTGCAAACAATTCGATGTTTATTGGGGTGAACTTCCAGCAAGCTTAAATACAAGTTCCTTTTTCCTTATTTTCGAATCCCAACTTACTTCCTGTTTGCCCCTAATTTATATAGTAATATTCTTAGCTATACCTTAACCAATCATTCTACTGAAATTTAACTAACCAATCCTAACATATTGTAACATGATTAGCTAACCAATTATATCCCACCACAATAATTAAGATTACACCCAGCAAAATTAATTATACAGCAGACAGAAACAATCACAGAACCAGACAGAGATTATACAGACCAACAATAGCAAAGTGGGAACTATAATGACAAAACAATACAGAAGTGAAGATTTCACATCCCAGCTATTGATAAGTGAGTTCTTGCCAGACAGGATGCTATCAAACTAAGTTTCCTTTTACATTTTCTAGGCACTTCCCTTTCTCTGGAGGTGATAGGAATACAATCCTGTCCTGATAGTGCCTGACAGCCCAACAGCACCTTATTTCAATGTGACTAGTTTGGAATGTGAGGATGTGACTGTTCACTTCCTAGCTTATGGCTGCCTCTGCTGCTTAGCGAAAGGCCTTAGCCTAAGAACAGGGCCTCAGACTGTCACAGTAAGAGAAGGACCTTACACTGGCAGACAGTGATTTTGATTCTTTCTTTTATACCTCTAACTAGCCAAGTGATAAGAATACACCTAGATTCTTAAAGTACAGGCCTTTACAGACAGGCCTGAATATCTATATCCTAACAATCTGATTTGTGTCCATTTATTCTTTTGTGTAGAGACTGTCGAGTTTGACCAATGTACATGGCAGAGGGGCATTGCTGGCACATGATGGCATATATCGCATTGGTAGATGTGCAGGTGAACAAGCCTCTGATAGTGTGGCTGATGTGATTATACAACCGCATTTGCTCCAACCCCTCAGACAGAGACAAACACTTACAAGATCTCTAACAAGCATTCTTATAACTACAATACCCACCTGCTGAAGTGAAGAAACAAATTGACAGAGCCAGAAGAGTACCCAGAAGTCACCTACTACAGGACAGGCCCAACAAAGATAATAACAGAATGCCACTAGGCATCACCTTCAGCCCCCAACTAAAACCTCTCCAACGCATCATCAAGGATCTACAACCTATCCTGAAGGACGACCCATCACTCTCACAGATCTTGGGAGACAGGCCAGTCCTTGCTTACAGACAGCCCCCCAACCTGAAGCAAATACTCACCAGTAACCACACACCACACAACAGAACCACTGACCCAGGAACCTATCCTTGCAACAAAGCCCGTTGCCAACTGTGCCCACATATCTATTCAGGGGACACCATCACAGGGCCTAATCACATCAGACACACTGTCAGAGGCTCGTTCCCTTGGAGGTACTCGGCAACCCTCTTCCGAAGGTTCCATAGCAGAGCTGCTTTGTTCCTTTCCCGTGCCATTCAGCCATCACTTGTGCAGGGACCAAAGCGACACACAGGCGAGCAGCACAGGGAGCAGGGCAGAAGCCACAAGCATGGAGTAGATGTACCCTCGCTTCCCTGCTTACCCTCAGCAGTGAGATGTCTGCTAGAATGAATTCCGCATGTGGAAAAGTGTGGGAGAATTTTAAATTTTTTTTCCCTAGTCTGCTGCAGCACGACCCTTGCAGAGTGTGCACTCTTTTTCCCCGTGTGGAACACCCCCCCTATGCCCACCAACACTCACCATGCTTTGGGTGTTTGCAGAGATGTGTGCCTGCCACGGGTCAGTGAGAAAGTGATTGTTATGTTGCAAAAGGTGTATTTTACTGAAATGTTTCAATGCTGTGTGTGAATTTAATAATCCCACTTCTGTGCTTTGTCCCCTGTACTTTGGCAGATGTGTCCTCCAGGAACACCCCACACACCTTGGCCGAGCGTTTCTGCCAGGTAAGAAAGAGCCCAAGATGCAGCAAAGAAGACATCTTCTGGGAGGTACTGCACTGCTCCAGTGCAGAGAAAAGGGAACACAAGGAGTGCTGGGAAGCCAAACGGCAGAACAGAAAAAAGAATCACGCGTTTGTTAAGGACGCAACTAAGCAGATGATTAAAGTAATGGAGGAGCAAATGCAGATGCTGAAGTCCTTAATAATGCTACAGACAGAATTCATGCCCGCCCTCCCCTAAAGTACATTCAAAACTCTTTTCCATGCCCCTGCAAACTCTGCCTGCACATTCCTTTCCACTTTCCAGGACTTCTCGGTTTCCCCTTCACTCTACCCCCTCGGACAACTTTCACAATGATAGCTGGACCGACACACAGCTGTGAAAGTCTGCCTTTCCCTGGTTCCTCCTTTCCCACCAAGCATCTTTGTGTGCATTGTTTCTTGCGCAATAAAAGCGAAGTTTTCAAATGGTAACTCATCTTTATTTGTTTCCTACAAATTGAGATAGCAGGCACTACCAATACATGCACAGGCATTTTAATCATTTGCTTACTAGAATGTAAGGCCCCAAATGTCACCATTGCTTTCTAGGAAAACTCTGTGTAACGTAACATTGCAGCACCAATCAAAGAGATATACATTACTGGTTCTCATTTTCAAAGTGAAAAGGAGTACTTGTGGCACCTTAGAGACTAACCAATTTATCTGAGCATAAGCTTTCATGAGCTACAGCTCACTTCATTGGATGCATACTGTGGAAACTGCAGAAGACATTATATACACAGAGACCATGAAACAATACCTCCTCCCACCCCACTCTCCTGCTGGTAATAGCTTATCCAAAGTGACCACTCTCCTTACAATGTGTATGAAAATCAAGGTGGGCCATTTCCAGCACAAATCCAGGTTTTCTCCCCCCCCTCCCCCCCCAAAACACACACACACAAACTCACTCTCCTGCTGGTAATAGCTTATCCAAAGTGACCACGCTCACTTTCCCAGAAGTCACCTACTACAGGACAGGCCTAACAAAGAAAATAACAGAACGCCACTAGCCATCACCTTCAGCCCCCAACTAAAACCCCTCCAACGCATTATTAAGGATCTACAACCTATCCTGATGGATGACCGAACACTCTCACAAATCTTGGGAGACAGGCCAGTCCTTGCCTACAGACAGCCCCCAAACCTGAAGCAAATACTCACCAACAACCACATACCACACAATAGAACCACTAACCCAGGAACTTATCCTTGCAACAAAGCCCGTTGCCAACTGTGCCCACATATCTATTCAGGGGACACCATCACAGGGCCTAATAACATCAGCCACACTATCAGAGGCTCATTCATCTGCACATCCACCAATATGATATATGCCATCATGTGCCAGCAATGCCCCTCTGCCATGTACATTGGTCAAACTGGACAGTCTCTACGAAAAAGAATAAATGGACACAAATCAGATGTCAAGAATTATAACATTCATAAACCAGTCGGAGAACACTTCAATCTCTCTGGTCACGCAATTACAGACATGAAGGTCGCTACCTTACAACAAAAAAACTTCAAATCCAGACTCCAGCGAGAAACTGCTGAATTGGAATTCATTTGCAAATTGGATACTATTAATTTAGGCTTAAATAGAGACTGGGAGTGGCTAAGTCATTATGCAAGGTAGCCTATTTCCCCTTGTTTTTTCCTACCCCCCCGCAAACGTTCTGGTTAAACTTGGATTTATGCTGGAAATGGCCCACCTTGATTATCATACACATTGTAA
Source organism: Caretta caretta (assembly GCF_965140235.1). Taxonomy (NCBI): domain Eukaryota; kingdom Metazoa; phylum Chordata; order Testudines; family Cheloniidae; genus Caretta; species Caretta caretta. Next base: position 54,409,649 of record NC_134212.1, on the reverse strand, counting down.
GGAGAGTGGTCAGTTTGGATGAGCTATTACCAGCAGGAGAGTGAGTTTGTGTGTGTGGGGGGGGGAGGGGGTTTGGGTGAGAAAACCTGGATTTGTGCTGGAAATGGCCCACCTTGATTATCATGCACATTGTAGGGATAGTGGTCACTTTGGATAAGCTATTACCAGCAGGAGAGTGAGTTTGTGTGTGTGTGTTTGGGGGGGGGGGGGTGAGAAAACCTGGATTTGTGCTGGAAATGGCCCACCTTGATTTTCATACACATTGTAAGGAGAGTGGTCACTTTGGATAAGCTATTACCAGCAGGAGAGTGAGTTTGTGTGTGTGGTTTTTGGAAAAAAAGGGTGGGGGGTGAGAAAACCTTGATTTGTGCTGGAAATGGCCCAACTTGATTATCATATACATTGTAAAGAGGGTGGTCCCTTTGGATGGGCTATTACCAGCAGGAGAGTGAGTTTGCGTGTGTGTGGGGGGGAGGGTGAGAAAACCTGGATTTGTGCTGGAAATGGCCCAACTTGATTATCATACACATTGTAAGGAGAGTGATCACTTTAGATAAGCTATTACCAGCAGGAGAGTGGGGTGGGAGGAGGTATTGTTTCATGGTCTCTGTGTATATAATGTCTTCTGCAGTTTCCACAGTATGCATCCGATGAAGTGAGCTGTAGCTCACGAAAGCTTATGCTCAAATAAATTGGTTAGTCTCTAAGGTGCCACAAGTACTCCTTTTCTTTTTGCGAATACAGACTAACACGGCTGTTACTCTGAAACCTGTCATTTTCAAAGTGTTGCCTCAAATCCTCCCTGACTTGAATTGGGCCCCTCTGGGTTCCCCCACTGTAATCTTCTGGTTTGGAAAGAAAGTCCCCACTTGTAACTTTCTATACAGGCCGGTGTACCTGAAGATGTGTGCGTCATGCACCTTCCTGGACCACACTGTGCTGATGTCAGTGAAACACCCACGGTGATCCACAAGTGCCTGCAACACCAGGGAGAAGTACCCCTTCCTGTTGATGTACTCCGTGGCAAGGTGGTCTAGTGCCAAAATAGGAATATGTGTGTGCCATCTATCGTCCCTCCACAGTTAGGGAATCCCATTTCTGCAAAGCCGTCCACTATTTCATACACAATTCCAAGAGTCATGGTCCTTCATAGCCAAATGTGATTAATTGCCCTTAACACTTGCATTAACGCAGCCCCATTGGTCAACTTCCCCACTCCAAATTGCTGCCGACTGGTAGCAGTCTGGAGCCGCCAGCTTCCACACAGCAATTGCCACATGCTTCTCTATCGATAGGGCAGTTCTCATTCTGGGGTCTTTGTGCCACACCTGGAGCACACTCTGCACACAGTTGCAGCAAGGTGGCTTTCCACATCCGAAAGTTCTGTAGCCACTGCTCATCATCCCACACCTGCATGTGGATATGATCCCACCATTCTGTGCTTGTTTCCTGAGCCCAGAAGTGACCATCTACCCTTTGCAGCTGTTCTGTGAATGCCAAAAGCAATCTAAAGTTGCTCCTACCCAGATCACACAGAATGTCAGGCACCTGGGAGTCTTCTTCAGTCAGGAATTTCATGAATAACTGCACAGCCATCCGTGATGTCCTCATGAGAGATAACAGAGCACAGGAGAGCAGTGCAGGATCCATCCCTTCTCACAAAGATGCCAGAGTGCACAACAAACAAGGGCTGTTGCAAAAATGCCATGAAAGAAAGCCCATGGAATGCTGGGACAGAAAGCAATGCATCATGGGACCTTGAGCCTGGTCCCAAGATCAGCCACGATCCGCTTCGCCTTCCCACAACACCTAGCGACAGAAGGTGTTGAACTGGACTGTGGGATAGGTACTGTGACAGGGTTGGGCCAGATGGCTATAGGAGAGTAATAGAAGGCAGATATATTAGCCCCAGGCTAAGTAGGTCCCTTTTCCCTGGGTAAGGTAACAGGGAAGGTTTTTTTGTTTGTTTGTTTTTTTTTTTTGAAACAGAAAGAAAGTTTATTGGTAACGCTTACAGAATTACCAAAAAAACAAAACAACTATGCAACAAAATAACGCAATCAGAAGGTACAACACAGCAGCTTTCAGGAGGGAGAAGTGTTCAGGCTAGCCTGGGCCCAGAGCGGGGGGGCTTCCTCGACACTCGTGGTCTTCCACCCTCCTGAGTTACCTGGTGGCCTAGAGCGGGGGGGCTTCCTCGACACTCGTGGTCTTCCACCCCCTCGAGTTACCTAGTGCCGCGCCCAGTGTCACCGATCCTCCCTCTCCTGAGAGTGCCCGGTAAAATGGGCACGGCTGCGGGGTGGTCGGTTTAGGGAGGGGGGGGGTAGACACCCATGTATTATAGAACCCCTCCTAGATGACAGGAATGATGGTATCCCCAGCAGCGACGGCTGGGGCTGGCGTCTCTCGCTCTTACCCTCAATCAAAGGGTCAGACGGAGGGAACCGGACGGGGTCACCGAGCAGAGAACCCCAGACAGCGCCCACCGCTCCTCGAATGCTTCAAGAGAGTCGGTGGATGTCGCCCAGAGGAACTCCGCCCGGATACGTGAATGTACTGAGGATCGGAAAACGGCCCCACAATCGCAGGACGTTTCGTGGGCCAACCTCCTCTCTCTGGTTTTATAAATGGCTGTTTTAGCCAAGGCTAGGAGGAGGTTGACCAGAAGATCCCGCGACTTTGTGGGGCCACGGATGGGAAGTGTATAGATAAAAAGGTGGGGGGAAAAATGAAGCCAGAAGCGTAATAGAATATTTGTGAGGAGCCGAAAAAGGGGCTGCAATCTGGCACACTCTAAATACACGTGCGCCAGGGTTTCCCTCACATTACAAAAAGGACAAGTGTCCGGAATGGGGGTAAACCGTGTCAAAAACACGCCCGTGCTCACAGCTCCGTGAAGGAGCCGCCAACTGATGTCCCCAACGGGCCTTGGGACCAAGGTGGAATACAGGCTGGCCCACCGAGGTTGCTCACCCTCCAAAGGTGGCAGGAGATCCCGCCACTTTGTATCGGGGCGGGACACCAGGGTGTGGGCGTGAAGGGTGTGAAGCGTAAGTGTATATAAGTATTTCCGTGAAGCAATTTGAAAGCTAACCGGCTGCAGTTCGTGCAGCCGGCTTGCAGTGAAAGGGTGAGGGATTTGTTGGGATCTACGGGGTGGGGGCCCGATGGAAAGGTCCGGCGGGCCTGGGGTAAGGGATGGGCGGGGTGCGCCCTCGCACAAGGCTCGGCTAACGTAAGCCCGAGCAGCGGGGGTCAAAGCGGCCTTCACCTCCTGAAGGACGCGCCGGGGGGTTCGGAGGCTGGAGAGCCCCATGCGCCGAGCAAGCATCAGGGGATCCAGCCAGTCTCTCCGGTCGTAGTCCAGGAGGTCTCCGACCCTCGTGACTTCTGCCAGGACCAACCTCTGGCGCACCGAGCGGGACTCCGCCACCTGCACACGGAGCTGGGGATTGTGTAGCAGGGGCTCCGTGAGGAGATCTGCTCCCACGGTGGCCGCCACGGACCTGGTTGTTAGAAACAATTTCCAGGCCCGGAGGAGGTCCTGGTAGAAGACCGGCAGCCCAGAGAGGTCTCGCGGAAAACCCCTCGGTGAAAGATAAAAGAGCTGCCGGTCATATCGAAACCCTTGGAAACGGCGCAGGAAGGCGTGCGCCAGTATGCTCCACGCCGAACTACGTGCACTATAAAAGAGCCTCTGCAGGGCCTGGAGGCGGAAAACGCGGACCTGAGTGTACAGACACTTCAGGCTCTGCCCTCCTTCCTTTAGGGGTAGATGAAGAACTCCAACAGGGACCCAGCGCATTCCTGACCAGAAGAACTCCAGAATCAATCTCCGGAGGTGGGTCAGGAAACCCGGGGCCGGGGCCAGGGTGTTGAGCCGGTACCAGAGCGTGGACAGGACTAGTTGGTTAAGCACCAGTGCTCTCCCTCGGAGGGAGAGACATCGGAGTAGCCTCGTCCATCTCCGGATCCGCTCTATCACCCCGCCCTCTAAATTTTGCCAGTTCTCCGGCGGGGAGGGATGCGTGGCGGAAAGGTAAACGCCGAGATAGAGCAGTGGACCCGCACTCCACCGGATGGTCTGAAGTGCGGGTGGGAGGGAGCTTACCTGCCGCCAGTCCCCCACCGCCAAGCCAGAGCTCTTGACCCAGTTGACTCGGGCGGAGGAGGCTGCCGAATAGATGGCTTGGCATGCCTCCACTCGCGCCAAGTCTCCCGGGTCCTGGACCACGAGGAGTACGTCATCGGCGTACGCCGACAGGACCAGCCGCAGCTCCGGCTCCCGCAGCACCAACCCTGTCATCCTCCTGCGGAGGAGACAGAGGAAAGGCTCGATCACCAGAGCGTACAACTGGCCCGAGAGGGGGCACCCCTGCCGCACTCCTCGCCCGAAGCTGACCGGTTCAGTCAGGGTCCAGTTGAGCCTAACCAAACACTCCGCGGAGGCATACAGCACCCGGAGAAAACTCACAAACTGAGGTCCAAATCCAAACGCCTGCAGAGTGCTCAGGAGGTACCCATGGTCTACTCTATCGAACGCCTTCTCCTGATCAAGAGACAGGAGGGCGAACGATAAACCATCTCTCCGCCCGAGTTCCAAAAGGTCTCGGACTAGAAAGAGGTTGTCGAAAATGCTGCGACCTGGGACAGTATAGGTCTGGTCTGGGTGGACCACGTCCGCCATCACGGACCCTAGCCGCAGCGAAATTGCTTTCGCTACAATTTTGTAATCCGTGCTAAGGAGTGAGACGGGACGCCAGTTTCGTAGATCGCGGAGGTCCCCCTTCTTCGGCAGCAAAGCGAGCACCGCTCGCCTGCATGACAGAGGGAGGACCCCGCTCTGCAAGGACTCAGCCCAGACGATGACTAGGTCTGGGCCGAGAATGTCCCAGAACGCGCGGTAAAACTCCACGGTCAGCCCGTCCATGCCCGGAGATTTATTGGTGGGCATGCGACGGAGGGCTTCCGAGAACTCGGCCAGGGTGAGAGGCAACTCTAGTCGGTCACGGTCGCCCACGCTGACCGTGGGGAGTTCCTCCCAGAGCACCTCACAAGCGTCAGGATCGGTCGGGTCCGGGGAGAAAAGGCTTGTGTAGAAGTCACGGGCCCTCCCACACATCTCCTCCGGATCCGTGAGGGGGGTACCGTCTTCTGCAAGAAGGCAGGTGACGTGTTTCTTGGCCCCCCTCGTTTTCTCCAGGGCATAGAAGAAGCGGGAGCCGCGGTCCATCTCCCGAAGGAGGCGGATGCGGGACCGAACAAAGGCACCTCGGGCCCGGTGGTCCTCAAGGGCCTGAAGCTCCTCCCGCTTCTCCCGGCACGCTCCGCAGAGGGACGGGTCCTCGGGATCGGCGGCCAGGCGCCTCTCCATCTCTAAGACCTCCCGTTCCAACTGCTCTATCGCCGCATTTCGCCGTCGGCTGGTGCCCCGACTGTAGTCACGGCAGAAGAGCTTGGCGCGCACCTTCCCGAGATCCCACCATCGCCGCACCGAGGGAAAGGCATGCCACTGCTCCCGCCAGGCCAGCCAAAACTCCCGGAAGGACATCACAAAGCTCTCGTCCTCCAACAGGCTGTTATTAAAGTGCCAATAGGCCGGCCCCGGTCTCTCTGCACGGAGGGAGACCGTTACAGTAACTAAATGATGATCAGAGAATGGGGCCGGCCGAACGGCGGAGGAGTGGGCTTGTGAAAGGTGGAAACGGGATAAATAAATACGGTCCAACCGAGAGTGGTGTGACCGATGGGCCTCCACCCGAACAAAGGTGAACGTGGAGGTGTCATCTGGGTGATGGTCACGCCAGACTTCCACTAGGGAGTGACGGTCAACTATCCCTTGGAGAATATTTGCAGCGGCCGGACTCGGTTCGGCCCCTGAGCGATCCCGTTCCTCGAGGGTGGTGTTAAAGTCCCCTCCCAGGACCAGGCACTCGTGCGAATCCAGGGTGCCGAGAAAGTCGGACACCTGCTGATAAAATTGTGGCCGCCTGGAGCTCATTTGCGGGGCATAAATATTGACAAAATTAACCACGAGCCACTCCATACGGACTCGAAGGTGCAGCACGTGGCCCGGCACGGCCTCATTAACCCCTAGCACCTCAGGCCATAGGTTGGGGGAGAACAGGGTTGCCACTCCAGCCTGCCAGGTCGCGAAGTGGCTAAAGTATACCCCGTCCCCCCACTCCAGCCGCCACCTGTCCTCGGCGGCCGGGTCCGTATGAGTCTCCTGCAGGAAAACTATAGAATACCTCCCTTCCCAAAGGTAAGAGAGCACCTGGGACCTGCGGAGAGCCATCCTACAGCCCCTGGTATTCAGGGTCGCAATAATAAGAGGCGTCATGCGGAGGGCTGGGGGGGTGGGGGCCTCGTATTGGCGGGGGGATTCAGGGCCCCCGGCGGGTTGCGCAGCAACCCATGACCCATCCCGTGGGTGAGTAGATCGTGTCGGAAGCTGCGGGCTCGCTCGTAGGCCGCAGCACCGCGCCTTCCTTGCCCCCTGCCTTCCTTTATAAGGGCCCTTGTGGCCTGGAGGATTTGATCAAAGTCCCCCCATAGCTGAAGAGCCAGCTGTGCTCTGTCGCGGGCGCCACGGGTGTGTTCTAGGAACTTCCGTAGCGCATGCCGCAGCTCATGGGGGGGTGGGGTTACAATTCCCGAGGTATTCCCTGATGGGACTCTTAATACAGCCTCGTGGTCCACTAAGGCAGGTAAACAGGGTGCGGACCACCGACGGGGCGTCTGACAGGCTGGGGTTATTAAATTCATTTCATGCCTTGGGGTAGAGGGGGATGGCAGGGGAAAAATTGCCACTCCTAATGGGTCGCGGCTAGAAAGTGCAAAGACTGCTCCCTGGGGGGAATCTGCAAAAGGCGGAAAGGAAATAACCCCAGGGGCGACATTAACATTACAGGAGGAGGGACTTTGGGCAGGGGCAGGGGTGGGGGCAGGGGCAGAGGTAAGGCTCTGGGGTGCAGGAGGCAAACAGCTAAAGGAAAGTGCCTCCTGAGCAGAGTCAAGGGTTAAGGGGTAAGGGAGGGGGCTCCCAATAATGCTAGATGCTGGCTCCATGGTGGTCTTGGCGGCCATGGCATCAGGTGGTGGACCACCTTCTGCAAAGTGCTCACCCGGGAAGACAATTAGGGGGAGGGAGCATGGGGAAAGGGAGGCTGGGGTAAGGCTGCCCAGCTCAAGGCCAGCCGGCAGCAAATCATCCCCTCCCTGGGTGACCGGGGTCAAATCTAGGGCCTCAATCTCCGCATACACGGGGGAGAGGCCAACTCCTGCCACCCCGGGGGCCTCTCCTCTAGGGCCCGCCTCAATGGCCACCTCAGGATCCGCGGGGGGTTCGGGTAGCGTCCAGGCAGAAGGGGCGTCCTCAGAAGTCTCGGAGGGGAGGGTCTCCCGTGGAGGGGGGATTCTGCCCTCCAATGCCAGTCCGTCTTCCCCTCCCGACACCAGCGGATGGATCCCGCTCACGGCCGTGGCGGGAGGCTCGATAGCAGTGCCTCCTTTCCTGGTCTTCCGGGGGGCTTCTGCGTCGGGTGGATGCAGCGGAGCTCGTGCCTTCCGCTTGCCTCGCTTCCCCTGGACTAGGGTCCAGACCTCCATAGCATCATCTGGGGGCTGGTTAGCAGGGGTCATGTCGGGGGGCGGGGGCAATGGTTTAGGGGTTCGGGGAGGTAGCGGTGGGGCAACATGAAGGGCGGGGGCTTCTCCTTGGGGAGGGCCCTCTCCTATACCCGATAATATCCTTGCCACACCCTCCTCCATGGGCTCTATTGGGTTGGTACTAGCAAGGGTGGAACTCCCTTGCTCGCCCGGGCGTTGTAGGGAAGGTATCTCCTGGGCCCGGACGGGAGCAGCAATGGGTCGAGTAGGAGGAGGGTTGGTTTCAGGTGCCGGGCAGCCAGGGGCGTCGGCAGCAACGGGGCCGATGTCCTGCCGGGTCTCGGGGGTTTCGGGGGCCCCTCCCCCCCGGGCCAAAGGGCAGTCTCTGCGGACATGCCCCGCTGAACGGCAGAGGTAGCACCGGGCCTCTCCGGTAGAATAAAAGACCCGATAGCGGGCTCCCTGGTAGGGGACTAGAAAGGACCCCTCAAGCGCCTCTTCGTCATGCGCTCCTGCCGGTGGTAGAAGCTGCACTTGCCGGCGGAACGAAAAAATGTGACGGAGGGTGGGGTCCTTGCAGCCCAACGGGAGAGGGCTGATGACAGAGACAAGTTTCCCCAGGGTGGAAAGAGCGGGTAACAGGGCAGCATTGGGTAAGAAGGGAGGAACGGAGGTAAGGACGAGGCGGACGCCCAGGTCTTCTAACGGTTCTAGGGGGACAAACACCCCCCCCACCGTCAGGCCCCTCTCTACCGCCTCCTGGGCGGCATCCTCCGAGGCTAAGAAGAAAACAACCTTCCCATACATCTTGGAGGCCGCCACAATAGCCGTGGGTCCTACCACCTTCGCCAACGCCTGCACGTATGTCTCCACGTGGGGCGAGGCGGGCACCAGGAGGCAACGGACGCCGTGCTTCCTGGTCAAGGCGGGGAAAGGGCCTCGGCCGCTGGTGATGGTGGCGGAGGCGGGGGGGGGGGCGAGATGACGAGGCGGCAGGTAGGGGAGAGCCCGCCGCCGCCCGGGCATACGTCCTGGGGGCCGGGGGAGGGGCAATCGCAGAGCTGGTGGAGGGAAACACAGGGAGGGGCGCCATGGTTGATGATGAGGCCGCAGCGGTGGGGGCAGCCCCTGCCATGGCGGGCTCAGTGGTTTTAGCGGGGCCCTTTCCTTTCCACCCGCCCTGGCCCTTCCGGCGAACCGGGGGGGGTTTCCTAGAATCTGGGTGGGCGGTGGGTGCAGCAGCAGCAGCAATCACCCTGGTGCCTCCTGCTACCGGTGCCCCAGCAGGGGGGGTGGCAAGTATCTTAGCAATAGTGGCAGGGGGGGGACCTTGGGGGTCGGGCAGAGGTGGTGGTGGGGAAGGGACAACTAATTTTGTAGAAGCAATCTCACCCCTCTCGTTCACCGCCATTGTGAGCAGGGAAAGACAGGGAGACACCGGAAGGAGGAGGGGGGGAGGGGAGAAAACGGAATAGCCCCTCCTTCCGCTAGATTGCAGACAGGAAAAGAAGGAATGCCGAGGGGGGGGACAAAATCGGGGTCCAGTAATAGGGGCAAGCTGTGGGATAAGCAATCCGGGGGGGTGGGGGTGCAGACCCACACACGTTTGTCCAAAGAGGCTCGGTTGGTCGGCTGTTGTGTCCGGTCCGGAAGGCAAAGTTCAAAGCGAACAGCTGGATCCGAAAGGAGATGGCAGATTGCCAGCAGGGACAGACGGCGGGGGGGCCGTGACAGTTGTAATAACGATGGGGGGGTAGGGGCACCGATGGATCGGGGGTGGGGGTCTCCACGCCACACCCCCTGTGCCGCCACAAACGCAAGTAATCACAGTCAAACTCCCCCCCACGAGAGTATAATTCAGAAAGTTACTCAATCTTACGGCCCTCTTCACGATAATTTATAGCTCCCTTGAATTATTTCTTCTGTCTGCTGAAATCTCCTTCTCCGGCTGTGTTGGCTGTGTTCCAAGGCCTTCGGCATGTTAAGAATGTTATAAAGTCCGAGCTGCTGGCAAGACGGCTGGGTCTGGGGGTTTCCACTCCCCCCCCCCCCGGACAGCAAATCGGCAATCTTCCCCCCCCTCCTCCGGGGGCTCAGCTGAGGCAAGTAGCTGCGCCCGAGAGCAGGCGTGGGGGGGGCGGGTGCTGGCGAAGGACGTAGACGGAAAAAAAAACCACAGAAAATGAAAAGAAAAACCAAAAAGCGTCTGACCCGGTCGGGGGGGGACTAAGGCAGGTGCAAAAAGTAAGAAAAATCCGGGCCAGGGGGCTTTAGGAAAGAATAGAAAGCAGATAGCTGAGGAGCAAGCAAAAGACGTTCCGTTTCCCAACAGGGAAGGTTCCAGAGCAATCAGGAACCTTCTGGAGACAATTAAGACAGGCTGATTAGAACACCTGCAGCCAATCAAGAAGCTGCTAGAATCAATTAAGGCAGGCTAATCAGGGCACCTGGGTTTTAAAAAGGAGCTCACTTCAGTTTGTGGTGCACGTGTGAGGAGCTGGGAGCACGAGGCACTAGGAGCCGAGAGTGAGAACGCGGACTGTTGGAGGACTGAGGAGTACAAGCATTATCAGACACCAGGAGGAAGGTCCTATGGTGAGGATAAAGAAGGTGTTGGGAGGAGGCCATGGGGAAGTAGCCCAGGGAGTTGTAGCTGTTGCACAGCTGTTCCAGGACGCACTCTAGACAGCTGCATTCCACAGGGCCCTGGGCTGGAACCCGGAGTAGATAGCGGGCCTGGGTTACCCCCAAATCCTCCCAACTCCTGGTCAGACACAGGAGGAGTTGAGCTGGACTGTGGGTTCAGAAAAACAGCCAAGCTGAGGGCTGCTGTGAAGCTCCAAGGAGAGCAAATCCACCAATAAGTGCAAGACCCACCAAGGTAGAGCAGGAACTTTGTCACAGTACCCACTGTGCATTACTCACACTGTCGATGATAGTGCCCCCACTGTGGACATGCTCTGCCAACAAAGGGAGTGAGTGTGAACATGACATTCTGATTTTTATTATGTCGATTTGAGTGTCAACATCACTTTTGTTGACAAAACTTTGTTGTGTAGTCAAGGCCTTAGCAATCGGAAAAGGATCTTCAGAGTTTAGAAAACTATTTGTGGTTTAACTGCTTGGGAAGCTAAAGGGACTCAGCTGACAGCTCACAGAAACTATTCAATAGCTGGCAGCACACAAGACCTTCCCTTCCCTAGTCTGGCTGGAGGAAATGGGAAGCTCTCAGCTATTGAAAGCATTGAGTCTTTACTTAGTCTCCATATAGATGTTAAGGTCAGAAAGGACCATCGTGATCATCTAGTCTGACCACCTGCGCATTGCAGGCCACAGAACCTCACCCATCCACTCCTGTCATAGACCCCTAACCTCTGGCTGAGTTACTGAAGTCCTCAAACCATGATTTAAAGACTTTAAGTTATAGAGAATCCACTATTTACAGTAGATGAGTTAAAGTAAGTTTGAACACACCTTGAGATCCATTTTTAAAGTCTCTGTGTGGAAATTGTGGCTCCTTTAGAATGTTTGGTAGTGGACACAAAGTGCTTCAGGGATTTTCTGAAAGGCTTAGTTCTATCGAGGTAGAATGCTAGTGCAGGTCTAACATCCAGGATATGCAATACTGAGGTCTGTGTGCTCTTGTGAACTTTGGGAAAGAATACAGGAAGGTGTTGTCTGGACTGGTGATCCGCTAGGTCACTCCTATCCTTGACTCTGGGAGTCAGTCTTACCCTGCTCTGCTCTGAGAGCCCCCACTTCTGGGCTGTTCACACACAGCCTCTGGCATGTAAGCTGCTCCCAACTACTTGCAACTGAATGACACTAGCCAATATCTCCAGTCCCAGACACAACCCTAGGAATCTCTGTCTTGCAGTGTTCAGTTATGCCCACTGGATGTTGCAAACTTGTACAAGTTCATCAATTTAACAAAGAAATTGATATGTACCAGGCTTGTTATCCCAAGGGGAGTCTGACACATTTTAAACCAAACACACTGCTTCAGGTAGAACAAACAAATTTATTAACTGTAAAGATAGATTTTAAGTGAGTATAAGTCATAACATAACAAGTCAGATTTGGTCAAATGAAATAAAAGCAAAATGCATTCTAAGCTGATCTTAACACTTTCAATGCCCTTACAAATTCAGATGCTTCTCACCACAGAAGCTGGCGGCTCTTCAGCCGGGCTCTCCCCTTTGATCAGCGCTTCAGTCACTTGGTGTGTTGGGGTCTGTAGATGTGGGTAGGAGAGAGAGGAAGAGCATGGAAAACATCTCTTCCTTTTATCATCTCTGTAATGCTGCGAGACTCACCCCTGTGGCACCTCCTGCTTGTCTCTCAGGGAATTAGCTCTTCTAGCCTCCAGAGCACCCTCTGCAGGCCAGTGTCTCGCTGCCGCTGGCCCTTGTGTTCCTCCTGGACCCCGGTGCCCCTTTCCCTGGGGTGCTGCCCCTGGCAGTGCCCCCACAGATCTGGGTCTGCCCCTCCCAGGGGAACCCCCAACCCCCTATCCCCACCTTGCCTCAGGAGATGGCTACTGCCCAGTCACCATCTAGTCCCCGTTCACTGGAGCAGACTGCAGTATATAAGACACTTATCACAGGCAAGGGGGGTTTGGACCTGCTGCCTCTACTCGTGGGCTGCCCCCTGCAACTCCAGTACCCTTTTTGGCCTTACACTAGGCCTGCAGTCTGTGGGAGTTTCCAGGCTGGACCTCCCCAGCTCCTCTGGCCTTCCCCCCCAGCCCTGCTTCATCTGAGGTACGCTCCCCAGCAGCCAGACCCTGCTCCCTCTAAAGGCAGAGAGAGAGTCTGTCTGCTCCTGGCCCACTGCCCTCTTTTAAGGGCCAGCTGAGCCCTGATTGGGGCGTGGCTACAGCTGAGCCTGCTTCCCTCAATCAGCCTGGGAACTGCTTGATCCCAGCCACAGCCCTCTCCCAGGGCTGATTTCAAGCCCTTCAGGACAGGAGAGGGTGACCATCCCGCTACAATGTCCTTTCCTCCCTCTTGGCTTTGCCCCCCCCTTCAGAGTCAGGTGGATCAAACTGTGAGTGTCTGTCCAACACTGATATGGCATCTCAACATGCCATCAGCGCTTAAAGCCTGATGAACCAGGCATAACTGAAAAGACACCAGTTCACTCCAAGGATGATCTTAGCTAGTCTCTGAAAAATAAAAGGTGTTTTGTTTTTTTGTAACTAGGAAAGAAAATGGGGAAAAGGGTAAGTAATCGAACTGATAAGTTAAAACTATGCTAAGTCAACTATTTTAATGCTAAACGAGCTAACTTTGTGACACTCCTGGGAGCTCCATCTCAGGCAGAGGATGGTTGAGAAGGAACTGAGGGGATCAAGTCACAGGTGTGCTAGATGAGGCACCAACGGCTCCGTGAGACAGGGACTGTACACGTGTGACCTGGACGGGCACTGGTTTGGAAATTCTCTGATCAAATGCGCAGGGACGCACCAACCCCTGAAATGCAGCACCCACGGGGACATCACTAGAAGAAGAAATGTAGCTCTCTGCAGATGACTCCAGCAGGCCAATCCAGTCATCTAAAGATCCATATTGGTAGCTGTTTTTACCTTCTTGCCACCACCCTACATCAGGGCAAGCTGCTATTGCAAATCTCTTTGCAGTGCTTGTTACCCTACCAAGCAAAGGGAGTAATGCCCAACATCCAGCATGATATCTGATGCACATAAATACAGAGGAGCTGCTGTATGACCTTTATACAGCAAAGCACTTGCCAGCTACCTGCTGGCTCCTGACCCCTCCTGGGCTTGCACGGGTTTGGAGTTCCAATGTGTTCAGTAGGGATCCTTGTTTTTAAAAAAAAACCAAAATTCTCCAATAAAAAGACATAAAAATCCATGTTTTTCCATGATTAAAATGAAATGCTGAACTTTAGTTTCCCTAGCCACAATATATATAGGTATCAGTTGAATGCAATGTTTGATATATTTACAATTTTTAAGCAAGTTTGAAGACTGCCAGTGCTATCAATCATTATAATACAATTAATAGAACTGCATATGCCACATACTTCTGTGTCTGTCAGCCCCAGGTGGGAGCCCGGCTGCCCGGGACTGAGAGCCCGAGCTCTACTGCATGAGGCTTGGGCAGTCAGCCCTGGTTCGCTTAATATGGAGAGCTGGATAATGAAGGCTCAGATAAACTGGGTTCTACTCTGTATGTTTTTATTTTTTTCACAAAATGTAAAAACTAAAGATTCTCTGTAAAAACACAAATTCTGTATTTTTCCGCAGCAAACAGGTTTCTAGGATCCCTGGTGTTCAGCAAGGGCTTTGCAGCAGGCTTAATTTGTTGCAGTTTTAATTCTTGCCAGCTGGTTCCCCCGGCCTGCTCCTTAATCTGAGTGCAGGCCTGAGTGACACCTTCCTTCCAGCTCAGCTATTTGAGCCAAAGCCACCCTGATGCCTGTACCAGGGCACTGGCAGCTATGGACAGTAAAAGAAATAATCAGTCCTTACGCTTGGTTCACACTTTATGGTAATATAGCTTCCCTTTTGGTAAAGCTGGCAAACAGCAGCTGTTTGTTCTTCATGTCAGAAGACAGGCTACAGTCTTGCAAGGATAAAGAGGGGCCCCTTTCTCATGCTCCCTGCACACAACAGGTGGGTTTTCAAGAGGGGAGGGAGGCCAGGGAAAAGACTACACTTGTTTGGGTTTTGTCTCCCCACGCCCAGCAACTCTGAAGGCCACACACGTTTTACCAAATACTAGGATACTGAGAGGCACAACCCCATTGACCGGATGCTCTGACACCAGTATAAAGTTGCTTATATCAGTATTTCTTCTTTCTACACAGGAAGGAGAATAAGCTAGTCTGCTATGACACCTTTACCTCAGTATAACTGTGTCCATTATAGGGGTTGGGCTGGTATTTTCTAACGGGAATAGCTATACTGCTACAAAAGCTGGAGAGTCAGTGCTCCTGTTCTGCTGACTCAGGATTTGGTTTCAACATCCACATAGAACATTCTACCAGCCATCTGCTTTGGCACTAAGCCCTGTCATAAATATAAAGGGAAGGGTAATCACCTTTCTGTATACAGTGCTATAAAATCCCTCCTGGCCAGAGGCAAAATCTTTTCACCTGTAAAGGGTTAAGAAGCTAAGGTAACCTTGCTGGCACCTGACCCAAAATGACCAATGAGGGAACAAGATACTTTCAAATCTGGAGGGGGGGGGAAAGGCTTTTGTCTGTCTGTGTGATACCTTTGCCGGCAACAGATCAAGGATGCAAGCCCTCCAACTCCTGTAAAGTTAGTAAGTAATCTAGCTAGAAAATGCATAAGGTTTTCTTTGTTTTGGCTTGTAAATTCACTGTGCTGGAGGGAATGTGTATTCCTGTTTTTGTGTCTTTTTGTAATTTAAGGTTTTGCCTAGAAGGATTCTCTATGTTTTGAATCTGATTACCCTGTAAAGTATTTACCATCCTGATTTTACAGAGGTGATTCTTTTACCTTTTCTTTAAATAAAATTCTTCTTTTAAGAACTTGATTGATTTTTCATTGTTCTTAAGATCCAAGGGTTTGGGTCTGTGTTCACCTGTACCAATTGGTGAGGATATTATTATCAAGCCTTCCCCAGGAAAGGGGGTGTAGGGTTTGGGGGAATATTTTGGGGGAATAGGACTCCAAGTGGTCCTTTCCCTGTTCCTTGTCTAAATCACTTGGTGGTGGCAGCATACTGTTCAAGAACAAGGCAAAGTTTGTGCCTTGGGAAAGTATTTAACCTAAGATGGTAAAAATAAGCTTAGGGGGTCTTTCATGCAGGTCCCCACATCTGTACCCCAGAGTTCAGAGGGGGGAAGGAACCTTGACAAGCCCCCATTTGGTTTTGATGTATACTTTCAAAATGCTCTTGGGATGAATTTGGCAAGTTGGGAAGGTACTGGAATTGAGTGTTTCCGTTAAATCAAATTACCTACCTCCTTCTCCTCCTCCCCCTCAAAAAATACAGGTCCATGGGGGAACCCTAAATTCAGATATGAAGTTGCTGAAGTGCTAACCACAAACAGGTTTATTCTCCCTTCAGTGCAAAACTCCCAATAGCAGCCTGGAGATAATAGATATGTGTAAACAGCCTGAAGCCATAACACTGTACTGTGAGTGGGACTTTGCTTAGCCCATGCAACCAAGCTGTATTGATTTGGGAAGGGGACTGTCTTTCCTGCTGAGTCACTACTGCATATATGCCCCAGCAGGATTCTTACAGGTCTGGTGCTGATGCAGCTACTGTATTTCAAACAGAAATACTGACCCCTTGGAAGAGACCTCAGGACGTGTTTTGTAAAAACAGGAGTGTTGGCAACAGTGTCCTGGCCAAATTCAAACTGGGATCACTTCTCCCCTCCTTCCACTTCCCATGGAGCAGGGCAGTGGTTCTCCACCTGTAATACGAGTTGGTTTAAAGTATAGTATTAGAAAAAACTCAATTCTGACACTGACAGATTATGAAGGTGATTTAACCAAAACTTTCTGAGTTTTAGATGTAAGAGGTTTCATTGTGAAGTGTGAGAGTAGCCTTCGCTCATTCTCAAGGGCTGCAGAGTGTGCTGCTGAAAGAGCTGTTGCATTTCATTTTGGTGGTGAATGAAGGGACACCGATCCCTTATGTTTGTAAAATGCTTTAGGTCCAAGCTGCTCTCTCAACGTAAGATTAACAGAAAAATTCAACTGGCTTAGTCTGGTGCTGATCGAAATACTGATATCCACACGTATCCAAAAAAGGCCAAATAAAGAATTTGAAAAACAGCTAGCCAAAGACTCAAAAAGTAATAGCAGACATTTTAAAGTACATCAGAAGCAGGCAGCCTGCTAAACAACCAGTGGGGCCACTGGACAATCGAGATGCTAAAGGAGCACTCAAGGACAATAAGGCCATTGCGGAGAAACGAAATGAATTCTTTGCATCGGTCTGCACAGCTGAGGATATGAGGGAGATTCCCAAACCTGAACCATTCTTTTTAGGTGACAAATCTGAGGAACTGTCCCAGATTGAGGTGTCATTAGAGGAGGTTTTGGAACAAATTGATAAACTAAACAGCAATAAGTCACCAGGACCAGATGGTATTCATCCAAGAGTTCTGAAGGAACTCATATATGAAATTGAAGAACTACTAACTGTAGTTTGCAAAAAGAAAAGGAGTACTTGTGGCACCTTAGAGACTAACAAATTTATTTGAGCATAAGCTTTCGTGAGCTACAGCTGAAGTGAGCTGCTTCACGACTGCTACTCTGATAACTGTAGTTTGTAACCTATCATTTAAATCAGCTTCTGTACCAAATGACTGGAGGCTAGCTAATGTGATGCCAATTTTTAAAAAGGGCTCCAGAGGTGATCCCAGCAATTACAGATCGGTAAGCCTGACTTCAGTACCAGGCAAACTTGTTAAAACTATAGTAAAGAACAAAAAACTGTCAGGCAAGTAGATGAACATAATTTGTTGAGGGTGAGTCAACATGGTTTTTGTAAAGGGAAATCATGCCTCACCAATCTACTAGAATTCTTTGAGGGGGTCAACAAGCACGTGGCCAAGGGGGATCCAGTGGATATAGCATACTTAGCTTTTCAGAAAGCCTTTGACAAGATCCCTCACCAAAGGCTTTTAAGCAAAGTAAGCTGTCATGGGATAAAATGGAATCTCATGGATTGGTAACTGGCTAAAAGATAGGAAACAAAGGGTAGCAATCATAGAATATCAGGATTGGAAGCGACCTCAGGAGGTCATCTAGTCCAACTCCCTGCTTAAAGCAGGCACAATCCCCAATTTTTGCCCCAGATCCCTAAATGGCCCCCTCAAGGACTGAACTCACAACCCTGGCTTTAGCAGGCCAATGGTCAAACCACTGAGCTATCCCTCCCTCCAGAATAAATGGTCAGTTTTCAGAATGGAGAGAGGTAACTAGTGGTGTCCCCCAGGGGTCTGTACTGGGACCTGTCCTATTTAACATATTCATAAATGATCTGGAAAAAGGAGTAAACAGTGAGGTGGCAAAATTTGCACATGATATACAACTATTCAATATAGTTAAGTCACAGGCAGATTGCGAAGAGCTGCAAAAGGATTTCTCAAAACTGGGTGACTGGGCAACAAATGGCAGATGAAATTTAATGTTGATAAATGCAAATTAATGCATATTGTAAAACATAATCCCAAGTAGACATATAAAATGATAGCATCTAATTTAGATGCTATCAGTCAAGAAAGAGACCTTGGAATCATTGTGGATAGTTCTCTGAAAACATCCACTCAATGTGCAGTGGCAGTCAAAAAAGAGCAAACAGAAAGTTGGGAATCATTAAGAAAGGGATAGATAATAAGACAGAAAATATCATATTGCCTCTATATAAATCCATGGTATGCCCACATCTTGAATACTGCATGCAGCTGTGGTTGCCCCGTTTCAAAAAAGATATATTGGAATTGGAAAAGGTTCAGAAAAAGGCAACAAAAATGATCAAGGGTATAGAATGGCTTCCATATGAGGAGAGATTAATAAGACTGGGACTTTTCAGTGTGGAAAAGAAATGACTAAGGGGGGATATGATAGAGGTCTATAAAATCATGACTGGTGTGGAGAAAGTAGATAAGGAAGTGTTATTTACTCCTTCTCATAACACAAGAACTAGGGGTCACCCAATGAAATTAATAGGTAGCAGATTTAAAACAAACAAAAGGAAGTATTTCTTCACACAACACACAATCAACCTGTGGAACTCCTTGCCAGAGAATGTTGTGAAGGCCAAGAGTACAACAGGGTTCAAAAAAGACTAGGTAAGTGCATGGAGGATAGGTCCATCAATGGCTTTTAGCCAGGATGGACAGGGATGGTGTCCTGTTTACCAGAAGCTGGGAATGGGCGACAGGGAATGGATCACTTGATGATTACCTGTTCTGTTCATTCCCTCTGGCGCACCTGGCATTGGCCACTGTCAGAAGACATGATACTGGGCTAGATGGACCTTTAGTCTGACCCAGGATGGCCATTCTTATGTAGGGCTACCACCTTTGAAATGCAAAAAACCCAGCACGCCCTCCCACACGGCAAGCCCTCCATAACCCCAACCACAAGCCAACTCTGCAACCCCGCACCTTCAACAGCC
Organism: Caretta caretta; assembly: GCF_965140235.1. Taxonomy (NCBI): domain Eukaryota; kingdom Metazoa; phylum Chordata; order Testudines; family Cheloniidae; genus Caretta; species Caretta caretta. The sequence goes on along the minus strand of NC_134212.1, from coordinate 54,390,897 downwards.
ACTGATAGTGTCTAGACAGAGAACACATATAGATAAGATTGATAACATTGCACGTCTCCTCACCCGTGCACGATTCAAACCCTCTCTCACACACATGCAGTGCACTTGTGTGTCCGTGGGCAGCCAGCTGTTGTATTTTCAACAGTTTTGATCTGTTATTGTTTAAACAGTGGCAGTGGGAACACGGCAGCATCTTTAGCTGGACACAGAAGCTTTTATCATTAGCTACCCCCACCCCCCGCCACCATATTGTGGTAATAATGCAAATCTTTAGACCCATGTAAACCCCTTCCCCAACTCCCGGCAGATTATATTATTTTTCTGGTCACTGGCAAATCCTTTAAAAAAAACCAGCTAGGCCAGTCAAATACCAGCCAGGTGGTAACCCTACCCACATAGGAGAACTAACCACAAAATAACATACAATCCCACACAGTGACAGTGCAATCTGTTTATTAACATGTTTTGTGTGCTGTCATTGTTCATTCAGGTGGCTGTAACAGTTTTAGCACTTAACTAATTTCAGAGGTACTCCATCTACTGCTGAGAGGAAGGGCTCAGCCCCTGGATGGTAGAAGAGTGTTATAACAAGACCAGGTTGGCCCCTCCCCAAGTGAGAAGTTGTCCCTGCATCTGGGGATTTAAATGTTCTGTAAATGAGTAAAAACAGAGTGAATGTAAACAGGTTGCTCCATGTTGTTACTGCGTCACAGCAGCTTCTTGTGCTGCAGCGGCTTCAACAGTACTTCAAGTAAGCCCACTCCTCTAATTTCCTTGCCCATTTCTATAGCCATGTATGTAACAGCTGTTACCCTCCAATATAAGGGTAATCGTCCTCCTGCACAGGTTAATAAACAGCTACCTGATTAACTGTAGCATGGAATGTAATTCATAGAGATTATCTGCACAGCATACAGCTCAAAGGGATAGACATCTAACCCAGCACCAGCTGGTCAGAGTCTGGACTGGTTTCAAGAGAGGGCAGATAAGGACACCTATGCAGGCATTACTGGTCAGAAAGGGACCGGATGTCAGGGCCAACCACTGACTGTGGATGGAGGTGTTGGATTCATGGAGGATTGGAACACTTCCCCCGATGAGAGGCAACTGTGCAGCATGAACTACCTCTCCTTAAACAGTCAAGCTGGCATAATTACTGCCTCCCAACTCTATCCTAGTGGGGCATGCGCTCCCATCCCAGCACCAGCTCTGTCATGCTGCAATGTGAGGTTGTTTCATGCACCATCAAAGTATAACTCCTCTTCCCATACTGCAATCCCAGGAAATGTAGGACAGCTGCCAATCTTCCAGGACAAAATAGGTATTGTTCTACTAGGCATGGAGAAGGTAAGAAGGGCCACCTAAACCACTGGAATAAACCAGCAGAAAAACAAACTTTAGTCAGTCAGGGATCTTCAAGAATTTGTATCCATCACAAAACGAGAAATAACCTATGCAGCATCACTACCCCAAGTTTAAGGTTCAACCCAGATGACTATCGCTGGTGGTGAACCCTGACATTCCCACAGACATACTTTCCATTCCTATAGCCATTCCCTTCAGCCCTTGTGTAAGGAGAAGCTCCTGATAGTTCTATTTTTAAAAAGGTGCTAAAAGTGCTACCTGGAATTACAGATCCGTGTGCCTCCCTTCTGTACCTGATAAACTGCTTGAAATGAATATTTAAAAACACAAATATAAACTCGTGGATGAACATCCTAGAGAAACAATGGGCACAGCTTCTGTCGTGGAAATTCCTGCCTCTCTAATCTACTAGAATTCTGTCAACCTCTGGAACTCCTTGCCAGAGGGTGTTGTGAAGGCCAGTACTATAACGGGGTTCAAAAGGGAGCTAGACAGATTCATGGAAGATAGGTCCATCAATGGCTATTAGCCAGGATGGGCAGGAATGGTGTTCCTAGCCTCTGTTTGCCAGAAGCTGGGATTGGGTGACAGGGCATGGATCACTTGATAACCTGTCTGTTCATTCCCTTTGGGGCACCTGCCATTGGCCACTGTCAGAGGACAGGATACTGGGCTTGATGGACCTTTGATCTGACCCACTATGGCCGTTCTTACGTTCTTATGACCATGTCCACAAGAGGGAGGATGAAGAAGAATGGGGTTGACATGGTTCAGACTTTCAAAAAGCCTTTAACAAAGTCACTAACAAGAAGCTATCAAGACAACTCATCAGTTAAGGGGTGAGAAGGTAGAGTGTTGTCATAGATTAGAAACTAGCTAAGGGATAAAAAGCAGTAGGCATAAATGGTCCATTTTCAAAAAGGAAATAAAAGGGTTCCCGCCTCCCTCCATGTGCTGTTTTGGGGGCAGTGACCAGTATTTATTTAGGATATGACAAAGGGGTGAGCAGCGAGATGGTAACATTTGCAAAAGGCAAAATTATGTAGATTAGTCAAGACTAAAGAAGTTTATGAGGGACTTCAAAGGGACCTAAGAAAGCTAGGCGTGTGGGCAATGCAGTGGCCAATGAAACTCAATGTTGACTAATGCACATTGTCCAAGTCCATTTCTTGGGTTCTGAAAAAAGCACTGCCACTGAGACAGAGATGTGAACCGTGGTGAGGACCCCACTATGACAAAAACCTCTGCTCAAATGCAGCAGCCATCAAAACAATGGGCAAAGTTTTAACATAGCTAAAAAGTAGGCTAGAAAATAAACTGATGATACAGGCTATCCTGGCGGACTGTTCAGTTCTGGTTACCAGAGCTCAAAGATTTAGCAGACACAGAAGGCATGAAGGAGACAGGTAACAAAAGTTACTAGAAACATGGATAGTTTTATATGAAGACCAACTGAAAAGACGGGGACTGTTTAGAGAAGAGGCTACTCATAAAATAATGGATGGTATAGAGCAGTGGTTCTCAAAGCCCGTCCGCCGCTTGTTCGGGGAAAGCCCCTGATGCGCCGGACTGTTTTGTTTACCTGCCGCGTCCACAGGTTCGGCCGATCGCGGCTCCCACTGTCCGCGGTTCGCTGCTCCAGGCCAATGGGGGCTGCAGGAAGGGCGGCCAGTATGTCCCTTGGCCCGCGCCACTTCCTGCAGCCCCCATTGGCTTGGAGCGGTGAACCGCGGCCAGTGGGAGCCACGATCGGCCGAACCTGTGGACGCAGCAGGTAAACAAATCGGTCCAGCCCGCCAGGGGTTTCCCTGAACAAGCGGCGGACTGGCTTTGAGAACCACTGGTATAGAGAAAACAAGCACTCCTATTTACACTAATAAGTAAGAACACAAGAACAGGAGCCATGCAATGAAACTGAAAGGTATACATTTTAAACCAATACAAGGAAATTACGTATTGTGTAGCATCAAAATTAATACGTGGAATGCATTGCCAGCAGAGGCCAAGAGCTTAGCTGAATTAAATAAAGTATTAGACATTTCTGTGGGAAGTGGGGAAAGTCACCTTATCCAGGAGTCAAAAAAAAGTTATGACCCCTCAACCACCTTCAGGCATAAACTACCCACTAACTGGGTACAAGAATCAGTCACAAGTTTCCCTAAGGAGAGGTTATTCAACTAATTGCCCAGCACAGAGTTTCTTGCACCTTCCTCTGAAGCATCTGGTACTGGCCACTCCTGGACATAGGAGACTGGACTAGACCACGGGTCTGATTCAACCAGGCCATTCCATTACTCCCCTGTGACAAGGTACCTTAAGTCAAAGTGGAATTATAGGCCAAATTAACTAGCAAGAGAGCTGTTCTGAAACAGGCAAGTCAGGAGAATTAAGAACAGTATTTATAGACTTGACTTGTCTCTGGGTACTGGTAAGGAGCGTGGAAAATGAATGAGATGATGTACAAGTGATACCCCCTCATTCATTCTGCTTTACGTAGCATACAGGGACTTATTGAAAGCTTCTCACAACTTCAATGGTGACTGTGAAGAACAGGAGAAAGACCAGTGTGAACGTGGTAGGCTCAAAGAGGCGATGCCGGCCTGTGTCTGCTAAATGGTAACTTTTTACTTGGGTCACCTGCATCAGCCCTGCCTTCTAGCTGGACAAGTCCATGGAGCTAAATACAGAGACTTTTGTTCCCTTCACAAGAAAAACTCTGCCTGGTGGGATTCTGGGCCCAGATGGTCAGCAAGGCTGCGAAGTAGAGGTGTCAGCAGCTGGAGAAGCAGAAACTCCACGTGAGCTGAGAACAGTGTCTTTCGTCAGCCCTAAGTAAAAGCCAAGCCAAAGTGTGTGCCCCAGTCAGTTACTGTCACTGCTGCTGTGGAAATCAGTGGCAGAATTCACTCCACTGTAAACACCAGAATTCTAGGAAATATTCACCCCCCCATTCCCTAGGGCCTCCCCTCCCCCCAGCATGTCATTTAAATTGAGGGAGGAAGCAAGTGGATCTGTCTGATGGGGATTTTCTGCCAGCAGTTGCGGGACAGCAAACCCACAAGGAGCCACACACCCCGTTCTACACAGGTCAGGCCCGGTGGTGCAGGTCACATGGTTACAATACTGTGGATGCACTTCATATATATGGCACTGCAGACACTCAGCCCTTAACAGGGGCACTGACAAATCAGATCTGACTCAAAGTCAAGTTCTGTACAAAGTCCCATCCCCCAACCAACAGACACAGTTTAACAATCCCAGCAGAAACTTGTTTGAAACATTCTGCTGCTACAGAGTAACAGCCGTGTTAGTCTGTATTCGCAAAAAGAAAAGGAGTACTTGTGGCACCTTAGAGACTAACCAATTTATTTGAGCATGAGCTTTCGTGAGCTACAGCTCACTTCATCGGATGCATACCGTGGAAACTGCAGAAGACATTATATACACACAGAGACCATGAAACAATACCTCCTCCCACCCCACTGTCCTGCTGGTAATAGCTTATCCAAAGTAATCATCAAGTTGGGCCATTTCCAACACAAATCCAGGTTTTCTCACCCTCTGTCCCCCCCCACACACACACACACAAACTCACTCTCCTGCTGGTAATAGCCCATCCAAAGTGACAACTCTCTTCACAATGTGTATGATAATCAAGGTGGGCCATTTCCTGCACAAATCCAGGTTCTCTCACTCCCTCACCCCCCTCCAAAAACCACACACACAAACTCACTCTCCTGCTGCTACAGCATTCACAACCCAACCACCATGCAAACCCAGGAGAGAGTGAGAGAGAACTCACAGGTGGGGAAATCTGCTAGATTTTTAACCTGGTAGGTTCCCTTTACACTAAGGTCTCTCGGTGGAGCTAAGGCAAATGTAGTATACGGTTGCTGCCTATCAAAGCTAAAACGTGTCTGGAACCCCACCACTATGTGCCTTGAGGTTTACTATTGTAACACAGCGTTCATGCACTGTGACACTAGCAACCCTTGTCTTGTTAATTCACCCACTAGGTGCGTGACCCCTGTGTCAGTCACCTATTCTTGCACTGAGGTGTGAAAATATGGACACTGCTATTGTACAACTGATAGTATATTTACATGCAACATGTGCAGACACCCTCCCAGGCGTGATGGCAGCAGGTACGTGCATGTGGCCCCCGTAAATGCACACCCTCCAGTGTGACACTGAACCCAAAGCACACCCTCCAGTGTGACACTGAACCCAAAGCACGCCCTCCAGTGTGACACTGAACCCAAAGCACGCCCTCCAGTGTGACACTGAACCCAAAGCACGCCCTCCAATGTGACACTGAACCCAAAGCACGCCCTCCAGTGTGACACTGAACCCAAAGCACACCCTCCAGTGTGACACTGAACCCAAAGCACGCCCTCCAGTGTGACACTGAACCCAAAGCACGCCCTCCAGTGTGACACTGAACCCAAAGCACACCCTCCAGTGTGACACTGAACCCAAAGCACGCCCTCCAGTGTGACACTGAACCCAAAGCACGCCCTCCAGTGTGACACTGAACCCAAAGCACACCCTCCAATGTGACACTGAACCCAAAGCACACCCTCCAGTGTGACACTGAACCCAAAGCACGCCCTCCAGTGTGACACTGAACCCAAAGCACGCCCTCCAGTGTGACACTGAACCCAAAGCACGCCCTCCAGTGTGACACTGAACCCAAAGCACGCCCTCCAGTGTGACACTGAACCCAAAGCACGCCCTCCAGTGTGACACTGAACCCAAAGCACACGCAGCTGGTACAAGAACCACGGGTCCCACCCTCTAGCCTTATGCTGAAGGCATGGACATATGGCACCCTCTTCAACTCCTTGGTCAGGTATTATTGCTTATCATCTGTGGCTCTAATTTGTTCTCTAGCTCCTGGCTCTGCTGTGTGCAGCCTCAACTACGGGTACACTGAGCCCTCCTGTCTGTCTTCATTTGCTTCCACCTACTCAAAAAGCGTAAGTTGACTCCAGTAAAGAAATGAAGTCCTAGGATTTTCTTACGTTCGTCACCCGCCCCAGGGTGGGAGAAACAGAAAACAAGGAAGAGTGTGGTGAGTATCACAACCCCTCTTGTCTCATAAGATCACATTAATTCTGTTCATAATGAGACCACAGGGCCAGATCCTTAGTGTGTAGCTACAGCAACACAGCTACATCAGTTTATACCAGCTGGACTTCTGATTCCTGAGGGGCATGAAAAGGGTCATGCTACAAAGGCAAGTAGAGCTGGTCCAGTGGGTAAGGTACTAGGTGGAGCTGCAGGAGACCTCAGTTCAAGGCCCTGGTCTGCTACAGATTTCCTGTCTCACTTCCCCCCCATAGGGATAACAGGCTTTCCCTACCTCTCAGGGGTAAATACACCAAAGACTGTGAGGTGCTATGGGGATGGGCATTTACCTCAGGTAGACAGAGGTATTGCCAAAACATGACCCAAACATTTGAGAGTGGCTTTAACAAAAGATAGGGTGGGAAGTTGTTTACCTTCTGGGTTTTCAGCCTTTGGTGGTCACATTTTCAAGTTTCTCTTTGCAACCATGATGGCTAGATACTTTGGGGGTTTTTTAAACGAGGAAGGATTCTCATGTGATCATCTGACTCCAAGAGCTGGAGCTTTAAGAAAAAACACTGAATATTGCCAGCTCTTACAATTTTATCACGAGTCTCACAACACTGAGAGAATTTGGAACATATGTGGTCAGGGGAGCACATGTGGAAGGCTTTGAGTTTCCTAGCAGGGATAGAAGTGTTCCCAGGGACAATATGGGAGTGGAGCTCATATTCAGAGAGAGCAAGTCCCTCATGGGGATATGGAAAGGGAGAAAAAAACCTCTTGGGGGTGGGAGGGGAGAGGAAAACATGTGCAGCCTCCTCGTCCTGCTCCTCCCAACCCAGTCCTGCTGCCCAAGAGGTAGGGTCTGGGAAGTGGCTACAAACAATCCACTCCAAAGATCCCTGCAGCAAAGACTGGTGGCATTTCTCGTGGATCTCATCTTCTATTGCAGTGCCATCAAAGGACTGGTCTACACTAGAACATTAGATCGACCCAGCTACGTTGCTCAGGACTGTGAAAAATACACATCTGAGTGATGTAGTTAAGCCGACCTATGTTCCCATGTAGACAGCGCTATCGCCTCTCGAGGAGGTGGATTCCTATGGCAATGGGAGAACCCCTCCCGTCGGCGTATGTAGTGTCTACACAGAAGTGGTGCAATGGTGCCGCTATAGCATTCCAAGTGCAGACAAGCCCAAAGTGTGTGAGCATGCAAAAGTTGTAGGTGATATTGACAGAGCCATCCCCCCAATCCAGGAGCAGAGGGACAAGTATGATTTTTCTACAGGATTTTGATAGCTACAGGAGCAAAGCTATCTGTCTTGCCAGCTCATATCCACTTCCCTGCTTCAGAGATTAGGGCCAACGGTGAGAGGAAATACTTCCAAGAGACAGGCATAATTATTTTCCGCGGTGGTTAAGTCTCTTCTCAGTGTTCAAGGTCAAAACAAGTCTCTGTCAGGTACACACAGAAGCAGCAGCCCCCCGCGGAGGTAGAAGGAAGCTACATTTCCCAAGTGTGGGCCAAAGTTTTAATTCTGTAGGGGCAAGAGGGATTAAATGCTGAAGATGTCAATGCTCAGGGACTTGAATTATAGCTTGGTCACTTTCTTGATCCAGGGCACAAATTTGCTGACCTTAGTGTAAACTCCAGGGGAGTCCTTCCGGCCACACCCATAACCCCAGGAAATGATCCCCAGAATGACCCAGCGTCCAGTTGATCTCTGACACATGAGCGGCCCACCGCTGTCACCCTGGCAGCTGTCCACCCGCTTATCTTCAGAGAGGTTTCCAGCACAGATCATGCGGTTAGTAAACTTGCCCCTGTAACGAGCCTCACAATCTTCTCTTGGGAGAAGGGGCACTGCCCCCTGAAGCAATGTTCTTGAATAGGACTTCCCTGAAACAGAATAGAACAGCACAACTCACCACTTGGGCTATGTCTACACAACAGACCTTACAACAGCACAGCTGTACCGCTGCAGCTGCGCCACTGTAAGGTCTCCCATGTAGCCGCTCCATGCCAGCGGGAGAAAGCTCTCCTGCCGGCATAATTAAACCACCCCTAACGAGCAGCGGTAGCTCTCCCGCTGACGTAGTATCTCTTGCCGACAGTGCTGTCCTCACCAGTGCTTCTGTCAGTGAAACTTACGTCGGTCTCTGTGGCACACAGCTCCAAAGGAGGCATTCCAGCTGAGGCCCTGAGAGACCCCAGAAGAGGAGAATACAAAATGGCACTGGGCACAGAAAGAGAGTAAGAGAATCAGGGACACTGCCTTGAATTGCATCTAGAAATGAATTAGTAGCCAGACTACTGAGTACAGGTGTGCTGGGTGAGCACACTGCCTCCATCTCAGCACATCCATTCTGTTCGGGTTCTTATACCACACCATGGTATCCGCCCATCCCTTCAACCGCAGTATTGTCTGGGCTCCTCCCTCACAAGTCCTTTCACCTGGGAATATCCCAACATTTGAGCCCCCGCTCCCTTGAGGCTGCTCCCATGAGCATCATCTACCTCTGACTCACCTGTATCTCCCCAGCCGGAGATAATGCAGGCCTGACTGTTAATGGCAGCCTTCTCCTTCCTGTCAGGGAGGCAGATGGGCAGGACGTGGTGATTGAAGGAGAGGCAGTGGCTACCCCTGCCCCGCATCCTGACCAGGGCAATATCATTGTCATTGCTGCTGGACCGGTAGTTCCTGTGAAGGACGATCCTCTCGATGGGCATCTCCCTCTCAAACGCCTCCCTCACGCCTGTGTGGTAATCGCCTACCCGCAGCCGGTAGCGGCGCACATCAGTGCCAAACCTGGCCAGGCAACAAAGAGCCACCTGAGTGCTCATGTGGTGACCGCCTGGGGCGTGAGCACTGCGCTGCTGGATCCAGGGCCATGCCACCGGCAGAAAGGCCTCAGTACCACTACAATGCCCACAAGCACACCAGGTGAGAGCATTGCTGTCTGGCCATGCTAGCCAAGCTGCCTCAGAGCTGCCTCAGAGCCAGCTCCTCCCAGTCCCCAGCAAGTCAGTGCTAAGCAGGGGACTGGTGGTTCCCATTAGCAGGGAAGGGAACATCTGCTCATGCCGCCACCAAGCACCCCAACTCTCTGACATAAACCAGACTATGAATGGTCTTCCGGACCCTCTAGATCAGCAGTCTCCAAACTTTTGAGGGTCGTGACCCCCCTTACCCCTGTACATGCCCTTCCGGCCACCCTGCCCCCTTCACACCAAGCCAGGGCCGAGAGTGGGGCTGTGGCTCTGGGGGTGGGGGGTGGGGTGCAGGCAGTGGCCAGGGGGCCAAGGTTGGGGCCACATCTAGGGGTGGGTCTGGGTCTAGGAGCAGGGCCGCGGCTTGGGGCAGAGGCTGATGGTGGGAACAGAGACGCAGCTGGGCTGCAGTGGGGGCCGGCAGCCAGGCCCATGGCTAGGTGCAGCTCTACTCCCGGCCTTGACCCCAGCCTTGGCTCTGAGCCGGGAACAGAGCAGTGGCCAGGAGCCAAGGCTGGGGGCTTGCATGGGGCTGGGAGCAGAGCTGTGCCGAGGCTGGGGCTGGGGTCAGGCGTGGGGCTGGGGGATGTGGCTGGGGGCGGGACCGGAGTAGAGCTGTGGGTGGGGAGGGGCTGGGTGGTGCTCCCTCCCTGCCCCTGTGGGGGCTATCCCGGGCCTGCTGCAGCCCCCCGAATGTTCCTCCACACCCCCCTAGGGGTGCACACCCCACACTTTGGGGACCTTTGCTCTAGACTGAGGCAGCAGGAACATGTGACTGGACCAGAGCCACTCCAGGCTCCTGACCACCCCAGTTTACTGTTCCTCAAACTATAGGCAGGGTGCTAAAGAGCTGGTTTATTCCACATTATAGCACTTAGAAGTTACAGGCTGAGCACGAATGAACACCAAGGGATAACGCAAAGCTGTCCTGGGGCTATCCCCTCACGTGCCCCACACAAATAGCCCAGTAACCCCTGGGTCATGGCTTCGCTCTCAGCTGGCCTCTCTAGCAGCAGCAGTGCTGGGAGTGCACAGAGCTCATGGCTCCTGCAGCTGTTTCCAGGAACCCCGCTCCTCAGAGATCTCATCCTCTTTGGATGGAACTGCTGCTATAGGTGGGGGCAGGGCAGTGACTGTGATAAGCACGGGATTATCTTCCCTGTCCCTTGCTCATGCCTCCCTCAACCAAAACTCCCCCCCCCCCACCCATTACCTTTTGAAGCAGTGCGCTGCAGTCAGGACCCAGCAGCTGTGGATCAGTGTGGCTCCACACAGCAGACGAGTGTCTCTGTGAAACCCCTTTAGCCGCAGTGAGGCCTGCCATGGCCAACCACCTCTGAAAGAGAATCAGAGGAATGATGGGCAGCACGTACACAATGGCATGCTGCTGTCCTCTCTTGCCCCACCCACACTGCCCCATCTCTCCTCAGCCACTTCTCATCTTCCCTTAGTGCAGCTCTTCAGTCAAGGTAACATCAGGAATCACCACTGGAGGGAGGTAGTTAGTGAAGCTGTACTCACCACTGGGAGCACAATGAAAATCAAGGAGCAATTCCAGCAGTATCGCCTCCAGCTTCCGCAGCATTGACAGCCACTGCTTTGGGGCAGACAGGAAACAGGCCTAGGATCCCTGTCCTCAGCTTTGAAAGCAGAAACCAGCATTCCAAGTGACTTGGTGGGGACAGGTAACGAGGACTGGAGTCCGTGATGGACTGTCCCACAGGCACTTTGGAATACACACAAGTTGCAAAATGCAGAAAATAGAAACCAGTATTGCAATGCCTTTCAGCTCGCAGCTAGAGTCTGGGCATCACTGTTGCTTTAACACACATAATGTGGTGGTGGGACTGAGCATGAAGAATCTTGGACTTCAGAGAAAGTCTCCAGGAGCCCTTAGGGAAAGGGGTAATAGAACAATTGCAGCCCAAAGCTGGCAAGGAAGGACAATTGCTAGTATTTTCCAGGTTGCTTGTAGATGGAACAAAAGAACTGCCATACCAGATCTGACTAATGGTTCAACTAGTCTGGTATCCTGACTCCAAGAGAGGCAGGCACCTGATTTGTCTGAGAAAGGTGTAAGATTCCAACCATGAACAATAGGCAATTATATGTCCATGGCTGGATGTGGGCTTAAGTGTGGTTGCTGGAAAGAAGCAAGTCTAGGTACTACTCAGTTCAACAGTTTATGTAGAGTTAAAGATCAGTGGGCGTATTCTTATATACAGATAGTTTATCTCTGTTCCCCACATATGAAGGTGTATCCCTCAGTAACAGCATTCCTGCTGATTTGTAGCAATTATTCCTTAATTCAACTGAACATTAGAATACAGTAATATATTATTATTGCCCCTGTCCTTGTGACAGATGGCGCTTAGGCTAACTTCTTATATAATCCCACATAACTAACAATGATCCACTCTTGACAACTGTGATGCATGGCCAGAAAGGGTTAAACATCCTGCAAAATAAATAACCCTCAAAAAAGCTGTGGAGGGATAATGTTTGTGTATTTACATATGTATGAGTAGGGTCAATGATATAATCAACAGTCCCTGTCTATGCTGTATTCTGATAATTCAGAGATCAAAAGAACATTCTAGCATTTAAATGAATTGTAAACATGGGATATCTCTGTATTCATCTCTCTTTGAGATGTATAGCAACTAACCTCTGAATGGTGGAGGAACAAGCAACTTGCCTTATGTTAATTCTATAGCTAAGTACCGGTGATGGACCTCCTTCAAAGTCATACTCATTACCTTTTGAACTCCAACTTGTCAAAAAGGACATGAAATTTGATAAAAGATCCTCGGGTTCTGATTCTGTCATCTCAGATCTGCTTAGGCTTCATCACGGGAAGTTTGAGTTGCAAGACTGAGTTCCCAGTTATGCTGGTACACCCTGAATATGATATTTGGACATTGGACTATAACCTATGAACTATTTCTGAAAGAACTCTTTTTGCAACTACAAAGCTATAGTATGAATCTGAATCGCAATGAATTGAGATACCGGGAGGAAGCACAGGCAGGAATGTCTGTGAGGGGAGGGCTCCTGCCTCATACTGAGAATGAGGGGCGATCAGCAGGTTATCTCAAGTGCTTATACACAAATGCACAAAGCCTTGGAAACAAGCAGGGAGAACTGGAGGCCCTGGTGATGTCAAGGAATTATGACGTGATTGGAATAACAGAGACTTGGTGGGATAACTCACATGACTGGAGTACTGTCATGGATGGTTATAAACTGTTCAGGAAGGACAGGCAGGGCAGACAAGGTGGGGGAGTAGCACTGTATGTAAGGGAGCAGTATGACTGCTCAGAGCTCCGGTACGAAACTGCAGAAAAACCTGAGTGTCTCTGGATTAAGTTTAGAAGTGTGAGCAACAGGAGTGATGTAGTGGTGGGAGTCTGCTATAGACCACCGGACCAGGGGGATGAGGTAGATGAGGCTTTCTTCCGGCAGCTCGCGGAAGCTACTAGATCGCATGCCCTGGTTCTCATGGGTGACTTTAATTTTCCTGATATCTGCTGGGAGAGCAATACAGCGGTGCATAGACAATCCAGGAAGTTTTTGGAAAGCATAGGGGACAATTTCCTGGTGCAAGTGCTAGAGGAGCCAACTAGGGGGGGAGCTTTTCTTGACCTGCTGCTCACAAACCAGGAAGAATTAGTAGGGGAAGCAAAAGTGGATAGGAATCTGGGAGGCAGTGACCATGAGTTGGTTGAGTTCAGGATCCTGACACAGGGAAGAAAGGTAAGCAGCAGGATACGGACCCTGGACTTCAGGAAAGCAGACTTCGACTCCCTCAGGGAACGGATGGGTAGGATCCCCTGGGGGACTAACATGAAGGGGAAAGGAGTCCAGGAGAGCTGGCTGTATTTCAAGGAATCCCTGTTGAGGTTACAGGGACAAACCATCCCGATGTGTCGAAAGAATAGTAAATATGGCAGGCGACCAGCTTGGCTTAACGGTGAAATCCTAGCGGATCTTAAGCATAAAAAAGAAGCTTACAAGAAGTGGAAGGTTGGACATATGACCAGGGAGGAGTATAAAAATATTGCTCGGGCATGTAGGAATGAAATTAGGAGGGCCAAATCGCACCTGGAGCTGCAGCTAGCGAGAGATGTTAAGAGTAACAAGAAGGGTTTCTTCAGGTATGTTGGCAACAAGAAAAAAGCCAAGGAAAGTGTGGGCCCCTTAATGAATGAGGGAGGCAACCTAGTGACAGAGGATGTGGAAAAAGCTAATGTACTCAATGCTTTTTTTGCCTCTGTCTTCACGAACAAGGTCAGCTCCCAGACTGCTGCGCTGGGCATCACAACATGGGGAATAGATGTTAGCCCTCTGTGGAGAAAGAGGTGGTTAGGGACTATTTAGAAAAGCTGGACGTGCACAAGTCCATGGGGCCGGACGAGTTGCATCCGAGAGTGCTAAAGGAACTGGCGGCTGTGATTGCAAAGCCATTGGCCATTATCTTTGAAAACTCGTGGCGAACGGGGGAAGTCCCGGATGACTGGAAAAAGGCTAATGTAGTGTCAATCTTTAAAAAAGAGAAGAAGGAGGATCCTGGGAACTACAGGCCAGTCAGCCTCACCTCAGTCCCCGGAAAAATCATGGAGCAGGTCCTCAAAGAATCAATCCTGAAGCACTTACATGAGAGGAAAGTGATCAGGAACAGTCAGCATGGATTCACCAAGGGAAGGTCATGCCTGACTAATCTAATCGCCTTCTATGATGAGATTACTGGTTCTGTGGATGAAGGGAAAGCAGTGGATGTATTGTATCTTGACTTTAGCAAAGCTTTTGACACTGTCTCCCACAGTATTCTTGTCAGCAAGTTAAAGAAGTACGGGCTGGATGAATGCACTATAAGGTGGGTAGAAAGTTGGCTAGATTGTCGGGCTCAACGGGTAGTGATCAATGGCTCCATGTCTAGTTGGCAGCCGGTGTCAAGCGGAGTGCCCCAGGGGTCGGTCCTGGGGCCGGTTTTGTTCAATATCTTCATAAATGATCTGGAGGATGGTGTGGATTGCACTCTCCGCAAATTTGCGGATGATACTAAACTGGGAGGAGTGGTAGATACGCTGGAGGGCAGGGATAGGATACAGAGGGACCTAGACAAATTGGAGGATTGGGCCAAAAGAAATCTGATGAGGTTCAAGAAGGATAAGTGCAGGGTCCTGCACTTAGGACGGAAGAACCCAATGCACAGCTACAGACTAGGGACCAAATGGCTAGGCAGCAGTTCTGCGGAAAAGGACCTAGGGGTGACAGTGGACGAGAAGCTGGATATGAGTCAGCAGTGTGCCCTTGTTGCCAAGAAGGCCAATGGCATTTTGGGATGTATAAGTAGGGGCATAGCGAGCAGATCGAGGGACGTGATCGTCCCCCTCTATTCGACATTGGTGAGGCCTCATCTGGAGTACTGTGTCCAGTTTTGGGCCCCACACTACAAGAAGGATGTGAATAAATTGGAAAGAGTCCAGCGAAGGGCAACAAAAATGATTAGGGGTCTGGAACACATGACTTATGAGGAGAGGCTGAGGGAACTGGGATTGTTTAGTCTGCAGAAGAGAAGAATGAGGGGGGATTTGATAGCTGCTTTCAACTACCTGAGAGGAGGTTCCAGAGAGGATGGTTCTAGACTATTCTCAGTGGTGGAAGAGGACAGGACAAGGAGTAATGGTCTCAAGTTGCAGTGGGGGAGGTTTAGGTTGGATATTAGGAAAAACTTTTTCACTAGGAGGGTGGTGAAACACTGGAATGCGTTGCCTAGGGAGGTGGTGGAATCTCCTTCCTTAGAAGTTTTTAAGGTCAGGCTTGACAAAGCCCTGGCTGGGATGATTTAATTGGGTATGGGTCCTGCTTTTGAGCAGGGAGTTGGACTAGATGACCTCCTGAGGTCCCTTCCAACCCTGATATTCTATGATTCTATGATTCTATGAACTCATGTCTGTATGTATATTGATCTTTTAACCATACTCTCTCTCTGTTGTTTTTAATACATTTTCGTTTAGTTATTAATGGCTGTAGCATGTATTTGGGTAAGATCTGAAACATTCATTAACCTGGGAGATAATGTGTCCCATCCTTTGGGATTGGTGGAACATTTTCTGTAGATGATGAAATAAAATTTACAGAAATTTTCATCATATTTGACATGGGTACTGGATAGAAGCCTGAGGCTGGATCACTTTAAGGGAACTGTGTTGTTTAGACTTCTGAGTAATCAGTAAGGTAATAAAGAAGCTGTTTTAGGCTGGCTTGGTAAATCTAAGTATTGGACTATCCACCAGCTTTATGGGGATTGTCTGCCTCATTCTTTGAGGTTCACCCTAATTGAGTGACCAGAGCTAGCCCCCACTGGGACCCTGGGCACAACAACATCCCCTTACTTTTACAGCTAGATACTGCATTGCGGGATAAGGGAGATTATTCCCCTGGTAATTTGTACCAACTAATTGGGCGCTGATGGCAGCTTAAACATATATCAATAACACACCTTGCTCCAAGCTGCTTTCTGTTAGGAGAAGTTGGCTGTGAGAGACATCAGTTAAAATCTGGGCCAGATCATCAGAGACCCAGAGTCATCCTGGGTGTTTCTGGGTGGTCTGTGTATAATGAGTTAGCCCAGTGGCTCTGTTCCCAGGCAGAAAGCATCCCCGTCACTGAGAGCATTATCACAACTGGCATTAATTGCCCCCCATGATAGCCTCAGCAGAGGGGCCTCAGACTGAATTGGCCATGGAGACTGAACCACTCGTACCCAGGTAGCCGGGGGAAAGCTTGCACGGCTGCAGCCCCTATCCTGTGGGTACACAGAGTTCAGTCTCCAGGGCTGTTGGGCCAGCAGCACAGAACAGAAAATAGCAGCATCCCCATTCTGGCCCCCTATGGTATGTGGCTGTCCTAGGGAAACCTGCATCCTGTGGGAAGAAAATAGGGTTCTCCAAAGCACCATTGCCTCTGGCATGGCCTGACACATCCCTGCCTCCTTGCAGGCAAGTTGGTCCCAGCTCGGTTCTCCCCAGCCATCAGAGGACAGTACCTGAGGGACTTGTCTCCACCAATTATCCTTTTCTTGCGACGGTAAAGCAAGCGCCTCCCACACGTGCCAGATGCTGAACCTGCATAGCAAAACCAGAGCGGTTAGGCAGCCCCGCCTTTGCTTAACTGACAAACATCAAGCCACCCCCTGCCCCTTCTCCCTGGGATCCCTCATCCTCCAGGAAGTGGACTGGTCTGATTAAGAACTTTGCTGTGAAAGCCATATGTGCAGCACGCTTGTTTCTGTGGGGATGGTGAGAATGGTATTTGACCAGTTTACCAAGTTTACAGTGGTGCCCGCTCCGCTTGTGCTGCACTCTGGCTCTGCTGTCCCTCCTTGGGGGGGAAGCGGAATAAGCCTCCACCTGCCCGCTGGCTCCCCTCCCCGCTGCCGGCCCGCCACGGCCCGCCGGCTGCAGCCTTATCTTCACCCCTTGGGAGACCAACAAAGTAGGAGCCGGCGTGGGGCGGCGGATGCCAGAACCTGTGCACACTGGAGAGCAGCATCTCCTCCCAGAGCTGGGTGTGCAGGGGGCCCCTGGCCAGAGCTTCCATCCCCCAGCAAGGCCGGACGCTGAGCCCTGCTTACCCCAGCACCACTCGGGCTGGGGATGGGAGTTGGACTGTGAAAGGGCTTTTGGAATGCGAGCTGCTCTGGGTCTGCTAGCCCTGGGAGGAGACCAGGGATGCAGGGCACGGGGGATTGGGTCTGTAGCGGGGTGCTGGGCTCTGTGACGGGGTGGAAGGTGCTGGGCAGTGGGGGAGATTTGTGTGTTTTGGGGTACTGGGTGGGTCTGTTGGGGGTGCTGGGTGATGGGGGAGGGTTGTGTGTTTTGGGGTTCTGGGCAGTGGGGGGGTCTGTGTAGAGTGCTGTGTAGTTGTGGTGGTGGGTCTGTGAGGAAGGACAGTGGGGGGTGGGGGAGATCTGTGAGTGTGTTGGGGCACTAGGCAGGGGGCGTTCTGTGTGGGATGCTTGGCAATTGTGATGGGGTTGTGTGGGGGTGCTGGGCAGTTGTGGGGCTGTGGGCAGGTGGGGGCGCTGCGCAGGGATGATGGTGTGCAAGGCACTGCATTTGTGGTAGGGAGTCTCTGGGGGGGGTCTCTGGGCGGGGGCCACTGGGCATAGCAGATTGGGGGCACTGGACATAGCGATCTGGGGGGGTCTCTGGATGGGGGGCACTGGGCATAGGGAGTTGGGGGCTGTTGGGCAGGTGGTGGGCTACGTGGCATGGCATGAGCCCGCCCCCGAGGGGAAAGGGCACACTGGCAGCACAGGGCTGGGTGGGGCAGTGTGCATCTGGCGGCTGCCGGTTTGTAAAGAGAGCCCACACATTGGCCTGAGCAGAGCGGGGCCACCCCCGCCATGCCCCATTGCCCCTGGCAGGCCCATAGCTCCAGGGTCCTGACCTCTCCACACCATGCTCCATTGCCCCCATGGGGACCCACAAATACGTTTGGCGCCAGGCCCACAAAAGGTTAATCCGGCCCTGCAATTGACTGGAGGTGGTTACTCGCTGTGATTCTAGCTCCAGGCCTGGGGCAGGAGCCATTCAGCCCTTGCTGCAGAATCCACTTCCTCAGCCTGCTAGAGACCAAAGGGAGAGCACAGTTACTGCCACTCTGCATAGGAGGGCGCACTGCAAAATGGGGCAGAAACACTGGCTGCCTGGAGTTCCTGCAGGCTCAGAGGCACTATAAGGGGTGGAGCAGCAGTGCTGGCTGTGGGCAGCGCACAGTGACTCCAGGCCACATTTCTAACAGAAGACACTGAGACAAGGAGAATAGCTGCACTAGCTGCTGGGAAGCTCACATCTGCTTAGTCCCAGCTTCTCCCAACAGGAGACACTTCAGGGCAAGGGGCAGGAGCACCTGCGTGTCTGGTGTCTTGGGCCTTCTCTTCCATATAGTCGCAGATCACACCAGCATCTTCACTGTGCCAGCAGTTGTGAATCCCACTATGGGGTGTGGCGCATTCCCCCAGTGTGCGCTCTGTGCCACTGCACTCCACGTTGTCTAGATGGATCGGGCCATGCCCCTCCCCAAAATATGCCATCGTCCTGGCTTTTGCTGCGCCGCTGCAATGAGACAAGGGATGACCCATCTTCACAGAGGGTACATCTACGCTGCAGCAGGGAGGCGTGGTTCCTGCTCGGGTAGACAGACTCGCGCTAAAAATAGCTGTGTAGCTGGGGTAGCAGGAGCAGTGGCTCAGGCTAGAGGCTCAAGTATGGACCCAAAGGGTCCAGGCAACTCTGTACCCAGGTGACTAGCCCAAGCTGCTGCCCATGCAAACCCTGGCTATGCGGTTATTTTTCACACACTAGCTTGAGCGGAGCTAGCCTGTGTCTGTCTAGTCAGGCTGGGAAGACCGGTCCCAGCTGCACTGTAGACATACCCTGAGTATGAAGCAAAAGACTCTTGTGGCAATAATATCGGTTTCTCTGCATAGTCGTACACTATTCCAATCCTACAGCCTGCCCAGCACCCCACAGCTGCAGGGTGTGTGTGAGAGTACAGTTCTCCTGTACACACAGCAATGCTCAAACATACAAAACAGCCCAAATCTCTGTCCTGGTGAAGTGACCCCTGCTTACAAGTTACACCTACTGATCCTCTTACCTGTAACCCAGCTGCCTGCAAACCACAGCTGCATCCCTGTCTGTCCAGCCATCGTCACAGACACTGCCCCACTGCCCATTCAGGAACACCTCTACCCGCCCCTCCTTGGTGCTCTCTCCATCCGCCAGCCGCACAGGGGGCCCTGCACGAGAATAAGCCCAGTGATCATAACAAAGGGAAACGCATCGAGTGAGACTTGGGGACCTGGACAGAAAGCTGAGATCCACAGAACTGACATCAGAAACCAGGAAACACCAATAGTTCAATTTATAAAGCAGCGTCCACCCCCTCCACCACATCCCTGCTAAATAGGTAGGGCACTGGGCATAAGAAATTAATTTACCACACATGGAATAACCATGAAGAGACTATGTTCTGAAAGCTGAATAAAGAGGGGAACATGAAAGGGCAGAGAAGGGGGGAAAGTTAATAAATATGGAGCCAACACTGGGCAAGTGCACATGCACCTTGGAAATAGAATGATGAGCTTATTTCAAGTGGGGAGAGAGGCTTCCTCCCCCTGGGAAAGGCCAGAAATCCTGCTGTAAAGCCAAATGACAAAATCCAGCTGAAGAGTCAGGGTATGCCTGCTGTAGGGAAGACCATGGGGAATCAAGCCTTGTGTACATGAGGAAATTGAACCAACTTAACTAAATCCATTTACATACCAATTTCATTAAATGGGTGTAACCCCCTTGCATGGACTCTGATTTCAACTTAACAGCCCCTGATATCCATTTAACCTAAGTCCATTTTTCTTTGCAAGCACTAATTTACTAAGCAGTTTCTAAACTGGTTTAGTTAAAGGGTACAATGTTCCTCTGTAAACAAGGTCTAAGCGTCCCGCTACTGAGCAATGGGATTCTGGGCAGCAATTGTGGCTCCCAGGGTTTCATTTCTGTTTATAAGGTGGAGTCACTGCCAGCAGAATTCACATGGATTTGCAAAAGAAAACTGCACATAGGGAAGGGGGAGATAGGCCAGCAAAGTGAGGAGGAGAGGTGTCAGGGTGGGATCAAGGGATTGGTGGGGACATGAGAAGAACAGACCAATGGCCATGCGGAACATGCGTTAGAAAATGTAACCTCTTAACGTCAGCAGGAAATGGTCGCACAGTGCATCACATTTAGCATGTGGAACCATCAACTCAGTGGGATAACTGGGACTCTTCACAGCAGGTGCATAATCATAGCAGGAAGGCCACTGGAATCCCTTCCCCATAAGCAACCCCATCCATGGAGCAGTCCACAGGCTAGGAGTGCTCTTGCCCCTGCCTTAATCTCCAGAAGGGATGGAACAGTAAGCCATTCCCCGCACCCTCCACTGGAAGAGGCAGAGCAAGGTACCAGCAGTGCCTTCAATGATCTTGTTGGTTTCAGGGGAGCATTGGACCCCCACATCCTCGGCATGCGAGCAGTCATGCTGCCCCCAGTTGCTGTGTGGACAGTCCAGGAGAGAGAACTCTGTGCCTGTACAAGCCATGTCGTCCAGAAGGATAAAGCCTTGGCCAAGTGTGTACTCCCCCTCAGATGCCAGGCTGGCAGGGCCACTAGGAGAAGGAAATGGAAAAGCACGTCAAACACACCATTCCCCAGAACCCTGCACTCTGACCCAACTCCCAGATCTAGCTGGAGCCCTGTTTCCTCAAGAACCCACACAGCCAAGGAGACCAACATGGAGAAAAACTCAATGGTAAAAGAGACAAACCTTCGTAACCCATTCCATTGACTGACAGTCAGTGACATGGGAGAGAGTGAGGGAGGAACTGGGACAACTCCATAGGCTCAGCTTCCCGGGGGACCTGATAAAACCAGTCCACTGCTTGGTGTCCATCGGTCATACAATCACACTTGCATGTGCTCTGCAATTCTCACTAGGGGTTGCTAGACTATTTTAGTTCTAAATCTCATCCAAAAGGCAGCACTTCCTCACACCCCTTTGGGGCATCAGTTCAGTACTGGCTTAAAGGGAAGCACCATCTCCACAATCACAAACACCACTGCAATTTTCCTTGCAGGTCTCCCATTCAAGTACTGAGCCAGCTGAACCCATCTGAACTGAGAGCTGATGAGCCCACACAGTCCAAGGTTATACAGCTGGAAGCGTAAGGAGTATCCTTTAGAAGCACAGACCTTTCTTTCTTTAATGGGGAACCCATGAAGGTGGCAACAGGCATGGACACTCTAAGTGGGCCAGGGACTAGGGTGACCAGACAGCAAGTGTGAAAAATCAGGGCAGGGGATGGGGGATAATAGGAGCCTGGTCACCCTATCAGGGGCAGAGATGCTCATGCTTAGCATTGCCTGGGAATGGGCACTGGCACTTGCCCAGCTCTCTAACCCGGAAGGTGCCCGAGAAAGGATTCACCATTTCCTGGGAAGGCTGGTAGCAGGGAGATCGGGCAGGAGATGCTAAGGCCCAGCTTTCCCAGTGAGGGGACATGGCGCCTAAGCCTTGCCAATAGGGAACTTAGTCACCTGTAAAACCAATTCCTCTCTAAATACCATCATTACAGTACCTGAAGCCCAGCTGCCTGCAGACCACCTGGGCATTGAGAGCCGTCCAGCCGTCATCACACACCGTGCCCCAGTCTCCCCTGTAATAAACCTCCACCCTCCCTTCGCTGGGGGTGCGGCCTCCTGCCAGCCTGACTGTGCCCTCTGGAGAGGATGGGAGAGGAAAAGGCAAGCAATTAGTAAAGGAGAAAGGAACCCTCCTCTGCTGACGGCTGTGTGCAGTCTGAGAGCGGGAAGAGAGAGAGAGTGTGTGTTAGACTCAGCAGAGGAACACCCCATTACTTTGCACAAAGGCCTTGCAGATGTGCTCGCCCACAAGGCACAGGCTAGTACTCCCCTCGGCCTCTGCTGCACCCATGCAAGACAGTGGGAAGGCTACATTGTCTGGCTCTGAGTTGCTCCTGCCTCTGCCCCACTGTGCACCCAGGCCCAGCAGGAAGGAGGTGCCTGCTCTGGAGGGGGGACAGACTATACCTGTTGAAAGGATTGTGGAATACAAGAGTGGGACAGGATGCACAGGGAGAGGTGAGGTGGATCTGTACCTGTGAAGGGGTCACAGGACACTCCTGCATCCTCAATGTGATCACAGTTTTGCTGTCCCCAGTTATTCTTCTTGCACTGGTCCAGTGACAACTCGTTCCCTGAGCACTCCACTTCATCCAGCAGGATTGGGCCGGATCCCTGCCCATAGTGAGCCCAAGAGAAGGCCTTTGGAGTCCCACTACAGAGGACACAGACACTCACAGAGGGAGGGAAGATACACCCTCCCCCCACTCTAGCCTATGTGGGACACAAAGTCTTGTGCATAGGGATGCTACTTTGGTTGGGGCCCTAGCTACAGCACAGGGGCTGGGAGTCCGGGATCCTCTACCTCATTCCACAGCTCATCTGCATTTCAGTCACAGTGACCTGCCCATTCACTAGCCCAATGTGAAACCTCAGTATCTCAAAGATGAGTTTGCAATTGGTACATGACAGTAAATAAGTAAAATCCATTTATTCATGTCTGAACAGTGGCGACATGATTACATCATATCCTGGCAATTTTCTGGCAACGTGGATGATCCAGAAACATGGCAGGTCAAGGATGACATTTCAACAACAGGGATGGGCAAAACTCCAAAGGTTTGATGGTTCTATCAATATTACGCCTCAAACTCCCAGGGCCAAGATTTTCAAAAATCAAATCTACAGTTAGGCTCTGAAGTCCCTATTTAGGCACCTCTATGAGTGACCTGAGTTTCAGGGGTGCTGAGCACCAAGCAGCTCCCATACAAAGCACTGAAAAGTCTAGAGGAAGGTGAATAGGAGCTGCCTCTACCTCTCGTGTGGCACAAGGACAAAGGGACAGTCAGTGAAACTGAAAGGCAATCCAATTAAAACTGATCAAAGACAATATGCACCATTCACATGTGGCAGGTGAAGTGCATTGCTGAAAGGTATTACTGAGGCTAAGTGACTGGAAGGATTCATCAAAGGACTAGACATTTACATGGATGACAAGAACATCTTCCCTCTGACACAGCTGCTGTTGGCCACTGTGGGAGATGGGATCCTGAGCTGGATGGACCATGGGTCTGATTTACTCTGGCAATTCTTACGTCCCGAAGTCTCCCCGAACTCCATCACCAGCCAGAAGGGGACTTACCTGAACCCCAGTTGCCTGCAAACCACCTCGGCATCCCGGTCGTCCCATTGGTCATCACAGATGGTGCCCCACTTGCCGTCGTGGTAGACCTCCACTCGCCCCGCGAAGCTCTCCTTTCCCCCAGCCAGCCGCAGCGGGGCACCAGCACCTGCTCTTCAGAAAAGGGAGCAAGCAGAAGAGAGAGAGAGTACATCTGATGACTGGGGATGCAGACCCATTACAGGGCTTCAGGATGAACCAGCCTCTGCCCTGGCCTCTCCCAGCCACCTCTGACCACTAGTGACCATGCTGTTAGCCCTCCCCTAGTGGTGGTGGGGCTGTTTGCCAGGAGATGGCTCACCAAAGGTGAGGCAAGGCACAGACATTCAAGGGACATCGATGAGCAGGGGCTATGCTCCCTGGGGCAGAGGCCTGGCTCAGGGAACCCCTACCGAGGGTGAGCTGCTCACTGCTGACTTTTTTCATTGTTTAGGAACAGATTGTGGGAGAAGTGGGGCAGCTTCCTTCTCCCCCCACATGCCTCCCCTCTGCGTGCTCAGGGCTGGGAGGGCGTGGTTGATCCTCAGCTGGAAACTGGAGTCCATTTTTACTGCAGTAAGTAGACCAAGCCAAGCCTGCGCCATCTTATCCATCCCTGCAACTTTGCCAGCTGAGATTTTATATCCTGGTGGCAACACTGTGAATTGGGACACTTGACACTGAGGGATGGGGGTCCCAGCTCCTTTCCCTGGGGATTTACCTGCAGGAGGAACGCACTCCGCTGCTGCGATTCCCTGGTTACAGGCTCCGGACGCAGCCTCCTGGTAGCCACACTGCAGCAGGGCCTTCTCATCCCCATGGCAGTTTGCTGACTGCAGACGGAGGGGAACCGGCCCCCAGGCAGCAAGGAAGTTCTTCCTAGCTGTGCCTATCTCACTGAGCACAGAGAGGAGAGCACAAGGATAATACTAGCATCTCTGGCACTATCTGAGTCACCATCCCCCCTCTCTGTCACTCCCACATTTTCACATGGTGCCTGTGACCTGAACCTACATTGGACCCCGGCCACAATGTACTGTATATGCACCAAGCCCAAAGAGGCGGGCATGCACCCAAGGCTGCTATCTGAAACCAAGTGGCAAGCCACCAACAGGCACAGAGGCCTTCCCTATTCCCAGCAGCTGTTGTGGAAGACATAAGGAAGTCACACAGAGAGGATCACGTCTCAAAGGCAGAAAGTAGTGAGAGCAGGTGGGTCTAAAGGACGGATATGCTCGTCATGCCAGCGATAAAGAACGAGGCACAGAAACAAACAGCAGGGAGAGAAGCAGGGCTGATTCTCTGCAACATGGGTTCGCAAGGAGGCACATGAGGACCCATCCTCCCCCTTTGGAGAAGATGAGTCCTGAAACTTCTACTATTTGTAAAGTGGGGCCTCGGCTGGAAGAGGATTCAAATCACTGCTCTTAGGGAAGGCTTGGCAAGCAGCTTCTCCAGGGGACACTGGCAGCTCTGTAGGACAGTGTTACAGGATCCTGACTGGTTTTGCTCTTTGTGGAGCTTGTCAGCTGTAGGCAATGTCTTAAAGTGCAGCTGCACTCATTTCCACTGGCCTCAGTTATCATAAACGAAAGGCTGGGGGTAAGTAATTAGCCAGTCATGGGCCTTCCTTTTATTTTCATGGTCACATGGACGTTAGTGGCTCCTGATTGACCCTCTTTTTTCCTTCCTTCTTTCAGGTAGAAGCCCTGCCCGCAGCTCAGGTAGACTCATACATCACCAGGGAGTGGGCCCAGCTGCTTGAAGGGAGGGCAGCAACCTCTGAGATGGGGCAAGTTCAGGAGGAGACAAGAGCATATTTCTCCTCCCCCTGGAGAATCTGGGGCAGTGCTGAAACACCACCCCGAAGGAGGCAGATCGGCGGGCATAGTGACCTTGACCTCCAAGAATCCAGGAGAGCCCCCTTCGTAGGGGGAGAACCTCCCCACTTCCAAAGCAGGGGGCAGCTCAGCAGACTGACTGTTGAGACCTCAGAGCTAAGCATGAGTTCCTGGCTCTTCCCACAGAACTGGTGGCACTGTGTCAGCACTCCCCTTCTGGGGGCCCTTTGAGCTTTTCACTGGGTCCTCCAATGTGATGAAAACTGCTTTGCCAGGTCACTAGCCAGCACCACTCCCAGGGGATACAAAATTCAGTAGAAACCTTCCAGCCCAAGGCCAAAACCGTCCTGCCACACAGGCAACCTTTGTGCCAGGTTGCTCCTTTCTCAGAAAGGCTGCAGGTTCCAGAGGGAGGCAGGAAGAGGAGCCAGTCTCTCACCTGCTGTGGGAGCAGAGCCAATGGGATTTTCACCGTTATTTCATGTTGTAAGGCAGGTGGGGGTGCCAGTGTGAATTAGCAAAGCCTCTTCCTTCTCTCCAGACTCTACCCCCTCCCTGTTCCGGTGGGAGGGGAAAGGGATGGGGCTTGGGAGGGAATCTCTCAGAGAAAGTCACTGAGGTTTGGTAGTCTAGACTCTCTTCTTGCAGTGGTGACTGAGGGTCTGGACAGGGGATGGGCCATGGCCACAGAAGGAAAACAGCAGTGTACATTCAGCACTGCTCACTGGGAGACCAGGGGACAGAGCAAATTCAGACACCAAGGAGGCAGAGACTGTTCTCCTTTGTGGGTGATCCCTGGAATCTGCCTCTAAAGTTCCTACCTGACTCCCAGCTGCCTGCAGACCACGCTGGCATCCCAGTCTGTCCAATGGTCAGCACAGATGGTGCCCCAGAGTCCGCTGAAGTACAGCTCCACCCTGCCACCTTCAGACAGCCGCACAGCACCTTCCGAAAGAAAGACTCTGATGCCAAAGTGCTCCCTGCTGCACTCTCAGCAGGCACTGTGCAAGATGGCTCTGGAAATGGACTGGACACCCTGATTTCCCATGCTGCGGTTGAGTTGCAGCCAGCCTCTCTCACCCCCATTTTCCAGGGCTATTCCTCAGGCAATGCTGTATGGAGAAGCACCACACCGGCACCTTCCCCACTTGGGTGACAGCTGTTTGGGAGGCTGGCCTTTGCCACCTTCTTTTGAGAGCCAGGGCTGTACAATGGATAGAGCAGGAGACTGAGGAGCCAGGAGGCCTGGGATCTGCCTTTAGCACCATGCCTCAGTTTCCCCATCTGTGAAATAGGGATAACTCCACTTATTCATCTTTGTAATGAGCTGTGAGGTATAGACTGTAAAGGGCTTTAGGTATTATCAATCTCTGAAACTCCTACACTGAGACACTTGATTGTGTAACCAATCAGGAATTTTGAATGTGCACTAGACTGCCCCCAAGGTCAATGGCCCCACAGGAAGCGGTATGACTAGAGGGCCAGTAACAATGGGCTGTTCCTCTGCAACTGCACCAGGAAAAGGAGGAGGCTGGAATTCACTCCCTTTAAAGTGCTACAATAGAACAGATCTCCATCAACACCTGGAAACCTCCTCACGCCACTGAGAGTTACTGGGAAGGGCCTTCCCCACACCTCCACCCATGCTTTGAGCAGTGGAACAGAAACACACAGCTATACTCTGCTGGCCTCAAATAGAAATGGCTTTGAGGAAAAATAAAGTGACGCAGGAGGGATGGGCAGGCACACAGGCCCCACCCATACGAGGCACCTCTCATCTGGAGGAAGCCATATTTGAAAGTGTTTGTGCCAGTGGGGGGAGGTGGAGCCTAGTTTTGTTGAAATGGTGATTTTAAAAAGGGGTTGAAATACCATTTCCTAACACATTGCAAATAAGGCTGTGAGGCCAAATGTTCAAGGGATCGGCACCCACAACTGGGGCCAGATTTTCTAAAGGGCTCAGCTCTCACTTAGGCACTGAAATAAGGGGCAGATTGTAAAACAACAGTCACTTCCCTTGCGACACTAATAGCCAGATTTTCACAGAAGGCCAGCTTCTACATATTTCTTCTATACACTGCTATAGTTACACCAGTATAATTATAAATGGCTATAGTTATACTGGTATAGCTCCCATGTGGCCACTCAGCCCTGGTCTACATTACGAGTTTAGGTCGAATTTAGCAGCATTAGGTCAATTTAACCCTGCACCCATCCACATGACCAAGCCTGTTTTGTCGACTTAAAGGGCTCTTAAAATTGATTTCTGTACTCCTCCCTGGCAAGGGGAGTAACGCTAAAATCAACTAGGTCAAATTTGGGGTAGTGTGGATGCAATTCGATGGTATTGGCCTCTGGGAGCTATCCCAGAGTGCTCCATTATGACTGCTCTGGACAGCACTCTCAACTCAGATGCACTGGCCAGGTAGACAGGAAAAGCCCCGGGAACTTTTGAATTTCATTTCCTGTTTGACCAGCATGGCGAGCTGATCAGCACAGGTGACCATGGAGTCCCAGAATCACAAAAGAGCTCCAGCATGGACCGAACGGGAGGTACTGGATCTGATCGCTGCATGGGGAGATGAATCCATGCAGGCAGAACTCCGTTCCAAAAGACGAAATGCCAATATATATGCCTAAATCTCCAAGGGCATGATGGATAGAGGCTACAACAGGGACACACAGCAGTGCCACATGAAAGTTAAGGAGCTGAGGCAAGCCTACCAAAAAACAAAGGATGCAAACGGTCGCTCTGGGTCAGAGCCCCATACATGGCACTTCTATGATGAGCGGCATGCAATTCTAGGGAGCATCCCTGCCACTACCCCAACACTGTCCGTGGATACCTGCAAGGGGGGAGCCCCACGCAACAGGGATGAGGATTTTGTGGATGAGGAAGATGATGATGATGAGGAGGTTTAGGATAGCGCACAGCAGGCAAGCAAAGAATCACTTTTCCCCGGCAGCCAGGAACTGTTCATCACCCTGGAGCCAATAACCTCCCAACCCTCCCAAGGTGGATTCCCAGACCATGAAGCAGGAGAAGGCACCTCTGGTGAGTGTACCTTTGTAAATATAATACAGGATTTAAAAGCAAGCGTGTTTAATGATTAATTTGCCCTGAAGACTTGGGATGCATTCACGGCTAGTATAGTTACTGGAAAAGTCTGTTAACGTGTCTGGGGATGAAGCGAAAATCCTCCAGGGACATCTTCATGAAGCTGTCCTGGAGGTACTCCCAAAGCCTTTGCAAAAGGTTTCTGGGGAGGGCGGCCTTAGTCCATCCTCCATGGTAGGACACTTTTACCACGCCAAACCAGTAGCAAGTAGTCTGGAATCATTGCAGAACAAAGCATTGCAGCGAATGGGCCTGGCCTTTGGTGGCATTCAAGCAACATCCATTCTTTATCTCTTTGTTAGCCTCAGGAGAGTGATATCATTCACGGTCACCTGGTTCAAATACAGGAAATTTGTTTAAGGAGACATTCAGAGGTGCCCGTTCCTGCTGGGCTGTTTGCCATTGGCTGAAAAGAAATCATCCACGCTGTTAGCCACACGGTGGGGGGAGACCTGTTCATGCTGAGCTGTTCACCTTTGGCTGACAGGGATATTTCCTGATACTATCCATGCAGTTATGGGGGTGTGTGTGTGAAGCGATCATCCCAGAGAACTGGGGGGCTCGGGTTGGGTTGTGCTGCACATTCACCCCAAAACCACAGCCCCTCCTTTTAAATGGCCAACCCAACAGGCTTTGCTTGGTATGGGAAAGGAGGGCGCTGCTGTTTGAAACCATTCCCACGTTTTGAAGGTTGAAGAAGCCGAAACCCTTTGCCTTACCATGGCTGCCTGCAAGCCAAATTCTGTTGTGCAGCTGAGTGTGTGTGATGTCTCACACCAAACTGGCAGGCACTCAATATAAGAGGCAAAATGCGACCTTGTACCAAAAGCACATGTGCTATGTAATGTGAATCGCTTGCTTCAGTGTGAAATAGTCTTCCCTTTGTTCTCTAAAATGTATCTTTTTAAATACTACTCTCCCTTTTTTTCCTCCCACAGCTGCAAATGTTTCTACGCTCCCCCTATCATCTCCGTCCCAGAGGCTAGCGCAGATTACAAGGCGAAAAAAACGCACTCATGATGAAATGTTCTCAGAGCTCATGCAGTCCTCCCACACTGAAAGAGCTCAGCAGAATGTGTGGAGGCAACCAATGACAGTCCAGGAAAGTGTTAAATGAATGCGATGAGAGGAGGGAGGAACGCAATGAGAGGAGGGAGGAGCGTGATGAAAGGAGGCAGGATGCAAAGCTGCAAGGAAGCAAACTGACATGCTCAGGCATCTGGTGGAGCTGCAGGAAAGGCAGCAGGAGCACAGACCACCACTGCAGTCCCTGTATAACCGCCTGTCCTCCTCCCCAAGTTCCATATCCTCCTCACCCAGATGCCCAAGAACGCAGCGGGGGAGGCTATGGGCACCCAGCCACTCCACCCCAGAGGATTGCCCAAGCAACAGAAGGTTGGCATTCAATAAGTTTTGAACTGTAGTGTGGCCTGGTCCTTCCCTCCTCCCCTCATCCACCACCCCACACCGTGCTTCCCTTCTCACTCACCCCTCCTGGGCTATTTTGCAAGTTTTCCCCCTATTTGTGTGAAGAATTAATAAAGAATGCATGATTTTGATACAATAATGACTTTATTGCCTCTAGAAAAGGAGTACTTGTGGCACCTTAGAGACTAATAAATTGGTTAGTCTCTAAGGTGCCACAAGTACTCCTTTTCTTTTTGCGAATACAGACTAACACGGCTGCTACTCTGAAACCTGTCTTTATTGCCTCTGAAAGTGGTGATCAAAGGAGGGGTCGGTCGGTTGGCTTACAGGGAAGTAGAGTCAACCAAGGGGGCGGGTTTTCATCAAGGAGAAACAAACAGAACAGTCATACCGTAATCTGGCCAGTCATGAAACTGGTTTTCAAAGCTTCTCTGATGCGCAGGGCACCCAGCTGTGCTCTTCTAATGGCCCTGGTGTCTGTCTGCGCGTAATTGGCCACCAGGCGATTTGCCTCAACCTCCCATCCCGCCATAAACATCTCCCCCTTACTCTCACAGAGATTGGGGAGCACACAGCAAGCAGCAATAACAATGGGAATATTTGTTTCGCTGAGGTCTAAGCGAGTCAGTAAACTGCTCCAGCGCGCTTTTAAACGTCCAAATGCACATTCTACCACCATTCTGAACTTGCTCAGCCTATAGTTGAACTGCTCCTGACTACAGTCCAGGGTGCCTGTGTATGGCTTCATAAGCCATAGCATTAAGGGGTAGGCTGGGTCACCAAGGATAACTATAGGCATTTCAACATCCCCAACAGTTATTTTCTGGTCTGGGAAGTATGTTCCTTCCTGCAGCTGTTCAAACAGATCAGAGTTCCTGAAGATGCGAGCGTCATGCACCTTTCCCGACCATCTCATGTTGATGTTGGTGAAACGCCCCTTGTGATCCACCAGTGCTTGCAGCACCATTGAAAAGTACCCCTTGCGATTTACATACTGGCTGCCAAGGTGGTCCAGTCCCAAGATAGGGATATGCGTTCCGTCTATCGCCCCACCACAGTTAGGGAACCCCATTGCAGCAAAGCCATCCACTATAACCTGCACATTTCCCAGAGTCACAACCCTTGATAGCAGCAGCTCAGTGATTGCGTTGGCTACTTTGATCACAGCATCCCCCACAATAGATTTATCCACTCCAAATTGATTCCCAACTGACCGGTAGCTGTCTGGCGTTGCAAGCTTCCAGAGGGCTATCGCCACTCTCTTCTCAACTGTGAGGGCTGCTCTCATCTTGGCATTCTGGTGCCTCAGGGCAGGGGAAAGCAGGTCAAAAAGTTCCATGAAAAAGTGCCCTTACGCATGCGAAAGCCACTGGGAATCATCCCAGACCTGCAACACTATGTGGTCCCACCAGTCTGTGCTTGTTTCCCGGGCCCAGAATCGGAGTTCTATGGCCTGAACCTGCCCCATTACCACCATGATGTCCAAATCGCCAGGGCCCATGCTTTGAGAGAAGTGTGTGTCCATGTCCTCATCACTCTCGTGATCGCACTATCGTCGCCTCCTCGCCTGCTTTTGCAGGGTCTGCACACACTGCAGGATAATGCGCGAGGTGTTTGCAATGCTCACAACAGCAGCGGTGAGCTGAGCTTGCCGGAGTGTGGCATCTGCAGAAGAGCAGAGTTGCAGCGGAAGCGATGGATGATGATGGTTGCCACGAGAATAGATATTTATACAGAACAACAAGAAGACCTGCGAGATGGATTCATGGCACCAGGAGAGCTGAGTTGCAGCGAAAGTGGTGGAGGACGACGGTTAGCACCACGCACATTTCCCGAGGAAGAACACAAGTACCCGGGAGCACATGACAGAGAACATGGAGAAATTTGCTATTGAGACAAGAGCAGCAGAGCAGAGTTGCAGCGGAAGCGGTGGATGATGACAACGGTTAGCAGTCCTACTGCACCGTCTGCTGACAGCAGTATGGCGTCTGCACAGAAAAAAGGCGTGAAATGATTGTCTGCTGTTGCTTTCACAGAGGGAGGGACGACTGACGATATGTACCCAAAACCACCGCGATAATGTTTTTGCCCCATCAAGCATTGGGAGCTCAACCCAGAATTCCAATGGGCAGTGGAGACTGCGGGACCTGTGGGATAGCTACCCACAGTGCAATGCTCCAAAAGTCGATGCTAGCCACGGTACTGTGGATGCACTTCACCAACTTAATGCACTTAGTGTAGACATACGCAATCGACGGTATAAAATCGATTTCTAAAAATCGACTTCTATAACATCGACCTAATTTCGTAGTGTAGACATACCCTCAGTCTTCATCTACACTGGTACTTTTGTTGGTCAGGGGTGTGAAAAAACACACCCGTGACTGACATAAGTTTCACCGACAAAAGTGCAGGTGTGGATAGCGCTGTGTCAGCAGGAGAGGCTCTCCTGCTGACATAGCTAATGCTGCTTGTTGCGGGTGGTTTAATTATGCCAGCAGAAGAGTTCTCTCCCAGGGGTGCTGGAACAATTTGTATAGTGGAGGTACTGAGAGTCATAAAACCAAACTGTAAACCCTGGATATGATGGGAACCACTTCAAGCCAGGGGATGCAGCAGCACCCCTAGTTCCAGTGCCTATGCTTTCTTCTGCTGGCGAAGAGTGGCTACAGGGGAGCTGGTACAGCTGTGCCATTGTAAGGTTCATAGTGTAGACATAGCCTCAGACTCCAGAACAAGGGCTTGTCTATACTTAAAATGCTGCAGCACCACCACTGTAGAGCTTCAGTGAAGATGTTACTTACACCAACAGGAGAGGTTTTCCCATCGGTATCGGTAATCCACCTCCACAAGAGGCCATAGCTAGGTTAATGAGGGAATTCTCCCATCGACCTAGCACTGTCTACACCAGGGTATAGGTCAGTTCAACTGCGTTGTTCAAGGGGGTGGATTTTTCACACCCCTAAGCAACATATTTATAGCGACCTAACTTCCTAGTGTGGACCAGGCCTACGAGTGGCTTCTTTTGACTTTAGCTTATATCTCTTTGGAAGCAGTTTAAGATAAGCCGAGAAAGATGCTTTTATACTGGCATAAGAGTGTCCACACTGGGGTTATAAATTCACACCTTACCTTATACCAGTATAATTTTCTCATCGAGACAAGTCCTTGGTTAGTGGCCTAAACAGAAGCCAAACTTTTCTGAAAATTCTGACCAACTATTGTGCTGTGCTCATTGCTCTGGGTCCAACACCAAGCTGTATGCATCTTGGCACCTCCACCTACCCTCTCCTCCCACGCCCCCACCCGCCCATGGATAAGGTCTGAGAGCATGCAGCCAAGACCCCCAAGCCAAGCGATGCTGAGGGGTACTTACCCTGGTTACAGTCACAGCTGGCCCAGCCAATCACTCCAGAAGCAAGCCGGTAGAAGCACCAAGGCGTGGCTCCCCCGTCTGGATTTCTGCAGTAGTTGTGGTTCCCTAAGCCCCTGTCTGGGTACTGCTGGACATAATCAGGGAACTCTGCCCAGTTCAAACACTCCGACCCAGACTCAGTGACAGCCAATGAGCCATTGTAATACCCGAGGGGCCCAATGCCACACAAGCCGGACCCTGGAGACAGAAAGGAAGCTTTCAGGATGGCTTGCTGCCAAGAAGGGCTTGGATAAAGCCAGTATGGGTCACATAACAGCCCTCTTCTGCTGGCTCCTTCCATTTCTGCAACATTGAACCTTCATTTTCTTTTACAAATCAAGACTCTCTGCCCTGGGGTTGTAAAGAAAGCCTTGTAAATGTGATCTAATCAAATGTTTCCTGAAAAATAATAGCACTGAGAGTTGTGAACTCCCCTATCATCTGAAATGAGTGTTAACTCTGGACCCTAATGAAGACACCCAGCTATTTTGGGATGGTAGGCAGAATGCAAGCTCCACTAATACTACTTCTCACCCCACCCACTCTGACTCCTGAATAAGATACCCCTACATTTGGACATAAGCCTACTTGAAAGCCACACTTTATCTTTGAGATGAGCCAGACCCAGGCCCCTGTGAAATCAGATTCTGCAAAGGAGGGGGTGAATTTATAGTCCCCCCATGTGGAGACTCTTATTCCAGCATGCACTACATGCATGTTCTTTATTTACATGAGTACATCAGCTTGTCTATTTGAAAGCAGTGGGTTTACGGGGAGTACAGCAAACCCATTCTAAGCAGGCACAAAAATCCAGACCAGTGTTTATCCAAAATTCCTGCCTGTGAAAAAAATGTCAGTAAATTAAATATGTAGTTTTTGTGACAGATTGAAATCCTCCTTCATTCATCTGGAATAAGAGAGGGAAAAACACAATTGGCTTTCTATACCAGATAGGTCTCTCCAAGTGCAACATGTGGGAGAAGACCCTGGAATGAATTTCAGTATAATAGCTCTATTCATTTAATAAACAAACAGAAGCCAATACCCTTAGCAAACCCTTCTGCAACAGCAAGGATAAATATGTCCTGTACGACAAAGAGCTGATGTGTACAGAAGAATTACACTGTGCCATTGACCTTTAAAACAACAGAGAGGTTTGCAAGCCCAGCTGGAATGGGCTGTGGTGCCATGTATATCAGCAGGTACAGATACACTGTGAAGAAAGCAACATAAATGTCTAGAGAGAGTCACTTGGAAGACGATCTGTAGCCTGACTTGGATTCACTGACAAAGCCATGATGAGGGGTCGGTAAGACCTCAATATTTATTAAAATGGATTAAAGAAGGAGACAATGTGAAAGAGACAAAGAGAGAGGAAAGGGAAAGAAAATGTGGGATGAAGAGAAAACTGCAGCAGTATTCGAGATGAAGAAAAAATGAGTCTGGAAATGTGAAGGAGGGAGAGAAACAGAAACCCAAGCGTGCAACAGAGCAGAAAATGGCACGATGATGGGACAAGACAGAGAATGAGAGCAAGCCAACAGTTTCCATTCTGCTCATGGTCTCAGGGCACAGTGAGGCATCTGACTGGCGACTGAACTAATAACTTCTTGTTCTTACCTGCACTCTGCAAATGGTTTTGGCTGGGCTGCGATCCTAGGAGAGCCTGGGAAAGAAACACAAAGCAAAAGCAGAGAGATGATTATCCTGTGAAATAAACATGGGCAAGTCATGAAAGCTGCTCAGCCTCTGGCTGCTCTGGGGAAACACACCCTAGTAACCGCCTCTTCCCTGATTCCCCTATTACTCCTCTTAGAGCCCAATCACAGCTCTGCCCACGAATAACAAAATGAATAATTTGTAGGCTGCAGAGGCTTACCCTTCCTACAACAACCATGCCGCTAAAGGGCTGCTGCGTGTCATTTCCAGGCTTTTATCCAAGCGCTCTGAGAGGCATGGGGAGCTGGAGCAAGCAGGAGAGGAAGGGAGAAACAGGGGCCTGACCAAGATGTAGGGGGCAAAAGGGGAGACTGAAAGAAATAGTCATGCCCTCTAAAAATGTATTAGTAGTCCCTCCCTCTCTCCCTGCACAAACCATGGAAGTGGCTTCCTATGGCTGTGACAGTGAACAGGTCTGAAGATAGAGCATCTACCTGATGCGGTGGTGCCCTCAGGAGTCAGTGTTCACACTCAGAGAACGCACCCACACACAAAACAATGAGTGTCTGTAAGAGGGAACTCAACTGGGCCTTTAAGATTTTGCCTTTAATACAGTTCAGGGCTTGAAGAAGTGTAATGATACCTCACACCACACCACACCACACCAAACAGGGCTTGACATATTAGGAACAAGCACAAGGGATATGAAACAAAGCTCTGAGGTTTCTGGGGCTGCTGCCTAGCTCCAGCTGCATACCGTAGCATGAGCAGAAGCTTTCTGATGGTATCCACACCATTGCTGGCTGGGGGAGGGCGAACTCCACTCTGACATGACCTCGTGCTTTCACAGGATTTGCAGGCAGGTGTAAGCTCTTCCCAGACCAGTGGCAACAGCCTGAGGCAAAGAGTCTGAAGTATATTTCCTAGCTCCTCACACTTGAGTTTACTTCTAAATAACCAGCAGCTTTTTACATGTGCAAGGATCACTAATTTACAGAGTGGGGGCATGTATATCTTTAGAAGTCTAGCCATCGGAAGCTGTTCTCACTCTCTCTTTTTACTGGAGCTGCCATGGTTTTGTCTCTCTCAGCTTCACCTCTTGTTCTGTAAAGGGGGGAGAGAACAATTTGGGATTGAAGCTAATTCTTTTCCTGTATTAAAGACTGTGGGCCACATCCATCTCTGGAGTAAACTGAGGCAATTCCCACTGGTTTCAACAGGGGTCAGACCTGCTTATGCCAGAACTGAATCTGATCAGCAGGTGCTGTCGACAATGGGACAGCACCAAGATCACCCCAGAAAAGCCAGACCTGAAATTCTAGATCAGAAATGTATCAATGACATTTCTGGAAATGCCAGATTAGCTGGGATGAGGAGGGGCCTGTGTTTGGGGCGGGGGAAAGGGGGTACATGTGTGTATGTGTGTGTAAACAGCAGTTAGATTTTTACACTCCATTGAGCAGGGAGCCCCTCTCTGTGTGTGTATCATACAGCACTGAGCCTACACAATGGAGAGTAAACCAACAATTCTTTGTACTTTTATAGCCACAGTCCTCTGAAGATCTCAAAGCACTTTACAGAGACGGGAATGTCTCTCCCCTTTCAGAACCGGGCAAGCTGAGCCACAGGAGTCCTGTGCTTGCCCAAGCTCCCACAGCAAGACAGGTGACAGAACCAGAATCCATGTCTCCCAACTCCCCGCTCCCACAGGATGTGCATGCCCAGGCCAGTCTGCATGTGATAGGCTGGATTAATAATGGACTGCATAGAGAATGGATCCACCACAACTTGGAGACTGATCGTGAAGGAAGGGACTGCAGTCCAGACCCATGAAGCAATGTGCTCCTCCCAAAGCCCTCTCACCAAAGATTGGTCCCCTTAGCCCCCTCACATTTTAGCACGAGTGCAAACAGCCTGTCCTACATCCTTGGCCCCAGGTCCATGTAGCTATAAATTATCAGTCCACAACAGTAATAGGGGAGATTAATCTATCGGCAATAGGCAGAGACAAAGAGACCCTCCTGCTTTGGTCACTGCAGTGCTTGAGAAAACATGAGCCAAAGCAGCTGCACCCCATGCACCCTGCTCAGCTTCCTGTGGGTTGTATTTTCTGATTATGCTTTTTCATAGGCAAAAGAAGATACATAGCCCTCCTCCCAGCATAAACCCCCTGGTCCAGGGACAGAAGATAGCAGGGTGCTTCAGAGAGCATATTTGCTAAGTGCAATGTCCCCTTGCACAGGATATTAAAAAGCCATGTTACATTACAAGGGAGATATGTTTTAAAAAAAAACTCCTACCTCCACACATCTGAGGCAGGGTAACAAACTCAGCAGCAGGGTCAGGCACTTGAGAGCTTTGGGAATCTCCATCCTTCTTCCTGAGCAAAGTGGCCAGAAGCTTCTTCAGGCTTCACATTCTCGCTGCTGCTGGGCTTAGCTGCCTCCTCCTCTCCCTCCTTCCCCTGTTCTATTTCCCAGGGAGCAGTCTGGAGCGGCGCAGCACTGGAAGGATCTGCACAGCACAACTCTGTCGTTTCAGTGCAGAGAAGGGAAGGAAGGGGATAAAAGCTCACAGCAGCAGCTTGTGATTTTGCTTTCTTCTCTCTTCTATTTCCTTGTTCTGGAGTGAGGGGAAGAGAATGTGCCCCGAGAATTTCTGACCCACCTTCAAAACCAACAGGAGGCAAGTGCAGACGGGCAGGGTACAGCCTTCAGCCTTCCAGGCTGCTTCCTCACCTCATCTCTCTCTGCCTCCTACCCTGGCTCTCTCCCCTCCCTCTTGCTTGCTGTCCCAGCCTCTTTTTTTGCTCTAGGTTTGTATCTCTCTCTAGTGCAAGCCTCCTCCTCTTCCCCTGCCTACCTTGCTGCCTAGCCCAGCAGTTCTCTCTTCTCTTAAGTTGACACTTCCCTCCTTTCCCCAACTGATTCTTCTCTCTTCCTATCCCTCTCCTGCCTGCAAGGGACTGGTGGACCTGGGCGGTGTTGATTTGTAACTCCCAACTAGAAAAGCTCCAGTAATAAAACTGAAGGTGTGGGGGGAAATCCTTTGTGTGTTTGCAAGACATTATGTCTCCAAGGAACTGGACTTTATCCTCCAACCTCTGTCTTCTTGCTCAGCCACCTGCAGCTCCCTGAGAACCTCTTTTCTGGTCACTGAACCCAGGAGAATAAGAGATGGAGCATTTCAGGTTAAGATGTCTCCTAAGAGAACAGAGTAGGTGATAGGGCACTCTCAGTGGATACCCCGCCACACCCCAACTTGAGGGTGTTCCCATTGCTGGTCTGCCAGATCCTGATCGCCTCCAAGGTTCATCTTTTCGCCAAGCATTTCTTTAACCTTGGGCTAAGGCTGGAAAGTTTTTTCCACTTGGTGGGTTGGGATGCTTGGTAAGGGATAAGACCCAAAGAGCATCCCTAAACCAGAAGTGTCAGCTGGCCTGACCAGCAAAATGTTCCCCAACTTGCTACTGTTATCATCTGCATCTATAGGGTGTCATGTGATATGTCATTGGAAATCTAACAGCTCACTGACGATTAATCTTCGTGTGTGATGTATGTACAGTCAACCCACAAATAATTACACAGAGCTGCTGGAATTATGATTAAAATGTGTTTAAACCAGGCATGTCGGGGGAGTTAATAAAGAGGGTTTTTCCAGACACAGGAATGCAGTTGTGCATGGGTCTCCCATGTAAATGGAGCAAGGTGTGACCAAAGACAATGAAAAGCACATTGGCATGCCAAACTCACTTAAAAACTCTCTGATTATGTAAATTTGTTTTACTTTTTATCTAAACCAGCCCAGTACTCTGACTGACTTGAAGAGATTGTTAACTCCAGCCAAGCTTACAAGATGGTGTTTCTGGCTCTTTAAAGGAGCAGCAAACTAAATAACTTTGTTGAGCATTCCAGGAGAGGGCTGGACACTGCTGGAGCCAGTTTTAGGGAAATCTAGGACTGCAGGAGGTGTTGGGGGTCACTCTGCAAGCAGTAACTTGGCAGGGGAAGCCAGGGTAGGACCTGCACGTTTATCTGCTGGCTGTTGGAGTCTGCAGCAGCACAGCATTGAAGGTATCCAGAGTCGCAGGGCAGGCAGTGACCAACCCCTCACTGGTCTGGGTGGAACCCCAAATTGTCACAGGAGATTGGCTGTTATTGCTGTCTACTATGAGCAGTGCTAGTTGATTTATTTATACACCCCTTAATGTTTATCATTAATAAATATATGCAACGGGCCTGCCTCCCTGTCCACTTCCTGGTTTCTGTTGAGTGGATGCATTTGACACAGTTCAGGAATTTTAAGGATCTTTACACCTTCTCCATGCTGCTCTCAGCCCAATTCAATGGACATTCCCTATAGCTGTACTTTTTTATTCCTGGGGAATTACCTCTTTTGGGATTTTGCAGCATGGAAATGTGGAATTCGCCTTGGAAAAGAGGTCATCTTGCATCTCTGAAAGGGAAAGTCCACTAGTCCACTAGGTAAGATTTCCAGGAGACCTTCAACACAAAAACATGGAACAGACTGTTGAAGTCCTTCTTGACTGGATGCAAGGCCCATTTCTCTCTCCCGGCTTATTACCAGCAATCACTGATTCCAGTCTTGCTGGTTTGTCTCATCCACAATCGCTTATCAAATGCAATTCAATGCTGTTAGAAGATGGGAGGAGGGAGCAGTTGTTATTGGGTGGATCCTACTGCAGTGTGCACTGGGCATTGCTTGTCTGGCCAAGAATTGCAATCATTTAATTAGGAACAAATCTCTGAACTGACAGCACTAAGCAAGCAGACAGGGAGGCAGAAGGGCAGACAAGAAGAGAGGCTAAAAACAGAGCCTCACCCTAGTGGCCTCTGCCTCTAGCAAGGCCCTGTCACAGAAAGCAGCAGTGGCAGGGAGGGGAAGAGAAGAAAGGGATTTCAGCATGGGCGGCTGGTGAACCAGCCGTTGGGGGCGGCTAACCCCCAGCCCCTCCCCTTCTGCCTGAGGCCCTGCCTCTCTTCCTCCCCTTTTGCCCCTTCCTCCCCCACAGGAGCCCCGAGCAACCCCACCACAGCTGACAGTCTCCCCCACCCCACCCCACCCCAGCCCAGGGCCATCCGAGCTCCCCCAGCCCTGGAGTGCCATGTGACTGGGCATAGGGTTGCCACCATTCTAATTGCACAAAACCAAACATGCCTGCTCCGCCCCTTCCCTGAGGCCACACCCCCTTCCTCATCCTTTCCCTGAGACCCCACCCTCCACTCACTACATTCCTTCTCCCTCGGTGGCTTGCTCTCCCCCACCCTCACTCACTTTCACTAGGCTGGAGCAGGGAGTTGGGGTGAGGGCTCTAACTGGGGATGTGGGCTCCGGGGTGGGACCAGAAATGAGGGCTTCAGGTGCAGAAGGGGGCTCCAGGCTGGGGCAGGGAGTTGGTGAGTGGGAGGGGGTGAGGGCTCTGGCTGGGGGTGCAAGCTCTGGGGTGGGGCTGGGGATGAGGGGTTTGGGTTACAGGAGGGGGCTCCAGGCTGTGAGGTGGGGCTGAGGGATTTGGAATGTGGGAGGGCGCTGTGGGTTGAGGCAGGGGATTGGGGCGTGGGAGGGGGTACGGGCAGTGATGAGCTGCCAGAAGCTGAAGATCCAGTTCCTTCAGTCGCTCCGGGTCTTCGGCGGCAGGTTCTTCACTTGCTCCGGGTCTTCGGCGGCACTGAAGGATCTGCCGCCGAAGTGCCGCCGAACACCCAGAACGAGTGAAGGGCCCGCCGCCGAAATGCTGCCAAAGGCGCACAGTGTCACCAGGTGAGTACAAATTCACAGCGGGAGCCGCGAGCTGGGGCGGGATGGGCAGGACAGGAGTTTGCCCACCCCTTTAACAACCGGTTCTCAACCGGCTGCAAAATTTAACAACCGGTTCGCGCAAACTGTTGCAAACCGGCTCCAGCTAACCCCTGGATATGGGCTCTGGGCTGCAGGTGCGGGCTCTGGGGTGGGGCCGGGAACGCGGGATTCGGAGTGCAGCAGGGGGCTGTGGGTTGAGGCAGCGGGTTGGGGTGCAGAGGGAGTGAGGGATCTGGCTGGGGGTACAGGCTCTGGGGTGGGGCCAGGGATGAGGCATTTGGGGTGCAAGAGGGGGCTTCAGGTTTGGGGGGGCTCAGGGCTGGGGAGGAGGATAGGGCTCGGGGTTAGGGTGTGGGCTTACCTTGGGCGGCTCCTGGTCAGTGGGGCTAAGGCAGGCTCCCTGACTGTCCTGGCTCCGTGCTGCGCCCTGGAAATGGCCAGTAGGTCCGGCTCCTAGGCAGCGGGGCAGGAGGCTCCGCGCGCTGCTCTCACCCGCAGGCACCGCCCTCCCAGGTCCCATTGGCTGTGGTTCCCAGCCAATGGGAATCTGGAGCCAGTGTTTGGGATGGTGTGTGGAGTGTGTGGAGCCCCATGGCCCCCTCACCTAGGAGCCGGACCTGCTGGCCACTTCAGAGGTGCAGCGCAGTGCCAGGACAGGTAGGGACTAGCGTGACTTAGACCCGCAGCACCGCTGACTGGACTTTTAATGGCCCGGTCGGCAGTGGTGACCGGAACCACCAGGATCCCTTTTCTCCTGGGCATTCCAGTCGAAAACTGGATGCCTGGAACCCGAGCCGGGCAACACGGCTGCAGAGCCTCCAGCCTCGGAGCACGGGGCAGGTGGTGCCGCCCCAGCCCCAGCCCCAGCCAGCCTGGACCACGGAAGAGGAGGTCTGGGGGTAGGGTGTGGGTGAGGCCACACCAGACTGGTTGGGGAAGTTCAGCCTCCCCAGCCTATAGTACCCACTGCCCATGGATTTCAGAGTTCTAGGGCTGCTTGTCCTAATGCAAGCTGAGGGGAGGAGTGGCTCAAACTGAGAGAGTAAAATGGCAACTCAGTGACAATGACTGAAAGTTCAGGCTTTGGAAATCCTTCACACCACAAGATCAACCGGGGAAAGTTTATCAATGCTCATTGTTAGGTGACAGCGAATATTTTGATCTGGGTCTCCCTTAAACGTGTTTATTGTTAGACAACCTTCAGACTAAGTCCTTCTCTCTGAGGAAAAGGCAGAGCAACAGCTGGAGACAGCCAGACAGCTCATCTGTTACAGCAGCTGAGGGCCTGGAAAGGACCAGCTCTATTCAATCCTGCCTTCCGATGGAAATTATTGTGGTTGATGATCTGCAGCAAGAGCCCTTGTTTTGGGCCACTAGCACAATAGCTAGTGGCTGCTGCTTTCTCCCACTCAAGACAGTTTCTGAGGTATTTCAAAGTGCCTCACCCTCAAACAGGAACGCAGGGCATGCTAAAAGCAATCAGCAATCCATCAACTTCCATACTCGGTCTCTGGAGAAATAACAGCTCACACTCACACAATGAGACACTTGAACTTGCAGGATGCGCCCCTCTGCAATGGGCTGTTATCCGGGCTATAATTTCACTCTTGTTGAGACCTGACACTATTTCAGTTTGGCAGCTGCATCAAGGAAACAAATGTGGTAGCAAATAAAACTGACTTGGGCAAAACCCAAAGGGTTCCAATGGCCAGTCTGCCCTTTCCCTCCCCACCAGCACACACCATTTTGTACTCTGCTGCTGTCTAAGTGAGATCAGGGCTTGTTCATACAGGAAAGTGTTACCAGTTATTCCATGTAATTACAATGGTATCATTAAACCACTACAGTATTTCAGGTTTCAGAGAAGCAGCTGTGTTAGTCTGTATTCGCAAAAAGAAAAGGAGTACTAGTGGCACCTTATAGACTAACAAATTTATTTGAGCATAAGCTTTCATGAGCTCCAACTCACTTCATCGGATGCATTCAGTGGAATATTCAGGAGTGCAGGAGGAGGCTGTGGGTTGAGGCAGTGGGTTGGGGTGCAGAGGGGGAATATTCAGCCCTCACCTTACTTTATAACTTTTCCCCTGAATGCATCCGATGAAGTGAGCTGTAGCTCATGATAGCTTATGCTCAAATAAATTTGTTAGTCTCTAAGGTGCCACAAGTACTCCTTTTCTTTTTATAGTATTTCAGTATTACTTCCCGTGTGGACACCTTTATTCCAGAATAAGAGTGGCTTTTTCAGCTTAGTTTAAACTGCTTCCAAAATGACAAACTAAACTGAAAAGGGCCCTTTTATACTAAAATAAGTGTCCACCTGGGGGGAGAGGGGGCTCTACCAGTTAAAGTCCTCACCTTACTTTATAACTTTCCTGTGTATACAAGACCTAACTAGCTGCAAATCACCTCAATCCAGTGTGTATCTGTAGAGAAATCCCCTCCCTCCCCTTTGATTAAAGCACATCCCTTGGTCCCTTTGTGTGACAAACCTCTTTCAGCCATAGCCAGCAGATTAGAATCCCCCCGAAGCCAACCTACCCATGCTGCTCCTATGTGATCTGCACTGACCCCTCTAAGCAAGGAAAAGCTTTCCCTTCCCCTACTGTGCTATTGGCCTGAGGAGCTGATCCTGGTCTCCTCCATAGTAGTGGCAAGCTGTAACCATAGCATTTCTGAACTGCCCCCACACCGCACATGGCTCTGCCACCACAGAGACAGAGTCATCCTTCCCTTTGACCTATTTGTGGGCAATGAATGAGCACAGCTCAGGATTAAGGTCTTCCCCTTAAGAGGTGCAACATCCTTGTGATGGGTTTCCCCTGGGCTGCCACTTGGAATTGGGGTACCACTGAGCCCGCTTGTCCCACCAGCCTGGGCTCCCTTCATATTGTATTGCTGAGACAAATCAGACAAGCCCTCAGGCTTTACCAGCACACAAACAGGTAGGAACACACCCAGCTGCAGTTTCACACAGATGCAGAGATCAGCTCTGCATGA
The DNA here is from genome assembly GCF_965140235.1 of Caretta caretta. NCBI lineage: Eukaryota > Metazoa > Chordata > Testudines > Cheloniidae > Caretta > Caretta caretta. The sequence goes on along the minus strand of NC_134212.1, from coordinate 54,347,335 downwards.
GAAAGCTCAGTGAAAGAATTGCCCAGCACTCAAGTGCACACCCCCTCTGGGGTGTAAACCCAAAATTGTATCATCTTCTGAGGCACAGAGAACTATGCAGCATAAGCTCATTGAAATCCGTCCCCTTCCTCAACGTGGAGGAAGATATGCACAGCTTTTTCCCCCCCTCCCCGTTATGAATTCCACAAAGTGGTTTTAGAGAAAACAAAAACAAGTTTATTAACTACAAAAGATAAATTTTAAGTGATAGCAAACAGATCAAAGCAGATTATCTAGCAAATGAAACAAACACACAAGTTAAGCTTAATATACTAAAGAAATGGTTATAACTAGCAAATTCTCACCCTAAATGTTGTTTTAGGCAGATTGCAGAGATTCTTGAAGGCAAGCTGCTCTCGCTTGCAGCTTAAAACTCCAGGTATTTCTTTCACAGACAAAACACCCTCCAGCCTAGGTTCAATCCTTTCTTCCCCAGTTCAGTCTTAGATGTTTACAGCAGTCATCTTGGGCAGGCAGACGGTGAAGAAGGAACCACGATTATGTCACTCCCTGGCCTTAAATAGGTTTTACATATGGCAAAAGGAATCCTTTGTCTTCCAGTGTGATTCCCACCCCCCACCCCCGGTCAGTGGAAAAGTACTAATTTTATCATGGAGTCCAATATCAGATGATATGATCACATGGCCCTGCAGCCATAACTCAAAGTCTATTTACAGTGTACACAGGAAGGCTTTCCAGGAAGGTGGGAGATCAGCATCTTCAAAGACCTATTGTTTTTCCTGATGGCCCTTTCCAGCCAGCAATCTAGACTGCTTGTATTCTGTCCAGTGGGCGTTCACCAGGTGTAAACACATTTGTAATAGGTGCATCAACAATATTCCTAACTTCAGATACCAAAATGATTCATGCATACAAATATGATAATCATATTCAGTAAATCATAACCTTTCCAATGATATCTCACACGACCCATCTTGCATATAATACATCTTAGATATGCCATAATCATACTATAACAATATTTCTCTGAAGAACATGGGAATTAGTGTCACAATCCCAATCCCCCTTTGTCAAGAAGCAGGGAGGTGGAATTGCTTTCTGCTTCTGCTGTAGGGTCAAATCCTGCTCACATGGAAGTCAATGGCAAGACTCCTCCTGAATTCACTGCAGCAATTCACTGAATTCACTGCCTTAGGCTATGTCTACGCTGGCAATTGAACGACAAAACTTTTGCCTTTCAGAGGCGTCCTCCCACCCCCACCCCCACCCTGAAAAGACAAAAGTTTTGCCACGACAAGTGCCAGTGTGAATAGTGCATTGTTGTCAGATGCACTCTCCTGCTGACAACGCAAACTCCACTCGTTGGGGGTGGAAGTTTTATGTCGGCAGGAGAACAGACGAACAGTGGCTACACTGCATGACTTTTAGCAGCACAGCTGTAGCAACAAAAGCTGGGTAGTGTAGACATAGTCTTAGTCCCTCATCCTTGTGGGCTCAGCACAGAGAACAGCATTTTTTTAAAGATCAGGAAGTGACACTGACTTCGTATCCTTCAGGAGAGGCAATCTTTTACTTCCTCAGTAATGTGGAGGTCACACACCCTAACACAGGAACAGTACACCCCCTGCCACCTCCTCATCTACGTGCTTGTAACTAATCGAGTCAGTTAATCCAGATCAGCTTTGCTGCCTGAACCGTAACTGTAGTGCAGTGGATTTCCCTGTGACTGTTGTTTGGGTGGGTGGACAGCAGGGAGAGAAGAGACTGTTTAGCAGCCAAAGAGTCAAGTTACTCTCTTCCTTCTAAGCCCTGGTCTACACTAGGACTTTAGGTCGAATTTAGCAGTGTTAAATCGATTTAAACCTGCACCTGTCCACACAATGAAGCCCTTTATTTCGACTTAAAGGGCTCTTAAAATCGATTTCCTTACTCCACCCCTGACAAGTGGATTAGCGCTTAAATCGACATTGCCGGCTCGAATTTGGGGTACTGTGGACACAATTCGATGGTATTGGCCTCCGGGAGCTATCCCAGAGTGCTCCATTCTGACCGCTCTGGACAGCGCTCTCAACTCAGATGCACTGGCCAGGTAGACAGGAAAAGAACCGCGAACTTTTGAATCTCATTTCCTGTTTGGCCAGCGTGGCAAGCTGCAGATGACCATGCAGAGCTCATCAGCACAGGTGACCATGATGGAGTCCCAGAATCGCAAAAGAGCTCCAGCATGGACCGAACGGGAGGTACGGGATCTGATCGCTGTTTGGGGAGAGGAATCCGTGCTATCAGAACTCCGTTCCAGTTTTCGAAATGCCAAAACCTTTCTGAAAATCTCCCAGGGCATGAAGGACAGAGGCCATAACAGGGACCCGAAGCAGTGCCGCGTGAAACTGAAGGAGCTGAGGCAAGCCTACCAGAAAACCAGAGAGGCGAACAGCCGCTCTGGGTCAGAGCCCAAACATGCCGCTTCTATGATGAGCTGCATGCCATTTTAGGGGGTTCAGCCACCACTACCCCAGCCGTGTTGTTTGACTCCTTCAATGGAGATGGAGGCAATACGGAAGTAGGTTTTGGGGACGAAGAAGATGATGATGAGGAGGTTGTAGATAGCTCACAGCAAGCAAGCGGAGAAACCGGTTTTCCCGACAGCCAGGAACTGTTTCTCACCCTAGACCTGGAGCCAGTACCCCCCTAACCCACCCAAGGCTGCCTCCTGGACTCAGCAGGCGGAGAAGGGACCTCTGGTGAGTGTACCTTTTAAAATGCTATACATGGTTTAAAAGCAAGCATGTGAAAGGATTACTTTGCCCTGGCATTTGCGGTTCTGCCTTTGCAAAAGGTTTCTGGGGAGGGCAGCCTTATTTCGTCCTTCATGGTAGGACACTTTACCACTCCAGGCCAGCAACACGTACTCGGGAATCACTGTAGAACAAAGCATTGCAGTGTATGTTTGCTGGCATTCAACCAAAATCCGTTCACGCGGTGGGAGGAGGCAAAATGCGACCTTGTAACGAAAGCACATGTGCTATGTATGTAATGTTAACAGCAAGGTTTACCCTGAAAGAGTGTAGCGACTGTTTTATAAAATGTGTCTTTTTAAATACCGCTGTCCCTTTTTTTTTCTCCACCAGCTGCATGTGTTTCAATGATCACAGGATCTTCTCCTTCCCAGAGGCTAGTGAAGCTTAGAAAGAAAAAAAAACGCACTCGCGATGAAATGTTCTCCGAGCTCATGCTGTCCTCCCACACTGACAGAGCACAGACGAATGCGTGGAGGCAAATAATGTCAGAGTGCAGGAAAGCACAAAATGACCGGGAGGAGAGGTGGAGGGCTGAAGAGAGTAAGTGGCGGGCTGAAGACAGGGCTGAAGCTCAAAGGTGGCGGCAGCGTGATGAGAGGAGGCAGGATTCAATGCTGAGGCTGCTGCAGGACCAAACCAGTATGCTCCAGTGTATGGTTGAGCTGCAGCAAAGGCAGCTGGAGCACAGACTGCCACTGCAGCCCCTCTGTAACCAACCGCCCTCCTCCCCAAGTTCCATAGCCTCCACACCCAGACGCCCAAGAACGCGGTGGGGGGGCCTCCGGCCAACCAGCCACTCCACCACAGAGGATTGCCCAAAAAAAAGAAGGCTGTCATTCAATAAATTTTAAAGTTGTAAACTTTTAAAGTGCTGTGCTTAAAGTGCTGTGTGGCATTTTCCTTCCCTCCTCCACCACCCCTCCTGGGATACCTTGGTAGTCATCCCCCTATTTGTGTGATGAATGAATAACGAATGCATGAATGTGAAGCAACAATGACTTTATTGGCTCTGCAAGCAATGATTAAAGGGAGGAGGGGAGGGTGGTTAGCTTACAGGGAAGTAGAGTGAACCAAGGGGCGGGGGGGTTCATCAAGGAGAAACAAACAGAACTTTCACACCGTAGCCTGGCCAGTCATGAAACTGTTTTTCAAAGCTTCTCTGATGCGTACCGCGCCCTCCTGTGCTCTTCTAACCGCCCTGGTGTCTGGCTGCGCGTAACCAGCAGCCAGGCGATTTGCCTCAACCTCCCACCCCGCCATAAACGTCTCCCCCTTACTCTCACAGATATTGTGGAGCACACAGCAAGCAGTAATAACAGTGGGAATATTGGTTTCGCTGAGGTCTAAGCGAGTCAGTAAACTGCGCCAGCGCGCCTTTAAACGTCCAAATGCACATTCTACCACCATTCTGCACTTGCTCAGCCTGTAGTTGAACAGCTCCTGACCACTGTCCAGGCTGCCTGTGTATGGCTTCATGAGCCATGGCATTAAGGGGTAGGCTGGGTCCCCAAGGATACATATAGGCATTTCAACATCCCCAACAGTTATTTTCTGGTCTGGGAAGAAAGTCCCTTCCTGCAGCTTTTGAAACAGACCAGAGTTCCTGAAGATGCGAGCATCATGCACCTTTCCCGGCCATCCCACGTTGATGTTGGTGAAACGTCCCTTGTGATCCACCAGAGCTTGCAGCACTATCGAAAAGTACCCCTTGCGGTTTATGTACTCGGCGGCTTGGTGCTCCGGTGCCAAGATAGGGATATGGGTTCCGTCTATAGCCCCACCACAGTTAGGGAATCCCATTGCAGCAAAGCCATCCACTATGACCTGCACATTTCCCAGGGTCACTACCCTTGATATCAGCAGATCTTTGATTGCGTGGGCTACTTGCATCACAGCAGCCCCCACAGTAGATTTGCCCACTCCAAATTGATTCCCAACTGACCGGTAGCTGTCTGGCGTTGCAAGCTTCCACAGGGCTATCGCCACTCGCTTCTCAACTGTGAGGGCTGCTCTCATCTTGGTATTCATGCGCTTTAGGGCAGGGGAAAGCAAGTCACAAAGTTCCATGAAAGTGCCCTTACGCATGCGAAAGTTTCGTAGCCACTGGGAATCGTCCCAGACCTGCAACACTATGCGGTCCCACCAGTCTGTGCTTGTTTCCCGAGCCCAGAATCGGCGTTCCACAGCATGAAACTGCCCCATTAGCACCATGATGCATGCATTGTCAGGGCCCATGCTTTCAGAGAAATCTGTGTCCATGTCCTGATCACTCACGGGACCGCGCTGACGTCGCCTCCTCGCCCGGTATCGCGTTGCCATGTTCTGGTGCTGCATATACTGCTGAATAATGTGTGTGGTGGTTAATGTGCTCCTAATTGCCAAAGTGAGCTGAGCGGGCTCCATGCTTGCCGTGGTATGGCGTCCGCACAGAAAAAAGGCGCGGAACGATTGTCTGCCGTTGCTCTGACGGAGGGAGGGGCAACTGACGACACAGCTTACAGGGTTGGCTTCAGGGAGCTAAAATCAACAAAGGGGGTGCCTGTACATCAAGGAGTATTTCAGGCAGGACTGCACGGAGGGTTCCAATAAGAAATGGTGCACCTAAGTTATCGTTCTTATTGGAACAAGGAGGTTAGCCTGGCCTCTGATTGATACATGGCTAGATTTACCTCGCTGCACCTTCTCTGTGAGTGACTGCAGTGTGACCTAGAGGAATGAGTCCCCTAGACAGGGGAGGAGGCAAATGAGTACAAAACAAATCTGGTCTATTTCTTGTTTTGACCCACTCCATCTATCTTTTACATCTTTGGCTGGCAGCAGACGGTGCAGAAGGACTGCATGCCATCCACATCTCATGGCTGCTCGGCAGAAGATGGTACAGTACGACTGCAAGCAGTCCGTATCGCCTGCCCGCTCACCATAAGACGGTTCAATAGGACTGACTGCAGGACTAAAGAGAATGACCTGGTCAAGTCACTCCAAATTTAGTCCCTGTGCCCATGTCTGCCCAGGCGCTCCTGATCGACCTCACAGAGGCGACCAGGAGCACCTCAGACATGACGATGACGGCTACCAGTCGTACTGTACCGTCTGCTGCCACAAGGCAAGGGGTTGCTGCTACTGTGTAGCAATGCCGTACCGCGTCTGCCAGCACCCAGGAGACATAGGGTGACGGTTACCTGAGCGGGCTCCATGCTTGCCATGGTATGGCGTCTGCACAGGTAACTCAGGAAAAAAGGCGCGAAATGATTGTCTGCCCTTGCTTTCACGGGGGGAGGGAGGGAACGGGGGGCTGACGATATGTACCCAGAACCACCCGCGACAATGTTTTAGCCCCATCAGGCATTGGGATCTCAACCCAGAATTCCAATGGGCAGCGGAGACTGCGGGAACTGTGGGATAGCTACCCACAGTGCAACGCTCCGGAAGTCGACGCTTGCCTCGGTACTGTGGAAGCGCTCCGCCGAGTTAATGCACTTAATGCACTTAGAGCATTTTCTGTGGGGACACACACACTCGAATTTATAAAACCGATTTCTAAAAAACCGACTTCTATAAATTCGACCTTATTCCGTAGTGTAGACATACCCTAAGACTCTAGTGACATGAATAGGATGGGGGGATGTCAAAGGATACCCCTTCCCCCAAGAGAGAGGTTGGAGAGCGAAGGTATTAAAACAAATCTGAATAATCACACCCATTATTTAGCAAATCCACACTAGATCAATCCAGACCATGCTGGTACTGTGCCCAGAAGTCAGTGAGCCTACAAAGACACAGGCATTACCATAGGCCATTTGTTTTTCTCCTTTTTTGATATTACTCACACCAATCAAAGGTAGAATGGGTGCAAGAAGAAAGTTATTCCATGCCTTCACATCTGTGTATGCCTCAGGATTTCGTGCCTCCTAGGAGAGCACCGTTTGTGTTCAGGGAAGTAAAGTGAGAATATTGTCTCCTCCATACACCTTATATGATAAAATGATAAGAGAGGGATTTAAGAGTGCAATCATGCCCAGAGCTGGTGATAGCCAGGCTGTAAGGTGAGTGGAAGAAACAGAGAGAATAAGATCAAGGAATTCTAACAGGTTTGCTTAAATCCTATAAATCCTACTTAGAGAAGGAAAAACAGCTAGGTAAACTTTCATTTAATTAACACTTTCCCCACTTCGCTATTATGAAGGTACAGCACTCTTGAGAAAGGCTGTGGTGCTAAATGGAGCAGCAGAATCTAACAGGTACATCCAGCTTCCAAGATCCAGCAATATCACCATGTACATCATCCAGCAGTGCTCCCACAGAACTCATTAAGAGGAGACAATTATCCTCTGCACAGTTGCACACAGTAAGCATCCCAGGGACTGTTTCTGTTAGTGAGCGAGTAAATGTCTCAACACCCCAGACTCTCTGCTTAATTACAAGTGTAATAGTCAGACAGAGAGTGATCATAGCAGCTATAACTGCCCAGGACACAGTCAGCATCCACACTTAATGACCACAGCATGAAATCCAGAGTCAAGTGAACTGTCAAAGTAGTTTTTAAACAAACAAGTATTGTAATGCCTAAGTGCATTAATGGAAAAGAAAAAAAACAACAGAGCACATTCAGTGCTTTAGCAACTGTAAGACCCAAGTATGGCATACTATGGCTATGGTAAAGATATAGCAGAGATTTAAATGATCAGAGAAGGCAACTAAATCAGTGAGAAGCACTGCATAATTTACTAATGCGACTGTAAAATCGGGGATTAGTTAGCATGGAACATACAGTTAAAGGGACTCCAATGAATTATTTGAGATGAAGGTTGAAGAAAAAAAATGGATAGTTCCCTCTTTTTCTCCCTATCCTATAATAAGACTATTTGTTGATGTTCATATCAGATACATATAGAACAAGATACTTGTGTCTCCACCTGAGTAAGGGGCATGAGGCTATGCTCAATGCTAAAGGTTTTAGAGTACAGAATAGACAGAGCAGTCAGTGGGAGAGGTGATCTTAGAATTCACGGCCTCCTTGGTCCCAGCTTAGTGCATATTCTATTTAACCAAAGGGTATTTGGCAAGTCTCTCATCCACATCATCCGGCTTGGCAGTACTGTAGGCCAAGGAGACCAACCCTGAAATGCAGAATGCACCACAAAATCCAGGCCCTTATATGCAGAACTTCCTCCCTGGACCAACAGGTAGGGACATCATCCTCTTTCTCTTTCAGGTTCCTCTTCAAGACCCATGATGCCACCAAGAAATGTCTGCCATCTTATATTGGCTAGGTTGTGGGACAATCCACTGCAACCAATGCTCATGAATTTATAGTTAAAGAAAACCACAGATAATTTGGAACTATCAAATTGAACAGACTGGGAATTGGGGACCTTTTTCAATTCCTCACTTTCCCGTGTTGTGTCATCTTTGATAAGTCACTTTGTCATTCTGTTCTTGCTTCCTCTCCCACCACTTGTTTTGTCCTGTCCACGTAGAGCATAAGCTGATTGGGGCAGGAACTGTCTGTAAGTAAACTGTATAGCACAACAGGGATCCGATCTTGATTGGGGCCTCTAGGCACTACTGTAATACAAGTAACAGAAACGAATCCAGGTAACATTATCTTATTACTGTTACACCCATGCCATGCCATGCGCCCCTCCCTTTCTATTGTCCACTAAGGCCATGTCTATACATACAGCGCTGCAGCGACCCAGTTGTACTGACACAACTGCGTGACTGCAGCGCGTCTGGTGAAGACGCTCTATGTTGATGGGAGAGCACTCTCTCATCGGCATAAAAAAACACCCCACCTCTGTGAGCGGCAGAAGCTATGTCTGTGGGAGAAGCTCTCCTGCCGCCACAGCACTGTGCATATGAGCACTTATGTTGGTGTAACTTATGTTGCTCAGGGGGGTGGTTTACTCACACCCCTGAGTGATATAAGTTATGTCAACTATAATAAGCTATCCAAGCCAGGTAGTGGGTCTTCTTGTGTGATGTTACCGTAGTACAGCTAAGGAGAACAGAGCATGGCAAACTCTTTGTCCGTCCCCCCCGCCCCGAAAAGCGGGTGGTCTAAACTAGAAGTGCTTTGGAGGAAGTCACATTTGATATCTCCCCCACCAATGTATTCTGTGGTAAAAAGGATGCTACTCTGGGAGTTGGTCCTGAATTTCTACCTTTCTTGGTCATTCTTCATAGACTAATGGAAGGTCCAAAAACGTCAAGGACTAAGAGAAGAAAGATTAATACACATCTGGTGAAGCACACCTTTACCATTACAATCAATTGTAAGTTAAACTCAATTTTGGGTCAGGAACCAGCAACTCAAGTCAGGCAGGAGGCTTCCTGTAGAGGCTGCATGTGCTAACACACACAAGCACTGTTCACATCCTAGTTGTGAAAACAATTTATTTTATTCCTTATAAGGCTTTATTTCACAATGAAGCAAAACTCAAGACCACATGATGGCTGACTGAGTAACACTTAGCAAACATCCATCCTGTTATCACAAGACCCTGTGACCCCATAGAACAATCTCAGCTAATGGAGAAAGTGACCCCACCCCAAAGAAATGTTCAAGTCAAGAACCCCTGAGGAATGCTGACAGCCACCATCAGCCCCAAATGCTCACTGATCACTACTTTTAACTTCTTCTCCAAAGATGACACCAGCTTCAGCTACTGGTCTCCAGTTACTTGGGAAAAGCAAGTCTTCCTTTAAAAATCATCTGTGATATTAGGGAACCTTCTCAGTAATTTGTTCACTGTCTTTGGAGATAAGTTTCCCATCTGGCCCAGGGCCTCCTGTTTAAGTCTTTTCTTGTGCTCCACCTGAAACACAAAGAATTAACCTCTTTTATTTGCTGAAGTGATTCGTGCACATACCCCAGCAATACTTCTAATGATACAGTCATTTCAAAAGCATACCATCTGCCCACTGAGTGAGAGTTATGGTACCAATTGCCTGTATACTCCTAAGGATTGCTTTCAGAAGCCAGTGACTGCTGCCTATTTGAAATGCAGCATAGCTGAAGTTGTGTTGGTCCCAGGATCTTAGAGAGACAAGGTGGGTGAGGAAATAGCTTTTATTGGACCAAAACTGCCACAGAACTGTTTTTCAGGTGTGGGGAAAAGTACTCTGAGCATCACAGCTAAATGCAAGATGGAACAGTCTGTTTAGTGTAAATAGTTAGCATATAATCTAAGGGACCATTCAAGGTTGATTCAATGATCAGCACCCCCCACATGCACCTTTCAAGATCCATGGATCCTACACATGCCAAACACAACATGTGGTGTACCTCATCCAGTGCACTAAATGCCCCAAATAAGACCTATGTGGGTGAAACCAGAGAATCACTACACTCTCGAATGAAGTCACATAGGAAAATGATAAAAGACAAAAGCACCCCATCACCTGTGAGTGAACACCTTCCATAAAGCAATCACTCTATATCTGACCAGCGAGTCCTCACCCTCAAAGGAAACCTGCACAAACACTTTCAAAAGACGAGCCTGGGAGCTTAAATTCATAATTGCTAGACACTAAAAGTCATAGATTGAAAAGACACACTGGATTTATGGTTTATAACAGCAGTTCTCAAACTTTAGTAACCCGAGGATGCCTATTTTGATCAAAAAAATTTTCAGGGACCCCCAAAGCCCCAGCTCAGCCCCAGACCCTGCCCCCACTCCACCCCTTCCCCCAAGGCCCTTTCCCACCTCTTTCTGCCCCCTCCCCACTCCTTTTCAGCACCTCCTGCACACCAGGGAACAGTGTGCAGGAGGCAGTGGGAGGGAGGGGGAGAAGATGGGGGGGGGGCAGGGGAACAGTTAAACAGTGGGGGCCTGAGGACCCCCTGGAGTACCCTCGTGGACCCCAATTTGAGAAATGCTGGTTTACAACAATCTGTAACCCACTAACCCCCCTTTTAATCCTATGACTGCAGACGTGTTAATGGGCCACTCTACCTTGAATGCAAAAAAGGATGAGAAGTACTTGTGGCACTTTAGAGACTAACCAATTTATTTGAGCATAAGCTTTCGTGGGCTAAAGCCCACTTCATCGGATGCATGCAGTGGAAAATACAGTAGGAAGATATATACGCACACAGAGAACATGAAAAAATGGGGGTTGCCATACCAACTCTAACGAGAGTAATCGATTAAGGTGGGCTATTATCAGCAGGAGAGAAATAAAACCAAAACTTTTGTAGTGAAAAATGGGCCATCCTGATTATCACTACAAAAGTTTTGGGTTTTTTTCCTCCTGCTGCTAATAGCCCACTTTAATCGATTACTCTCGTTAGAGTTGGTATGGCAACCCCCATTTTTTCATGTTCTCTGTGTGCGTATATATCTTCCTACTGTATTTTCCACTGCATGCATCCGATGAAGTGGGCTTTAGCCCACGAAAGCTTATGCTCAAATAAATTGGTTAGTCTCTGAAGTGCCACAAGTACTCCTTTTCTTTTTGCTGATACAGACTAACACGGCTACCACTCTGAAACCTGTCTACCTTGAATGGTTCCTCAGAATATGTGCTAATTACTTATGCTAAACAATCTTCTCCATCTTGCATTTAGCTGTGACACAGAGTACTTTTTCCACACCTGAAGAAGAGCTCTGTGTGGCTTGAAAGCGTCTCTCCCCCGAATAGAAGTTGGTCAAATAAAACATTACCTCACCCACCTCCTCTCTCATTTGAGATTATGAAGTTAAAGGGCACTGTCAACTTAAAAAAAACCCAAACATCTTTCAGTTTTTTAGTTTACTGCTGTTACAAGTAACTTCTAGGTTTACTGAAACAGTACTAGTGTGGAGTTAAAAATACTGTTCTTTGTTTTTGCAATTTGTTTACTTTGTAATTTGACAATGCTTCATATCTAGTCAGTTTCCTGTTTATGCAAGTCTTTCACACAGTGGAATAGAATGACAAAGGCAAATGTAGTACATGAAACTATTTTTAGGAGGGTTTTTTAAATTTGAAATCTAGTCAGTATTAATGTGTTCCTTTAAGTAGGAACACAGTCTTACTGTGTCTATGCTTTGCTTTACTACTTTTGGATCCTCCTCTTTCTCCAAATGTCTGTTTTCACCTCCATGGGGTCTTCATCCTGCGAAGTACTTTTTGGCTTGTTCCCCATGATCACAAGGATGGCTCTATAAGACTTCTGAATTTTCATTACCATTTTCAATACCAGAAGGTTTGGATTTCCATTGCTCTCCAGTGACAGATTAAGACCACCTATCCCACCACTAAACATGTAAGTGAATGTTTCTGAAGCCCAGGGTCAGATTGAGCAGGTACTGTCTGGTACACTTACGAACACCAGTTGTCTATCAGCTCTGGTATTTCTGAAGTATCAGAGGGGAAGCCGTATTAGTCTGTATCCACAAAAACAACGAGGAGTCCGGTGGCACCTTAAAGACTAACAGATTTATTTGGGCATAAGCCTGAATCTGAAGAAGTGGGGTTTTTTTACCCACAAAATCTTATGCCCAAATAAATCTGTTAATCTTTAAGGTGCCACCGGACTCCTCGGTATTTCTGAAGTATCTGACCTTTTTTTAAAATAAAATTTCTAAACATAACAAACCTTCCACCATAGTTTATCTGAATCTAAAGACAATTTGGGCATAATGGTTTTAATAGACATAACTGCCTTATGCATCCCAGTGGGTTGTTTACTATGAAGACAGTCAAGCAGAAAAATCCAGCTATTCTGGGATTCATGGGAAGAGCTTGGAGTCCAGTCCCACTGCCTTCTCAATCTGGCCCCTGCCTTGCACAGACATGCACCCAACTTTAGGAACCAACATTAACTCACAAGTTTAAAGAGCAGATTAATCAGTCTGCAGCTCACTTTATTAGGGCTAATGGCAAGCCCAGAACTAATAGCACAGAATACTGTACATCACTTGATCTTCTTGCACCAAGAGGTTTACACCCCTCATTCAAAACTCTCTCTTGGTGTAGAGGGGAACAATGTTTTCTGCATCTCCACCACAGCAGAGTCCATAGTTATCAGACTATAACTGACATTAACCCCCCATTTTATATTTTACTCAACTTCTGTTTAGTTTGAAAGTGCACCTGCTGTACTGATCAGAGGTTGGTAAACACGTAACTATTCACATCCAAATGCTCTCCGACACACAAGAAGCAACGTGTGTCTGATCTAATGTGGATCATCTCCCTCCCCCAGATCAGTGCAATACAAATTAAATTGCATACTGAGTGTCCTTGGCACTACTAAAAGAATAATTGAGGGCTTCCTCCCTCCCTGCCACTAATTTAAGATGACCAAAGAGGCTTTAATTACATCTGTCTTTGCCACACAGTCATAGAATGTCTGGATCTCCTTGGCACAAGCTGCATCGCTGAACTCATTCTGCTTCCAGCAAGCCATCAGTAATGACATCTCTGTAATACACGTTGCCTCTGGAAGGAAGAGATACTGCAGTAAAAAATCTCAGTTACTCAGGAATATTTCATATTAACAGCCTCTGTGTTGCATAACTCTCAGGAGAGAGGGATAAAACAAGTAGGTGGAGAGAGAGCAAAAAAAAAGAGCAAAAAAGAAAAGAAGAGCAAAAAAAAAAAAAAAAAACACAGGAGAGAAGAAATCTCAGCATCACTTTGATGTTATGCACCCTTTTAGTCCAAAGATCTGAGCCATTGCAGTTATCGGATATCCAATCAGTCTTAATGATGTCTAGCATTTACATAGTGTTTTGTGCATAAAACATACTTTACAAACACACATCACATTTCAGGATACCCCAGAAGCTACCCGAAAATAGGGCCATAATTTGAGGAAATAACAGTTTGGCCTTTTGCTATCTATCCAAAAGGGGGTTCTTACCAAGTTTCAAAGACACTTTTCTTATGCATATTTTATAAACACTGAGTGAGCACCTTAGGGTATTTAATGATCCAAGTGAAGAATTTGCTCCCTCTGAGGCAAACTGCTGCTCTGGTGCTTCCCCTGAGACCTGCCATTTCTACAAAGAGCTGAACGCAATACTTGGGGGGGGGGGGTGTGTGCGGGGGTGACCCCACCTCCACTCTAAAGACCACAATGGACACTTCAGAGCCCAGTTCAACAAGGCAGGAGGAGGAAAGCAGGAGCGAGGGTGCTGAGCAGGAGGGGGACAGCCCGTCATTCCTAGATTCATGCAGCCAGGAGCAGTTTTCAAGCTAGGAGGAAGGTAGCCAGTCGCAGCGGACGATGCTTGGGGAAGAACACACACACCAGAGGAGGTGCTGGGTAAGCAGCTTTTATTTTGGGCAGGAAGTTGTTTGGTGCAGGCTCTTGGGCCGAGGAGGGTTAGGGCTGCATGTAGGATTAGATGTGGAATAGAGCATTGATGTGCTCTCACATCGTGGTAATCAGTCTCAGTGATCTCTTCAAAGGTCTCATGCAGAAGCTGGACAATCCATTTGAGCAGGTTCCTTGGCAGAGCTACTGTGCTCCTTGTCCCAGTAAGGCTAACATGTCTGCGCCACTGTGCCGTGAGGGGTGGGGGAACCATTGCTGCACACAGGCAAGGTGCATATGGGCCACGGCGGAAGCTGCATTGTAGTAGAAGACCCTCCCTTGCTTCCCAGGTCACCCTCAGCAGCGAGATATCTTCCAGGACGAACTCATTCTGTGGAAAATACGGGGACAGTTTTCAGTATAGGGGCCACCTGCAGCTGTTGGCTCTCCCAAAGGCACAGAACCACAGAGGACAGTACGGCCGTGCAACCATCAGTCTCCCTTGCCCCTGTGCTTACTCACCATTTTAGGGCTCCTGTGGGTTATGTACGCTTGCCTTGGTATGGGCAACTTCTACTATTGTGTACACTGTACTTGTCTTTAAGTACGGCCGAATCATTGCTCTGTCTGGTGTGAACAATGCTGCCTCTGTTAAATGTTGCATTTTGGCTTTACAGATGCAACCTTGAGATCCCAGCCGTCCTTATCAATGGCCGAAAAACTCCAAAGAATCAGGAAGCGTCCACGAAGAAGCAAAGAGGACATGCTGCATGAAGTAAATGCAGCAGTCCCTTAATGAAAATCAAAAAGTGCAGGAGTGGCGGGAGAGTGAAATGAGGGTCTGCCAGCAGAATGCGGATCGCCGGCACCAAAGCACGGAGCGGCTGCTAAGCACCATGGAGTGCCAAGTGGACTCAATATCGGTGCTTGTAGCAATGCAGGCGGAGCACTTCCGCGCCCGCCTCCCATTGCAGCCCTTGTCCCAAAACTCTTTCCCTTGTGCCCCCATGTCACCGCCAACCCACTTTCCCCAACATCCAGGTTCTTATCACTGCCAGGTGCCTCCAATACCTGTAGTTTCACCATCCAGCCCTGCAAACTATGACCCTTACCCACTGCACTCAACCCCCATCACCATGCATTTTATCCAGCCTGAAGTGCAGCACTCATTGCATGGCACTCCAGACAGGAAGACTGAGTATGATAACAGCACATACGCAAATCTGTGACTGTCCCGTTCCTCACCCCATCCCCTTCTCTCATCCCACACAGCACAGATGTGTCATGCCCTTTCTGTTTCCCAAGCAGTTGTGTTTCTTTTCAAAGAATGAATTTTCTTTTCAAAGGCAAAAATTTCATCTATTGAAAACATTTTTTATTATTGCATTAAGTAAAAGATACCATAGCCCAGGCACTACAAGTCAGTGCATCATATATAGCAAATACAGATTCCTACTAACATTGGAACCACTGCACTTCACTCCCGTGCTAGGCACCAAACATTAGTGAAAAGAAAAGGAGTACTTGTGGCACCTCAGAGACTAACCAATTTATTTGAGCATGAGCTTTCCTGAGCTACAGCTCACTTCATCGGATGCATACCATGGAAACTGCAGAAGACATTATATACACACAGACCATGAAACAATACCTCCTCCCACCCCACTGTCCTGCTGGTAATAGCTTATCTAAAGTGATCATCAAGTTGGGCCATTTCCAGCACAAATCCAGGTTTCCTCACCCTCCGCCCCCCCACCACCACAAACTCACTCTCCTGCTGGTAATAGCCCATCCAAAGTGACCACTCTCTTCACAACGTGTATGATAATCAAGGTGGGCCATTTCCTGCACAAATCCAGGTTCTCTCACTCCCTCACCCCCCTCCAAAAACCTGGATTTGTGCTGGAAATGGCCCAACTTGATGATCACTTTAGATAAGCTATTACCAGCAGGAGAGTGAGTTTGTGTGTGTATGGGGCTGGGAGGGGGGATGAGAAAACCTGGATTTGTGCTGGAAATGGCCCACCTTGATTATCATGCACATTGTAGGGAGAGTGGTCACTTTGGATAAGCTATTACCAGCAGGAGAGTGAGTTTGTGTGTGTGGTTTTTGGAGGGGGGTGAGGGAGTGAGAGAACCTGGATTTGTGCAGGAAATGGCACACCTTGATTATCATACACATTGTGAAGAGAGTGGTCACTTTGGATGGGCTATTACCAGCAGGAGAGTGAGTTTGTGTGGGGGGGAGCGGAGGGTGAGAAAACCTGGATTTGTGCTGGAAATGGCCAAACTTGATGATCACTTTAGATAAGCTATTACCAGCAGGACAGTGGGGTGGGAGGAGGTATTGTTTCATGGTCTCTGTGTGTATATAATGTCTTCTGCAGTTTCCACGGTATGCATCCGATGAAGTGAGCTGTAGCTCACGAAAGCTCATGCTCAGATAAATTGGTTAGTCTCTAAGGTGCCACAAGTACTCCTTTTCTTTTTGCGAATACAGACTAACACGGCTGTTACTCTGAAACCAAACATTAGTGGTGGCTTTCAGCCTCAAATTGCTCCCTCAAGGCATCCCTAATCCTTGCAGCCCCTGCCCTGGGCCCCTCGAACAGCCAGAGAGCAGGGCTATTAAAATTCAGCCTCCAGGTGTTGAGCCTCCAAGGACCATGCCTGAGTGAATCTTTCACCCTTCCCAAGTGTTATGGATGGTACAACACGCAGATATAACCGTGGGAATGTTGTCATTGGCCAGGTCCAGCTTCCCATACAGATAACGCCAGTGGCCCTTTAAATGGCCAAACGCACACTCCACAGTCATTCTGCACCGACTCAGTTTGTTGTTGAACTGCTCCTTGCTGCTGTCAACGCTCCCTGTGTAGGGTTTTCATGAGCTACGGCATTAAAGGGTAAGCGGGGTCTCCAAGGACCACAATGGGCATTTTGACTTCCCCTATAGCGATCTTCTAGTCTGGGAAGAAAGTCTTGGCTTGCAGCTTCCTGAACACGCCTGTGTTCTGAAAGATGTGTACGTCATGCACCTTTCCAGATCAGCTTGCGTTAATGTCAATGAAACGCCCATGGTGATCCACAAACGCCTGGAGAACCATAGAGAAATAGCCCTTCCGATTTAGGTACTCGGAGACTAGGTGGGCTGTTGCCAGAATTGGAATATGCATCCCATCTGTTGCCCCTTCAGAGTTAGGGAAACCCATTTGTGCAAAGCCAGCCACAATATCATGCATGTTACCCAGAGTCATGGTTCTTCTGAGCAGGGTGTGATTAATGGCCCTGCAAACTTGCATCAACACGATTCCAATGGTCAACTTTCCCACTCCAAACTGGTTAGTGACCGATCGGTAGCAATCTGGAAGCTGGGAACTCCAGACAGCAATAGCCACCTGCTTCTCCACCAGCAGGGCAGCTCTCAATCTCATGTCCTTGCGCTACAGGGTGGGGGCAAGCTCAGCACATAGTCCCATGAAGGTGGCTTTTCTCATGCGAAAGTTCTGCAGCCACTGCTCATCATCCCAGACTTGCAGGACAACGTGATCCCACCACTCAGTGCTTGTTTCCCAAGCCCAAAAGTGGCATTCCACTGTGGTGACATTGCTTGTGGCATTCACAGACCTCTCATGTAGAATGCATTACGCGAGTCGACATCATCGTTGGACTCCTCACTGTCAGTTTGCAGCTTAAGGAGTAACTTGACTGCAATTTATGACGTGCTGGCGAGACCCATCAGCATACTCCTCAGCAGTTCGGGTTCCATTCCCGCAGACCGAAAGGGAAGACAGAGCATGCAGCACAAAAAACGTTGAAAGATGGCACCAAACGTGGACGGAAGCACAGGGATTGCTGGGATGTGAACCGATGCATCACATGGCGTTGGGACAGGACCTAGAATGCCCCGCACCCACCCCCTTCCCACAAGCCACAGCACCAGAATGGGAAGAGGTGCTCGTGGGATAGCTGCCCACAATGAACTGCTCCCCGTGCCACTGCAAGTGCCACAAATGTGGCCATGCCAGTGCGCTTGCAGCTGAAAGTGTGAACACACTGCAGCACTTTCCCTGCTGTGGTCTCCAAGGGCTGGTTTAACTCACAGGGCTCCACATCTGCAAGTGTGGCCATGTCTTTATATTATGCTTCTCTTTACATGACAGCATTTAAGAACATAAGATACCAGATCATTCTTATGGAGCCCCAGCATAGATCATGCCCTACATAAGTTCTTCACATAAAAGTACCCCCTATTCTCTACCCAGAGACAACTACACTGCACCAGCAGCAACCTCTTCCGTCCAAAGGGGGTTTCAGAAAGATTAAAAGCGAACAGCCTCTGGAAGAGGGAGCATCACCACCCAAACCGGTGTTTCTCCACATTTTCATGCTAGCCACTCCTTCAAAGCCAAACATTTTCAGACACCGTACATTAAAAACTTATGTTATAGTAAATGGATCAACAAGCAGCCTCTCTCCCGTGTGTGTGTGTGTGTGTGTGTGTGTGTTGTGTGCGCGCGCGCAGGCTTGCAGCAGCTCACAGACAACACTCCGCGCCCCTTGCCCGCCCCGCATCCCCTGATTCCAGGCCAAAGACGAGCCCCGTGAGCGCCGCATCGAGCCCGCCCCCGGGGCTGCGTGACACCGGCCAGAGAAACGCCCCGCAGGAAGCCCTGGGGCAGACACCCGCTCTCCAGGGAAAGGCCGCCCGTCACCCGTCACCCGTCCCCGGAGGAGCGAGGTTTACGTCACGTCGGACCGTGACCCACTTTCCAGCGCCTTGCGGCCCCGCCCGGCCCGCGCTCCCCGGCCCCGCACTCACCCCCCAGGCGCAGGCGGCGGTTCGCCACCTGGTTGGCCAGCACCAGGGGGCGGGTGGGGCGCACGGCGGGGGCCCGCCTCTGCCGCCCGGCGGCCAAACGCCTGAACCAGGCCGGGTACACGGGCGCCGCCATGGCCCTCGCGACGGGCCGTAAAGTGACAGAGGCCCGGTCCCACGTGACCCCCGTTCCGACTCGCGAGAAGTGACAGACCCAGCCCCGCGCCCATCCCCCCACCGGGCAGCCGGGCCTCGCTCCGGCCGCAAAGCCCCGCCCCCGCCTCGGCGCGCCGCAGCGCCCCCTGCCTGGCCTCGCCGGGTGCCCCCAGGAGCTCCCTGCCTCCCGCCTGCACCCCCCGCAGCCCTGCCACGTGCATTCTGCCTCTGTGCCCCCCCGCCTGCACCCCCCGTAGCCCTGCCGTGCCCCCCACGTGTCCCCCGCAGCCCTGCCATTCCCCCCCACGTGCCCCCCGCCTCTGTGCCACCTGCATCCCCCCACCTCCCTGCCATGTCCCACCACGTGCATCCTGCCTCTATGCCCCCCGCCTGCATCCTCATGGAGTACCCTCCCATCCCATTTCCATGCCCGTCACCTGCATCCCTCATCTCCCACAGCCCTGCCACTCCATAGCCCCCTTCATTTCCCTTACCTGCACACCCACCCACTGCAGCCCTGCTGTGGCCTGCCACCTTCCTCTTCTGCCCTCCTCACCCGCCTCCCCCTCTCTTGCTGCCCTGTTGTGATCCCACCCCTCTCCACTCCCATGTCAGACGGTAACACAAAGCCCACTATGTGCAAAGATTGCCACAGAGCAAGGTCACAGAAAACCTCACCCCACACCTGTGCTGTTTCATGGAAACAGTGCATCAACCAGCATCATGCCTCAGTGCTGCAACAATGCCACACTAAGTCTTCCTGCATTGCAAAACCCCATCATGTTCTATTGCTAATCCTGTCGCACAGCCACATCCCTTCAGACCCCACCAGGTAGCAGAACAGCTGTAGTAATGTCATGTCAAACCCACCATGTGTCCAGGCTGTGGCAATGCTGGGCTACAGAGCCACATTAACATCTCACCAAATAAATGCTGCTTCCATGAGGGCTATGGGAACTTGTAGTGCATGTATAGAGGAGGTTGGAGTGTGTGAGCCAGCCCTTGAGGCTAGGATATTACATGTGCAGTTGTGAAGAACATGGCTGCAACTGTCAGTAAACTGAATTGATCCTCTAGCTAACCGCTGAAGTTACACCAAAAATTGATTCATTCCAGGGCATGTCTGTCTTTCTGTCTCTCTCCCATCCCTCCTCCCAAACCATAAGTACATACAAGATAAATAACTGTGTGGCATGTTAGTAGCTTTAGAAATTCACATCCAATCTCATCTCCTACAGCAGACCCAAAGTCTGGCTAAATGGAAGCATTTGTGGTTCAACTGGTGCAAAACAGTGCTCTTTCAAATGATTCAGTTGTCCAGTGCAAACAAGGCCTTAAAGATGCATTCCCATGATTCAGCCTAGAGCACTGTGAACACGTTTCATGCTGCTGCTGGAGGTCAGTGCTCACTCCCCCTCCTATTCTACCTGATTCCCTCTGCTACTCAGTCCTTTCCAATAAAATCCATTCCTGCAGCTTGCTGCTCACAATTAGCACAGCAGCTGGTGTCCTTCTCACACTCAGGCCAGTACACCCCATATGCTCAGCAGAGAATTAATCCATCTATTCGGAGTAACTCAGGCTCCTGGTGGGTAGTTTAGATCACTGGAACCCCTGACCCATTTGCCTGGTTTTGGAGCATCTGCAGTGGGTCAGCAGGTTCTCTCCTAAAAATGCAGTTCATGCAGGAGGTATGTAGTGCCTTTGTGATAGGTTATTGAGGCCCCAGACAGATATACTGGGCTCTGCACTGGAGGAGGGACAAGGTAGAGGTGGAAAATGGTAGAGCAGGCAGAGGAGATGGGGACATACAACTCTCAGATGCATCTCTGTCACACACAGTTCATTGTCAGCATTAGTCACCTCCCCTCACCCAAAAGCTTTCTTGGGGCAGCATTGGAATTTCCCTGTATTACACTTTAGAGGATGGAGAAGGAATCAGTTTATTCCACATGGGGAACATGTTTGCGGTTTTCTGAACCCTTCACTTGAGCTTGCCCTGAATATATTGGGGGAGGTTTTATTTGCCAGTGAAGATAGGCAAACTGCTTTGGATAAAATTCAAGCTATTGGTTATGATCTATAAAGTCCTAAATGCTCAGAGACTGAGTTATCTCTGAGATCTTGGTTCCCTTGCTAAGACTAGTCAACACAGTTAGGAACTGCTAGGATGTTCTTGATGTTTGTTCCTGGGGAGAAATATCTCTGCAACCATGGCAGAATAGCTCATTGGAGAGCTCATGCTTCTAGAACCTACTCCTTCCAGCAGGGTCAGATTAAGCTGGTACTGGCAGCTGTATCATTCCAGCCCAATTTTTATTTTAAAAAGAGAATTTAAGTTTATAACTCTTCAGGTTATGAAGAAAACTTCCAAATACGGTTGCCAGTCCTCCAGGATTGTCTTGGTGTTTCCAAGAATTAAAGATTAATCTTTAATTAGAGATTATGTCATGTGATGAAGCCTCCAGGAATACTGTTACTATATAGGTCTGTTTGTTAGCCTGGGATAGAATTTTGGGTTTGACTTTTTGATAGTCTCTTATACTAATATGTATTGTGGAAATATAACATTGTATAAGTATAACGGTGTATAAGGGGACATGCTGGATACATTGTATATGAGAGGGCATGCCAAAACATGTTACAAAATATCTGAGGGAGCACACGTAGGGACAGTTAGCTTTTGAATGGAGAAGCAATTAAGATAGAGCCAGCACGTCTAAGAAGCAGGCATCAGAATGGAAGGTGTGAAGGGCAATTAGTTAAGTTAACTGGAAGCTGTTAAAGGAGATTGTTAAGGGTGGCAGGTAATTGAAGATATGTGACTGGTCTCAGGGATCTCGAAAGGTGGCGACTAAAATCTTTTTCTTCTTTTGTCTGTAACTTCTCTGTAACTTGTTCTCCAAAAAACTGTATAAATTAAGAGACACAAGCTCCACTTGGGGGGCTCACTTCTAAGTGTCTTAGCAGAGCAGCTTTGCTAATAAAACAGAGTGGTCTGATAAATTGTGAGTCTGAGTCAAACTTTGACAATTTGGAGGTCCCACCGAGATGGCAAGCGGCTTCACTGAGGCTGTGTGATCCCTGACTGCCTTGCAGGACGATCGTGGCAGCTGGCACCTGGACGCTTAGTCCAAGCGATCCTGCACAAGACAGAAAGGTACACAGCAGCAGCGCAGTCTACGCCATTGAACTTGTTGGTTCCCACTCTGTTCGGGTAGGGGTCTTTGGATCCAGCTTCTGGAATCAGACGTCTCAGGTAATTATTATTTTGTGCTTTAACCGGTTTGAGGACTGTCTTGTCTTTGTGTCTATCCGTCTTCCCCGTGGTGTGTGTGTGAATCTGGGAGCCATCTCTGTCCGGAGACTGGCTGACCAAGGGGTCCCCGTCCCCACAGTCTGAATAAGTGGAATCTGCACAGCTGCAGCCGCACCACGCCTTGGGTATAACCCCTGGTGTGAAAGCAAGGGCAGCTGAGGCAGTAGCCTGTGGGCTCCTTTCTGTGTGTTGCACCGGGTACCGCTCTGCTGAGCCCGAATTTCCTTCTTGTGTGAGTGCTGTGTGAAGTCCTCCTGGATGGGTAATCAGAAGTCTAAGGTAGAAGAGTTCCCTAAGGGAGCTCCAGCTTATTTTATGTATTTTAGGAGGGGTCCGGACTCTTGTAGGTTTCTTGAAAAATGGTCCAAATTAGCTCTAGAGAACCCCAAATTACAGTGGCCACTGTTAGGTTCTTGGGACAAGGATCGAGTGGACGCTTTAAAAAGCAAACTCGTCCTCCCAAAAACCAAATTGGAGAGAGGAGAAGTAGACTGCTTCATGCAGTGGTGGGAAGAGGCAAATTGTAGATGGACTGAGTCAAAACTCACCTCTCTTAAAAATTCTATCAAAAAACTAACAGTTCAATTGGATGCAGTCTCTCCCACCACTAGTCCGAGCGCTCCCGTTTGCCCAGTCCTGTGCAATGATCCGGATCAAACCCCACCCCCACCATACTCCTGCGCAAATAAGAAATCAGAAAAGGAAAAATCTTCAGTGACTACAGATAATGAAAGTGAAGAAGATACCCTCATTGGCCTCGCAGATCTGCAAAATATTATGAAGAAGAAATCCAAAGCAGACTGCAAAGATTCTCTTGACATCTCTTCTTGGAAAAGAGAACCTGATGGGAGGTTAATGAGAGACTCTGATCAAACTGTTGTGGCACCCTTACAAGTCCTTAAGATGGGAGAAAGTGAGTCCATATGGGATTATAAGCCCTGGACTCGTACGGAACTTTTATCTATAGTTAAAAGTTTTCCCAAACCACAGGAAAACTCTGTCAAATTTGCTGAGGAGTTTCTGTTAATCTGTGAAACCTATGAACCCTCTGAGACAGATCTCCTCCAACTGTGTAAATTGTTAGCTCCTGCCAGTTATTATGAAAAATGGTTGGCTGCCGCAGACTGGCCAGCTGAGGCACGCCACTCAACCATAAAAAGTACTGGCCCAGATTCGGCATACAGAGACCGGTGTATGGCTCTTTGGAAGCGCCTGCATCAAGCCATTCCCAAAGTGTGGTCTCCTAAAACAAACTGGACAGCAATACGTTGCTGTAAGCAAGGGCAAGACAGGCGACTATAGGTCCCGGCTAACTGATATTTTCCTACAACATTCAGGAATACAAGAGCCCGATGTAAATGGGCAGGGGGCCTTGGCACATGCATTTGTTGATGGTCTTCTCCCTGCCACAGGCAGCATGTTAAAATGAATAAGTGTGGGATGGGAGACTGAAACCATGGACAAATTGCTGGCAGTAGCAGAGCATTGCCAACGCACTTTAAAAGGAAAGGAGGAACAGTCCTCCCAAAAGTTAATGGCTCTGCAGATACAGCATTATTCAGGACTAAGCAGACCACACCGGGGACAGGGACGGGGTTGCGGAAGGGGGCGGGGGGCTGGATTAACTGGGGTTTGTAACTACTGTAAACAGCCTGGACACTGGAAAAAAAGGGTGTCCAAGATGACCTAATAATTGTATGGGAAATCAAGTGAACCCCCCGCTGGTTCCTCCAGCTGATCCCCAACCCTATTTTTCACCCCAACAATGACGGGATGCTGGGGAACCTCACAAAGTTTTAGCTCCCTTATTATCTCTGTCCCCTACTGGAGAATGTGTCCTGACTGTAAATGATCTCTCTCTCCCTTTCCTTGTTGATACTGGAGCTTCTCTTTCTACAATCCGCACCACTGACTTGCCTGAGGTTCCCCGATCTGGAAAATCTGTGTCTGCTGTTGGCATTACAGGTATCCCTACCTCTTTTCCCCTCTCAAAACCCTTGTCTGTTCAGGTCGGTCCCCTCTCTGAGGAGCATGCATTCCTCCTCTCTGATTCCACCCCACAAACCTTCTGGGACGGGACTTGCTATGCAAACTTGGCTGTTCTATTTACTGCTCCCCAGATGGTGTCTATCTGCAAATCCCTCAGTCTTCCTTATGTGATTCTGTAGCCTCCCTGCTGTCTGAAACTTCCCTCTCCACTCCGGTCCCTTGTTGTCCCTTAACTCCATCCCTAGAGCACCTAATCTCTCAGGTTCCTTTCTCCCTATGGCCATCTCACCCATCTGAAGTGGGCCGATTAAATACTGACCCAGTTCGGATTACTGTAGACAATTCCAAACCTCTGCCTCGCCTGTCTCAGTATCCTTTGAATCCTGAGGCAGAGGCTGGGATTGCTCCAGTTATATCTGCATTAAAAGAACAAGGAATTATTGTCCCTTGTTCCAGCCCCTGTAACACCCCTATCCTTCCAGTTCAAAAGGCTGATGGCAAATCGTGGCGATTTGTTCAAGACCTTCGAGCTATTAACCGTATTGTCATACCTTCTTTTCCAGTGGTTCCTAACCCTGCTACAATACTAGCGTCTATTCCTCCAAATGCAACCCACTTTACTGTTGTAGATTTGTGCTCTGCTTTCTTCTCTGTCCCAGTTCACTCTGAATCCCAGTATCTCTTTGCCTTCTCCTACAAGGGTCAGCAATATACATGGACTACCCTTCCCCAGGGGTATACAGAGAGTCCATCCTATTTTTCTCAAGCCCTAGCCAGGGATCTCGCTGATCTGGTTTTCCCATCAGGATCCACACTGATCCAATATGTGGACGACTTACTCCTGTGCTCCCCCTCTCTGTCTGCCTCAGAAACTGATTCACTAACACTTCTCACAGCTTTAGCAAACAAGGGTCATAAGGCTTCTCGCACAAAATTGCAGCTCTGCCAAACCTCTGTCACATACCTAGGCTTCCTTCTCTCCCAGGGCTCCCGTACAGTCTATCCAGCCTGGGTACAAGCCATCCTTAGCTTTCCCCAGCCTTGCTCTCCACGCCAGGTCAGAAAATTCTTAGGCATGACAGGGTTCTGTAGGCAATGGATTCCCCAATATGCTTCTCTGGCTAAACCACTCCAAGAACTCACTCGATCCTCTGTACCTAACCCCATGCCATGGCCACTTGAAGCAAATGCTGCTTTCATCTCCCTTAAGCAGAATTTAGCCTCTGCCCCTGCCTTAGGGTTACCTAACTATGACAAGCCTTTTACCCTTTTCTGTCACGAACAATCTGCTTGTGCCCTCGGGGTTCTTACTCAGGAGCACGGTGACAGAAATCGCCCAGTGGCTTATTTTTCTGCAACCTTGGACCCTGTAGCCCAGGGTTTACCCCCTTGCCTACGCGCTGTAGCTGCTGCAGCACGCCTGGTCGAGATGTCTGAGTCCCTTGTCCTCCGCTCTCCTCTCACTCTCATGGTTCCCCATTCTGTGGAAACTCTCCTTCTGCAACGCAACACTGCTCACCTCTCCTCTGCTCGCCTCACTAGGTATGAACTTTTGCTGCTTTCAGCCTCACATATCACTATTAAGCGCTGCTCCCGGTTAAACCCTGCTACCCTCCTTCCTTTGCCTAGTGATGGTGAACCCCATGACTGCCTTGCAACTGTCTCCGCTATCACTGTCCCGCACCCCGACCTTTCAGATGTACCTCTCCCTAACTCTGACCTGGTATTATTCACTGATGGGTCCTGTTATAGAAATGACCAAGGCCACCTTCTTGCAGGGTACGCTGTGGTCTCTCTCTCTGAGACCATAGAAGCTGCGCCCTTACCCTCTGTGATCTCTGCCCAGGTGGCTGAACTGATTGCTCTAACCCGTGCCTGCTTTCTAGCTGAGGGGCTCTCTGCCACTATTTTTACTGATTCTCGGTATGCCTTTGGGATTGTGCATGACTTTGGCACCCTCTGGCAGGCTCAAGGTTTTCTTACCTCTACCGGTACCCCTATCAAGAATGGCCCCTACATTGCCGCCCTCCTGTATGGAGTTTTACTACCGTCTGCCTTGGCAATTGTTAAGTGTACTGGCCACTAAGCGGCAGACACCGAGGTGGCAAAAGGTAATGCACTTGCTGATGCTGCTGCAAAACATGCCGCCACTATAAAACCTTCACCAGAAGCGTTTCTTGGTCCCCTCTCTGTCTCTGTAATGCCACCATCCCTGTCTCATCTCGCTCAGCTCCAGGATTCTGCCCCAGAAACAGAGAAAGACTCCTGGAGTGCTTTGGGTTGCTCTTTGCATTCTGATTCCCTTTGGCGATCGCCCACCGGTACCTTTGTAGCCCCCCTCTCACTCTACCCGTCTCTAGCCGCCCTGCTACATGGTGTTTTGCATGTCGGCAAGGAGGGGATGGTCTCTGCTATGAGTAAGGCGGGGTGGTGGTCTCCCCATTTCAGCTCCTTTGCAACCCGCCACTGTGCCACTTGTGTTACTTGTCAAAGCCACAATGTAGGCAAATCTGTAAAAGTAACACAAGGGTTCCGGGGTTTGCCTCAAGCACCTTTCCTACACTGGCAACTTGATTTTGTACAAATGCCAAAGTGTCAGAAATATGAATTCATTTTAGTTATAATATGTCTGTTTTCGGGTTGGATTGAAGCCTTTCCCTGTCAAAAAGCTGATTCATTGTCCATTGCAAAATGTCTGTTAAACCACATTATCCCTATCAAGGGAATTCCTGCCACTTTGTCTAGTGACTGGGGAACACATTTTACTGGAAAAATTGTTCAACATCTAAACCAGGTATTACATGTCACCCACCTGTTGCACTGCCCTTACCATCCACAGAGTGCAGGGGCAGTTGAAAGGCGAAATGGTGTGCTTAAAAATAAGCTGGCAAAAATCTGTAGTTCCACAGGGTTAAACTGGCCAGCTGCTTTACCACTGGCCCTTATGGAAATTCGGTCATCCCCATCCCAGAGACACAAATTGAGTCCATTTGAAATCATCATGGGATGCCCTATGCGAACAATGGCTACTATTACCCCAGCCCCAGACCTAAACCTAACTCACAGCACGCTCCTCCAATACTGCAAAGGGTTAATGCAAGCTGTGAGCTCCTTCCATTCGCAGGTGCGAGCAGCTTGGCCGACGGAACCCACCTCTGCTGCCTGTCACACTCTTGAGCCTGGTGATTGGGTCTACCTGCAGCACCACCTTCGGAAGCACGCCTTGGAACCCCGGTGGAAGGGTCCATACCAGGTACCGCTCACCACCCAGACAGCAGTGAAATTATCCGGCATTGCTGCATGGATCCACACCTCACAGTGTAAGCCAGCGCCACCTCAAGGGGACCAAGCAGCTCTGCAAGACCACGCAGGACCAGCTTCAACCCCAGAAGACAAAGAGGAACAGCCTGCAATACCTTACAATCTGCGCTCTCGTAACGGTTGCCAGAAGCAGAGGGTAAGCAGACAGCAGAACC
Organism: Caretta caretta; assembly: GCF_965140235.1. Lineage (NCBI taxonomy): Eukaryota > Metazoa > Chordata > Testudines > Cheloniidae > Caretta > Caretta caretta. Next base: position 54,319,527 of record NC_134212.1, on the reverse strand, counting down.
CAACAAACAAGAAGCAGTAGTGAGCCTAGTGCCTGCTGCCTGGTGGACGTAAAACCGTGACTGCTGTTCCCTCGAAAGGGGTTGTCGGAACCAGAAAGGGTCCTGCTTCCAACATGTGTCCTTTGAGAAGCTTAATCCTCAGCTACTGTGTCCTGAGGGTCTGGGGAATCCAGAGTGACAGTGACAATTCTTTCATCCAACAACAGGTGCAGATAGCCCAGATCCTGAATATTTCTAATTGCTGGGTCTGCAGCCACATCCCAGCTCACTCACAAGCTAGTATCCCCACCATGGCAATCCCTTTGAATTCCTCAGAGCTTGCTGGAGAACCCTATCCACTTAAAAGGACATGGAAGGAAAATGACACTTGGGGGCTGGGAAAAACATATGTTCCTAAACTTATAAGTGTTGTGAAAGGAAAGGGCCACTGGTGCTGGGTGTGTAATGGGATAGGGCTGAATCTAGGGAGGAACAGCTGTCTCCAATACATCGTGTCCCATGGTGTATGGGACTATTCAAACAAGGTTGGAGAATGGCGAACCGGGTATGGAAAGATAAACTTCCTCTCAACCTGGGATCAAACCAAAGATTCAATCTCTTGCTCCCCCTACAGCCTCCCTGAGAAAAACAGCACCATCTACAAATGTCATGTGAATGCTACCTCTTCTCCCAGTGAAAATCATCCTGTGCCCTTTGGGGGATACTATTCCTCCTTCGTAAATTCTTACATGTCAAAGGGTTGCAGTCAACCCTTCCCAGCTTTAATGGGACATCATTGGGTTTGTGGGGAAAATGCTTACACTGTGTTACCAGCAAATTGGTCAGGTATCTGTTATCCTGCTCAGCTCTACCCACAATTCCGGGTGCTTCAATCCCTCCCACGAAATCGCCTCTGTAATTTCAGGCAAAAAAGGAGGGACTTGCCAGATGCTAAATGGTATGTGGATAACATAAGCCCCCTAACTTGGGAAGAAGCTGTTGGCATTTCTTTAGTCCCAGTAGGGGGAGTAATCCACCATGCAAAAAGGCTTTTAAGGTTACAAGCTGTGGTTGAGATCATGGCCAATGAAACAGGAGAGAGCTTAAAAGCTCTAGCCAAAGAAGCAGGAGCGGTCCGACAAGTGGCCCTCCAAAACCGTCGGGCATTAGATATAATACTGGCAGCCAAAGGAGGACGTGTGCTCTAATTGGAACAGAATGCTGTGTATACATCCCTGATAATACTAATGAGGAAATAAATCGTGCTAGCCATCTGGAGCAAATTGCATACCTTCCCCACGAAGAACCAAGTTCCTTGTGGAAATGGATAAGTAACTTATTCAATTTCTCTAGTCTGGGAAACTGGTTGTTTCAAGGAATCCTGACTATCCTGTTTGGAATTCTAATAATCTTTGTGTGTTTTCAATTGATTTCTTGTTGTATCCAAAACTGCACAAGACACACCATCCATCAGGTTACCCCTAACCAGAGTGCTAATCTAATGTTGTTAAATGTCACCAGTGAAAGTAATGAAAAAGAACGATTGATGTATGGAATCCAGTAAGTCATTGGTCATGGGCGTAGCCTTGACCAAAAGGGGGGATTGTGGAAGTATAACATTGTATAAGTATAACGTTGTATAAGGGGACATGCTGGATACATTGTATATGAGAGGGCATGCCAAAACATGTTACAAAGTATCTGAGGGAGCACACATAGGGACAGTTAGCTTTTGAATGGAGAAGCAATTATGATAGAGCCAGCACGTCTAAGAAGCAGGCATCAGAATGGAAGGTGTGAAGGGCAATTAGTTAAGTTAACTGGAAGCTGTTAAAGGAGATTGTTACAGGTGGCAGGTAATTGAAGATACGTGACTGGTCTCAGGGATCTCGAAGGGTGGTGACTAAAATCTTTTTCTTCTTTTGTCTGTAACTTCTCTGTAACTTGTTCTCCAAAAAACTATAAATTAAGAGACACAAGCCCCACTCGGGGGGCTCACTTCTAAATGTATTAGCAGAGCAGCTTTGCTAATAAAACAGAGTGGTCTGATAAATTGTGAGTCTGAGTCAAACTTTGACAGTATAAACAAAGGACAAAGATACTGTGATGTTGCTTCTGGCTAGTCAGATGGATTTGTTAGTACAATGGGAACAGATAAGAGCAGTTAAAGTGTGACTTGAAAGAATACTTTAAGATTGCCTCAACCCCTATCTCAAGGCAAAGTCAAGCAACCAGTCACGGTAGGGGGGATAAAACACTAAAAGATGAAAGAAATTCCTGTCCCTGACCGCAGCACAACCTCACTCCTTACCCTTCCCATGGGGTACAAAAGAATCATAGAATCACAGGGTTGGAAGGGACGTCAGGAGATCATCTAGTCCAACCCCCTGCTCAAAGCAGGACCAATCCCCAATTTTTGCCCTAGATCCCTAAATGGCCCCCTCAAAGATTGAACTCACAAACCTGGGTTTAGCTGGCCAATGCTCAAACCACTGAGCTATCCCTCCCCCCGAAAGAGGTGGGATGAAGACCCAAGACCCAAAATGGAACATGACCCTAAGTTGTAAGGGGTGGGACTGTGGGTGTGCATTGCAGGTATATTTGGGCCTGCTAAGGAGGAGGCGATGGGAATGGGAAATGAGAATGGGGAATGGGGAACGGGGACACAGGCAAGGCTCTGTGGTGTCAGAGCTGGGAAGGGGGACATGGGGTAAATGCGGTTTCAGAGCTGGGAACAGAACACTGGGAAACAGACTCTGCCGGAGTGTAGAGCTATGGATATGCTTGTTTGGAACTAACCCCAATAAACATCGCATTGCCTGCACTTCGGACTTCTGGTCTTTTGCTTTCTGTCTGTGTGACAAGAACCGGGGAGAGTGTGAAGGGAAAGCCCTCTAACAAATACAACCAACCATAACTCCTTGTCGACCATAACTGGCAACCTTACTTCCAGACTGGCTCAATCCCTTGCTGTCTAAATCACTCTGTAGCTAGAAGGCCTGACATAACACCTCTAAGAAGGGCAAACTGCCCCATTTGTCTCACTACTGTGTTACCTAAATCTACCGATTGCTAACTCGAGCTCCTGCTTTTCAACTAGGACAGGAAGCAGAAGTGGGAAGATAAATGAGACTGTTCCAGTAGTGTTTCTAGCCTGGCTGGGAGTACTGGAAATTTTGTGAGAAGGCTGTGAGGTTTGTGCAGACTCAGAAGAGTCAGATGTTTTGAAGATGCTTCATGCACAGGCTGAGATATTCAAAGTATTCTAGATGATTTGGATGTCCATCCTTTAATAGGATTCTAAACCCCTTAGACAGCTTTGCAAATGTCAGTCACAAACTTTGGAGTAACTCTCTGAACTCCAAGGTGTTTGAAGTTCACTTGCTCATTTGCTGATGTTTTCCTGCCTTGTGGCCTGTTTTCCTCATCCATTGCAGTAACTGCCTGGCCTTGCATGGGAGAGCAGAGGAAGAGATGGCCTGTTAGAACAGAGGGGATGATGGACTATGATACTCCCTGTAAATGGGCAGCTCTTATTCCAAACCCCATTAGCTAATGGTGACACATTCATCTTCAAAATCTAATCTCAGTTTTAAACAATCCCAAGAAAAGTGGAGGGAGAAAGCTCCACAAAGAGAATTTTAACAGCTTCCTCTCAGTTACGTTGTCTGCATTATACTCTCTTCTTGGCATGGAGCCTGGGATGAGCTGAGCATTGGCCTGAGGAATTCATGAGTAGATAGAAGTACATACATGACAGTGTCTGCATGCACCATGGAGACATGCTTGCAGTAAGAAAAGGAACTCAGTTTTGAGGAATGCAGTGGAACAACAGAGGGGAACATTCAGGGGTCAGAACGTTCAGGATGAGCTCCAGGCTGTACACCACCCCAGTAATAACAGAATTACAAATGGAAGGGATAGGAGAAATTCCTACTTTTCAGATGGACTCAGAAGGGGTCTGGTCTATTTGGCAGCCTTTCTGAAGAACCACAGCTGCAAGTACCACTGTCAATCCTGGCTGCACAACCCAAGAGCATACAAAATTCAAATTGCATTTGCAATCTAATGACCACAAATTTGAATAAACATGGTTAGGAGCTGGATGCTGGCCTAAGTCTCAAACAGTCAAGGATATGATGGACTAACTGGGCAAAACGATTGGGCTTGAAAAGAGGCATAAGAAATTTCAGCTCAAAAGATAATTTTGTTTTCAGGAAATTATATGTGCCTGAAACAGGCTTAGATTGCAAGAACCACCTCCATCACAACTACAGTGATGTTAGCACCATACTATAATAAATCCACCCTTCAGATGAGACCATGTTGTCATCTACCTATTTAACAGGTGAGAAATTACACTAAGGTTTCTTCTGTCTGTCTTGAGCATCCATCCATGAGGAAGTTAAAAATCCTAGGGCACTTTCCAAAAGGAATAAGGGCTGACTCATTTGCTCAACATTTTGAGGCCAGCATTTTGAATGTGGCACAAACAAATAAATTCATGAAGACCACAAGACCTCTTGAGCTGCTCTGAGCCAGCCTACTTCAAGACCACCCAACCCATTCTAAGACTTCAAAATCCATTTTGAACTGCCCTGATCCGTCTCAAGGAATCCAACTTGTTTCTAGCTGTTCTACTCTGACCCTTCCTGATTCATCATGAGATATCCCCAAGCTATCCCCGTTTGTCTACAGCTGCCCTAACTTTCCCCAGTAAACTCAGTTTGTGTTGATCTAATCCAAGATGCTTAGAGAATCAATTCCGCCAAGCCCAGAACTACTCCCATCTGCCCAAGCTATTCCATTTGAGCCATATTGACATTTGGATACCCACCGTGATAGAATAGAAATCTAATCTGAGCTGCCACTACCTATCCCAATCTTTTTCTAGCAATCCCAATTAGATCCCAGACCTCTGTAATTCTCCCTGTACTACCCTGAGCCCCCCTGATTTGTTCTGAGCTGCTCCAGGCTATCCCAACTGATCCTGACCCTAAACTGCTCAGAACTATTTCTATCCAGGCTGATCTACTCTAAACTATTCTACACTATCCTTGATGCACTCTCATTTTTAGCTGAACTCGCCAAAGTTATCATGATTTGGTTTGATCTATTCTGAGATATCCAGATTAGTCTCTAGCTGCCCTGAGCCACCTCAAGCCTACTCGCTCTCCAGTACAGGCTTTTATACTGTTGTAGAGAAAAGTTTGTGGACAGAAATCTGAGTAACCATACAAATTAGTATACCAGTCACATCATGGCTTTGGAAAAGAATTCCGCAGCCCTGCTCGTCTCACCCCCTTCCCTGAAGCCTGCAGTGCTTCAAGTACACACTGTATACATTATAAATTGGCATAGTTCCAGAGACATCATCAGAGATATAATTGGGGATTGGTCCTGCTTTGAGCAGGGGGTTGGACTAGATGACCTCCTGAGGTCCCTTCCAACCCTGGCATTCTATGATTCTATGATTCTAAGTGCCAGCTCTAAGACATCGTCTGAGTCATAGAAGGAGAAGTGCAGTTTGTTAAGGCATGACACGTCTTGGCTCAGCTGGTCACATAATTAAAAGGGTTTTGTGTCTGATTAATTTCATCCGGTCAGTAGAGGTCTCTGAGCAAAATGAGAGGAGCTGCCTCCTTGTACACTTCTGATGAATACATTTTCTAAGGGGGCCTAGGGAGCTATCAATCATTCCAGTCAAAGCAGCCTTTAGGAATTAGAAGACAGGTAATCATTAGGGGAATGGCTCTGCCTTGGGACAAGTAAGTAGGTGGCAAAGGCAGGTGTCTTTTTGTCTAATAGGAGACAGCTGGTTCAATCAGTGAAATCCTTGTGGAATGGATTCCAATTCTATCTACCCAGGTCCTAACGCCTTGACAACTGTTCGTTCACCCAGTAACTAATGTTTCCCAATCCAATTAAGACTGCTCTCTGTCAGGGAGGGAGGAGGGGCATCTGGACAGTGATTCTCCTGCTGTTTCACTTGGTGGACCACTTTGTGTGAGATCATCACAGAAAAATACCTCACACACCCCTGATGTCCTAATTGGTGGTGCTTAGAATGTTTCATTCTATTTACCCTCATGAAGGACTCCACAGACCTTTGGTGGCCCATCAATCAGTTTGAGAATGACTAATCCACTACTTAGTACTTCAAAGGGGGAAAGCCACCCCCATTTGATCAGTACTGGAAATAGATGTCACTGTGTCAGCCAATCATATTTTTCAGTGTGGTTATGTCCTTCCTAGAAATAGTGGCCTCTGTGAAGGATGGCAAAACTGATCACCAGCTAAAGAGATAAAATACCCAACTTCCCCCTGCTATCACTGTTTCTTCCATGAGACAAGAATTATTTTAGTCTTCCTTACACCATCAATTGTCTTGCAATTTCTTTAACCCTTGGATGGACACTGCCTTCTCCACAGAGTTCAAGATAAAGAGGCTTCAAGTAGCATTGACCTGTGCAGGGTAAAAATTTCAAAAAGCTTAGATGACTTTGGGAACCTAAGTCCCATTTTCAAAGGCACCTAAGTCACTCAGAAAGAAGCCTAGGTTCAACTGACTTTCAATGAAACTGAGACTCTCAAGTCAGTTTTGAAAATGAGATGTGGGCACTTTTGAAAATATTACCTGTCAGCCACCATAGCTGCTGCCACTGCAAAAAAGAATACCGCAGAGTCAGACCACAGCTCCTCTGACTCCTACCTTGAACCCCCACAGATCCCAAATACTGTAGATCACCAGGGTTGGGAACACTGCAGAGTAATGATGCAAGGGGGGAAGCACTCTTCTGCTGCCATGACCTCATCTCGGGGCGCTTTGCCCACTTGCAGTAGTGGAGGGGACCATTGGGATTTTTTTTTTAAGTTCCCTTTGGCTAAGGTTCCCAGTGGCCTTTGAAACTTTTGGATGCCCATTCATTCAAATGAGATTCAATATAATGTATATAATACACCATTTTATTTTGCCCTCAGGAAAAAAGCCAAGTCCTTAAAATCGCTCATCCCCACAGAACAAGCCTTAAACAGATACAAAGTGTGTGTGTGAGGGGGAATAAGAAAGTTATCTCTAAGAGGTGGAACCTGAGATTATTATTCAAGGTCACAAACAATAAGTATGACACCTCCCAGGCAGTGAATATAAAGCCAATGAATTAGAGTCATTCTAGCATTCAGATATCCAGAAAACACTAGTTATAAATTATAACCGGCACAATGTCTATAAATCAGATTATGTTTATAATAGACAAATCCTGCAGTTGTCTCTGCTGCTGTGAAGGCTTTTCTCACAGCACAACTGATGCCGGTGTGTGGACAAGGGGCAGAATGATTTGGAGATGTCATACAGAGGATGCACATGCCCCACATGGCTCCGCTGCATATTGGCAGATGGGGTTGGAAACAGGGCTCTGATGGGAGAATCACTGCTATTCAAGGTCTTCTAGTCCTGCACTATGTGAAGGGGAGCTCAGGGGCTCGACAGTTATTAGCCTGGAGCAGAAATGACAACAGCTCTTCAGCCTAGGAGGGAGAATTCTTTCGCCTCCTCCCATCTGCAGCGTTTCCCTTGCAGCCAGCCATATTACTCAGGCTAGGCACTGAAGGGAAGAGTTTAGGCACTGCTTATTACACATGACAGATACACCTCAAACACACTGTTGATAATCCACACCCGTATTAGACCAGAGACACTGTGGCAGTTACCATTAATCCAGTCTCTCCTTTTACTGCTATGGGTAGCTTGGAAGTAGATAAGTGTACAAAGGACTTAGAGAGCCAAAAACAAGACTTTGGAGAATGCCACAGTGTAAGGGAGTAGAGAAGTCACAACATGTAAAGCAACAGGAAATATAGTTCCTTTCATTCAATTTTTGCAAGTTCATCACTATGTGACTGCAATACAAAAGAGGATGATTCTTACAGCACTGAAAATGAATGCAAAATACGGGGGGGGGGGGAATCTATTGAAAGAGGCTCATTAAAGCTGCTTTTAAAGCAAAACAATTGCATTTAGAGAACTTCGAACAAGAGTTAGGGAAAACGTTTATGATAAATCTGCATACACATAAGGAAACACTCTATTATTAGTTCTATTAAAGAAATACAAGCTAAGTTACTCAATGCTAATGGTATATGGCCCATATGCAGTTATATGCTAGCAACAATAGCTACCCTCATGCTGAGGGATATGGCAGTCAGAAAGGCACTATCTTCAACAGTCATCATACCCAAAGACCTCTTCTAAAAGAACAGAGGTCTAAAAAAATCACTAAGATAGATCTCTACCTATGCCATGCCACATATATGCTTATGGTTGGTGTTTCCTCCTATTATCATTTTGATGACTCAATATCATGGACTGTTGCATATTTGCTCCTGATAAGTTAAAAAGTAGCTAAAAGTGCAATAACAAAGTACTAGAAATGTATTTACCTGCCTTCCCTGACTTGGGACATAATCGCATGAATTCTGAAAAAGCTACTAAAATTACAAGACAAAACATCTAAAGTATATTCTGTTGCTATCTGGTTTTTATTTTTCACCTTTGTTATAAAAACAAGACCAACATTTTCCATCCAGACCACCCATCCAGCTTCGTTTATATGAAAAGCGTACAGAGAATCAAAAAGCTGGCTCAAAAAAAGGAGCCTCACATGAGACAGGCTGAGTAACTAAAGAAGTGACTTAAGCTAGTGTTTATGTTTCAGTTCAAGGGCTATTTATCTGTTCATGTGCTGCAAAGAAGGTACCAAAATATGAATGAATGTCTCCTTAAGTATGTTAAAAAGAAAGACAAGAGGACAATAAACGTATGTAGCAACCAAACCTCTGCAACTTCCCACCAACAGATGTTTGTAGGTCTGAAGTCTGACTATATTGTGTTGCTACAATACTTTGCATTTACACAGTGCCTTTCATGTGAGGGTCAAACAGAGATATAGGTATTATTACTTTAATCTTCTAGGATTGAGAAACTGAGCAACAGAGCGGTTAAGTAACTTGTGCAAGGTGAATCAACAATTTAGTGGCAGAATTAGGAACAGAACCCTGATCTCCTCACTGCCAGTTCCCTGCTATAACTTGTAGACTACACTGGCTTCCTTTCTGAATCTATGGAATAGCTCATAAAATGTATTTAGCGGATGTGTAGATAAACACCACACAAACAGGGTTTAAGGTGCACAGCATTCAAAGCTAAGTTTTCAAAAGGAAGCACTCATACTGAATGTGTTAAAATTACAGAGCTATGTTAAAGATAACAAACACTTTCATGTGGAATGGAAGAAATGGGGACAGCAAGTGTGGATGTATGCATGTCCATTACCACTGTTCTATTTCAGTCATGGACCTACCAGCTCCGCTGAATGAGTGTGTGGTTTCGTTCAAAGGGGAAGAGAAAAAAGGCCCTGTTAGAAATATTGGTGCCCAATTTCTTCTGCTCCTGCAGGAATCACATTAAGTGAACTATGCCACATTCAGAAAAGTACAATCATCCCAAGAAGCCCCTAGACACAGCAGAGATCAATGGATTTTTAGTAGGTTTAGCACAATTTAATTTTTTTAAATATATAATTTCTATGGATAATATCAATATTTATTTTAAAGCATTTTTTCAGTTTTATCAAATTAAATTTTCACAGTTACAAGAAGTTATGGATGTGTGTGTGTCAGGCAATAGAGTGAGGTCAGACAAAAATTATTTAATGACAACGAACATTGAGATTCCAAAAGTTACAGTTTTATAACCATTAAAACAAAAATTGTCAGCATCACATATCAAAAATATACAAGGTAAATATTCTTATATCAAACTCTAATAAGTTATCCAGGAGCATTTTTCTTACTTTATCTATGTGTAAATGTCAGTTATTACCAATAGCAATACCTTTTCTTTAGTTTGTGTGGGTAAATTGATGTTTACTGATATTTACAAATAAAAATCGAATCCTTCAGGTTGGTTGTGGAGCCCCCTGGAGTAGTGCCTTCATGATGCTCACTGTATGACCCTACTGACCCGGCGCCTCCTCGTTCCTTCTTGCTGGTTACTCCGATAGAGGGGAAGGCGGGCGGGCTTAGAATGGATATGAGCAGCACATCTCGAACAACAACAGTTATGAGAAGGTGAGTAACCGTTTTTTCTTCTTTGAGTGGTTGCTCATATCGATTTCAATTAGGTGACTCCCAAGCCTTACCTAAGCGTGGGGCCAGAGTTATTGAATCGCTGATTTGGGCACTGCTCTGCCAAAAGCTGTATTATCTCTGGCGTGCTGGACAATGGCGTAATGAGAGATGAACGTATGTATTGAGGACCAAGTTGCTGCCCTGCAGATTTCTTGTATCAGGACCTAGGCCAGGAACGCCGCTGATGAGACCTGACCTCTCATGGAGTGTGTCATAAGTGCCAGGGCTGGTATTTTGGCGAGCTCATAGCATGTGCAGATGCATGACATGATCCAGGAAGATATTCTTTGAGATGAGACCGGGAGTCCTTTCATCTGGTCTGCCACCGCTATGAACAAGTGGTTCGACTTTCTGGATGGCTTAGTGCGCTCAATGTAAAAGGCTATTGCTCGCTGAACATCCAGGGAGTGCAGCCTCTGCTCACAGCTACTGGCATGAGGCTTAGGATAAAAAACGGTAGGAAAATGTCCTGATTAGCGTGGAAGTGTGACACAACCTTAGGAAGAAAGGCCGGGTGAAGTCTGAGTTGCATCTTATCCCTGTGGAAAACCGTATAAGGTGAATCTCAGGTCAGAGCCTTTAACTCAGACACCCTCCTTGCTGATGTAATGGCGACCAGGAAGGCTACCTTCCACAACAGATAGAGAAGGGAGCAAGTCGCCAATGGTTCAAATGTGGGCCCCATTAGCCTGGAGAGGACCAGGTTATGGTCCCATGTGGGGACAGGCTGTCTGATCTGGGGATTTCATCTGATGAAGTGGGTTATAGCCCACGAAAGCTTATGCCCAAATAAATTTATTAGTCTATAAGGTGCCACAAGTACTCCTCGTTGTTTTTGCTGATATAGACTAACACGGCTACCCCTCTGAAACCTGTCACCATGTTACAGAGCAATAGCAAATATTTGCATTGTAAACCTCTAATAATTTACAATAATTAAATAAATAATTATTCTAATAATTATTAGAATAATTTAATTCTAATAATTAAATAGAATTAATCAAAGAATTATGAATTAAAGTGCTCATCATGTAAAAAAGAAGGCCCATTGAAAGCAAATGAGCCATTGTGAAGCATCAAAGGACAGAGACCTTGTTGATTGCATTCCTTATCCCCTTTCCCCCACCCCTCAGGAAGGGGAGACCTGCAGATAAACTAATCCATCAGCTTGGATTCTGGGGTGAAGGGAATAAAAATCTCTGACAAGGAGAAACTTGGTTCTTTTTGCTCCTTGGTCTCTAACGGGGCAAGAATTGTTAAGTATAAGCAAAAGACCCCCAGCTGTTTTGCCTCGGTTAGCCCGACAGTACATATAGAGTCTGCTTATGATAGAAGTTGCTCTTATCTTTTGAAACTCAAGACTGATAGTCACTTGTGTATGCTTTAACCTTGTAAATAACATTTCTTAGTTAATAAATTTTAGTTAATTTATTACAGGACTGGCTCTAGGCGTTGTTTAGTTTGAAATCGGAGATAAATTGCCCTGGGGTACAAGTGACTGGTCCTCTGGGACTGGGAGTAACCTGAATATTACTGAGATTTTTGGTGTAAGGGACCATCTATCACATAGTCAAACTGCCTGGGTGGTAAGATAGACTTGAATGCCCAAAGGGACTGTCTGTGGCTCCATGGTAAGACTGTTACAGTGCTTTAGGAGTTCATAGTTTTTACTGGGTTGATGAAATCTAATTATAGAACATACAACCAGTTTGGGGCTTTTGCCCTGCTTCATGATAGTCTGTCCTGAGGTCAGCACTCATGCTTGTGAGCCACACCAGACAGTCGGATATACATATAATCTTAATATGGTTTCCACATGTTTAATGTTTGTTGCTGTTCAATCATCCGCTGTATAGTTTGTGTGTGTGGGGGTGGTGGTGGTTTGGAATTGCAACTTTAACTGCAATTTAACCAGGTAATTTTTTTGTGATAAATTACTTCAAGGCTTAAAAGCCACGTCGTAGTGACAATAGCTGAGAATGTAAGGCCTGAGGCCTTTTTCTGCAGCCACATTAGGCCCATGAGCCAAGAAGCAGAAAGTCACATCCTTACATTCCATCTAAATTATATTAAAATAATGTAATATCAGACTTGTGACAGGTTGCTGGACAAGAACTCAGCCCTCTGACTCAGCCCTCTGTCATGCCAGCTCCCATTAAGGGAAGTAAATTGGAGCTGGCTAGAGAAAAACCTGCACCAAATTGGTGAATGGGAGACAGCTGCCAGTGTTCCCTCTAATTTTTTTTTACATCCATGTGCGGAATTAATTTTATGTGCAACAATATGGAGGTGATGTGTGGTGGGGGTGGGGCAAAGGGGTTCAGAGTGTGGGAGGGGGCTCAGGGCTAGGACAGAGTGTTGGGGTGAGGGCTCTGGCTGGGGGTTCGGGGTGTGGGAGGGGGCTCAGGGCAGAGGTTTGGGATGCAGGGCGGGGGGTGTGAGGGCTCTGGGGTGGGACCAGGAATGAGGGGGTTAGACTGCAGGCAGCCCAGGGGCTGCAGCAGGTAGAGACGACTCCTCCCGGTCCCCTCTCGCTGCAGAAACTCAGGGCCAGGGGAGAGGCCCCCCCCCCCCCCCCCCCCAGGCCGTGGCAGTTTTAGTGGGCCTGGGCTAGGCTGGGCCAAACCAGGTCGGGGCGTACGTACTATGTATAAAGATGTACTTTATGGTTATTGCCCTTCCGTCTATGGCCATGACGTACTCCTGTCCTATGCCAGGTCTTGGTACTTCATGGATGAGTCAGAACAGACAAGGCAGTGATGAGTGGGGACGGGGGAGACACTGCTGTGCTGCACATCAGGGGAGACATTCAATAGACACTCGTTCTACCCTTGGCCGGTAGCAGTTAAAGGACCTGTGGAACTTTTCCAAATCATTGATGCTGGGCATTTCGCTCCTCCCACCCACAGACTGCACTGGTGTACTACACCCCCTGTCCTTCTACCCCCACTTTACGTAGAGCAGTCCCACCCCTGGAAACAGACTGCTTGGAAAGAGGACTTACCCCACAGATTCATCTCCTTATCTGATCGACTTTAAATTTGGGAGAGAAAGCCTAACCTCCACTCCATCCTCAGTGTTTAGCGGTCCCACTTCTTTCTTTGTTTTCTTATTTATATGGCTATAGAACCTTTTACTATTGGTTTTAATTCCCTTGCAAGGTCCAACTCTACTTGACTTTTAGCCTGTCTCACTTCATCCCTACATGTTCTGACCTCAATAAGGTAGCTTTCCTTGCTGATCCCTCCCATATTCCACTCCCTGTATGATTTAATGCGAGGGGCTGTTTTTTGCCTCATTTCATTATTTGGATACTTCACTTAAGGCACATACAAAATTAAAATGGGGGAGGAGGGGAATCACCACCTGACACATGAGAGTGAAGAAATTATTTGAAGCCTAAAGGAGAGCTGTGCAACAGGAATTTAGTACGCCTGGTCATATCAAAGTATGTAACTGAATCTACAAAAGCAAATTAGTCAACTAATTGCTTGACCAAATACTGTAAATACATTTACATGTGTCGGTAATTATGACTTCCTGCAATGCACGGTTTGTAATGCTTTGATGCCTATGCCCATCAAGTTAGGTTACTGAGTGGCAGAATTCTTCTGCAAAATGTTTTCTCAAGGGGACTGGAGTGGATGTTTTCAATGCTAAGAGACAACCACAAAAAGTTAACAGTTGCAAGACCGAAGTGAAAAGGAAAAAATTAGTGCACATGGATTTGTATTATAGACTTGAATCAAATCTGCACCAGAATACCCAGGTTTTGTGAAGGGAGTCATTTCTTGGGGACAGACCCATGCAGATGGAAGGAATTCAATCTCACCAAGCTGCTGAGTAGAAGCTGAATCACTATGCAGCCATTACTGCAACCTTAAGGCCGCAGTTAATCCTGCTGCTGCTCCCACATCCCTACCCTACATGGAGTGATGACTGGTGGGTCCACATTGGATAGTGGATCTGCAACTGTCTTGCTTCTTTCCATGCCTACCCCTCTGCCTCCGTACCCCAAAACCTTGCTGCATAGGGATGCAAAGGGAGTCTCAGAGAATGGGGTTCACACTGTGCAGTGGTTGCAGATCCAATGAATAGAGCTGACACCCATCCCAAAATCTGCCCCATGGCCTATGCAGCAGAACCATAGTAGGTCTGCTACAAGGTCTGTTCCATTGTAACAGAAGACAGAAGTGGATTTTCTCCCTAAAAACAAGTATATATGAGTTTGAGTGAGAAATCACAGGAGATAAGATCAGGGACAGTAAGGCAGATGCAGGGATAAATTGGAGCCAAAGACATAACATGAGAGGCTATTACTAAAGGATGCAAAAGTATGCTGGATAAGAAGCAAATGGATGGCTAAAGAGTGTGTTTGGGTCCCTCGCTTAAAGCAGGGGAGGACAAAAAGAAATTCTTCAGTCTTCAGTAAAAAAAACCACAACACTCACAGAAGATTTAATGCAGTACTAGTTAAAAGGAAAGGGAAAGGCCACAGGGCAGAATTACTTAATACATTCAATAAGCAGGGCCCAGGGAAATTCTCAACTCTAGTATCTGGCAGAAGTGGTATTAGAAGTGGCTATTATTTTTGAGATCTTATGGAGGCAGGCAAGGCCCTGCTGAATTGTTGGAAGAATTAAGGAGGCAGAGGATTTGTAGACACCTAAGAAAAAAAAAGGTGAAAAATGGTAGGCAACATGAGTTCGTTACACAAATCATGCTAAGTTTGTGTGTGACTGGATAATAAGTTTAGCTGCTAAATAAAAAAAACAGAACATATCTCCATTTTAGTAAAGCGTCTGATATGATTCCATGTGGCAGTCCCTTAAAAAACAGATTAGATGGAATTTACATAAAATGACTGAACTGGATGAAAAAAATTGATCACCAATTATCAATGATTTAATGTCAAGTTAGGAAGAGATGCTGTCTGATGTTCCTTAGAGGTCTGTTCCAGGTCCAGCACTATTAATACTTTCATTAGGGACTTGGAAGATGGCAACAAGAGCAAGCGAAATAAATTCTGATTATATGAAGCTAGGAAGGAGTGTAGATAGTTTGGAGAACGGAATTAAAATACTCTATTGATAAACTGAAAAAAGGGCTAAACAAGCGAGATAACGGCAGAGAAACACATCTATGAAGGATTAATCAACTGCACAAAAACAGAGCAAAGATACACTGCATATAGGCACAAGACAGCATCTAGTCACCATAATGGATGATAATTTAAACAAGTCAACAATACAATGCTGTTGTAAAAGAGGTTGTATTAATAGCAGTAATAAATGTAAAACATTATTCCACTTTCATCCGCACTGATTATGGCTATGGTTCAATTCTAAATACCTTTAAAAAAAGACAAACAAGAGTGTTCAGAAGAAAGTGACATGAAGACTACATTATTTTAAAAATGGGACCTTTGAGAGGAGGTTTAGGAAGCTGGATATGTTGCCTCTGAGAAAAGACTGAGGGGGGATTTTCAGACTGTGGTCCGCGGACCACCAGTCGTCCGCGAGCTCCATTCAGGTGGTCCGTGAAAAGTTCCCTCTAAGGGGCGTGCCTGGGTTGCTGCACATGAAAGAATGAAGGGCCACACACCTAATTAGTGGAGCCGCGCAGGCATGGCTCCACTAATTAGGTACCTGGACCCTGGAGAAGACACACATGTAAGGTGAGGTGGTGGCCTTGGGAGGAATAGGGGATAAGTGGAAGGGGGCAGTGGGGTGAGAAGAGGGGCTGCGGCGGCCAGAGAAAGAGGCGACTTTTTCCAGCTCTAGGGCTGCTGCGGCAGGGGAGAGACCCCCCCTCCTTCCCAGCCTCAACTCAGGGGCTGCTGTGGCAGGGGAGAGAGGGCACATCATCACATTAGAAAGGTAAGACTAATGCTATTAAAATAGGAGTTGTGTGTTTTTATCTGTAGAACAATAAAAAAAGTTTATTAAGTTTGTTTTTTATATAGAATTTTTATCCAAAGCACTTTACAATAGTTAGCTAACGGTACAAACAATATTTGGAAAGATCATTAAGTGGTCCGCGGAGACTCTCAGCAATTTTCAAGTGATCCGTGAAAAAAAAAAAAGTTTGAGAACTACTGGGTTAGAGGGCTGATCTAAGATCAGTTGTCATTAGTTCACAGAACACAGGATAAATAGTGAATTGGACTCACACAGCATGTAAATCGCACATGTGCTCATGCCCACACAGTGTGGGGGTATAAATTGCAGCGTTCTTTTCATATCCTGATCATTATGAGATTTACAGGAGTAAGAAATACCACATCTGAAATGATGTTTTTGCCAAGACCACTAAGATTGTCATCATTTAACAGAAGTGAACTCTGTTTGATGGAGGGGAGGGGAAGGGAAGGGAAAAAACTTCCCGAAATTTACTATGTTTGAGGCATATTCACTTGAAGAGGGAATGCTTTATCACTGAAGTTTCATAAGGCATAACCCTTCTCCCCAGATATAATCTATCATAATTTCCGCACTGGAAAAATTACTTGTTCATAAAAGCCGGGCATTTACTAGTATCCCTGATTTTAAAAAAAAACCCATCTTAACGGGAGGGATAAGTGCCTAGTGAAATAAAAAGCCTTTACAAAAATAATACTGAATATGTGGAATTAAATTCCTGAAATGAAACAAGCTTAGGACACCTCAGTTCAGCCTCAACAGGCCCATGTTCCAAGTCATTTGGCACAAAGTGTAATACTTTTTTGGTCAGAGGAAATTACACTGAAAGCACAAAGAGACTGAATTCTTCTCTGACCCCAGAAGACGGTGCCTCCAGAACAGGGATGGGAATCCACTGCTGAAGTAGTGTGTGTGTGTGTGTGGTGAACTCAAGCCTGATCAGAGACTGACTGTCTTCAGATCCCATGAAGGGAAGGTCTCCAAAGTTAGAATGAGATACAAGATGAGCAATATGAGCAATTCCTCTTGCATTCCAAGAGAGTGTCTTCGGAGACAGGTAAAAGTCCCTACCCTCCCAGCCTTCTGTGTAACACTGAACCAGGTGCTCATGATGATGGTCATTGCTGTCTGGTCCTCTTCACGAAGATCTCATGCATATAATCCCAAAATCTTCCCTGATGAGATTCGTTATGGTGAATCATGGTGGTGAGAGCCTCACCCTGATCAAGACTCTGCCAATAATCCTGTAGCCACATCTCCTTCCAGCTGAAACATAGAAGAGGGAAAGCGCAACAAGCCATTAGAAAGTGAGGGGGTCTGAAGCTGAACCAACAATAAGACTGAATTCCTCTCTCACCTAAGAGAGGACTATGAAGGACAGAGGTTGGGGAAGTTCACTATTAAATATTGGAATTACTGAGCCACTGTGCTCTCTCTCTCAATCAGTGATTCTCAAACACTTTCTATTGGTGACCCCTTTCACAAAGCAAACCTCTGAGTGCAACCCCATCCTATAAATTAAAAACAAACTATTTTTAAGTGCTCAATTTATCACACATTTTTATTTAATTATTTTTATAAATTATTTTTTTAACTAGTTACTGTTTCATACTGGGAATGAGCACAAAGAAACTTTGTCAAAGCAGACTTAGTGGTTTGAGCATTGGCCTGCTAAACCCAGGGTTGTAAGTTCAATCCTTGAGGGGGCCATTTACGGAACTGGGGCAAAAATTGGGGATTGGTTCTGCTTTGAGCAGGGGTTTGGACTAGATGACCTCCTGAGGTCCCTTCCAACCCTGTTATTCTATGATTCTATGATTGCCACCTTTACTTCTGTGCTGCTGCTGGCAGCAGGCGCTGCCTTCAGAGCTGGGTGGCTGGAGAGCGGCAGCTGCTGGCCGGGCATCCAACTCTGAAGGCAGCACAGCCACCAGTAGCGCAGAACTGCAGAAGTAAGGGTGGCAATGCCACACTATGCCACCCTTACTTCTGTGTCACATTTGACCTTTGCACTTGGAGACATGGCTAAGGGGGGCAGGGACTAAAGCAAATTTTGGGGTGGCTATAGCCCCTGCAAGCCACCCCTCCCAGCACTGCCCCTGCCAGTGTGTCTGATTGTTAAATTATAAATTACCGCCCTTTTTTTTTTTTTTTGGGCCAATCTCAGTGTTCTGATTGGTCTGCGGTTTAATGCAGCTCTTCAGCTGCTGAACAATCAAGCCCTCCAATGTTGTCTCAGTACCAACCTTTTAGTCTCAAAACAACAAATCTGTGCACATGATACTACAATCCCCAGAGTTCCATTTCCTTAAAGCGGTGGGGATAAAAAAAAATATACTTTGTTTAGGAACAACAATCACTTCATTATATGTTTACAATACTTCTGAAGTAAATACAGTACATTGCAACAGAAAGGGGTGTGTAATTTTCTAAAATGCTAGATTTAAATTATATACTGTATAGCAGTTGCTCTTTCATGCAGGTGTTTGTGACCCCCATGTAATAACCTCGTGACCCCGTTTGAGAACCCCAGCTCTAAATGTATCCTAAGAAATCTGCTACGTAAATTCCCTTCAGAAACCACAACACCTCACTACTGGCTTTGGAACTTGTTTAGATTTTGTGTTTGTGAATTTAGTGTTAGGGTAAGATACAACATCAACAGCCTTGGAGAATGTAGTCCTCTAATAAAATAAAACCTTGCACATAATCCTAACCTGGAATGACCACCTCTAGGAGCATCGAAGTAGCTCTCTATGGCCCATATAGCGATAACTGGAGATGGGGTGAGACCACAAGTCATAGCAAACACTAAACAGCTATCAGATGGGAACAGCTTTTGGTCATAAGAAGCCTAGGCTGTATTTGAATTAGTAATCAAGAGAGGAAAGGCTTTGAATCCCATCAATCCCCTGAGCCTTCCAGTTACTCAGTTTTTTTTTTTGGGGGGGGGGGGGTGGCGGTTGAGGGGGTATACTAAGGTTCTCAAACTTTGTCATAGCATGGACTACATCTTAACATAAAGTGTGTGTATGGCAGCTCCCTTCCCATTCATGGTCATGTGGAGCACCTCCTCTCCCATTCATACTGTGACAGAGTACGCCAAAGCTTCATGTAAGTTGTCACTGAGGTCGTTCCATGACTAGCTAAACCTGGCAGGTTGTTCTTGATGATCCCTAACATTCAGCCTCTCATGGAACATGTTCCCTCCTCAGCCAAGCAAGACTACCACAGATTCTGGCCAGAAAAACTGAGTGGGATGCCATTTCAAACCTGTCCATATCAGCTACGCAGTACTTACTGCTCATCCACAATGCCACATTCATTTGTCTTCCCCCCCCAAGATAATCAGTACAGCACTTCTGGCATCAATTCTACTCATCACAGGATGAAGAAACCTTCAAGGCTGTGTTGCCCAGAAGCAATCTTCACATATATAGTACAAAAGTCCCAAAGGAAGTGTACAGTGTGGTCAGAGAAATATTCTTTGTGAACATTCAAATGTGTATGTACATTCTAGACCAATAGAATTTGTTTTCCCATTATCAGTAATGTCACTTGTTAGGATATAGATATTCAGACCTGTCTGTAAAGGCCTATATTCTAAGAATTTAGGTGTATTCTTATCACTTGGCTAGTTAGGGGTATAAAAGAAAGAATCAAAATCACTGTCTGCCTGTGTAAGGTCCTTCTCTTACTGTGACAGTCTGAGGCCCTGTGCTTAGGCTAAGATCTTTGGCTAAGCAACAGAGGCAGCCATAAGCTGGGAAGCAACCAGTCACATCCTCACATTCCAAACTAGTCACATTGAAATCAGGTGCTATTGGGCTGTTAGGCACTATCAGGACAGGATTGTATTCCTATCACCTCCAGAGAAAGGGAAGTGCCTAGAAGGAAACTTAGTTTGATAGCATCCTGTCTGGCAAGAACTCACTTATCAATAGCTGGGATGTGAAATCCTCACTTCTGTATTGTTTTGTCATTATAGTTCCCACTTTGCTATTGTTTGTCTGTATAATCTCTCTCTGGTTCTGTGATTGTTTCTGTCTGCTGTATAATTAATTTTGCTGGGTGTAAACTAATTAAGACGGTGGGATATAATTGGTTACATAATCATAGGTTTCAGAGTAACAGCCGTGTTAGTCTGTATTCGCAAAAAGAAAAGGAGTACTTGTGGCACCTTAGAGACTAACCAATTTATTTGAGCATGAGCTTTCGTGAGCTACAGCTCACTTCATCGGATGCATACCGTGGAAACTGCAGAAGACATTATATACACACAGAGACCATGAAACAATACCTCCTCCCCCCCACTGTCCTGCTGGTAATAGCTTATCTAAAGTAATCATCAAGTTGGGCCATTTCCAGCACAAATCCAGGTTTTCTCACCCTCCGCCCCCCCACACACAAACTCACTCTCCTGCTGGTAATAGCCCATCCAAAGTGACCACTCTCTTCACAATGTGTATGATAATCAAGGTGGGCCATTTCCTGCACAAATCCAGGTTCTCTCACTCCCTCACCCCCCTCCAAAAACCACACACACAAACTCACTCTCCTGCTGGTAATAGCTTATCCAAAGTGACCACTCTCCCTACAATGTGCATGATAACCTGGATTTGTGCAGGAAATAGCCCACCTTGATTATCATACACATTGTGAAGAGAGTGGTCACTTTGGATGGGCTATTACCAGCAGGAGAGTGAGTTTGTGTGTGTGTGTGTGGGGGGGGGGGGGGGGCGGAGGGTGAGAAAACCTGGATTTGTGCTGGAAATGGTCCAACTTGATGATTACTTTAGATAAGCTATTACCAGCAGGACAGTGGGGTGGGAGGAGGTATTGTTTCATGGTCTCTGTGTGTATATAATGTCTTCTGCAGTTTCCACGGTATGCATCTGATGAAGTGAGCTGTAGCTCACGAAAGCTCATGCCCAAATAAATTGGTTAGTCTCTAAGGTGCCACAAGTACTCGGTTTTGGTTTTTTTTGCCGATACAGACTAACACGGCTACCAATCTGAAACCTGTCACAAAGGACTAAATGGACTGTGGAAATTTAAATGTTTCTCACAACTAGCAGTGGTTGCTTCAGAACAGATTTGAGTTACATTGCTGGTAAAATGGAGGGAAGCTTACACTGCCTCTGCCCATGCTGAATCTGGCCTGTGGACAGAAGTCTCCAGCCTTTAGGACTGCCAGTCCAGTACCTTTCACCAGCATTGTGCAAAAGCAGGGACGGAGCCCAATCGTCCTGTTCTGATAGGTCAATCCCTTGCTTTAATCACTAACCAATGCTCTTTACGAATTCCCCCCACATGGCTGTACACAGCATACAATACTCTTGCTTCCACCTCAGGGGTGTCATACATTTCAGGGCTGCTCTACATATGTAGTTTGAGAAGCATTTTGGGATCCTTCAGGGTGAAAAAGTATTATACAAACCTGTATTAATTGGGCTTTTAAAAAAAATGATTTTGTAAAAACAACATTCATAAAATACCTGTCTCCTGCAGAGAGATCCTCAATGTTTCCAAAGCCAGGGGCTGGCATGGGACATCCCATGTGTGTGAACTGAGCTATGTGGGGTTCAGGAGCTGGCACTTTCCCACGAGATTTCTTATGATCCCTCTCACCAGCGACTCGGATGTTCTCCCTGTCACAGATGAAACACTCAAAGCCATTCAGGTAATTGGGCAAAGTCATGTCATTCACTCCCCACTCACGTCTCTCCATGTTCTCCAGCAGAAACTGGTTCGTAATGCCTCCTGGCTTCTTATACTCTAGATATTTCAAATACTCCTCTCCATTCCTGTCCAGGAAGTCAAGGAACTGTGCTAGTTCTTGGGGGCTTCCAAAATCATCCACGAGGATGATGGAGAGGTCATCAGGCATCCAGTCCTGCACAGATGGGGAGCCTCGGTATACAGGGATGGCACCCAAATGCATTGGACGCCACAGCTTCTCGGTCATGTAGTCATTGCATATGGCATTCTCCATGGCAAGATGAAACTTGTACCTGGAGATAAAGGTCATGAATTCAGAATCCTCTGTTGTGGCTGTAGAAGTGTCCCTCAGCCTCTCACTGGGAAGCTCTCGGTTATTCAGGCATTTACCATAGGAGTCTACCTAAAATAGTAATAATCATCTTTACAAAAGTAATTTCTCTGTTTTAAGCTTATTTTCAGTGGACAGTTTCCTTATATGATTCCTTCTGACCAGTTCCTAAGAATCTGAGCTTGGCCTCTCATTCCAACATGTTCCTTCTCAACAAGTGGAGTAAGCCAAAAAATTCTAAAATATCTAATATTCATTGGAGAATATTTTTACATTTCAACTCTCCTTCCTCTTCCAAGCACTCAATTCCTTTCCCAACAGGTTAAGAGGAATTCCGAAAGTCAATGGCACCTCCTTGTGTCCTGCAGCAGAACTGTGCCTCAGATGTTTAACCACAGCCAACAGACACAAGATGCAGAAAAACTTGGAGAAGTAGAAACGTTAAAAAACGGTACATTTATGTAGTGGGCAATGCAGAACAGGAGTTGGTGAGGGAGGGGATGAGGCTCATTTTTCCTGTAATTTTTTTCTTAATATAATACTATCACAGCACTTCCCAAATGCTGTATAGACATCAATTAATCCATATCAATCTGTAACCCACTAACCCCCCTTTTTTATCCTATGACTGCAGAGGAGTTAACGGGACACTCCACCTCGAAAGGTCCCTTAGAATATATGCTAACTAGGTATGTTAAACAATCTGTTCCACCTTGTATTTAGCTGGGTCTGTGACACTCAGAGTACCTTTCCCACACTTGAAAAGCTCCGTGTAGCTCGAAAGCTTGTCTATCTCATCAACAGAAGTTGGTGTCTGATCTCCTGGGACAGACACAGTTACAACAACACTGCATACAGTCTCAAAAACTGAGTTAACAGCAGATCTTAGGCCTACAATACAAGATGTAATCCTGTCCAAACACAGTGGTTAGTAATTCTATAATTGAACAAGTGCTGAACATTATTTCTCCTTGTTTACAAGTACAGCTAAACTGTGTTCAGATAACATGATTGCTGGCAAGAATGTTTATGCATTATTTAATCTCATAGGGTGACCCTGATTTTGACAATAAGACAACTAGTTTTACCCTCAGGCTGGTCCTCAGTGTGCTTCCCTTCCCATTACAGCCCAATTACTTCATCAGTATGAGGTCAGATATGGGATGCTCAATGCCAGGTAGGCTAGACCTCAGCATTTTTTCTTCAGCCTGAGGGTCTAGACTGCTCCCCCTCATGTCAACCAGGTTACTAACTCAAGTTTACTCAGTCCCCACAGACAATCATAGCTATCAGCCCCTCTTGTGTCTCCAGGGTTTAACTTGTAATGACAGAGGTGCTGGAGCTCAAGCAATTTTTACACATTCGTAACTCATGCAGCAAGCCCAGAGGTGCCAGGGCTAAGAACGGCCAAGCCTAGCGGTACCGGGGCTCAGCCCTGGCACAAATTAAGCATGGAGCGTCTCCCCCACTCCTCTCGCTGCCTGCCCCGCAGGAGCCCGAGCAGTTACCTGGATGTGTTTCATGAGCTCCCGCACGTATCTGTCCCTGTCGGAAGGGACGTCGCAGTGGGACTGCATGTACAGCACCGGGGCATAGCCCTGCTGGCGCCACCGCTCCTTTTCCGCCAGCGGCAGGGCGGCCCGGCGCAGGTAGGCCAGGCTGGGCAGCCACTGCAGGGTCAGGGGATAGTCCGACTCCCTCCGGAAGGTGGCGGTGTAGTTGAAGAGGCGGATGCCGGGCCGGTGGGAGAGCAGGTAGTTGTTCATGGGGGACTCCTCGTGGAACAGCGCCCAGGTCTGGTGGGGCAGGCGCGGCAGCGGGGCCTCGTAGGCCCGGAAGTCCGTCCCGTAGAAGATAACGGCCTTGGTGCGCCGGTGCAGCGCCACGCGCCGGCGCCGGGTCACCAGGCAGGAGCGGCGCGCGCAGTCGATGCGCTCCGTGTCCCCCGGGAAGTGCGGGAAGAGGCCCGGGCTCCACCACAGCAGGATGGGCAGCTCCCGGTTGCGGCGGGTGTCGCCGTTCCCAGGGCCCCGGTACGAGGCCGCGACCACCGCCCCGAACTCCACCGGGGGCAGGCCTGTGCTGGGCTGGAAAGGGGAGCGGCCGCGGGGCTCGGGCGGCCCCTCCGCCGGCTCCCACTCTCCGGCTGCGAGCGGCCCGGCCCCCGCGGCCAGCACCGCCAGCACCAAGCTCGCTGCAAGGCAAGAGCGCAGCCGGGACGCCCGGCCCTGCCCGCCGCCCCGAACGCCCATGGCTGGCGGTTCCGCGCGGGCGCCTGCCAACCCCCCTCCCCCCGCTGCTAGCCCCCCCCTCAGTCAGTCCCTGGCTCTCCAGCCCAACTGTGCTGTGGCCAGGGTTGCCAACTGTCCAATCACAAACCCAAACACCCTTTCCCTGGCCCCGCCCCTTCTCTAAGGCCGCGCCCCGTTCCTTCCGGCGCTCGCTCTTGCTCCACCCGCACTCAGTTTCGCCAGGCTGGGGTCGGAGAAGGGGCGCAGGGTGCAAGCTCCAGGAGGAGGTTTGGCGTGATGGCTCCAAGAGGGGGTTCAGGGCTGGGGGTTCAGGCTCCGGCCAGGCGGCGCTTACCTGGGGCGACTCCCAGTCAGCGGCGCAGCAGGGCTAAGGCAGGCTCCTGTGCCTGACCTGGCCCCAAGCCGCTCCCAGAAGTAGCTGGCCCGTCTCTGTGGCTACTGGGGCGGCTCTGGACACTACCTCTACCTGCAGGCAGTGCCCCCGCAGCTGTCATTGGCCACAGTTCCTGGCTACCAGGAGCTGTGGAGCTGGCGTTCAGGGTGGGGGCAGTATGCAGAGACCCTCCCCCTGCCTCGCCTCCCCTTCCCCAGGGGCCACAGGGATGTGCTAGCTGCTTCCGGAAGCAGTATGGGGCCAGGGCAGGCAGGGAGCCTGCGTTAGCCCCGGTGGACTTTTAGCAGCCTAAAATCTCCCCGTTTGGCTTCAGTCACCTCTGGGAGATAGAGATCCATATTGTGAGACTCCCAGCAAAACTGGAAGGGTTGGCAACCTTAGCTGTGGTGCCTGCTCAGGCATTTGGGGCAGCCCCACCTTGGTGCCTGCCCGCCCCTCCCTCCTCCCGTCCATACTCGCTCCCTGTCCAGGTGTGGCCTGTCTATGCCAAGTTCAGCAGATCAGCTGAGCCATCGTTCCCTGCACAGCCTGCAACCCACACCAGTGCTGAGGGATGGCCCCTTGCCCCCACAGGTTAAGCCTGGCTGGGCCATGAGAAGCTGGATGTAGGTTCCTCCCCAGATACAACAGGAGAAATAGGATCGCCTCATAGCCCAGCACAGGCAGCATCCTGGTGCCATTCGCTCAGCAGCAGCCAGGAACAAATTGCCCATGCCAATGCTGTGACATTAGGAAGCCAGACAGCTAGCCCCAACCCAGCCTGCATGCTCAATGGATCCCATGCCAGGCGGTGACAGCAGGGCTCACGCTGGCAAGGGAAAGGTGGTAGTCTGGCCAAGGCCATCCATCATCAAGATCTCCAGCCTATGGGCACACGGCCCTGTAGCATTTGCATAGTGTGTGGCCATTATAGTCCCTCTGTCACTCACATCCACCCACCCCCATAGGGAAAAAGGGTATAGCAGAAGTTGAGGTGGTTCATGACAAAACTGACTGGTGTCAGAGAGACTCTTGCATGAACATACGGGGATGGTCCCAGGCTATGAAAGAGACATCATGGGCAAGGTAATCATCTTTAGATACAAGCATTGGAGCTACACCAAGCTCTTTTTCAGGTTTGGGGAAGGAAATCTGAGCCCTGGTCTATGCTACAAATTTATGTCAGTATGTCACTCAGTGGTATGGAAAATCCACACCCCTGAGCACCACAGTTATACCAACCTAACTCCCAGTTTAGATAGCACTATGTTGACGGGGGGGCTTCTCCTGTTAACATAGCGACCACCTCTTAGGGAGGCAGAGTACCCACACCAACCGGAGAAGCTCTTTCATTGGTATAGGTTGCGTTGTCACTAAGCACTGCAGTGGACAATGAAGGTTAGACTGTTATGCAAAAGGGGCTTGAAAGGAGCCATTAGCAGGCAAGTGTGTGTTACAAATTGTTGTAATGAGGCATGAAACGAGTGTTGCCCTGAGTCTGTGGTTTTTAGTATATCACGGTCTGCCAACCCCAGACCCCTTAATTACTAATTGATGGTCTGTTCAACAATGATCCATACTTCTCATGGCTCATGTTTTACAGACATCAGTGTAATCTCAGGCTTTGACTATAACATAATCAAGGAAGTTCCAGTGTTTGGCCCAAGGATGTTTCCAAGTGGTCTTAAATTTGTTACTCTGCCTAAAGATGTTGTTATTTGTGATGAGCAGGTCATGCTCCACATAGTCGCTGAGGAGGAAAATACCTTTGGGGTTTACTTTTCCCTCCCATCCCTTCTTTGCCTACTGTGCTGCTCCGGAGGTGGAAGTCCTGTCTAATTCTGGCATTGAAATCTCCCAGGAGGATGAGTTTGTCTGCCTTAGGTGGGGCTGTAAGGACTGCATTGAGAGCTCTATAAAGCTGCTCCTTGTCGTCGTCATCATCATCATCGATTGTTGGTGTGATATTGCGCTCTATATGATTTTATAAAAATATGCTAATGAGTGTGAATATAATGTAACCAGAATATGCTTCATGCAAAAGGTCTTTTGTAAGGTATCATTACAAAGCTTACAATCTACTGAGTGTGGTCATCCTATTTGTATAAATGTATCACTCTTATAACTGAAACTAGAAATATGAACTATAACTCTGAGGGCCTATTGTAGTTATGCAGAGTGTGGGCCATTAATGGTGGTTTGGAATCTTAATGGTTCCCATTAACCAGGACAATTGACTGTAGCTGGCTCTGTTTTACTTGTAAGTCTTCTTGTATACCTGTGGACTGGCAAGTGGGTAATGAAGTCTTACAGTGACATGTGATCATGGCACCTGAACTGGAATCCATCTTTAACCTGGTGCTTTTCCATTGAGAAGGAGGGGTGGGAACCCAGAGGGACAAAGGATTCCTGCCTTATGCAGAAGATATATAAGTGGGTGGAACAGAACAAATGGGACATCCGTCATGAACTGGAACAAGGGCTGTACCAAGGGAAAAAATTGTGTCCAGACTAGGAAGGCATCCAGTCTGTGAAAGAAACTTATTGAAACATCGCTGAAGGTGAGATTTTATCTGTATTCAGTTTTATTACTGTACTAGGCTTAGACTTGCGTGTTCTATTTTATTTTGCTTGGTAATTCACTTTGTTCTGTCTTGTATTACTTGGAACCACTAAATCCTACTGTCTGTATTTAATAAAATCACTTTTTACTAATTAACCAAGAGTATATATTAATACCTGGGGGGGGCAAACAGCTGTGCATACACCCTCTATAACACTGATAGAGCAGAACAATTTATGAGTTTACCCTGTATAAAGCTTATACAGGGTAAAATGGATTTATTTGGGGTTTGGACCCCATTGGGAGTTGGGCATCAGAGCGTTAAAGACAGGAACATGTCTTAAGTTCATTTCAGTTTAAGCCTACAGCTGTTAGTGGACGTGGTTCAGACCTGGGTCTAGGTTTGCAGCAGGCTAGCGGTTCTGGCTCAAACCAGGCAGGGCACTGAAGTCCCAAGCTAGGAGGGTAGGGAAAGCAGGGGCAGAAATAGTCTTGGCACATTAGTTAGCAGTACCCAAGGGGGTTTCTGTGATCCAACCCGCCACAGTTGGGGCATATGCACTGATGACCCTGGCATAGTGGTTGTTGGTGAGCTTGAGCCAAAGAGTCATAAGATATTCCTGATACCAATGGGAAGATCCAAAAGCTGACTTGCAATCTTATTTTTGATGGCAAAGTCAATCCTGTGAATTAGTCTCTCTTCAGGTGGCCTTCCTTTTCTAAAGACGGTGTAGCCAACTCCATCCTCTTTTAATTGGCCCTCATTGGCCCAGTGGGTCTCACTCAAGGCTGCAAATATCAATGGTGAGTCTTGCCAGTTCTCTGGTAATTATGGAAGTTCTTTCTGGGCATTCACTGTGCTGAGAGTCCAGAAGGGTGTGGATATTCCAGATGGCGAAATTCATTGTCTTCTATCTCTTGTTTTGGCCATGGAGTTGAGTGATCCCACTGGATCTGGCCATCCAGTCAGAAGCCTGCAGCTTGCTCCACAACACCGCACACGCCCAGAATAAACCAAAGCAGTACAATGTCAAAGCACTTCAAGACCAAGCCAGCTAAGAGACGTTCCAGCAACACGTGTCTGAGAAACTCTCCAACTTGCCTGACATTGTCATTGACATTCAAGAGCACTGGCATCAACTTAAAAATACCATTCACAGTGCATGTGCTGAAACCATAGGATACTCCAATCATCAGCACCAAGACTGATTTGATGAAAACAATGAGAAAATCCTAGCATTAATTCAACAGAAAAGAAATGCATTCTGTCACTGGCAAAATGATTCCTCTATTCAATGAAAACACAAGGCCTAGCACCTGCTCAAAGCTGAAGTCCAAAGAAGGCTATGTGACATCAAAAACAAGTGATGACAAGAGAAGGCCTCTGAGATCCAGGGTGTGACATTATTGACATGAACTGTGACCACATAGATCATTGTTGCAACCAGCATCCTATAGTTGCACCAAATCTTGTATGAAGGAGGTCAAGTAAGGTGTCTATGAAAAGGTTAAGATTTGCTGGTTATGATTATGCTACCTGTATGTATGTATCATTTTTGTATTTCAAGTTATATGTATTGGCTCTATATCTGTTTCAAATGTTGGCTTATGGGGTAACGCCCACAAAGTAATCGGCCAGATATACCATGTAAGATATCTGGAAAAATGTTATTTCCCAAATATGATAATCTTGTTTATATGTTTGTATCGCCTTTGTGTTATGAGTTATAGGGCTTGGCTACACTTACAAGTTAGAGCGCATTAAAGCAGCCCTGGGCGCCCTAATCCCTGACACGTCCACACTGGCAAGGCATGTAGAGTGCCCGGACTCTGCGGCTGGAGTGCTCCTGGTAATCCACCTCCACGAGAAGCATAAAGCTTGCTGTGCCCCAGTTGAAACGCCCGGGCGTCAGTTTGAATGAGGTGTTGCATTACTGCGCTGTGATTGGCCTCCGGAAACGTCCCATAATCTTCCAAAGTCAAGTGGCCACTCTTCTCATTGTTTTGAAATCTGCAGGAATGCGGATATCCTGGTTCAAAGCTCCATTTCTGACAGCCGCTGCTTATCTGCTCTGGGACAAAGCAAACCATTACTATGAAATGCTGTGTATGTGAGAGAGAGAGAGGCGGGGGGAGGAAGGTCTTCTGCTGTCTCAATTTACAAGACAGCATGCTGACACGCTCTTAGCCTCCCCAAAACCCACTCTCTCTCCCCCCCCCACACACACACAACACACTTCCTGTCACACTCCCCCCCCCCCCATTTGAAAAGCATGTTGCAGCCACTTGCACGCTGGGATAGCTACCACAATCCACTGCTCTTTGTGGCATTGCAAAAGCTGCTAATGTCGCCCCGCCAGTGCACTTCCAGCTATGTGTGTAAACACACAACAACATTTTCCCTGCTGCGGTCTCCAAAGGCTGGTTTAACTCCCAGCGCTCTACATCTGCAAGTGTAGCCATGCCCATAGATATGTATGTATGTCTGTATTTCAAACTTGTGCTATGCTTCTGGGTGACACCCCAGACAGTTTGGCGTTAGCACTTCCGAGCCTGCTTGATGGCCTATTAAGGACCATCAGCTATACAATTGACCCATTAAGAGAAGGCAGATACACCTTATGACTCAGCAAGGTATGCAGGAACATGCCCTGGAGAGAACTCTTATGGCTTGGCTACACTTGCGAGTTAGAGTGCATTAAAGCAGCCCCAGGTGCCCTAACTCATGATGTGTCCACACTGGCAAGGCATGTAGAGCGCCTGGACTCCTCCTGGTAATCCACCTCAACACGAAGCATAATGATTGCTGCGCTGGAGTGCCACCAGCGTGGATGCTCTGATCAGCCTCCAGAAGTGTCCCACAATGCCTGTTCTAGCCACTCTGGTCATCCCTTTGAACTCTGCTGCCCTGCCTTCAGGTGACCAACCATCAGACCTGCCCTTTAAATTATCTGGGAGTTTTGAAAATCCCCTTCCTGTTTGCTCAGCAAGGCGTGGAGTGCTCTCAGCCAATCTTTCCAGGTGACCATGCACCAGGCGATCCCCAGTATGGAACAATAGCGAAATGCTGGACCTCATCAGTGTTTTGGGGGAGGAAGCTGTCCAGTCCCAGCTGCACTCCATATGTAGGAATTACGATACCCTCGGGAAAATATCAAGGGACATGATGGAAAGGGACCATGACCGGGACGCACTGCAGTGCAGGGTTAAAGTGAAGGAGCTGCGGAATGCCTACCACAAAGCCCACGAGGCAAACCGCCACTCCAATGCTAGCCCCACGACCTGCTGTTTCTACAAAGAGCTGGACACAATACTTGGGGGCGATCCCACCTCCACTCCCAAAAACACTATGGACACTTCAGAGCCCAGTTCAACAAGGCAGGAGGAGGAGGAAAATGGGAGTGAGAGTGCTAAGAAGGAGGGGGACAGCCTGGCATCCCTAGATGCATGCAGCCAAGAGCTGTTCTCAAGCTAGGTGGAAGGTAGCCAGTCGCAGCAGACGGTGCTTGGGGAAGGACAAACACCAGAAGAGGTGCCCAGTAAGTGGCTTTTATTTTGGGAAGGAAGTTGTTTGGTGTGGGCTCTTGGGGCGAGGAGTGTTAGGGCTGCATGCATGACTAGATGCGGAAGAGAGCGTTGATGTGCTCTCTCACAGTATGGTAATGGGCGTCAGTGATCTCTTCAAAGGTCTGATGCAGAAATGGACAATCTTCTTGTACAGGTTCCTTGGCAGAGCTACTATGCTCCTTGTCCCAGTAAGGCTAACATATCCGTGCCACTGTGCCGTGAAAGGCAGGGGAACCATTGCTGCACACAGGCAAGGTGCATATGGGCCAGGGTGGAAGCCATATTGTAGGAGAAGACCCTCCCTTGCTTCCCAGGTCACTCTCAGCAGCGAGATATCTTCCAGGATGAACTCCTGTGGAAAATGTGGGGACAGTATTCAGTATATGGGCCCCCTGCAGTTGTTGGCTCTCCCTAAGGCACAGAACCCCAGAGGACAGTACAGCCATGAAACAATCAGTTCCCCTTGCCCCTGTGCTTACTCACCCTTTTAGGGCTCCTGTGGGTTATGTGCGCTCGCTTTGGGATGGGCAATTTCTGCTATTATGTAGACTGTGCTTGTCTACTTTAAGTACAGCCAAATCATTGCTCTGTCTGGTGTGAACAATGCTGCCTCTGTTAAGTGTTGCACTTTGGCTTTACAGATGCAACCTTGAGATCCCAGCCATCCTTATCAACGGCCAAAAGACTCCAAAGAATCAGGCAGTGGCCACATAGAAGCAAAGAGGACTTGCTGCATGAAGTAATGCAGCAGGCCCCTAATGAAAATCAAAAAGCGCAAGAGTGGCAGGAGAGTGAAATGCGGATCACCGGCACCAAACCATGGAGTGGCTGCTAAGTATCATTGAGCATCAAGCGGACTTGATACAGGCGCTCGTAGCAATGCAGGCGGAGCACTACCACCCCCATCCCACAGCCCTTGTCCCAGACATCTTTCCCTTATGCCCCCATGTCACCACCAACCCACTTTCCCCAACATCCGGGTTCTTATCACCACCAGCTGCCTCCAACACCTGTATCTTCACCACCCAGACCTGCAAACTTACCCTCTTCACTCAACCCCCATCACCATGCATTTTAGCCATCCAGAAGTGCAGCACTCATTGCACAGCACTCCAGATAGGAAGGCTGAATATAATAACAGGACATATGCAAATATGTGATTGTACCATTCCCCCCCCCCCCCACCCCCTTGCCCTTTCTGTTTCCCAAGCAGTTGTGTTTCTGTTCAATAAATGAATTTTTTGGCTTTGAAAACATTCTTTATTATTGCATTAAGTAAAACATACTTTAGCCCAGGAAAGCAACAGGCACTGCACGTCACACAGATTCCTACTAACATTGGAACCACTGCACTTCACTCCAGTGCAGGGCACCAAACATTACTGGTAGCTTTCAGCCTCAAATTGCTCCCTCAAGACATCCCTAATCCTTGCAGCCCCGCACTGGACCCCTCTAATAGCCCTGCTCTCAGGCTGTTCAAATTCAGCCTCCAGGTGTTGAACCTCAGAGATCCATGCCTGAGTGAATCTTTCACCCTTCCCTTCACAAATGTTATGGAGGGTACAGCACGCAGATATAATTGTGAGGATGTTGTCATCGGCTAGGTCCAGCTTGTCATATAGACAGCGCCAGCAGTCCTTTAAACGGCCAAAAGCACATTCCAGTCATTCTGCACCGATTCATCCTATTGTTGAACTGCTCCTTGCTGCTGTCAAGGCTCCCTGCAAACTTGCATCTACACGATTCCAACAGTCAACTTTCCCACTCCAAATTGGTTAGCAACCGATCGGTAGCTGTCTGGAGTTGCCAGCTTCCAGATTGCAATCGCCACCCGCTTCACCACCAGCAGAGCAGCTCTCAACCTCTTGTCCTTGCGCTGCAGGGTGGGGGCAAGCTCAGCACACAGTCCCATAAAGGTGGTTTTTCTCATGCGAAAGTTCTGCAGTCACTGCTCGTCATCCCAGACTTGCATGATGATGTGATCCCACCACTCAGTGCTTGTTTCCTGAGCCCAAAAGCGGTGTTCCACTGCGGTGAGCATGTCCATGCATGCCACAAGCAATCTTGTGTCGTAAGCATTATGCTAGTCAACATCATCTGACTCCTCACTGACAGTTTGTAGCTTAAGGAGTAACTCGAATACCATTCGTGACGTGCTGGCGAGACCCATCAGCATATTCCTCAGCAGTTTGGGCTCCATTCCCGCAGACTGAAAGGGAAGACAGCATGCACAGTTCAAAAAATATTGAAAGATGGTGCCAAATGTGGACGGAAGCACAGGGATTGCTGGGATGCGAAGCGATGCATCATGGGGTGTTGGGACAGGACCCAGAATGTCCTGCACTCCCCTGCCCCCTTCCCACAAGCCACAGCGCCAGAATGGGAAGAGGTGCTCTGTGGGTTAGCTGCCCATAATGCACCATTCCCAATACCACTGCAAGTGCCGCAAATGTGGACACGCCAGTGCGCTTGCAGCTGATAGTGTGAACATACTGCAGCGCTTTCCCTACTGCACTCTGAGGGCTGGTTTAACTCACAGCACTCTACATCTGCAAGTGTAGCCATGCCCTAAGGCAGAGGTGGGGAAACTACGACCCGCGTGACCATCTTACTCAGCCCCTGAGCTCCTGGCCAGGGAGGCTAGCCCCTGGCCCCTCCCCTGCTGCCACACGGGCAGCATTCTGGGCAGCAGGGCTGTGCGCTCATTCTGGGCAGCATGGCAGTGTGTCTGGCTCCAGCCAGGTGGCGCGGCAGCCAGACTTGCTGCTCTGAGCGGCATGGTAGGGGAGCCGGGGGGTTCAATAAGGGGCAAGTGGTTACGGGGGGGGGGCGGTCAGGGGATGGGAAACAGGAGGCGGTTGGATAGGGCAGAGGTTCTGGGGGGGCAGTCGGGATGGGAGCGGGGAGGTTAGATAGAGGGTGGGGTCCTGGGGGTCCCAGGAGGGGGCAGTCAGGGGACAAGGAGCAGGGGGGTTTGGATAGGTGGGAGGGTGTGAGGGGGGCAGACAGGGGGCAGGAAGTGGGAGGATAGGGGGAGGGGGCCAGGCTGTTTGGGGAGGCACAGCCTTCCCTACCCCCATACAGTTTTGCACCCTGATGTGGCCCTCAGGCCAAAAAGTTTGCCCACCCCTGCCCTAAGGCTTCCAAGCCATGTGCTGGGCAGCTTGTGTTTGAAACAGGAAGCACACGCCGCATGACAAGAGACTACAAAAGGCAGCTGCATCTTTTCCATTTGGTCTTCAATCCTGCTTCTGACCTCTGGAGGAACTGTGCTTGAAACTGAAGCTCTGAACAAAGGACTGAACGACCCATCCAAGCTGGGATGTTTGTACTTCAGAGACTTGATTGGTTTAAATCATCAGTAATCCCATCAAGCCTGATACAAGCCTGAACTAAGAACTTTGCAATTGTTGTATTTGATTTCATTTGACCAATTTTAACTCTCATCTATATTTCTTTCTTTTTATGAATAAACCTTTAGATTTTAGATTCTAAATGATTGGCAACAGCATGATTTGTGGGTAAGCTCTGACTGGTATATTGACCTGGTTCTGGGGCTTTTCTTTTACTGGGGTATTGGTTTTCATAACCATTCATCCACATAAGGAGTGGCACTAGTGGTGATACTGGGAAACTGGAGTGTCTGAAGGAACTGCTTTTTTGACTTCTGGTTAGCCAGTGGGGTGAAACCAAAGTCCTTTCTGTTTGGCTGGTTTGGTGTGCCTTAGCATTGAAGGAACCCCAGCCTTGGGCTGTGACTGCCCTGCTCTATGCAATTTGTCCTGATTTTATTCACTCAGTAGTGTCCTGCCAAGGGCCACTTTGTTACACAGGGTTTTGTAGACCAGGATGGCATGGGAAGCTTCTTTCAAACAACAAAAGCTATATATGGGCCAAGCTTCAAAGGCCCGACCCTCTTACATTCCCAGGATGGCTGCACCCTCAAGAACAATGCAGCCATTAAACAATGCTGGAAGGAGCACTTTGAGAGCCTACTAAACCGCGAATCCACAGTCTCTGAAGACACCATCCAGTTTATTCCACTACGTTCAGCAATGGAACACCTTGCTGATCCTCCATCTTCTGAGGAAGTCCAGCATGCCATCACCCAGACAAAAAAATCACAAGGCACAAGGCCCAGAAAGCATCCCTGATGTGGTTTTTAAAGCTGGTGGAACAATACTCCAGCACAAACTCTTTCAACTTCTCAACAAAATCTGGACCTGCGAAGAAATTCCACCTGACTTTAAGAATGCCAATATTGTTACAATATTCAAGAAAAGGGGCAAATCTGTGTGTGGGAACTACAAAGGTATTGCCCTTCTATCACAGGAGAGATCCTTGCCCCCAGATCCCACTAAACCATCTCCTTCCCCTTGCCAAGGAACTCCTCCCCGAATCACAGTGTGGCTTCAGGCCATCCCGAGGCACAACCGACATGATCTTCGTGGCATGACAGATTCAGAAGTACAGAAAGCAACACTAGGAACAGTTCATGGCATTCATTGACCTAACCAAGGCCTCTGACTATCAATCTTGACACCCTATGGAAGGTGCTGTCTAGGTTTGGCTATTCACAGAAATTCATCAGATTCCTCCATGATGGGATGACTGCCACCACTCTGTGCAATGGCTCAGAGACTGAACCATTCATCATTTGCACCAAGGTCAAGCAGGGCTGTGTCACTGCTCCAACCCTCTTCTCTATTTACCTTGCCATGATCCTGATTCTCTTCCGCAACCGCCTTCCTGACAGAATCAGGATTGAGTATCGTATGGATGGTCAACTCCTCAATCTCAGTCTCCAAACAAAATCCAAGATCACGAGAATTGGCATCACTGACCTTCAGTATGCAGATGACAGTCATTCTTGCGCACACAGAGGCCGACTTGCAAAGCACCCTAAATCTTTTTGCATATGCCTATCCCAGCCTGGCTCTTCCTCTCAACATCAGGAAAACCAAGGTACTCTACCAACCTTCACCTGCACAAACTACTCTTCGTACTCCACAAATCACCATTAGCGGAGAACCCCTGGAAAATGTGGACCATTTTCCATACGTTGGGAGCCATCTTTCCCAAACAGCCAACATTGACACAGAAATTGAATACAGGATCCACTGTGCCAGCACATCCTTTGGAAGACTACTCAAATGAGTCTTCAATGATTGGGATTTGCAAACAGGCACCAAGATCTTGGTTTACAAGGCAGCTGTCATCCCCATCTTCTTTATGGGTGAGAGATCTGGGTAACCTACAGACGACATTTCAAGCTGCTGGAGAGGTTCCAGTAGTGCTGCCACGGGAGGATTCTCAGGATCAGCTGTGAAGACCGATGCCCTAACATCAGCGTTCTCTCTGCAGACAACCTCAGCAGTGTAGAAGCGCAGGTCATGAAACACCAACTCCACTGGGCTGGCCACTATGTACGTGTGCCTGACACTCGCCTCCGAAGCAAATAATCTTCTCGGTTAAGTCAGGGAAGAAGGGCTTGTGGAGGGCAGCAGAAGCACTTCAAAAACATATGGAAAATACACCTTAAAAAGGGAGGCATCAACCCAAGAAACTGGGAGGACTTGGCACGGAACAGAACACAGTGGCGCCACACCATACACCAAGCCAAAGCTCACTTTGAGGAGAGCAGACATGCGCATGAGACAGAGAAGCCACAAAAGAGGAAAGAAAGGGCACAACACTCCAGCCAACAATTATGTCTCCTCCAAGATTACACCTGCCACTTCTGTGGGAAAATCTGCAGGGCATAAACTGCGCTCCTCAGCCACCTAAAAACTCACCAATGAGCCCCCCTTGGCAGACATCATCCTCGCATCGAGGGATAGCCAAAGGTTTTTAGTATCTAACAGCACTATGAATTTAAGTTCCCAGTCTTGTCTTTTGAAGGCATTGTGCAGGGTTCCTTTGAGGACAAGTATTGAAAGATCAGATATAAAGTGATCACTTTGTGAAAAGTGTTTGCCTACAGGTAAAATGTTTGTCTTATTTTTGTGTATGAATTTATTACCTCATATACTTTGTCTCTGAAAATAGATGGGCTGTTTAGAAAGGAGACTAATAAAATGAGGGGATATGTCCAAGGTTAAAATAAAAAGACTGGTACAGAGAACAGCCAATCAGATCCTCTTTTTTTGATCTCTGATAATACAAGAACAATCTGATGGTTCATTACAACAATCTGTAACCCACTTAAACCCTTTTTTCTCCCCCTTCCCTCCTATGACAGGACATTTCACCTTGAATGGTCCCTTGAAATGTGTTAACTACTTCTGCTAAGCAATCTGTTCCACCTTGTATTTAGCTGTAACATACATTTCCCAGACCTGAAAAAGAGCACTATGTAGCTCAAACGTTTGTTTCTCCCACCACCAGAAGTTGGTCCAATGAAAGATATTACCTCACCCACCTTGTCTCTCTAATTTAAAGGCAACACATTTACGACCAATTTAAAAAAAAACCACAATGCCATCTCTTATCACTGAGGCCAAAAGCTTAGTGGGATTCACTAAGGATTAGACATTTTTATTAACATCCACACTTACATAGGAGCACTTGAAATTGTATAAAGGGTGTAATGCTCATTTTTCAGGGTATACATCAACCCCTGTCTCAGGATAAGAAAATTCATCTGCTAGCAGTGGATTCCATAATTGTTTCTTACACTTTCTTCTGAAGCAGCTGGTACTGGCTGCTGTTAGAAGATAATGGGTTAGAGCAGTGATACTCAGACTGAGGCTCACGAGCCGTAAGAGTCTCGTTAATGTGTCTCCTGCAGCTCTTTGCAGCACATAACATAAAAACACAGATTGGATAATAATTTATATCAATTATTAACCAATCAGGATGCTTTTACTATGTTAACATACTATAGATAAAAAAATAATACTTGGCCATTTTGCTGTGAGAATAATTTATATATATAAAATACAAACTAAATATTTCCCATCATACTGTTTAAATATGAATATATAGTACTATAGTAAATGAAACAATGAATTCACACAATTCTTTTGGGTAATGCTGAACGCTAATTTGGCTCCTAAACCACTGAGGTCTGAGTATCACTGGGCTAGAGGGTCTGACACAATGAGGAAAACAAATTGTTACATTGTAACAAAGAAAAAAACAAATAATATACTGTGGTCAGAGGTCCATCACTTTCTCAAATGCTTTGCTAATGTTAGAGATTGGTTTGATAGAGTATTAGTAGCCAGGAAATTTTAAAGAAGGGAGGTACCAACTGTAGATTTAAAAGTTAGAGAAAGTGCCAAGGGCAAAGGAGTTTTTAACAATGGTAGGAAGATTTACATAATAGGTTATTAGAGAGACAAGGTGGATGAGGTAAGGTCTTTGATTGGACCACCTTCTGTTGGTGAGAGATATTACCTCAGGCACCTAGTCTCTCTAATACCTGGGACCGACATGGATACAACTACACTACATACATAATAGGTTAGGAAGAAGAAAAGACCATATAGTTTTCTTAAGCCACTCATGTCCTGATACAAAGAAGTGACAAGGAGTAAAAAGAAAGGAAGGGAACAAAGAAAGGAGAAACTCATGAATAGGGAGATTATAGGACTTGCCTACACGCAAACTGGAACCAAAACAACAAATCTGGTTTAATTCACACTATTAGTTATTTTGTGCAGTCCCATCTGTGGACACAGAGTATGACTGAACCTATTTTGATTTAGCTTAAGTCAGTACAAAAAATGGACCTAAATTAAAATAATTATTCCAAAACAAATGTCCACCCTCAGACTTGCACCAAAATAATAGTATGAATTAAAACAGATGTTATTTTGGTTCCAGTGTGTGGGTTGACAAGCTCTTAATTGAGAATTAGGGCAAACAAACTGAAAGGGGTAGGCAAAGACAGAACAGAAATTACAGCTCTGCATTCTAAGGTCCACTTTCAGATGTGCGAAGGCAATGATTCTCAGAGTGATCTGCTGAGCTGTTTCTAAATAATGGTCAAATATTTCAGTCGTCAGGGAGCTTTGACTTAGACTTCTAGGATTTTCACATGCTTTAAGGAAAAACACTATATCTGAAACCCACTTTCTGCCCATTATGCAGCTGCTACATGTGTGCCTGAAGTTTCTTTAGTGTCAATTCAACAGCGATGAAATTTATGGATAACCAAGTGTGGTAGGGTAGCGCGCACACACAGGAGGACAAATCCAAACTGCAATTGTCAAAGCATTGGGAAGCTACAGCCAAGGAGAGATTTGGTACTATAAACCGAGTTCGAAGCTTATGAAGAGGAAACAAAACAGCAAAGATACAGAATTGGTAGAACTAACTGAGCAGCGGTACTCATGAAAGCAAATGCATTTTCAGCCTCTTGCCATGCTACCCTCCTCATATTATTTTGTGACCATACACTAAGTGTTGCAGAGAAAGACAGAGGGGAATGTGTCTACATCATCTTTATCTTCTGACATGATCCACAAAATGGGAAAAAACATACAATTATTGCTTTAGGTGATGAAGATTAAAAAATTTTTTTTGCCAACCTGCATGGTTGACGTTTCCATACAGCTTCCTTATACCAACTTGAAATGATATAGGATGTCATAGGGTCAGATTGATACAACTCTTCTCTGCTTTTTAACCAACACAACTGAGTTAGGAAGGGAGGGTAAGAT
Organism: Caretta caretta; assembly: GCF_965140235.1. Lineage (NCBI taxonomy): Eukaryota > Metazoa > Chordata > Testudines > Cheloniidae > Caretta > Caretta caretta. The sequence goes on along the minus strand of NC_134212.1, from coordinate 54,279,963 downwards.
TCAAAGGAAGGTTGAAAAAAGAAACTTTAGACTGCAGAGGTGTATGACCTCATGTCAAACTGCCTTTTAGTATTTAGTATTTGTATTACCATTGTGCCTCGGAGCCTCAGTCATGGACCATGGCCCCACTGTGCTAAGTGCTGTAGAGACTGTCCCTACCCCAAAGAGCATCTTGACTTTAAAGAAAGAGTAGATACACTGACCAGAACACTTGTAGTGATGAGAAATCCAATGTCATAGTTTAGTATGTAAACTTAGCACCTGCATAAGACAAGAAAAATTGTCTTTTACACCTACAGCAGAGAATAACAGGCTAAAAACACCGTGGGTTCTTTTTTGCCTTCCTTTGAAGCAGAAGTCCACTGGAGTAAATCTTATGTGCTTATGCCATTTCCCTCTCAGGAACCATCCACTCATTGCACTGATATGTAACAATCCCAGCTAAGTATATTCAAGGTGGTAAATGTCGGTTCAGCTAGGTAACTTCCATAAACATTGAAAGGGGTAATCTCACAACATTCCTGCAGGCACAATTTATTCCAGATAATTAATGCACAAAGCCCATCACTTATCTCAAAGTATCAGTTCAGCAGTGATTTTGGATATAACAAATGTAGGAACATGCCCTCTGTAACAGACTGGAATCTCTCCAGAAAATAATGATGGTTATTTAGCAATGATTGGCTTGTGTTTTCATATACAGATGGCTGAAAAGATTATTTATCAGTGTTAAATGTACAATATCTATGTTTTAAGCTACAGTCAAGTGTATAGAGGAGACAATGAGATTCAAATTAAAGTGCAATGCACAGATTACAAGTTTAGCCTAGACTTGCAAGAGTGCTGTTGCCAACTGCTGTGTTTAATTTGAACTTTATTTTTGGATTCCAAGAAAAACAGAAATTATTCTGCCATATTAATGGAGTACTCTAAGAAAAATGGGGTCCTTGAGATTCTAATTGTAGCTAATAATAGTACTCTCTCAAAATATCAACTAGAAATGGTTATGGAAATAGACCAAAAAGCAGTCGTAATTTAACCCAAGCCATCTCAGAGGAAAGGGAATGTTCTTAGCAAAACCAAGGCTCAGAAGGAGTGGCAAGTTAAACACATCCAAACAGGAAATATTAAAAATACAGAATTTGATTGGCAGCAGGTTGAATCGATTACTCACCTACACCCCAGGCTTCCCCTTCCTCCCCCCCCCCCAAAATACAGGGTTTGGAAAAATAATCAGCAGTGTTTATTTACTAACAATGACATAAAATACATCTTAATATTTTTTTTTATTTCTTTACAAATTAAAAGATGCATTGGAAAAAAAACAAGAGTGAAGAAAATGAAAGGTTCACTTATGATCTTATTTTCCCCCTCTTATATTAATTCTAGAAAGTAGTATTGTGGAAGTCTGTGGTTGCCAAGCATTGTATTCTTGGGAAGCTCTCTCTCCATCGGTTTAAAAAACCCTCTACATTTTTGGTTGGAGGCAGTGTATGGGGTAAAAAATGTCAGCCACATACATACAAAAAATGCTGAAGAATTGTCTGCTGTATTTTAAAGGAGTTTCTTCATTACCGTTCTCATATTCCCCTTTGTGTGTAGTGATACGAGGGAAGACAAACTAGAGGCAGTAGAAGAAAAACAGATTTACACACACTACAGGTCATGAGACTAAAACCACGGCGCCAAGTTTTTTGTTTTAAAACTAAACAGGTCTTCTGCAAAAGGACCCTATTTTGAAAAGCCAAGGCCAACTAAAACATGTCCTCTAACTGCATCCAATCTGTTCACACATTATTCTGCATATTCTCCCATTTTTCCCTCACATCTTCAGTGCTGCTGTCCCCTCACTAAATCCTGGGTATTGTAAGAGCTCTGTCAGTGTTAAAGTAAATTACCCCCCTTTCAAAAATTAATGAACAAGCCCTTAGAATTCTGAATCTGATTTAAACTCATCACTCCCTTTTGCAGGAGTCCTCTCTTCCATCCTTACAGAGTGGAGAGGCAGAGTGGCCAGCCACAAAGTGGATGGGCTAATCTGTCTGAGGTACCTTAGGTTAACAAAACAGGCTTATAAAAGTTTTCTATGCAGATGGATCAGTAGGTGGAATGGGGGGGTATAAACATACAGTGTTGAAAATATTCTTTCCACTATGGCACCTTCCCAACAACTCAAGTCAAGTACTTGGTATTACCTTGTGCAGTGCAGTTTAAACTCTATTCTTGTTCCTTTGCATCCCCTTCCTTGAACTCTGGGGTACAAAGCAGTCTCAATCTTGCACCACTAAAACTCAGATCCTTGCTTATTTGCTGTGATTCAGCCTAGCCTGAACAGAAAACAGCTACCTTGCCACTCAGATCCTGTTCCCTACAGCCCTGTGTCACCTTGCTAAAAATATTTCCTATTTAAACTGAAACATGGAGGCAGTGGGTATGATCACCATGAATAGACCAGCATAGGTAGGCTCTAACAAAAGGAGTGAGTGACATGAGGCCATAGAACATGGAAGGCGTAAGACAACGCTGCACAGAAAAATAAGATGGGGAGGTTGTTTTTCCCAAGGAAGGGAAGGTGGTTGTGGGGGTGCCATTCATGCCAACAGAAGGCTCTTAGTCTACCCCTCTCCCATTCAGCAGCTGTTGACTGTTGCTCACTCACTGTTTAAAATTATTTTATTCTACTACCGTTCTGCACTGCAACTCTTACCACAATAAAATGTGGAGATATGGGAAGGATTTGTCCTGCTAGCCCCTGGCTCACAGCTCAGTTGATGAGTAGTTTGTTTGTTTTTAAATGAAGACTCCTGGGTCCAGAGGGCCACAAGTTGCAGTTTGTGCTCTGCATGTTGTATTTTCCCCTAAACTAGGAAGGAGATGTAAAAAATGCTTAGGTGCTCCAATCCCACCATCTGGGTGGATGGCCTACCTCCTGTTCTCCCCCACCTGGCTCCTCTTCACTCCTGGAGCATGCACGCGCGCACACAAACACACAGCAACGACTAGTAGTTTTGAAGAGTTATCGCTTTTTCACCCAATGCTGAATCATGTACAGTGAACTGAGAAACTACATTCATTACAACAGGATTAGCGAGCATAGGGGGGTAGATTCCTGCCAAGTACAGGAAATAACTTAAAGACAGGTAAAAGACCAGGGTTCGAAGGCCTTTTCTCTGCCCTCGCCAGGAAATTTTGCATCTCTCTCAAATGGGGCTGGGAGAGGTCGAAAGGATATTTGTTTATGCAATGTGTATTAAAAATTACGGAATTGTACAGGTTTCTATGTTGTCCTTCTTGAGGGAGCTGGGCCCATGGATCAGGTGGTTAGCGGAGACCGAAATGTCACTGCTGAAGTCCAGCACCACTCCCTCCTCTAGCTCAGTAGCTGCCGAATCTCCTTGTGCATATGACAGAGGAAGTCCACATATGAAGCCCCCCCACTCATGCTCTTGTCCTCCACCAGAAAGTGTTTGAATAGCATCTCCAATTTATCTTCTTGCTTCACAATTATTAGCTATAGGCAAACAAAAAAGATTTGTGAGTAAGCATCACCTAGTGATCTTAGTACATAAGAAAACATGGAAGTGAGATAAGAAGGTTGAGCAACTAAGAACTCCAGAACAAGAAATCACTGAAGCCACCTACTCAAAACATCTTAATTTCTGTTTCTAAGATTAAACCTCAAGCAAGCTTAGAAGTACTAGAGTGCCCAGGGTTGCCTGTACATTAAAGGGGTTCTAGAAATTCCAGTTTTGGCTGGGTGACCAGCAAAGCAGAGGAATTCTACTCTTAAGCAGTGGTCCAGTGAACAGAGCACAGGACTGGAAGGCCAGGAGACCAGAGTTCCATTTCCAGGTTGGCTACTTTAAGAAGTAACTTAACATTTGGTCTTCAGTTTCCGCATCTGAACACGGGGACAGTGATGTTTAATGACTTCATACAGTATTTTGAGATCTGTGGATGAAATGGACTATATAATCAAAATACAAAAGGAATTTAAGTGTGGCTATACCCAAGTGACTAAATATCCAAAATACAGGAGGAATGTAATATTAAAAAACCCCTTTTCTGTGGTCATGGAATGTTAAGCCAGTCAGTTGTCCAGATGGGCTGAGCATCAGGGCTTTCTAACACAACACCAAGCAACAGCAGGGGTCCTTTAGCCAACTATGTGCGTATGGTCAGGTGTGGTGCAAGGCTGAGGGCAGAGCACCTCGAGCCACCTGACAAGTACATGACTAGCCCAATGTACACCGGCTGTGCTACTAGCATTTGGCTTCCTAATTTTGTATTTCTTGTTTCAGAAAGCCTTTTAAAGGTTTGCTAGGGGAGGAGCAGTAATACATAGAGCCCTGCAAGTCTGTGGATATCCGCTTTATATCTGTGAAAAGAAAAGGAGGACTTGTGGCACACCTTAGAGACTAACCAATTTATTTGAGCATAAGCTTTCGTGAGCTACAGCTCACTTCATCGGATGCATTCAGTGGAAAATACAGTGGGGAGATTTATATACATAGAGAACATGGGTGTTACCATACATACTGTAACGAGAGTGATCACTTAAGATGAGCTATTACCAGCAGGAGAGCGGGAGGGAAAAAAACCTTTTGTAGTGATAATCAAGGTGGGCCATTTCCAGCAGTTGACAAGAACATCTGAGGAACAGTGTGGGGTGCGGGAGGGAATAAACATGGGGAAATAGTTTTACTTTGTGTAATGACCCATCCACTCCCAGTCTTTATTCAAGTTTAAGTTAACTGTATCCAGTTTGCGAATTAATTCCAATTCAGCAGTCTCTCGTTGGAGTCTGTTTTTGAAGTTTTTTTTGTTGAAGAATTGCAACTTTTAGGTCTGTAATCGAGTGACCAAAGAGATTGAAGTGTTCTTCGATGGTCACATAAACACCACCCTATACCGGAAACCTACTGACCGCCATTCCTACCTACATGCCTCCAGCTTTCATCCAGACAACACCACACGATCCATTGTCTACAGCCAACCTCTACGATATAACCGCATTTGCTCTAACCCCTTAGACAAACACCTACAAGATCTCTATCAAGCATTCTTACAACTACAATACCCACCTGCTGAAGTGAAGAAACAGATTGATAGAGCCAGAAGTCACCTACTACAGGACAGGCCCAACGAAGAAAATAACAGAACGCCACTAGCCATCACCTTCAGCCCCCAACTAAAACCTCTCCAACGCATCATCAAGGATCTATAGCCTATCCTGAAGGACGACCCATCATTCTCACAGATCTTGGGAGACAGGCCAGTCCTTGCTTACAGACAGCCCCCAACCTGAAGCAAATATCACCAGCAACCACACACCACACAACAGAACCACTAACTCAGGAACCTATCCTTGCAACAAAGCTTGTTGCCAACTGTGTCCACATATCTCTTCAGGGGACACCATCATAGGGCCTAATAACATCAGCCACACTATCAGAGGCTCGTTCACCTGCACACCCACCAATGTGATATATACCATGATGTGCCAGCAATGCCCCTCTGCCATGTACACTGGTCAAACTGGACAGTCTCTACGTAAAAGAATAAATGGACACAAATCAGAGGTCAAGAATTATAACATTCAAAAACCAGTCAGAGAACACTTCAATCTCTTTGGTCACTCGATTACAGACCTAAAACTATTTCCTCATGTTTATTCCCCCCCGCACCCTCCACTATTCCTCAGACGTTCTTGTCAACTGCTGGAAATGGCCCACCTTGATTATCACTACAAAAGGTTTTTTGTCCCCCAGCTCTCCTGCTGGTGATAGCTCTCCTTAAGTGATCGCTCTCGTTACAGTGTGTATGGTAACACCCATTGTTTCATGTTCTCTATGTAATAAATCTCCCCACTTAATGCATCCGATGAAGTGAGCTGTAGCTCACGAAAGCTTATGCTCAAATAAATTGGTTAGTCGCTAAGGTGCCACAAGTACTCCTTTTCTTTTTGTGAATACAGACTAACACAGCTGCTACTCTGAAACCTTTATATCTGTGGACATCCACATCCATGGATGCGGTTATCTGCAGACCATGTTTGTGGCTCCTGGATGGATACAGATCCAAATTTTATATCTCGAGCCCTGTGACTCAGCGGATAGCCATGGACCATATTTGCAGATCAACGCGGATATAAAATTAGTATCTGCACAGAACTCTAGTAATACAATATGTTTTGCCTCCACCAGAGCCAGAGCAGAAACTGAAATGGAAAGGTTATAAACCCCCTTTTAAAATGAATTATTTAATTTTCCCCTTATGTCTTGCATGGAGTAGTCAGGCACTTCTGCAGCTCCTCATGAGTTCTGATACCCTTACAGCCTAGGACCTAGGGGTGACAGTGGACGAGAAGCTGGATATGAGCCAGCAGTGTGCCCTTGTTGCCAAGAAGGCCAATGGCATTTTGGGATGTATAAGTAGGGGCATAGCGAGCAGATCGAGGGACGTGATCGTCCCCCTCTATTCGACATTGGTGAGGCCTCATCTGGAGTACTGTGTCCAGTTTTGGGCCCCACACTACAAGAAGGATGTGGATAAATTGGAGAGAGTCCAGCGAAGGGCAACAAGAATGATTAGGGGTCTGGAACACATGACTTATGAGGAGAGGCTGAGGGAACTGGGATTGTTTAGTCTGCAGAAGAGAAGAATGAGGGGGCATTTGATAACTGTTTTCAACTACCTGAGAGGTAGTTCCAGAGAGGATGGTTCTAGACTATTCTCAGTGGTGGAACAGGACAGGACAAGGAGTAATGGTCTCAAGTTGCAGTGGGGGAGATTTAGGTTGGATATTAGGAAAAACTTTTTCACTAGGAGGGTGGTGAAACACTGGAATGCGTTGCCTAAGGAGGTGGTGGAATCTCCTTCCTTAGAAGTTTTTAAGGTCAGGCTTGACAAAGCCCTGGCTGGGATGATTTAATTGGGTATGGGTCCTGCTTTTGAGCAGGGGGTTGGACTAGATGACCTCCTGAGGTCCCTCCAACCCTGATATTCTATGATTCTATGATACAGCAGCGTTGTGAGACCCAATGGCTACTTCCATGTCTTCCTTTCTATTACAAAAGCTAAACTGAGCACCCAGTTTTTACAATAGTACAGAATATAGATTTTAGCAGACTCAAGACTGGAAATCAAACATTGGTAAAGGCACAGGCAGTCTCACTGATGGGGAGAGGCTGTTTAAACTTGCCATTTTCATCTCCCCTCCCAGCTTACCTGGACTGGGCATCTACAAACTTTTCATCTTGAAAATAGGTCAGGATTTCTAGGACAGCTCTTAATTCTTTTCCTTGAGACTTTGAGAGCAGCCCAGCTGCCCCTGGGCTCCGAGTTTCACAGCTGAGCTGGAAGTAGAAGTGATGTCCTGCCTTTGATATACCACTGCTCCAGCAGCAGAGCTTCACAGGAAAATCATTGCTTCACCTCCATGTAACTGATGGGTGGCTTATACCATCACTACCAAATACGGCCTAGTGACTTCCATGGGAATCGAAATAAGTTACTCCATCTGACCCATGAAGCATAATGGTTTTGGTGATGAGGTCCCAGGCATGTTCATTTGAGAGTTCATGTATCGCTAGATCACCACCAAGGCGGTCCAGGCTAATAGTGTCCAGTGCCTATATTCAGAGCCCTGAAAATCCGTGGATATCCGCAGATGATTTTTGTGGATTGCAGTCTGGATTCAGATACAAATTTTATATCTGCACAAGGCTCTACAGCACACACTCGCCCGAAAGAGCGGCTGTCACTCAGCCCTCAGGCTCCAGCTCGGCTCTCTGATTCACACAGCAGCAGCAATAGTCCACTGGGCATTCTGGGAGTTGTAGTTCCCAGCTTGTGCGGACAGAGGAAGTAAGCTACAAGTCCCAGAAGGAAGCGTGACTCTGTGCTCCTGCGCAGTGAGCCAAGTGCAGCTGCATAGGGGTGTCCAAGTCCCCCACTAGGAGGGTGGTGCTGCACACAAGGACTCAAGATTGTAGCCTTCCTGCCCAGAGCAGGGAAGGCAGTATGACAGGGCGGAGCAGGCGGTGGGAAGTCTTGGGGGGAAAAGGGGTAGGGAGGCGCGCAGATGAGGGTTTGGCACAGCCCTGCATCACTTTTGTGCACTGATCTTTGGAGCTGTTAGTAGGGCCTTTCAAATCCATGGACAATTTATGCGGATCATGGATCGGATACAGATGCAAATTTTTCTATCTGCACAGGGCTTTACATATATTGGGACACTGGAAGAAAGTAGAGCCCCAGCCTAATGTCCATAGTAAATGCAGTGAGCCGGAAATGCAAGGTAAGGTTCCAGCAAGACAACAGCTGTTATGCCATAGAACCTCACTGCCAACAGCATGATCATACAGACACGTTAATTTCAAGTAATAGAAGGCTGAGAACGGGTTTGATATTACAGATTATGAGAGTAGGACTGGTGTCACCTGCCCAGGAAAGGCAGTGGAAGGAGATTAAAGAGCCACAACTAGGAGCCAAGTTCTTTACCTTCATGTAGCGGGATCTTTGTGCCTGGAACATGTCAATGATGGATCGCACTCTCTTAGAGAAGGGGTTTTCCAAGACTGGCAAGGTACTCTGGAATGCAAAAGACCAGATCCCCATTACACACACAAAATTACAGTAGTATCAATAACCAGTTTTGCTGCTTTCCTCATCACACACACATTCAAGTCCAGGCTTCCAGGCCAGTCTAGCTACTTGCTAGCCACGAATAGGTGAAGTCATTGGAAAGACAATTTTTAAAACGAGATTGTTCAACAGAGGATAGAAATACAGAACTATTACCCTATTTGCCTGGCACATACTGGCAATGCTCTCCTCACTGAATGGCTTGGTCAGATAAGCTATAAAAATAACTTGCCCAGCTAGGCAAGTGGCTAGAAATCAGACTGAAGGAACTCTGAAAGTGAATAGTTTAGGTATAGCTAGCCTCTTAACTGTCCTTAATGTCACCAGCTAGGTAAAACAACAGAATAACACGCTAGCCAGAAGGAAGGTCCTGGGTTTAAAGACAGTGAAATGGGCTTGAGGTCTCACCTAGAACACAGCATATGACCACATTATTGGCCATATTGTGACCACGCATGCATGTGTTCTTCCTCTGAGTCCAGATCAACCTCCACCTATTTGTGCTAAAAGGGAGCTCTAACCAGCTCAGAGGCACTGTCTGCCCCAGACTCCAGAGGTCTCTCTGCAGTCCAGGGAAGGAGTGGGCAAGCTAGTTATTGTTCCTCCTCTGGCCCAAACTTACCAGGAAAAGCTAATACAACCCCAGGCACTAGAACTGCACTGCTAAGGAGACAAGGGCCAAAGCACAAGTACAGATTATATACAGATGGCCCTGGGATCTGCCAGATTGGAGGGTGGGAGAACAGGCCCTGCTGTTAGTAAGCCCCTTCCCACACTCCTCAAGCGATGCAGTGGGAGAATCTCTGCAAAAGACTCTTAAGATTTCTAAATAAAAAACATCTCTCACAGTCTCATGCATGTGGCCCTATGCTGGGCTTTGGCCAGCTTTCCCAGACCTGCTTTCGTGAACACGGATATAAGTAGAGTTCTGAAGTTGATGTTCATGCCAGCTAAATCAAATGGATAAAATGTTCTTTCCTATAGGCTATAATGAAAGTGCTCAATGAGATTTTAGGATGACGACCTTCTGAGCTGGATGCTCATTGCTCCAATTATTGGAAGTCCTGCACACATCCTCCTCCTAGACTGCTCCCCACTATCCAGCTCACCAGAGTGCTGCTGATGTGGTTGAAGGATGACACTCCAAAGAGGTTCTGGATCAGGCCCTGCTGCACATTCACTCCTACCCACACGAAGATGTTCAATCCATTCTCTAGGAGGTACAGGTCACCCTTAGAGAGTCGCTCTTCAGAGTTCCGGATTGCCGCTGGTAAGGTGTCGCTGTCAACATCTACTTTGGTCTGTTCAAATATTAAATGCATCGAGCCCCTTGTTAGACATTCTTACTTAGTAATGTTTAGCTCGGAATTAGTAATGTTTCGCTGGGAATTACAAATGTTACAGAGCTAGGACTACATGAATGCCCCTAAGTCTTGCGAGCCACACCAATTCCTGCCTTAAGGGATTTTCAGTTTCTCTGACTCATAAGGTACCTGCTCATACATTTCCTTCTTCAAAAAAAGGACATTAAATCATGTACCAATCTGCAATGCTGCACCAATTAGGAACGAATTGCACTATTGGCTATAACATGCTTCCTGCTGAGTATGGTGATATACAGATTAGATACGATTTACTGCTAATGAGAACAGATGGGCCTCATGTCCCTAGCACCAATACTCCGCAATCCCAATACTGACCCCTGGGGTGGGAGTGCATTCTGTAGCTAGTGTAACTCCAGGGGTCTTCCCATTTAATTAAGGAGCAGTGTCAGAAAAATCCCATCCAGTCCTCCTAGGTTGGAAGGATTGTGGCTGTCATGTAGGATTACAAGAATGCAGCAAGAGGATTTTCCAGACTGCAAAAGAGCACATAGGACCCTACTCACCCATTTCCACAGGGTAGAAGGATTAAAAACCTTGTCAAATCCACAGTTTGTGGTAGTAAACACAACATATATGGTATTAAAAAGGTACCTACTGGATGGCCCATCTCAACTCCTCTCCCATGGGGGGAGGAGAGAAGGTGGAGTCTCTGGAATAAAGACTACTTGTGGTGTGTAACAAGGCCCGAATGTACTCAGAACAGAAGCACTTACCAGAGGCAGAAGTCTGGGGTAAAAGAAAACATTTGTTTCCGCTACATCCATGGAGCTGACTAACTGGCGGATGTAGGCCCGGTCATCAGTGGTGACTTCTGCCCCAGGCTGCAGGACATCACTCTTCAACACACAGTTCAAGTACACAGGAAGCAGCTTCATGCATTCAGGGAGGATCAGCTACAAATGGCAAGATGGTGAATAAAGAGACAGAAGTTAATCAGCCATCTCACTGAATGAGACAGCAGGTAATTTCAATGACCACAAAATAAAAAAGAGGGGCAAACTTAGAAAGGAAATCACAGTGGATCACAGTTACAATTCCTTAGAATTCTGGAGGCCTATTAGTTTTGACGTGTGTGTAGTTCATACAGACAGGAAACACACTTTGGATTATTATGGCATCCTTACTTCTTTAAGGTGTCTGATGCTGAGATTCAGACACCCACCCTGTGGTTCTCTTACATCATAATAGTGCTTGAGAAATACTGTAGTAGCAGAGCCATACAAAGGAAGCTTGCCCAACACTGGAATAAATCTGAAGAGGCTCCACCCAAAACATTTAAAAGACCCATGATTAAACTTGAACATATTGAAGTGTTATGCCATTCAAAGAAACCTAGTACCCAAGGAATGGGATTCCCTGCTATGGAGGCCTCTATTTAAGAGGTCAAGTATCACATAAGTTACCGGTTGCTAAGAATCACAGGGCTCATGATATTCTAAGTTTCTCCCGAGGAGGTGGTGACTGGTGTGCCTCAATGTCAGGGAAGTCTACCTGAGAAGTCACTCTGAACAGAGTTTCTCTTCCAAACTATCTGGTTATATTTCTGCCCCCAGCTGCTAAGTAAAGCACTCCACCCAGATTAAAATGGGACAGGAGGAGTTCCCTCCTCAAGCTGAGCCTCCCAAAGCTGCCATCCAAACCGAAGCACGAGCAGTCACCTGGCCAGCAGAAGAGGGGCTAGCACAGTTTTTTCTGTAACATGCCAGAATCTGTGCACACTGGTTGATCAGCGTGTCTCGCACTGTCTTGACTGGATTATTCAGAACCCCACGATATGCTGCACAGGAAGGCATGAAAAAAAAAAAGTCAGTAGGGAAGTTAAATCATTATTAATGACATTTAACTTATAAAGTGGTCTAAAATCTTTACTGCAGCCATGCGTAGAAACCTAGCGCAACCTCAGATGGTTTACATTATAGAATGAGTTACACTTCATTTTTTTCCTTTGTGGGAAAGAGTGTACACATTCCTACTGGAAACTCAAACAATCCCCATTTACCTTGTTTGAATGCATACTCTCCGTCTCCCCACCCCACACACACCTTCAAGGCCCTACAGCACAGCCAGCCACACTTCTGGGCAAGGACAACTGGCGAGACTCCTTGTAGAGCCTGGCAATGCCATTCCCTAAGGGGCCAGCAGGGGTCACTGTGGAACGCAAGTGACCCTCTCTTCCTCTTGGAGAGGAGAGCACAGATGGCTTCTGCAGTTCCTCAAACCCTATTTAATTTGTATACTTTTAATACACACTGGTTTGGCACTATGAGGATGTTCATCGGTTTAACTACTGTGCCTGGATTTGGGAGCAACTTTGTGTTTTTCCGTGCCTGGAGCAGAAGAACTCAGGAACATTAAAGGGGGGAAAAGCACTTTGGAACCAGGAGTGGATGTATGCAGGTGGCAATAGCTACACACGTATGCATGCCTCCTTTTGTTCAGCCAGTCCACCGACCAGTCTTGGCATCTGACTCAACAGGCAGCAAGGCTGTGCCTTCTGTCTGCCCCCTCCTGTCCAGACAAAGAGTACTATGATCACAACTGTCTATGGGACAGAAAAGACTGGAGGAGCACAAGGATTTGAAAACTCTGACCACCACCTGGCCAAGTCTTTGGTGAAAGAAGGTAAAAAACAAATGCCACTAGCTGTGAAAGAGATCTATAATGTAATAGGAAGACTAGCTCTCTCTCCAAGACAGTTTCTTACCAAACTTAGCCAAGTAATTGATGAGTGTGTCTGTCTCGCAATTCCGGTAGAGGTCAGCAAGTTGCGTGCAACAGTTCAGGGAGAGGTTGTGAATGCGGAGTCGTCGCTGTCCTGCACAGCTTGTGTACAACAGAGCACACTATAAAAGAGACATGTATAGAATGACAGAACAGTTAAATAGAACTCAGTCCTACTACAGTAAGCAAATCAGCAAATCCCATTTTGTTAACATCCAACCCTTTAATCCGAGTGTAACCTCAGTTTAGCTACCTGAGCCTCAGAAAGGGGAGGTGATTTAGGGTTTGGCCTGCTGTACCCTAGAGCTAACCGTCCATCAATCCTTTTGTTGAAAAGCTAGTGGTTTTTCAACCAACATACTATGCCTCTTCCTTCCTATATAAAAGCCTTCATGTGGTGCACTAGAAGGCACTTAACCTATTGAGTCCCTCCCATGTGTGAACTTCCACTATTCCAAACACAGCTAGGATAGCTGGACAGACAATTAAGATGATACTGTTTTAAAGGATTTACGATCAAAGCCAAGAGCACGTGGACAAAGAATAGGGGATAGAAGGCAACAAACAGAAAGAGACTGAACTTCTTTATAGTTCCACATATGGGGGAAAATGACTCTGTAGGGAAGACTGGCTTAGAGAGTCTTGAAAAATGTATTGCCTGGAGGCCTTTGAAGAGGAGGTGGAATGGGAGAAGGACCCAAGGGAAACAGCTGGTTGTGTGGCTTGGGCAGAGAGGAAAGGAACTGCTTGTGAAAGTTTCACCATGAGCCAATGAGGGAGGATGGAAGACTTGTTCTTTCAATACGCCATCAGCATTCAAACTGGAGAGCGCACCCATCAAGTACGGAATCTAGCAGAACCCCTCAGCAATGCAGCCTTATAGGCCAGTGTATGAACAGCTGAGAAAGTTATTTTAATTCCAAAAGAGGGAACCTTATAGCAAGTTACACAGGGGGATGCTGTCACTCCAAAGATCAATGGTCCTGTAACTCCATCTGGAGAAGGTCTGGTTGCATGCCAGCACATTTTTTATAGTTTGAAAGTTCTCACCCTACCCCTTCCCTGCAGACTGTCTTCTGCCTCACCTGAAGAAGCGCCCCACTATCTTCACTCAGTTTGTCATCATGTCTGAATTCCACTGTGATGGTTTTATCACAGTCCAGTCCTGCCAGCTCCACATCTGTTGTGTTGCTCATGTAGAAAGCGCCAAAGAAGTCAGTTGCTCGAATACCTAAAAGAAAAAAAGGACACTCAAAGGTGAACAAGCCACATTTTATAGCAGAGTAGTCTAGCAGGCAGCATTTGGGAAGGTGCGGCAGACCTTGTCTATCAGGGACACTAAGTTACCTTGAGATCTCTTGCTACAGCTTTTCATTCAGTTTTGCCATAATCCCATGGATTTTAGAGCTTTGCAAAGGGCAGAGTCCGCAGACTAACCTTGGTACGTTCCAGGCTTTGTGTGTGTGTCTGACCCTTCCCACTCCCTTCATGTTTACTAGCCAGTTTATTAAGTCTAGGCAATGCAAATACCCACCCGTGCTTGTGCGCACCCTCATCACAGCATCAAATCCCACTTCCTTCTGGACATCTTTGCGCAAGTCATTCAGGAACCGCTCTTGGTCTGTCTCCAGCTAGAACACAAAGCACCAAGTCAGGCCTGACACACCAAAAAAATCTGAATTGCTCTACAGGCTTCAACGCACATAGACCAAAGGTATCTCAAATCCTCCCTTCCCTTTCCTTTCCCCCCAAAGAGCCTTCTCACAGATTTCAACATCCCATTCCCCTAAAAGCCCTAGGGGCCACTTCTTTCAAAAGCTTTCTAGTGAGTAAAAAATATCAGACTAGGATTTTAAAAATCCTAGTCTGTATACATATTATTTCAAAGTGTGTGTAGGGAACCCCACTCCACACAAACTGCTGGTGACCACCGCACCAATGACTGTTAATGAGAGGGATTCAGAAAACCTTTACCACAGAATGCCACAGGGGATACACTAGGTAAGAGGAGCAGAACTCCGGCTAAGAGTTCCTGCAATCCACTGTGATGGAAACAGAAATCTCTGGCCACTGTACCCCACATATAGAGGATTACAGTCAATTTCTGAAGTGCTGAATCCCTGGTATTATTTAATATGAGATTTTCAGGACATGACAGATTTAGGCCCAACTACAGACAAGTTTCATGATGTGAAGCCTGAGACACTGTATACAACACTCATTTCAGAGCACAACACTTGATCCAGCTCATCTTGACAAAAGAAGCCATTAAGTGTTTATTTGGAGACTTGCCAAAAGCCTTTGAAGTTTCCCTCTTCCTTGAGAGCTGCCAGAATATGAACTCATTCCCTATTCCTCCTGTGCCGTTTTCCTTCCAGATTCTCCCCATCTCTCCCACAAACATTACATCCATTTGGAATGAACATCTATTATGAATGAAGCCTAATTTAGCCTCGTCAGTAAGCCTTAGACATACATTTTTACAATGCAGAAACTTCAACGCTCATCTTAAACTGCAGAGCATTCTGATGTTTTAACTTAAAAGCAAAGCTTTCTCCATCTGGTAATTTAAGGAAGATAGCATTCCAACTTGTGCTAGTTCAGGTAAGTGTCTCTATGCAGCCAGCACTGCTGGGAGGTTCTGCCCTGTAGGCAATACACTGGGATGACTGTTATAGGGCTGATAATGGTCTTCACTTTTTATTGGCCTTTTCTTATAGTTAAGAAACAATATAGCACAGGTTTATTTTTGCCCTTGGTACAAATAAGTCAGAAATATAAAGCAAACAAAACAACGTAAATTATAATCTTGAGATTCAAGTATAAGTTAAGATCCTCACTAATGGCCCATATCCCATGAAAGAAAACAGACAACTAAGTGATGGGTTTTGTTCACCTGTACAGAACATGTGCTAGCCTGATCCAAGAAAGCACTTACCTGGAAATAGGCGTACTTATAAATGGAGCCACCTGTCTGGTAAGGAACCACTCCCAGTGTTGCCAAATCCAAATACTGGTTTGGAAAAAGGAACAGATCTACACAGCAGCCCTGGGCCACACAGTCCTTGGCCAAGTTGCTGTAGAAGCTCGTCTGAGGCTGAAACAAAGTCTAGGGAAGACAGACAGAGTACAGAGATTGAAAGGGAGTGGGAAAAAAAAGGAATGAGAGACCAATGTAACTGCTACAGACAACATACATATTTCTTCAGGGCATTAAGGTATGTGAGGCACCTTCCCACCTAGGATTAAATAGATACTAGGTGTAAGCCTTCTACAGTGACGGTGCAGAGCTTCTTAGTAATACAATTATCCCCCCCCCTTGGGTTCTGGATTCTAATACTACCCACTTGTGTCTCCAACACAGAAGCATTTTCTGTCCTTATAGTTAACACATACTCCGTTCCATATGGCAACCCAAGGGGAACAGGGCAGCCATTAGATAGAAGATTTTCAGTTAGCTGCTATGGAGACTTTACATCTCTTCTTGATTCCTTCTAGGTTACCACAGAGCAATACATACTCTCTTCTAAGCAACACATCAATTGTTACCTTTTCCTTATCTGTGTTGATTAGCTTCCTGTCATCTCTGTTCTTCAGCTTCCCTGGGGCCTCTGCAATGGGCAGTGAGGTGTGAAAGATGAAGAGCTTGCCAGCACACTCTGCCGCCTACAGGGGAGGGGATGAAATTGCTTAGGTGAGAAAGAGCTGATGAGGGACAGTGGGTTTCTCAAGAAGAATATCTCTGGGACTATATTAAATGCCTATATCATCACTGTCTAGTTCCTCTATACTAGTTAGATACTTAATCCTTCACTGATGTGACCAAGCAGTTCATGAGCCTACCTGTCTGAGATTAATAGCTCCCATGTTTTGTGGGTGAAACAGAAGTACAGTCATAAGGAATGCAGTGGATTTTGGAAACAGCTTCCTCAGCTTATTATTTTTGAATCACTATCCCATGCCTGAGATCTTTTTAATGGTTAAACTGCCAGCAGGTAAATCCCCCAGTCCTTAGATACCCTATGAGCGGGATACTGAATGGCTTATCTTTGCTTTTCCTCTCAGTGTAAGTGAATATGGATCACAATTCTCACGAACAGGTATCAGCAGTGTTTTCTAGGGAACTCTCACATGATTAGCCAATGGATCAACACATACAGGTTTGAGCTGGGTCAGGTATTGGGATGGAAAATCTTCAGAAATGGTCTAGGTGCTTTGCAAAAGTGATGTTGGCAAGTTAGTGGTGGTGTCCTCTCTGAATCAGAACTAAAGCAACTGCCAGAGCAATTTTTCAGAGGAGACAGAAAACCAAGGTCCTAAACCACTTCCAAGTTCTGATGGCACTTTTTGTAACAATGTGCATATCAACCCCAGGGACCTGACTGAATGTCATCTCAGGCAATTATTCTAAACTACAGTTAGTCCTGCGCAGTTTCAGTTGCACAGGGTATTCTTCACTTTCTATCCTAAACAATTAATTGAGCAGGTTAAAGAGCTGCTAACTTGAACCACACAGGTGCCTGCCTTTCAGTGGTGGGTTAAGCATTCCCCAGCGACTGAATACACACCCGAGGGGAGCAACAACCTCGTTTACGAACAGCTCTGATATTCTCTAAACAGAGGTGCTTCCCCTATAAAAACAGAACTTAACAGAATGAACCAACTCCCCACAACAGCATGTCAACAAACCTTCAGTGCCTCCATTCCTGCCTGAATCACTGGGGCAAAGACAGTTTCTGTTTCTCTTGTGTCCGCAAACATTTCCGGGATCTGGTCCAGCAAACTGCCAGGAAAGAGGGAAAAGGAGATCATCAAAAGGGATTCAAAGCTCACCTTCTAAATCTGCAGCTAGTGACCTTTGGGCCTGAGGTGCATTGTAAATAGTGATTACTAATCCTTCTCTAACCTGCATGCTATTGAGTTTCTTTAAAAAATTGATCTTTAGTCATCTCTCCATCCACTTCCTCTGGCTGCATTTGTCTCCTCAGTGCACATTCTATGGCCCCAACTGATGCTTCTTCTAATAACTTCCTCTTCTCCTTCAAAGTTATGATCTGAGCTTCCTCTTCTTTGTCCCTCAGGAACATCACAGGCAAGACAGTGAGCAAACTAGTTTCTAGCTTAAAGGTTCTATGGTCTTCTGTTCATTCCCCTTCAGTTGCTTCACTGTGCTGCTTTCTAAATTTCTGGGTAATAAGAGTAAGTCCCTGTCCCACTCAGTCCAGCCAAACAGCGCCCATCAAGTACTCAAAGCTTATTAGTTTTATGTAAGCCACTCACTCATCTTTCCCCACAGAATCAATTTAGTCAGCACAGTCACTTCAACTCTCAGCTACGAAGCAGTAACCTCAGATAAACTGACTTTGTGAACTCCGTTATGATCGCCTGCTCTCAGTGACACAGTCTAACAGATTTTTCTCTAAAGAAGCCTCTCTTAAGGTCCCATTTTGCAGCCTCCTGCCAGTTCAGTCACAGTTCTAACGGAGCAAGCTCAGACAACCCCGAAAATGAAGTGAAGTACAGCTGTATTCCAAGGTGTGCATCAGTTGCCAGTATATCATGTGCTGATTATTGTCTTTCAGCATTTTCTAACAAACTGGCGCATATAAAACTTTGTAGAGGCTATTAGAGTTGCAGCATCCTGGCAACGTAAGGATACCCCCAATCACAGTGCACCTCCCTGTTCTTGCCAGCTCCATTGTGGGCATACTTAACATTAAGTCATACCTAAACACTATTAAATGTATGATTCAGAAATACTATAGCCAAGAATTGTACAACTGGGCATTATCAGAGTTGGATCCTATTTCAACACAGCATGGGTCCATTTGACAAGCCATTTACTGCACATTTCTACCCCAGTCCTTGTTACCTGACAATAACTGTCCTGGACTCGTTCACGTTCACCAGGAAGCCATCAAGCAGCGGCACAAACATATCAGCTACGTCCGACACAACCATCATTTGTGGCTGTGCCAATGAGCTCTTCACATTATAGAAGTGCAACACTTTGTTGTAAGTGACAAAGCCCACCCGAATGGCTGACTCTTCCATGTTGCCTTCCCTGTAAAATAAAGGACACTTACTGCATCACAGGGGTCATTGAAAACACAACTGCTGCAATATTCTGAATCGAATAGAACAAACCAGGACCAGAGAATGGATAACTGTACCATCGTTCCTAGTGGACAGGTATCCACAACCGGTACTAAGTGGCTCCTTTGTTGGGCACAGACTGAATGGCCTTGAAGGCGACCACCCTCAATGCCATCCCTTCAGGACAGGGCTGAGTCACACTGCTGGGCCAGGATACGGAGGCTTGCAATGCCACTTGCCAGGCTCATGCATGCTGTCAACCTTCACTTTTCACCAGCAGTAAAAGCATTCTAAAGGGAGTGTCCCCTCTGAAAAGGCATAGAGGGGTGGCGGCTTTGCTGAGGTTACTGGCTGCAACAGTACAGAACAAAGGAGCTAGTTACCTGGGCAGGTAATCCAGGAGTGACTTCAACTCTTCACAGATCAGCCTCACCAAGCCACTCTTTACAGCATTGTAAGACACATCAATCATGAAAATGAAAGCAGGTGGGTTGGGAAACTTGTTATTCTGTGGGAAGAGGGAAAGAAAAACATTACACCATGCTTAAGAGGAGATCATACAAAGGCTCTGCTACTCAGACAAATTGTCATCTTTAAAACCACAGTGACCTCTATTTAGTAATCAGTCAAGAGCAGAAACTAAGATACTGGCATTTAATTTGCTTCTCCACTCCCACCCAATTAATTTAAAGTATGTCTGAATTCTAGCATCTGACATCACAATCATGCATGGAAGAGCTCTAATGTCAAGCCCTGGAAGGAATGTAGCGTCACTGAGCAACTGAGCAGAAAGACCAGGATTGGTATAAAGGAAGCTCCTATTTACATGGACCAGGCCTGATGGAGCGGGCAGCAGGCAGGCAGGATTTCCCAGAACTCTCATGCTCTAGAAGGCTTTGGAAGCTAGTGTCTTGCACTGGGAATGAAGACCTTCCTCCCACAGAGCTGGGAGTCCTTATTTCTCAGAGCACTGATTCTGCTTTGAAGAGGCACTTCCTTTCTTTGCAGTCTACAATCAGAATGGAAAGTGAAGCACAGGACAGAAGGATCACTGAAGCAACAGGGTAGTGAATGCCTCACTACTGGCATAAATGGAATTTTAAGCTATTAGAAGAGAATGGAGACACAGATTCCTTCCAGGGAGGAAGGGAAGGGAAGGGAAGAAGGAGAAAGAGAGAAAGGACTTTAAGAGGGTGGCAGAACTGGTGGCAAGAATCAGAGAGGAATATGGAGAACAGAGATGCAAGGAGGATGGGATAGAATTAAGCTGGGAAAGAGTGTGGGGAAGGCCTTCTACCCCACAATCCCAGTCAGCTGTTTTGTCTGAAATGTGGAGATGTGTTTGAAGGCTGTGTTGCCAGCTCTCAGTAAAATCAAAAATATGGTCATGGTCACTAAAAAGCTGCAACATTTAGAAAACTATTTTCCTATCCTTTTCAGCAAACAGATGAGTATTTTTAAAATAGAACTCTAATACAAAAAAAAGTGTCTGAAAAATTAGGATACTGTTTAAACTGACAAATGTGTAGAATCTGAAGCAGGTGAGTTTTCCAGACTATTCCAGTGTTTCAAATATGTGATCAGATTTCCTGGACTTGTCTCTTTGAAACCCTTTTTACAAAGTGCAATTACTGCCAGTAACTGCTGTAGGGGCTTGCTCTATCGCATTAGTTCCCATCTCTACCTGCTCAATTCCCGATGACTATCAGGCAACAGAAACTTGTCTTCTCTAGCAGATGGCAAGCAACATGCAGCTGCCACTGTGGAGAGATTGCTTGTACTTTCCTAGATATGGTTTTAGTTACTGGTAACAATTACTGATATTATGGGATGTGCGATCTGACTTACTTTACAGTGGAAAGCAAGTATGTAAAATCTAACCTGCTTCAGATGTATAAGGAAATGCCATCAATGGACTTTACCAGCTAGAAAGTCAATCCAGCTGATTCAGCCTCCGCTTAGTTTCTCAAAGGAGATGGGATTTATTTAACATCATAGCACTGCACTAACTGTACATTATTGTACCTTACAGTAGCTGACTGTTGCCAAAAACTCATAGGAGCCCAAAGATAATTCAGGTCGATCATAGAAATCCACTCTCTTGCCGGTATGATCCAAATGCTGGAAGTAGTGAGGAGGCACTAGGGACAAAGACATCAAATTTTACAGACACACAATTTGTCTACAACAGTTAATACTTTGATTGTCAAGAGACAGAAAAAATGGTGACAGCTGCAGTCGGTGTTCAACTACACCAAAGGAAAGCTGGTCAAGTGCTTTGCACTAGTGTGCACATGACCATGACTGGGGAATCTTTACTGGCAGCCTAGGAGCAGCATTAACAGACTCAAGAGCTATGCTCAGTCAGAAATGTCACTACAAAACAGCACCTTGTAACAGAATCTGGGTTACTTCAGAGGATTTCCCCCAAATAAAAGATTGAGTTAAAGGTAAAAGGGGTGCTGACATCAAGTGATTGAAAGAGGACTTTGAGATAAGTTAGAGGTTTAGTGCTCACTGAAGCAGTTAAGGCTCACCAACAGGCTGAGTTCATTTACCATATGCATCTCCATAAGAGGGGAGACAGCCCCACCTTGCTGCACATACAGCCTCAGAGTGCAGAGTCTGCTACAGCAATGCTGCTAGCATGAGAAGGGCAGCTGTTATGATGGGCCGGCACCATTATGGGCAAAGCACTGCTTGTGAAGCAGTCTGCCTAGCCTTTGCTACTCACAGTGTGCCACAAAGGCTGCAACATACATGCAGGGCTAATTGAGCTGCAAATTAAAAAGTTCAGATGCACATCTGTGCCCAAATGCACTTTGGAAGCAGTTGAGCAGGTACCTAATGTGTGTTTGAGGTGGCATATGAGAAGAGAAGAGGTCTCTCCTAACAGACATTAGCTGCAGAATTGTGGAAAGCTCTCTTTTCTTAAGATTCACATGTAAGACACTCCCCTGCACTATTCCTACGGTGACCAGGACAGTGTGTGCAGCATGCAGGACAGAGGTACCTAGCCAAATGGCTGCAGATAATGGAATTTCTTTTTTCTATTTTTATTTAAAAACTATATTGAGTATTTTGAGAATTTTAATGTAGGACAGTTCACTACTGTCAGAAATAAAATTACAAAGACTGACTAAGCAACCTTACTCTGCCCCTTTGAGCATAAGCATGACCACTATTTCTCAAATAATAAGACATGCAATTTGTTTTACAGCCTTAAATACATGTGTCGCATCTTGTAGTTCTATGCACTACTCTGTGCATGCTAGAGTTCATCTAAGTCATTTATATGAGAAGTACACAGTAAATTATACACAATATACTCCAGGTTAAATGGTATCAATTTAGAGTAACAGTGAAGATTAAATAGCTTATATAGGCCATTGCCATTTACAGCTGTTAATTGCCTCGCCACTGAATGGCACTTAAGTAGGCTGCAGTGTTGGTTGAAAAGAAGCTACAGTACATGCTGTTGACTAAATTGTTGAGAGAAGAACATTAATCTATTTAAGCGTAAGTCATAAGAATGTAAGAACGGCCATACTTGGTCAGACCAAAGGTCCATGTAGCCTGTCTTCCAATAGCGGCCAATGCCAGGTGCCCCGGAACGAACAGAACAAGTAATCATCAAGTGATCCATCCTGTCGCCCATTCCCAGCTTCTGGCAAACAGAGGCTAGGGACACCATCCCTGTCAATCCTGGCTAAGAGCCACTGATGGACCTATCCTCCTTGAATTTATCCAATTCTTTTTTGAAACCTGTTATAGTCTTGGCCTTTACAACGTCATCTGGCAAAGAGTTCCACAGGTTGTCAAAAGCATTCTGGACAATGGAAACAGAGTAAGTAAACAAACTAACAAACATAAGATACTATGTGTGTGTTCAATGATGAGAAATGTATATTCTAGTTTGAGAAATAGTAGGTGATCAGTATTGCAAAGCAAACACACAAAGGGTATGGTTCAATTTACTTGTGCAATCTTAACTTTAGCATTTCAGACTTGAGTACTTAACTGTGTGCCTCAATGTACTTTTTATGGAATATTTTGAAGAGTAAAGAATTGCAGCGCAGAAGCCAACAAACTGTGCTCTATGGTTTTCTGTGCCATGAAGACACCTCTAATGAAATTATTTCTTTGCACCTCCTTGAAACGTCTTTCAGATTCTAGAAAGGCGGCTTACCCTCAGTGACACAGCTGCAGAAGCAACACTGGAATCTCCTTCCACCCTCAATGAACTGCATAAAAGGACACATGTAGGCCTTGCACCGATTGCACCGGATAGGACCAGGTTCTCCATGGTCTACCAAATAGGGAGGAACCTGAGGATTAAAAAAAAGACAGGTCACACAGTGGTGGGAGGGGAAGTGTATATAGCCATCAGAGCTTGAAATGTCCTTCTGGTAGACTATGCAGGCCTTAGCATTTTAACAGTTGTGGAGTCCAAGAGTTCAGAATACATTTTATAAATGCCTTATTGTCTCAAGCTCCTAGTGCAGGAGCTCTTCAGTGGGTTGCAGTTGTTAACAGTCAGAAGAATGCAGCGAATAGCAGAAGTGGAGAAAGTTTAAGTGCAGGAAACATTTCCTTAGATGCTTTTGTGCAATTGTGGGAATTCATTTTGTATACCCAGATTAGCTGACTTGTAAGTGTTTGGACTTTGGTCAGTGCTATTCAAAGATAACTTCTTTCCTCACCCCCAAGCTCATGTGCTGATATCTAACAGCCTGCCCTCTGCACTTTACCCCAATGCCCACAGCAGTAACATGACAAGCCTCTTTCTACACCACCCCAGTAACAGTAAGATCAATTACATGAGACTCTCTCAAATGCCTTATTCCCATTTTCTCATAGAAAGTAACTCTAGGGAAACCCACTACCAGAGACAGAAAGGCTTACAACTGCTAGAATTAATTCCACTCCCAAAGGTGTAAATATCAGCCACTTCACTTTATGAAGCACATTTAACCCCTTGAATTCTTTGCGAGAGACTGGGGGAAAATTCTGATTGTGCATCAAGCAACCAAATTTGAATTTAGCTGCTCAAGGACAAGAAAATATGGATGCCTTAATTTTCAGGCTGTAGTCTCATTATCTCAACTAAATTAAACTAAACTATTGTTGCTGCTGTGATTGTCTAACATATTTCGCTGCATTCTGCTTTGGACTACTGGGCCAAATGCACTTATTTTTCGTGAGACTATTACATACTCAGCTTTGTCCCACCTTTAATATAAAATTAAAATACCACTGCCACCACCAATCTGAGAGTCCGCACAGAGATCATTTCAAGTAAACAGTTAAATCAGTATATGTCGGGGATGACGTCCATCTGGTTTGAAACCTAGGTCCCGTCATGCTGAATAGCACTAGTTAAGGCCTCCCCTACTGCTGCATGCTCACTGTGGCTATGCCCACAAATCTTTTGTTCCTGGTTTCTCTTCAAGCCAGTAGAGAATTTCTTGACGGGGCTGGAAACATCTACATTTGGGCCATTCACTCATATCTGCATCAAATCCTGGAGCGTGCCTCGCTGCAGATGGGTGCATGGGCTTACTTTGATTAAGTGCAACGTATCCCAAAAGGCATGTAGTCTAGTGGTTAAAAGTCTATGGCTTGGTCTATACTTTAAATTTAGATTGACGCAGGAACATTGCTCAGCAGTGTAAAAAATGCAAACTCCTGAGCATAGGCACCAACTCCATGGGAGTTTCAGGGCTGGAGCACCCATGGAAAAATAGTAGGTGCTCAGCACCCACCAGCCATAGCTGTTTGGCAGCACTGCGAGGGGTTTGAGGGAGGGCGGAAAGCAGAGAGCGGGCGGCTGTGGGGAAGGGGGTGGAGTGAGAGCAGGGCCTTGGGGCACAGCAGGGGTTGAGCACCCCCAGGCAACAATAAAAGTCAGCACCTATGCCCCTGAGTGCCAGGGCTATGCTGACCTAATCCCCACTGTAGACATGGCTAGGTTGACAGAAGAATGGTGAACCCCTGTTCAGGGAGGTGGGATACCTAGTAACAGAAAAATGCCATTCATCCCTGTAGGATGCATCTACACTACGGCACTATAGCAGCATAGCACAGCACTGGAGCTGTACAGCTGCAGCACCCGTAGTGTAGACAAGCCTTCTTAAACATGTATGTGCATCATCATTGTTTATGGATTTAGTAGTATTTAAGTGTAATACTAAAAACAGCCACTGATGTATGGCTCTCTCCTTTTCCTCCTCATTCATTATCTGTGTAAAGTGGTCTAGAGACAGTGCCAGTTTGTACATTGTAATAACAGGCAAACTGTATCACACTACTGTGTGAACTTAAAACACTGAAGCCATGCAATAAGTGGTTGCTGTTGCCTCGTGAATCTGACATCCATATGCTCAACAGCAACTTCAAGCACAGATGTGATTTTTCTGTAGCTGAGGCTTTAAACAGACAGACATTTTTTACCCATTACAATGTGCCACCTTATTCCAAAGGATATGTTTTCTGACATAAGGGCCAGGATTGTCCTTCACTGCTTTGAGTTCCTGCATAGTGCTTTTCAGCTTTTCAAAACCTCAAACAGTAAGATTCCATCCTAGAAAAGTTAGGGACTCCAGTCACAGTGTATTTGTGAGCAATTCTATTTCATAATGCACCCATAAATCTGCATATCTCTATGAATGTTCTTAATTCAAGCTGTAGTCTGATAATTTTTAATCACTGCTTTCGATGCTCATATGCAAAGAAAACATTCTTGAATTACACACATTGATAAGCATCCTATCTTTTTTAAAGCCAAGCCAGAGTAGGCAGTGTAGCAACTTTCAGAGATTAGCAAATTTAGCCACAGTGGGACAGTCTGATTTCATTAAGAGAACACTTGCAAGCTACAGGCTGCATTCATAGTTCAAAGTGCATCTCACAACTAGAGGTATCCACTGCTTGACTTTCTGGCCTTTAAATTATGCAACTATAGCTGAAAAAGTCAGACCTCCTCTCTCCAATCACGGATCACAGCCTTAACCGACAGCATACCCTCTTGGACTGGTGGCTGAACTCTGCCCTTTCCCGTCCCCCTTCAGCCCCTTGAACAGCTCAGTTCTACTGCTTTACTCAGCCCATTCTCCTCCCCATATCCACATAGTTCTCTAGGCTATACTTCCATTCAGCCCCTCCAACCACCCTCCCTTCTGAAAGTTCAACACTGCTTGTGTCCCGATATCACTCAGCCCACCCACTGCTTCCTCTGGTGGCCTTGTCCAGCAGCCAAGAAATCCAGCGTTTTCTTTGGGCACACAACACTTTGTCCTGTCTTAGGCTTCTGGGCAATTGGGTTCTTCTCAGACTGTGTACTACCAGAAAAAAAGCACACCCCACAGAGCTAAGGAGTGCTCTGAGTGCTGTAAAACACACACAACATACACTATTGCACACCACACATGACTCATTCCTCGAGGATGCAGAGTGCAAAAGTTATTTCCTGGCTGCACAGAGGTGGGAGATCACTGTGCACACTGTGCAGCTCCTCCCTGGGACATGGACTCAGCAATGAGGCTGCACCCAACCCTGTCACAGCGCAAGGACCGGGCCTGCCCCAGAAACACTGCAGGGCCCTGCCTCTCCATGCCAGCTGCACCAGATGTGGGACAGGCAGGCTCACCAAGGCAGGATCCAAGTGCAGAGGGGCTTAGTGAGGGGCGGGGGGAAACCAGGTGTGGGTTGAGAGGGTTGTGTGTGGGGCTCGGTAGGGTGAGGATCCAGGTGGAGGTGGCTCGTTGGGGTAGTCCAGGGGGAGTGGGGCTTGTCATGGGGGGTTCTGGGTGTGGGAGGGGTGAGGCTCAGGGTATGAGGGGGTCCGGATGCACGGGGGCTGGGAGGATGAGAGAGCAGCTCCCTGTACAGTGATCCCTTCCCCCTGCAGTTGAGGAGCAATGTGTGGAGGAAGCATGCACAGGGAGTGCAGTTTGCAGAGCTTCCTACAGCCAGGGGAGAAATCTGGGGGTGGGGCTGACAGCCCTGGATGCTGTGGAGGGGAAGAGGAAGTCGTACCCTCCCCAGCCTAGCCAGGACTAGCAGCTGTGCCCAGCGCAGGGTAGGAGGCACCAGGCAGGACTGGGAGAGACCCCGGCCCCTGCACCACAGTGATTTATCTCTCTGCCAGCTGCTCTGGGCACCCGAAACATGCTGGTGGGGAGGGTCATATGACCGGTCTTGTGGCTTCCTTTTCCTTCCCCATCACAAAGTCATTTTTCTGCAGGGAAGCAAAGAAATCCGCCGGGGACATAAATTCTGTGCATGCACAGTGATGCAGAATTTGCCCAGCAGTAAATATTATTGCAGTGGTCAAATTCTTCAGTTCTTTCATAGAACATAGCATAGCCCACTCATGCCTAACAATTACTTGACACTATACATTTGTTGAGAACTGATGCTTGCTTAGTCTTCACCCTCTAAACTCTCCTTTCACAAAAATGTAGATTATCTGGTTCCCATAGACAGATATATACTGAAGAAACATGCTGCCAGGAGTTCAGAGTCTCTTAACTGCAGATCCAGGATGTTGCTCTCACCTCATCTGTGGGTAGCGTAGCCAGTGGTTTTATGACAGCAGCTAGGGGAACCTGGGATTGTTTGGCCATGTCTGAGGTGCAAGGAATATTGTAAGATGTGCATCTTATGTAGCGGGGGCTTGTGTTACCTGGAGGGGAGAACAGAGATACAGATCTTTAACAAAGGTTATATTTCTATATTAATTTAAGTATCATGGGCAACATGTGAAGTCATAATGCAGGCTTTCCGGCTCTAAGGTTTGTAGAAATTCCATTTTTAATGCAAACAGCCTCTATGTCCGGCAGTACAGAAAAAGTGACAACTGCAGAATTGGATTCTATAGCTTACAAGGAAATTTATACACTTTTGAAAATGTGGGAGTGATAGTCAGACGTAACGCAGACAGATATAGGGAAATCTTTCCCCTCCTCACCCAACCCCCAGATCAAGCAATGCCTCTCTTTCATGACATTAAACACCATAATTAAGGCTAAGATTTTGTCATGGTTATTTTTAGTAAAAGTCATGGACAGGTCACAGGCAAAAAACAAAAATTAATGGAAGTAGTGACCTATCTGTGACTTTTGCTGCTGTAGCTCCATGGTTCCCCCTCTGCCCATGGCAGCTGCAGGGTGACCATATTTCCCAAAGAGAAAATGGGACACCCCAGCCGCTCGCCCGAGGTGTCCCCCTCCCGTCGCTGGAACCCTGAGGAGGGCCCCCTCAGGAGTCTGTCACCTGTCACTGGAACTATGCAGGGGGCCCTGTCGCTTGTTGCTGCTGTCGCCGGAACCCACTGGGCCCCACTGGCTGTCAACTCCAGAGTCCTGCAGCCCCTGAGGCTGAAGCAGGGAATGTCATGGAGGTCTCTGGAAGTCACGGATTCCGTGACTTCCATGACCTCTGTGACATAAACGTAGCCTTAACCATAATGTATTTCTATTCCTAGACCTCTGTGTTCCCAATGCACCTCACTCCTGATGTGTAACACCCCTACTACTCCAGTATGGGTGCACCTCTCAGTTGTACCCATGAAACATAATTCGAGTGCTCCCACATGTCTGTTCCAACATGGCTTGTGCGTGCCCCAAGTACAGTTGCCAGAATTTTTTCCCTTTGTAATTCCCATTGGGTCAGCTTCAGCGCTCTCTGGTGCCATGTGCTTATAGTGCTGGTATAAAAGGTCCCGCCAACCACATGCCCCTTCAGTTCCTTCTTACCGCCTATGATGGTTGCTAGAACTTCCCATATTGCTCAGGTAATTTCTCCCAGTGGTTTTTTTCTTCTTTTCTAGTGCATATAGTTATTGTAGTTTACTTAATGAGTTCTGGACACCTCCACACTTGGCTGGAGAGACTTGTCCACGCACCGGTACCAGGGTATGCCTCAGCCACCAGGCCTCAAGCCCTGCGCTTCCTGCGGCAAGTCTATATCCTTAAGTGACCCGTAGTGGAGCTGTCTCAAGTGCTTAGGGGAAGATCAGAAAGACTGCTGCCAGATCTGCAGGGACATTAGACCCTGCACCAAGAAAGACCAAGAGGCAAGGCTGAGGGTCCTCCTCATGGACACAGCCTTAAGACCAGCACTGGAGTCGCACTCAGACTTGGCACCAAGCACCTCAGTTTTGGTGCGGAGAGCTCTTCTCACCAGTTGAGAGTCCTGGCACCAATTCTCCTTCCTGGCACCTCAGAGCAGCACTGTAAGCACCCAGAGAAGAATTGTTCCCCAGTGCTGAAAGGAAGCAGGTCAGGGGATCTCGACAGAGTGAGACCTGTGTCAAGCTGTTCTTCCTCTCCGGCACCGCAGCACCCACCTCCGCCAGCCTCAGTACCCCCACAAGCTCCACTAATTCCAGCGCGGAAAGTGTTATCCTCCAGCAGACACTGTACTGGTCCGTTTGTGGTACCTGTTTGTCAACCCTAGAGGCATTTGCGGCTGCTAGAGACCTGCTCACTCTCCCAGTCCCAGAGTCCCTGGAGATTCAGGACTGCACCGCTGGTACCGATGAGCGGCAGAGAGCCATCCTCCAGCTTTCATGTGGCACCACTAGGGGAACCTTGGCTCAGACTTCTCCGTGACACCGTTTGCCAGCACTGAGAGGGTCAGCACTCCCTTGGTCTCCCCACCACAGCCTGTCTTCCCCATCAGTCTAAATTGGGGCCCTACTCTCCCCACTGTCAGGATCACCCGCACTACTCCCTGCACTATTCCTATTCTGCTGTGACCTCAGGTGCTAGGGTGCCCCCAAACACTTGGCCTCCAGGACCATGGGGACTGGCACTCATGCAATGATCTTTTTTGGAACCCATGGGGGGTCCCCCCCCAGGCCAGGGCACCATTTTGAGGTGTTCGTATTCTGTGACCTCGGAAAGTAGGGCACCTCCAGTACCACACTGCGAGACCCCAGACTCCGGTGCTGAGCTCAGGGCCAAACCTGAAGAGGAGGTCCCACAGGTCTCGGAAAGGCAGAGTCCTTTCAACAAGCCTTAGCCTCTTCCTTCTCTTCCCCAGAAGAGGCAGTGGTGGCTATCGTGTTTCCCTACCTCAAGATGACCAAAAGGCTCACCAGGACTTCTTAAAGCAGGTGGCCTCAAACTTGGCCTTAGGTCTACTAATGAACTATCTGAAATCCACCTTTATACCTGTACAAAGGATAGAGTTCATATGGGTAGTTCTCAACTCCATACGGGAAAGGCCTTACTTCTGCAGGATCGTGTTCCTGTCAGACACATCCGGTCACCACAGTCCAGATGTGCTTGAGCCTGCTAGGCCACATGGCATCATGCACATATGTGGTGCAACACGTGAGGCTATGTCTCAGACCTTTCCAGGTCTGGCTGGCCACTGTATATTCACCTTTGTGATATCATCTGGACATGGTACTCACTGTCCCCCACTAGGGCCTTGATTTGTTGACTTGGTGGTGGAACCAATGCACTGTCTGTGCAGGAGTATCTTTCAAGGCCCCAACCGTTGGTGTCCCTGGTCTCCGATGCCTCAGCGCTGGGTTGGAGAGCCCACCTAGGGTGCCTCAGGACTCAAGGCCTATGGTCCCAAGAAGAGCTCTCTCTTTCCATCAATATCAGGGAAACTCGGGGTAGTCTGCCTACCCCACCAAATGTTCCTGCCCCACATTACAGATAAGGCTGTTTCGGTTCTCATGGACAATACAACTGCCATGTACTACATCAACTGTCAGGGTGGAGCACGTTCTTCCCCGCTACATCAGAAGGCAATCTGACTGTGGAAGTTCTGCATCACACTCCATTTATCTAGGAGAGGGTTACTCATCTTGATGGCAACTAGAAAGGCCACTTTCATGGAAAGGTGTAGTAGAGAACACATAGCCAAAGGTTTGAATAGGGCAGTTGTGAGGAATCAAAGCACTAAAGTGAGGTCCCACAGGGGCGTTGGGGTTCTGGATCTGGGTAGAGGTTGCGCACTCCCTGGAGAAATCTTTTGGTAATTGGGTAAGCAAAGACTGAAACACCGTCCACTTTGTCATGGAATATTGTAATGGCAGCCAGATGTGCTCATACTGAACTCATTAAAAGGCCAGATTTCTTAAGGTAAAGCATGTAGTCCAGGACCAATGGTATGGTTGAGGTGATGGCCTCAATTTGTTTGTTTAGGCACCTCATGTGGAATCTCTTTCATTTGTGAGGTACATAACTTGTGTAGTGGGCCGCCTGTCGTTTAGCAAGATGTCTTCAATGTCCTCCGAACAAGTTACCTCCTCGCCTTGGAACCACTGAGGAGCCAGGCTCTGAGATGGAGCGACTCCAAGTTTGGATGCAGAGTCTGACCTGCTTCCTGAGAAAGGAGATTTGGAAGAAGTGGGAGAAGACATGGAGGCATAAGGACATCCATTGCAGGTATGGGTACCAGGTTTGCCTGGGCCAGGCAGGTACTATCAGAATGACTTTGGCTTGATCGATCCTGATCTTATGCAAGACGCTGGACAGCAATGGGGTGGGAGTGATGGCATACAGGAAGGGTGTATCCTATAGGATGAAAAATGCTCCACCTCTGGATCTTGGCTCCAGACCCACTCCAGAGCAAAAATTTGGGCATTTGCTGTTCTGTTTTGTGGTGAATAAGTCTAGCATGGGAAACCCCCATAGTTGAAAAATGCTCTGGATCACACAGGTGTTGATTTCCCACTAGTGATCGTTAGAGAACCTTGGACTTAATGCCTCAGCTGTGACCTTCTGAGACTTCAGCAGGTAGATGGCGGATATGGTGATGCTGTGTTGGATGCACCATGTCCAGAGCTTTGACCTCCCTACATAGTGAGGAACCGAGGTCACACTCCCTGTTTGCTTATGTGGAACATTTAGGCCACACTGTACGTCACAATCTGTAGGTTTCTGTTTTTGATCAGAGGCATGAAATGTGGACAGGCATTGCAAACTGCGAGCAGTTCAAGTACACTGATGTGGAGTGTTGATTTGGAAAGAGACCATCTTACCTGTACTATAAGGTTGCCTAAGTGGGCACGCCATCCCAGTAGAGGCATCTGTTGTGGTTACCATTTCGGGAGGAAGCTGTAGGAAAGGGACGCCTACGGAGATGTTGCACAGGTGATTCCACCATTGTAGTGAGGCCTTGACCTTTACTGGCATGCTTAGAAGTTTGTTCAAACTGCATTTCTGTGGGGTGTTCACTTTCTTGAGCCAACCCTGCAAGCAGTGCATGTGCACCCTGGTGTGTTTCACCACGTATGTGGTCGACACCATGTGACCTTGTAGTTGGAGGCAGGCTCTGGTGGATATCTGTGGGCTGTGCACTAAGGTATTGATGAGGTTCATTAGAGTGGCGAATCTCTGAGGAGGTAATGATGCTGTTGCTTCTAGAGAATTTAGATGGGCGCCGATTAAGTCCAGTTTCTGACTGGCATTAGTGTGGACTGTTGGAAGTTTATTAGTAGACTGAGACTTGTGAAGAGTGACATTGTCTGTTGCACGACTGTGATGGCTTCTTCCTAAATGAGAGTCTTGATCAGACAATTGTTTAAGTAGGGGGTATATTGTGACCCCATGCTTGCAAAGGAGGGTTGCTGCCACAGCAAGGACATTGGAAAATACCCAGGAGGCTGTGGAAAGGCCAAAGGGTAGTACCGTATATTGGAAATGATTCTGTCCCTGTATGAATTGAAGAAATTTCCTGTGCGTTGGACGTATAGCAATGTGAAAGTGTGTGTCTTGAAGGTCAAGGGCTGCAAATCAATCCCCTTGTTCCAGCGCTGGAATGATTGTAGGTAACATAACCATCCTGAATCGTGTGTTCTGACGAATTTGTTTAGCTTTCTGAGATCAAGGATGGGTGACACCATCCTCCAGATATCTTCTGGGTTAAAAAAAAAAGGGGGGGGAGAATAGAAGCCCTTCCCTCTGAT
Source organism: Caretta caretta (assembly GCF_965140235.1). Lineage (NCBI taxonomy): Eukaryota > Metazoa > Chordata > Testudines > Cheloniidae > Caretta > Caretta caretta. The sequence goes on along the minus strand of NC_134212.1, from coordinate 54,247,176 downwards.
GTACCAAAACTGGCTTTAGCACCTACAGGTGTAGATGATATTCTACTTCCTGTCTCAGGAGGGGTTCACGAGGGGTCCCTGAAGAGGGACGGCATAGCTGATTTTGATGATTTCCAATTCCTGTCTGTCAGAAGTGATAGTTTGCCAAGTTGGATAGAACGCTTTAGACAGTTAGTAAAAGGATGATTGGTTGGAAGTGGTGTTGGCAGCAAAAGTTGTGGGAGGTTTGTCAAGCACTGGACAAAACCTTCAAATCTGCTGTTTAGATGTTGATTGTTGGGATGTGGTGGATTGGGAAGAGTTTGATCTGCATCTGGTCGGTCTCTGCCTATGTCTCTGGTTAGCGTATTGTCTCAGTTGCTCTGTGTATGGGGCCTGTCTGGGACGCTATAATGTATAATACCTGCCTTGTTGTTTGTTTTGTTGCAGGTATATAAATATTAAGATCTGAGAGTGGTCCTTGAATCTTCCAATCTTCTACCCATTCCCCGGATTGAACAGAATGCATGGCATTTCCTGTTCTGACGGAACGCGAACAAGTCCACCTGGGGAGTCCCCCACCACTGGAAGATTACTCCGACAGCCTCTGGATGGAGCGACCACTCGTGGCAAGATGAGAAGATTCTGCTGAGGTGATCTGCTAACACATTCCTCGCCCCAGGCAGATGTGTGGCTACCAGGTGGATGGCATGCTGCACACAAGTCCCAAAGGCTGAAAACTTCTTGGTAAAGGGCCAACAACCTGGCTTGGTCCTGCCTGTTGATATAATACATTGCGGTGGTATTGTCTGTCAGGACCTGCACCACCATGCCCTTCAGGTGGGACAGGAACATCTCTCAGTCGAGGCAAACCGCTTCAAGCTCCCTGACATTTACGTGATGGTTCCTGAAAATGCACCTCCAGAAGGAAGGCTGTGGTTTGAGCGAAGTCGAGAGCCGCCCCAATTAACTCTATTCATTGCACCAGCCATAAGGTCAAATTTTTAGTTTACCAACAGGCCCAGGTCATGGCAGGTGGAACGTACCAGATCGAGGCTCCACTGCACCAGTTCCTGAGATCTGCCCTTGATGAGCCATGGCGTGCGTATACAAGACCACTGCCTGATCCGGGGAGGAGGACGACTACTGAATTACCAGGGGAGGCCCCAAGAAATCATTCCTCATGGGGGAAGAGGGTTTCGGGGTGGGCGCTTACTCCTCTACCCTGGCCTTCGAGTGCACCTCGCATACTGTGCTCGGTGCTGCCGGTTGCTGCTCTGAGGCGGTGGCAGAGGAGTGGATTGGAGGCATCGGCATCACAGGCACGCCCCACGCGCCCCCATAGGGCTACTGCGCCAGCCACTAGCCTCGCTGCCATGATGGCATCACGGAGGTCGACGCAGCCTCAGGTGCCCAATTGCGCCAATGCTGTCACAGTGAAGGGCTGAATTCCCTTTCCATACTGGAGAAATCACCTTCCGGTGACCACAGAGAGGACGTAGAAGATTGCGTCTGATGGCTAACCATTGCCACGGGAGACCGGTGCCTCGAGTAGATGGATTAGGGACAGGGAGCTCAGTACCATGACGCAGACCGCTCCCATGGTCTACGAAACTGAGATCTGTGCCGAGCAGACAGCCAGTGGAAGGATGATCGGTGCCTTCCTCTAGGTGACCCACGTTGAGAGGGCAGAGACTGCGACAAGAGTGAGACAAGCCAGTGATCTAGGACATCCTGTAGAAGATGGAGACCTGGGGCGTGGAGATGGAAAACGCTGTCTCTATTCCGGAGACCAGCATCATTTGCCTACCCTCAGAGGGGTCTTTACCACTGGCTTGCCTTCACTGTAAGCCTTTGCCATGACCTACGACACGTGGGGCTGGCAGCACTGGTAGAGGCCTCTGCTCTCTGGGCGCCGGGAAAGCCTGTGAAGGCATAGTCCCCGTCACCAATCTGGGTCTCCTAGCACTTTCTGGAGTCAGTGGCGGATGCCTTGGGGAGCGAGGGGGCCCCATTGGGGGTGGAGGGGAGAGGAGGGAGGTCCCTGTGTGGCTCCGGTGTGGGCTGTCGGCCCAAATTGGGTCCTTCGCCCTTCTTGCTCAGTGCTGGGGCATCACCCTTCTTTGAGCTCCTCTCAGACACCAGTGGTGTCGGATGGAGCCCGGTGCCGGGGTGCGCTGAGGTGCTCAGGGCAGAGTCTAGACAAGAAGGCTCGAATGCCGGGTGGGGAGCAGCCTAGATGAGGAGGGTCCTCAAACAGATGTCTCGCTCTCTCTCAGTTCTGGGACAAAAGTTCTTACAGATGCAACACTTACAGATGCTTCACATGTGTGATTCCCTCAAGCCTTTGAGGCAGCTGCTTGGGGGTCACTGTCAGAGCAGGGCTTAAAACCTTGAGACTGAGGCATGCCCTGCTTGGGGCAAAGTCCCCACTGGGACTCTCTATAACTAGACTACTTAACAACTACTTACTAATTACAAACTATTTACAAGGCCCTAAGGCTCGAAGACTGGAGTAGAAGAACCACTAATCCTTGCTATGCAAGGGAAAGGCGCTTTAACTGACCACCATGGGAGGTGAGAAGGAACTGATGCATGAGCGCAGCACTCAAGAGGGCACCGCAGCTGACCCTACGGATACTGCGAAGGCAAAAAATCTCCAACAGCCGTGCACGTGTGCGCATGCACACCTAGAATGGAATTGACATGAGCGAACACTTGAAGAAAAACTGTTTATTCCTGGCTTTTTAACACACTTTGCTATGTTGGTTCTTATGCCTTCCCCAAGGAAGTGTCAATTGTCTTTACTTGTTGATTAGTTCTAGGTGGCCAAAACATCCACTGGAGTACAAGTTGGGGCTCTACTCATTTCACTTGTGACCTGAAACAGAATTTGAACTCAGGCCTCCACTGGTAAAAAGCTAGTGCCCCTGCACCATAAAGGGAATGCTCCTCAGACTTCTCCATTAAGAATGTCTGATAATAATGTAATTGGATCTTTGGTAATGTGCTTTTTTTTGTGCGGGGGGGAGGGGAAGGTAAGAGGAGGACTTACGGAGGGAGTGAACAGTATTTTACCTTGATCTTTCACCAGAAAATTGGTAGTAACGAGGGGTGGGACCTGCCCTCTAACTCCAGTGATGAATGGCTCTGATCCGCGGTTATTTCTGTCATCTTCAATTACTTGGATCTAGAATGGAAAGCAGCATGTTAGTCACAGCAGGCTCCATTTCATGGAGGGGGAACACAGAATCTGGAGTTACAGAGCAATCAGACAGGGATTGGGACAAACATTACTAGCTCTAAGAATTGAGAAGCCTAGACCTAGTTTAAGCTTTACCAAGCAGTCAACTCTTATGGTTTCGGAATTGGGAATAAAACAAGAGATGGGTTTATTTCAACAACCACCACCACCACAAAAAAAAAAAAAAAAAGCCACCACATTTTAACCCCCTTCCCAGTTTTCTATTGTTTTAATTATTTTGAAGATTGACATGTTTTACATTTTAAGATCTGATCTGGACTCACAAAGCAAAATTTGGCCCAAGAAAATACTTTCTAACAGTATTCTGCTCTTTACTGCTCCCCAGTATGCTCTGTTGCAACTACAGTCACAGACAGATCTCTCTGGCAGCTTTGTTATAATTTCCAAATATCTTTCAGCTTGCACTTCCTTTTTTGCCTGCCTTTTCTTTCTGAGCTGTTAAGTTCCCAGTATTTTCACAAAGTGAAGCTATTCCACTGTATATCTGATTAGACTGTGACCAAAAGTAATATGAAAACTCAGAAGGAATTTGATCACTTCTACACAGTGCTCTCACTAGTTCATACTTTGAGCTTTTGGGACCGAGGCCAGTCTGCAACTCAGACTGTTACAGATCATTCAAGCTGAGCTCGACAGGATGGTAACAGTGTTAAATCCACTAATTACCGGGACAAACTTGTTTAAAAGAATACATCTAATTAGAGATTATGCATTATGAAGTTCAACAGCACTTTTGGATTAAAAGTATCCAATGAATTCTGCCACAGAATGGGAGACTATAGAAAGAGAATTGAGCCCTTTTAACTACCTTTTCAGTACCAATGCCAAATCCATTTTAAGCATTAATCTAGCACTGATCATACTGAACAATCCAATGCCCGCAAATTATATCCCCCAATTTGCAACCTATTTTAACATGCAGAGTGTTACACAGGAGAGTTCTTGTTACCCTTACACAGTACATGTTCTAAACTGTGCAAGTGGAATGCTCAACCACAGAATCAGACTGTGACCATTCCAGGAAAAATCTCTTCTCAAAACTCTACAGATTAACTGAAGTTGGTGTCATCACTGATTAGATACGAGTCATGTGACCAACTTTAGCCAATCACCAGTAAAACAGAAATGATATTGGGGTAATAGAAAATCTAATCCACCATTTTCCTCCAATCCAAAGGTAAATACTTTTCATTTTAAAAAGATTCTCAAGGCACATTTCTAATTTACAAATGTAACATTTTAATTTTTAACAGTGGCGTAGGATCACAGATAATGAAAGAATGTTTATAGCTCCCCATGCCTCAGAGAAAGTCTGCTAAGGGACTCAGACAAGGAATTAATGTCAAAACAAAATGGTTACTTCAAAAGTGAGACAATACATCAAACATTAGCCCAGTATTGGCACCTCAAGAATAAACAGTAATCAAATTCAATTTACACAGGTGGAAAAGACTTCCACTAAGGAACAAACTGTGTGTACTTGTAATGCATATGGTATGCAGAGAGAGTATGTGTAACTACTCATACTGCATTTTTTGTTTCAGAGTAACAGCCGTGTTAGTCTGTATTCGCAAAAAGAAAAGGAGTACTTGTGGCACCTTAGAGACTAACCAATTTATTCGAGCATGAGCTTTCGTGAGCTACATGTAGGTAGGTATTTTGCTTTTAAAGGTCAGGCAGACAATGTGGAGGGGAGACATTCTTCATAATCTGCTTCCAAAGTGCTGTCCACTTTCTATTGCCCCTTATTTCATGACCAGTCCCCATGTGGTGTTTATTTTATTCATTTTGATGAGGTAAGCAGAAAGGGATGGGAAAGAAGGATAAAAGATTAACACTGAAGGGTTAGTAAGGTGAAGCTTATGCCGCAAGCATGCACAGGTGGTCACCAACACAGATGATAGAAGACAGACACCGCACTTACTGGGCTAGGAATTGCATCTGGGTCTATTCTGTGCCTGGGTTTCTGCTGGGGTGGCAGCTCACTGAGATGCTTTTTTTTTTTTTTTTTTTAAAGTAACAGAGTGCCACAAAAAGAAAAACAAAGAAAGAGTAATAAAACAAAAAGTAACAGTGTTACTTCTCTCTGCCCGAATTTATAGCACTGGAGTTAGATATATACATTTGTACAATCATGCAACAAGAGGAAAAGAACACATCTGCTTCCATACTACACATTAATCCCAGAATCTGTCTTGCCATTGAACTGTTCTTGGGTTCTGAGCATTATGTTGGCAGAGATAATGGCTCACATGCTTGTTTTGTTAGAATTTGGGGATTTGCGCTTTAAGAACATGCTGCAATGGAGCATGCAATCTCTGTTTCTTGAGATTTAATTTAGTGAAAGAGAAGCAAGCAAAGGTATTAAAATGCCCCCATTCCTTCCAAAAAGCAAGTCCTAAAACACACACAAACATCAAATCGAAAACCAGAAAAGCCTAGGACTTCAATACCGTTAGCTAGATCAGGTGGTAAAGCCGGATTAAAGCCAGGTATAAAATTTAAGAAGTGACTAAAATCACTGCCCTAAAAAAGTTTGTCAGCATCAGAAGCAATTGTGGTCTTTGGAAACACCAACTCAGCAGAATCAGGAAGAGTGGAGGACGAGCCTAAGAGGCTAGTGGTAGGAATTACGAGGGACTGTCATTTCACACTGTTGCTTGTCTGCACTCCCCTGCCTGCTTTTTGGAACCTCCCTTCTGCAGAGGATTAAAATTTGAGAAATAGCTCATCCTTCAACTACCAGTGTCTCCCACGATTCTGCATAGAACGTTCTTGGCAACAGAGTTAACTAGCTGCTTTGAAGTTACATCTAGCGGAACAGGAAAGACGACACATTTATGGCCCATACGTTAAACAAAATATCAGCAGAGCTGGATTAACTGCTATGGTGTTATATATTCAATCAGTTCCTGTCATGATTGAGTAATAGTACACCTATAACGAATGGCCCACCATACTATAAACAAGCTCTTCAGGCCTCCTCAAATTGAGCGTTCATTGGTTTCTAACTCAATTGTTTATATCCTTCTTAGAAGCTGGATAATCTCAATGTCAGATAAAATTAATGCAGTTTTGGGACCTGTGTCAGTCAGTCAACTGTTTCAGACAGAGAACTTATTTTGTCCTATCAGTGAAGTGGGAGGTTTTCAAAATTCAGGTGACCATCCCCACAGGACATCTGATCATTTTTAAGGCAGGTCATGTGTTGTGCCTAAACCAGCAGATGTAGACCCTTTCGAAAAGCAACTAACAAACATCAGCACACAATGATCAAATTCTGTCCGGGGGAGTGACAATATGCACTACTTTGATAAATCAATGTGCACTTGAAATACCCCCATACTTCTGCTTTTGGGTCTGAGGCAGGTAAGTATCCCATTTTTACAGACAGAGAAACAAAGGGAGAGAGAGGCTCAGTAATGTGTTCAAGACCACACACGGAATCAATGACAGAGTTGGGAAGGGAACTCAGATGGCCTACACCCAGTTCCATGCTCTAATCACTAGATAATACTGTTTCTGGTAAATCAGAGGTTATATTCCCAGAACCTCCATTCATGGGCAGAAGTATGAAGAACAAAGCCAACAGATAGAGCATTGGGACCAGTTTTTGGCACCCGTCAGTTTGATTTATAAGAAGATGTTTTATGTGGAAGTTCACGTTGGTGAGAACTGAATTAACTTACAGGGCTAGGAATGGAGTCCGGATCCAAGCGTTTTGGCGGGGGAGGTGGTGCAGGTTGACTCCCATAATTTGATGTTCCTGGATAAGCACCGCCATAGTTTGATTGTGGGCCCCTAACCTGTCCAAAGGAACCTGAAAATGAGACAACAGAATGAAAGCATAACTAATTGTTCTGTATTTGTACAGCGCCTTGCACAACGGGGTCCTGGGTCTATTACTAGGGCTCCCTGGAGCTACTTTAATACAAATACTACTAAACACTTCCTTTCTTAACCAGTTATTCTAGTCACCTTAATCCAAAAATGGACAGCTACCTGCCCTTTAAGTAATTAGGATTGAAGAGATTTACCCAAATTCTTCAATTGTAACCTGTCTCTCTATCAGAGTAGTCCAGATTTAATGGTGATTTAAGTAATCCATTTTTGGAACCTGTTTCAGAAATGGGAAGAACTGGTCCTTTAAGACAGTAGGCAATGGGTTAGATCTGCATTAAAGCCTCTATGAAAACACAGGCTATGCTGCAGATCTGGCTAATATAAACTATGACCAAAGCAGTCCAGTACCCCATACTGCACCAACAAAATAAAGAAATACTGATAGAAGCGTGTCAGACAGCTTTTGTGTTGCCCGAGATTAGCACAGATTAAAATTCTGCTATTCTAATTTGTTTAGTTTTTAAATTGCATATATTTATTTCATTTTGCTTTATACTTCATTAATGGAAATTCCTGGGGTGGTACACGGTTGTTTCGGCTGCAAAAGACACAGAAGGCAGTATATAGGTAGATAGCTAAGTACCTGCTACTGTTCTCTTACAAAATGGATAGTTCTGCCCAGCAGTGTCTTAAACACTTAGGCCATGTCTATACTACCACTTCCATTGGCAAAATTTAGGTCCCTTGGGAATCTTGAAAAAACTAACCCCTTGAACGACATGTTTCACCAGCATAAGCGGTAGTGTGCACAGCGCTATGTTGGTGGGCAAGCTTCACCCGCTGACAAAGCTACTGCCGCTTGTTGGGGGTGGTTTTATTATGCTGATGGCAGAGCTCTCTCCTGTCAGCATAGAGGTGCTAGACAACTGATCTTATGGCGGCACAGCTGCATCAATACAGCTGTGCCCGCTGTAAGCTCACTAGTGTAGACATAACCTAAGTGACATGGCCAATAACAAAAACTACACTGGGCAGATAGCTTTTAAGAAGTAGGTAATTCACCTAGCCAATTGTAAAATGCTGCAGGGAACTTCTTCCTGATCCTTGCAGCTAGTTATCAACATTAATGGTCACAACCATTCAGCGCTTTCATTCAACAGAAAATGTAATAGATATTAACAAAAAGAAAAGGAGTACTTGTGGCACCTTAGAGACTAACCAATTTATCATGCTCAAATAAATTGGTTAGTCTCTAAGGTGCCACAAGTACTCCTTTTCTTTTTGCGAATACAAACTAACACGGCTGTTTCTATTGACAGGTTTCAGAGTAACAGCCGTGTTAGTCTGTATTCGCAAAAAGAAAAGGAGTACTTGTGGCACCTTAGAGACTAACCAATTTATTTGAGCATGATAAATTGGTTAGTCTCTAAGGTGCCACAAGTACTCCTTTTCTTTTTGCAAATACAGACTAACACGACTGTTACTCTGAAACCTGTCAATAGATATTAATTCATCCTCAACACCCCTTCAAAGGGAGAAAAATTCAAAGGGATAAAGTAACCTGATCAAAAAGAGAACTTCAGTCAGGGTTAGAACTCACGTGTGCCTCGCTCTAAACCCCCTGATCAGCAACTATACCACTCTACAATGCAGTGATCAACAGCAGACAACATAACAGGATGAGAACTGTAGATCTTATGTTAAATACTTCTATTCATACGTACTAAATTTACTGCTCTTTAGTTCACTAAGGCAGACAAATCAAGGCATAAGGAGATGGAAGAAGGAAGCGTCAGAAGGAGGGAGAGTAGCAATCCATTCTCAACATGTTACAATACTTCCATAAACATGCAGGGTGTGCACATTTTAATCCCCAAGCACCGATATTTAATTTTTGTAAATCCTCTACTTCTGAATATAGGAGAAAGCAAATGTCAACTTTACCAACCAAAGCTCAACATACTTAATTCGAATTGCAAACTCTTCAGGGCAGGGGACCATATTTTATTCTTGTAAAGAACAATGCAAACATATGGTGCTAAACAGTTAGAAATACTTTTGTACCAATGCAAGCCAAAATAATTTTTTTCTAATTCAGCTTAACTCAGTTAGCATCTACATTGACCAAGAAGCATGGAGTAAACACTAAATCTCCATTAGGGATACATCCACCAGAGGTGATCTCAGAACTCTCCTCTAAACTCTGAACAAGCTAAAGGGAACACTAGTGAAAAAAATGCAGCCAAGAGACCACACAGACACAAATCAGGAACCAGACCACTCTTGCACCTAACTCAGACTATAAGTCCATACTCTCCTGCAGTGCAAAGAGATCATAGAAGATTAGGGTTGGAAGAAACCTCGGGAGGTCATTCAGTCTAACCCCCTGCTCAAAGCAGGATCAACACCAATTAAATCATCCCAGCCAGAGCTCTGTCAAGCAGGGCCTTAAAACCCTCTAAGGATGGAGATTCCACCACCTCCCTAGGTAACCCATTCCAGTGCTTCACCACCCTCCTAGCGAAACAGTGCCCCCTAATATCCAACCTACACCTCCCCTACTGCAACTTGAGACCACTGCTCCCTGTTCTGTCATCTGCCACCACTGAGAACAGCTGAACTCCATCCTCTTTGGAACCCCTCTTCAGGTACTTGAAGGGTACTATCAAATCCCCCCCACACTCTTCTCTTCTGCAGACTAAACAAGCCCAGTTCCCTCAGCCTCTCCTGGTAAGTCACATTCCCTAGCCCTTAATCATTTTTGTTGCCCTCTGCTGGACTCTCTCCAGTTTGTCCACATCCTTTCTGTAGTTCTGAGGGGCCCAAAACTGGACACAATACTCCAGATATGGCCTCACCAGTGCCGAATAGAGGGGAATAATCACTTCCCTCGATCTGCTGGCAACGCTCCTCCTAATGCAGCCCAATATGCCATTAGCTTTCTTGGCAACAAGGACACACTGTTGACTCATATCCAGCCTCTCGTCCACTGTAATCCCCCGGTCCTTTTTTGCAGAACTGTCGCTTAGCCATTCGGTCCCCAGCCTGTAGCAGTGCATGGGATTCTTCCTTCCTAAGAGCAGGAATCTGCACTTGTCCTTGTTGAACCTCATCAGATTTCTTTTGGCCCAATCCTCCAATTCGTCTAGGTCACTCTGGACCCTATCCATACCCTCCAGCGTATCTACCTCTCCCTCCAGCTTAGTGTCATCCACAAACTTGTTGAGGGTGCAATCCATCCCATCGTCCAGATCATTAATGAAGATGTTGAACAAAACCGGCCCCAGGACCGACCCCTGAGGCACTCCGCTTGATACCGGTTGCCAACTAGACATTGAGCCATTGATCACTACCCGTTGAGCCCGACAATCTAGACAGCTTTCTATCCACCTTCTAGTCCATTCATCCAATCCATACTTCTTTAACTTGCTGGCAAGAATATGGTGGGAGACCATATCAAAAGCTTTGCTAAAGTCAAGATATATCCCATCCACCACTTTCCCCATATCCACAGAGCTGGTCATCTCATTATAGAAGGCCATCAGGCTGGTCAGGCATGACTCGCCCTTGGTGAATCCATGCTGACTAGTCCTGATTACCTTCCTCTCCTCCGAGTGCTTCAAAATGGATTCCTTGAGGACCTGCTCCATGATTTTTCCAGGGACTGAGGTGAGACTAACCGGTCTATAGATCCCCAGATTCTCCTTCTCTTTTTTAAAGATGGGCACCATGTTTGCCTTTTTCCAATTGTGCGGGATCTCCCCCCGTCGCCATGAGTTTTCAAATATAATGGCCAATGGCTCTGCAATCACATCAGCCAACTCCCTCAGCACCCTTGGATTCATTAATCTGGACCCATGGACTTGTGCATGTCTAGCTTTTCTAAATAGTACTTAACCTGTTCTTTCACCACTGAGAGCTGCTCACTTTCTCCCCATACTGTGCTGCCCAGCGGAGCAGTCTGAGAGCCGACCTTGTCTGTGAAGACTGAGGCAAAAAAAGCATTGAGTACTTCAGCTTTTTCCACATTATCTGTCACTAGGTTGCCTCCCCCATTCAGTAAGGGTTCCACACTTTCCCTGATCATCTTGTTGCTAACATACCTGTAGAAATCTTTCTTGTTACCCTTCACATCCCTTGCTAGCTGCAACGCCAATTGTGCTTTGGCCTGCCTGATTATACCCCTGCATGCTCAAGCAATATTTTTATACTCCTCTCTAGTCATCTGTCCAAGTTTCCACTTCTTGTAAGCTTCCTTTTTGTGTTTAAGCTCACCAAAGATCCTGCCTTGTGTGTACCTAATGCATTTGGAAGAAAGACATTCTCTTCCTTCAATAGGACAGGGAAATACTGGAATCTTCAATTACTGCCACAGTCCTGGATGACTGCGACTCAGTAACCAATACTACTGGTTCACTCAGACTGCACATTACCTTATATCAAGTACAGAAGGAGCAACGGGATGACTTACCATTCTGCTGCACTTGGTATCCTGACTGGGAAGGATGTGTGAGAGGAGGTGGTCCCTGGAGGCCCGTCATTGCAGGCCCAGACATGGCTGGATGAGGTGGTGGTGAGGACACATGATTAGGCTGGGATGTTGGTAATCCAGTTAGAGCATGTCCAGGCAACTGTGAGCCTTGCATTGTTGAAGGTCTTGGGGCCCCAGTGGTAGGAGGGTAACTGGAAGGTCCAATCCCTGTGGAGCAGGGAGGTGGGACAAAACCAGGGGCTTGAGGGAGGCGCTGGGCTGACAGTGGCGGACCAGAAAAAGCAGGTTGTGCCAGGGAAAGACCCTGAGACAGGCTGGTAGGAGGTAATACATGGGTCATGGTAACAGGAGGGGGTCCTTGGCTTGGAGAGTAAGATGTGTAGAGACCAGATCCTGTCACAGTAAAGCTTCCTGAGGCTGGAGGAACTGATGTTGGGGGACCTGACGAGCAGAAAAGTTATTGCCATTATTTGCTTTCACACAAACAAAAACCACCTGAGTTAAGAGAGCACAAACAAAATCCATGCCCTCTAACCTACCTTGATCTCTACCTTAAATCCAGACAAAACCCCGCAATGAAAGCCCTTCTGAAACTGGAGTCGCAGAGGCTGAGGAAGATGAAGTTCCTAAAGAGGTCCTGAATCATGATCACTCCCCCTCCCCGAAAAGGATCTTTGATTCCAGGAACATTTGTAATTCATTTCATGCTGTTTAACATTGTGAGTCTTTTCATTAACGTGAAGGCCATTATGCAGTGGCCAAGGCCAGATTGAAAAGCTACAGTGAACTTTATCTCCTACCATTGATCCTTCTCCTTGTAAGGCTATGTTTACATAACGGGCCTTACAGCTGTAAAGTCTCCCATGTAGCCGTTCTTTGCCAGCAGGAGAAAGCTCTCCTACCAGCATAATTAAACCACTCCTAACAAGTGGTGTTAGCTATGTCAGCAGGAGAGCCTCTCCTGCTGACACAGTATTATCCACACCAGTACTTTTGTTGGTGAAACTTATGTCGGTCGCGGAGTGTTTTTTTCAAAGCCTGACCGACAAAAGTGCTAGTGTACATGAAGCCTAACAATGCAAGACAGACGATAGCCTTAATGCAAATTTCCTGTCTTTTTTCTGTGTACCAAAATATGTTACTATCTAAAGGTAATTACACCATACTATTTATAGTGGGAAATTTGAGAAAGATATTTCCTTAAGTGTGTACAGTAGAATTTGTATACTTAAATCCCACTTGTTTTTCTCCTAACAATATGAAGTGTGATTACGCTATATTACAGAATAGGCTTAGCAAAATTAAGTGTGTTAACTAAAACAATTCAAGTGCAATAAAAATGTTTACACGCAGAGAAGACCTAGTTTTACTGCAATCTCCAACCTTCTGTATAAAGGCAATGTCTTGCCAACTACAGGAATGACAACAGAAAAAAGAGTGCCTGGCTTCAACGTTTTCTGCTGTAGAAGTCTTCTGATGTCAATTTAGTTTACAAAGCCCCATGAAACCCTTCAGTGCAGGACAATACAGTCTTTCATCCACTTATTGTTCACACAAGTTCAGCACTTTGTCCCTTTGGTAGCTCCAACAGGCTTTTCCCCCCCTCCTTTTTTAGACCAGGCTCCTGCCCAGCATCAAAGTATGTAGAATCTGCAACACCTGGCTGAGAAAATGGTCTATTTCTGCAGTTCACATCCAGCTAGTGCAGCTGAACAGTAGAACCAGTTACACTTTTCTTCCTCGGTTCCTGCAATCTGTTCCCAGGATCACCATATGTAACAGGCTCAGTGCTAAGCTTTCTCAAGTAACTGCCTATGACTATAAGATCTACCTGTATACTACCATGACACAATGTCCAGAAAACACTATCTCTTACTGGAAGAGGGTCACTGCCATATGAAAATGGCTCCACTACCAAAATACGAACACAGAAAGAAAGCAATTATACATACACAACCCTGTGTGCCATAACAACTCACCATAGCCCAGTCCAGCTGGGGGAGGAGCCGAGGCTGAACTGCCTATCTGCATTCCTGCCATGTGATTGGTCAGTTGCTGCGCGCTGGTTGGGGGAGAGCCATATTGCTGGAAGGTAGCTGGTTGGCTAACAGCTGTGGGTCCAGTGCCTGGTATGAATGGCTGAGATGCAGAGGGCCTGTGAGGGGAGAGAAGGAAAGAATACAAATGTTATTAAGAGTGCCCTGTTATGTGAGGAATTACAGTTTTCCATGCTTTACAAACCACTTGAGTGTTCCACCACACCTTCTTGGTTTCAAGTTCTCACAAAACCCAAGAATTAAGCAGTACATGAAGTCTGAAACACAATCACAGTTTCTGCACATCTTTCAATATTCTGTAACACTTCTGCTATCAGAAATCCTGTGTTTCTTACAATATAAATACTCTTATAGATTCACCTCACCAAACACTGTGCTTTTGTTTTTTCCCATGTTAGGCACAGCACTGTCCTAGAAGTACTGCTGCAATCTACTGGCATAGTAGCAGTGCTTTGCATTGCCAAGTGGGAGACCTACCTTGTACTTCTCAGTCTCACCCCACAGTTAGTTTGAGGCTGGAAGAGCTGTCAAGCTAGGATGGGTCAGCCATTTTGGAGAGCGAGTGGGAAAAGGAAGTGCTTAAGTGTCAATCAATGGAGACTATTACAGCCAATTAAAAGAAATGCTGTCTGACTCCAAAAATGATCTATGCCCAGCCATCCTCTAAAACCTACTGGCATGACAGGGGGGCCCTTGGATGGAGAATCCTCAGAGTTCCAAAGGAACACAAAGAAGCCAGAAGGGCATCGCATAGAGCACCATGCCCCCCCCAGGGGCCACAGGGGCACATTGTCTCCTTCCAGGAGCGGCATGGGGCCACAACAAGCAGGGAGCCTGCCTTAGCCTTGCTACGCCACAGACCAGGAGCCACCCATAATAAGTGCCACCCAGCAGGAGGCCACACCCCAACCCCCAGCGTCCTCCTGAAGCCAGCACCCAAACCCCTGCTGTGCCGCGTGCCCCAAGCCCCAGCCCTGAGCCCCCTCCCAGAGCCAGCAGCCCCCTCCCACACTGCAAACCCCTCTGCCCCAGCCCAGAGCCTGCACCCCTCCCTCTACCCCAGCCCGGTGAAAGTGAGGGAGGATGGGTGGAGGAGAGCGAGGGGGAGGGGGCAGGAAATGGAGTGAGCAGGGCTTCAGGGAAGGGGCGGGGTAGATCCTGGGTTGCCCTTAAATTCAAAAAGTGATCTTGGGCATAAAAAGGTTGGAGACTACTGTTTTAATAAAATAAGGGGGGGGGGGCGCGCTGGGGGGAAGAGAAGAGGAGTTACGCCCTAAGCTCAGTGACTCAAATTTGGTTTGTTCAAAGTTTGGACTCCTTCCTACTCACCTGTATTTTAAGCATATGAAATTCTGTAAATATGGTCTGCACCCAGGTGTCAATGTTCTCACCTAAAAAACCCAAAGACAACAGCCCTGCACTCATGAGCAACCCTGACATAGGTAACAAGAACAGAATGTTTCAGGAAGTAACATTACAGTTGCAAGCTCATGAGATATTCTATAGGAATAAAAAAATTTTTCTTTTTAAAAAAAGGTTTCTAGCCTGATTTTCAAAGTGGCTGAGAACTCCCCGGCCACACTGATGCCAAAGAAACTGGGAATGCTCAGAACCTCTGAGAAGTCTGCTCATTGAGTTTCACTGATGTTTTGGTTGTATTCCTTTCCCTTTACATTGTTTCACAAGTGGCAGTAAGACAAAAAAAATCTGAAGCCACTTCAAAACCTCTTTGCTACCTAAAGCACAAGTTAAGAGACCATAAGTATTTTTGCCCTTCTTTGGAGGGTGGGGGGTGAGGGAAAGGTGTGGGGGAGGGTAGGAAAGTAGTACGGTGCTCTAGTAGCTTGATAGATTTAAGGTGTCTGAAGCCTTTCCTATGACTTCCTCTTCTCATAAGTACCTTTGCATCTGGACTGCTGAAGTTGCAATCCCATTCTGCACATCTCCTTGCCCAAACTGACTATACACTGGCTGGCCAGCAGGAACAGGTGCTCCAGAGGTTGGTGGAGGCGCTCTTAATGTACCTAGGGATACACAGAGAAATATTAATTGCATAGATTACCTCATAGAAATTTACCAGCACTGACCAGGTACCCACAAAACTAAGGGAAACAAGAGGAGATTAATGATTTGTGAACAAAAGGTGGCATCTACACTGACCTTTCACCATTGCTGAAGCATCAGTGCAGCTCCATTCATAGCAACAGTGAAAGACCTAGCATGAACAGGATGCCAGCACTTTTCGCCACAGTGTTGTCTACCCCAACTCAGAAAAGGTTTAGATGATATTTGGTTAAGTCTCAGCGGTGGAAGTTCACCAATGGTAGCATTGCCCAAAGAGTCAACTAAAGACAAGGCCCAAATGTCCATCATCCTTTCAGTAACAGTGGCGTGACCACCTTTATGCTAGTGGATAAATTATTTTCAAACCTAAGGAAGGGAAGTGGTCAGGTGGGACCTTATGTCAACATTGGGTCACTTTCCCTGTACACACTGGCAGATGAAAAGCATTTGCTGAAACCATTTATAAAATTGTTTCCTGGCACTATATTTTCTGTAATATAACTAGGAACAACATGTCCAAACTGAATGTTAGTAGTTAATAGACTTAGTTTCATTGCAGAATTATGTCCACACTGCAACTGAAGCAGTTTGATCTAACAAATGTAAGTTTAAGTTTGTCTTTCCTATCAGTCCCTCAACACACAGGGCAATGCCAAAGACATGCTTGCAGTGTCTACTTCCAAAATAGAACACACAAGCATAGGTTTAGTATGATGACGTTGACAAACATACTTATGGATACTCAGTAGCACAATCAAGACAACTATCCACAAAAAATGTGTATGCATTTGTATTATACATATGACTAGATGCAGATGACTTAAAACACTGAAATTACTAGATCAGATCAGACCACTGGTGGTATCCTGACAGTGGCCAGTAACAGATATTTCATAGTATGCTGCTAGTATCCCCATAATGGAGTTATGAAATAAACTGCCATAGGGGAAGCTATTTCTCAATCCCAGGAAGTTGGTTTTTGCACACAATCGAGAGGGGCTTATACTCATACATTTTATTCTGCCTATGTAAACATAGTCTTATTTTAATTTACTATGCACCTGGCCTCAGAGATAGCATGCAATAAGTTCTATGAGCTAATTATGCCTTATGTGAATAAGTTTTTCCCTTTATAAGTTTTAAAGGAGTTGCCAAAATCTCACTGAATGCCCTATTTGCCTTGCCTCAATACCAAGAACAAAGGGACATTTACATCTTTCTATACCATTTGTTTTTTAATATACCTCCAGTAAGTCATATCTCATTTGTCTCCTCTTTAAACTAAACAGTCCTAACACTTTTTAATCTTTTCTTCCTGTACAGAAGTCCCTCCAGGCCTCTAATCGTCTGAGTTGCTCATTTGAGCCCCTTCTATTTCTGCTATATCTTTTTTTTGAGATGGGTGACTATTTGCACTTAATTTCATTTAAGAAACTAAGGCATTTTTGGGGTCTCCTTCCCATAATGAAACAGTCTCCTTGCAAAACAGTTAGGAATTGTGGGATACAACCTTACTGTGGGTCTAACCCATGAATCTGAAAAGCATATCTAGACTGATTCCTAGAAGGGGATAGTGGGACTGTTTTAATGTTAGCATAGTTTAAAATGCATAAACACGTGAAATGAAGTTTTCAAATGTGATTTAACTTTGTTGACAGAACTCAGACTCTTGCAAATACATCAATGCTAGTTATGAATGCATTTCTTTGTTTCCTTGCAATTGCTCCAAGAAATCACTGGAAATATTCATTTTAAAATTGTAGTTGGTCAGTATTATCAGGAAATATTAGTGTCACTGCTAAAGCCCCTCTGTTCACCTTTATCCTCAGCTGAAGACATTTCCCTTTTGCAACATAGACCCCATTGGGGCATTTCATTTACCAGCTGCACTGTCCTGAGATAAAAGATACTGCGACAAAAATCTCAATCTCTCTTCATAGTGAAATTGTTTTAGTGGGTTCACCCAAATTTTGACCTCATAGTGCCCTAAACTAACAGGACAGACAATCGAACATAGCTGTAGTTAGGTTTAAATCAGGCAATCATCAGGAATTTCTACTAAGATTCTTTCTTTATACCCTGTATGTGTTTCTGGAGGGCTGCCAGGGAGAAGAACAGGGACAATACCATCAACCTGCAACTGGGTAGCAAAGTGCACGTTCACCACTTCCTCAAAACAAAAGGATCAGATCAAATGTGGATGTAACAGATTTCACAAAGACTCTTAGCAGAGAAACTGTTTTTTGCTGAATGGACAGCAGGACAGCAACATCACAAACACTCCCACACAGAAAACTATTTACCTATGAAGTTAGGTGCAAGAGTAGGAGTATCAGAGTTGATAGAAACAGGAGAGCCCTTCGAAGGGAACCCCAAGGAAGAAAAGTAACCTGGAAAGACAAAACACAGCAGCAAGTAAAGTCTGAGAGACAGTACTCAGAGGTAAAGTAGACGCCAGCTGAAGTCAGTTTGCTTTAGAGCAGAGAAACCCATGGAGACAGAGCCATGCTACATTTGTTATACCCCACAAATCCCGAAATATTCCCTATACTCTGCTTGCTACTCCATATTACTATGCCATTGTCTAGAAAACGTACTACCAATGGGCAACACCTAACCACTGTAGATAGTGCAAGCTTAACAAGTATTGAGCCTGGTCAACATCCAGTACTCCAGCAGCAACATGGCATTCAGAGAACTCTGTAGGACTGCTTTTCCCACGAAAAACCTTGTCAGAAAAGCAACTATATCCTATGAAACATTCATACAAGCTCAGCCCATGGCAGGTTTATTCCACATTTCACTAACAAGAACTAGCTATTGCTCAGTCAATAGTGTGACGTCATGTCTTTATCCCACTTACAGTGAAAACTAATGGCATGGCACCTCTTCTACTCTGCTACTAACTGGGACTATCGCTACCATAAAAGTCAGATCAGAAAATGGGATTTCTCCTCTAAAAGCATGGCATAGCAGCCACCTTTTTTAGATCCCTCTCCACTGTTTTTTAAATGTCGTCCCAACTGCAATTCTAAAGTTACATGGTGCTAAATTTCTGCCAGCCCCTTACGATTCTGGTCTGAACTATGGCCTCTACATCATACAGAGCAAATGAATCCTACCACCATTATGTGAGATACACCTTTGTAAGTGGTAGGGAGGAGAAGAGATGGCCAGACAGCTGGCCGAAAAAAGGAAGAACAAAAGAAGGAAGTTGGCCAGCTCCAGAAGGTGATGCAAGCAGCAGAGCAAGGGAGAAGTTGCTCCACCCCACCTCCTGAATCCTTTTAAAGTTGCCTGCATTTAAAGTAATATATATGGCTGCACATTTATCAAGTCCCTGCATGTTTATCAGACAATACCAAGAAAAAAAATTGATGAAGTACTTAACCCTTAGCTGAAATTTAGGAATATATGTCAGTAGTCTCATGTCCCTCAGACTAAGGCTCCGTTCATCTAATTTAAATTCACTATAACTTCATCTGTCCTCCCCTGATGCTGGGTTGCTTGTCTCCCTCCATTTCCCTCCCATATCTGGCAGTCATAAGAACAAATGTCCACTTCTGGCGGTTATGTTAATACTCAGAGCATCCTACATTTCTTTTCTCCTCCTCCCCAGTCATATACAAGCTTTTTAAAAGAGCTAGTCAATTTCATTCTGGTGAGAAGTGCTGGACTGATAGATTAAAGGCTTTGGTCCCCTGGAACTATCTGCACAAGTGGTACAGTACACGTGATCAGGTAATACAAGCATCCTCCACACCGTCCCACTAATATGCTTCCACTATAACCCGAGTGAACCACCTCTAAGCATGACATGGAAAGTAGGCCTCATGCCCCATTTAATCACTGGTTTTATCTTTATTGTAAAATGGTATTTTGCGATGTGGGCCTCTGTCCACTGGGAACAGGTCAGACCAAACTCATTGCACTTAGACCAATGAACCACCATCAGATATTGACACCTTTCAGTCACTATTGACCTGAGCTGGTTTTGTTCTGGTGATCTAGAGGCAGAAAGGTTCATATCCCATTGCCACCAATTTACTAAGGCATTCAGTATCTTAGATTTTTGTGAATAATATTTCATCTACATCTGTAATTGAGCAGTGTTTTATTGCTAGTGCAACCAAAACAGAACTCAGAGGAAAGAGGTAAAAATAAACAGCCACTGGTCGTGAAAAGAGAAGTATTTTCAAGCCTTACAATCACTGTAGTATCAAAGGTTTCAGAGTAGCAGCCATGTTAGTCTGTATTCACAAAAAGAAAAGGAGTATTTGTGGCACCTTAGAGACTAACCAATTTATTTGAGCATAAGCTTTCGTGAGCTACAGCTCACTTCATCGGATGCTGTAGCTCATGAAAGCTTATGCTCAAATAAATTGGTTAGTCTCTAAGGTGCCACAAATCCTCCTTTTCTTTTTATAGTATCAAACAGGAAGCCACTTGGCAGTTTCATTTCATAGACATCAAAAGGAGTGAACAGAGAATATGTTATCTTCCCCCCAACCTGAGAACTAACTTCCAGACACTGATTACAGTAAAAAGACAAACATTAAACTTTCCATAGTGGTCCCTAATGAAAATCTGAACTACTCTCACCTTAGTAGAAGTGATTCAATCATGCACACCATGTGTTACACTATTAAAAGGTGAAGGACTGAAGGTGGTCAGTGGTTGATATCATATGAGGTGCCTATGCCCAGAGTGACAGAATTTTAGCCCTAGGAGTCCAACTCTTTACAGGCATTAAAAGGTAATGTTTTCAAATTGTTTTATGAAAAGCAAATTAAAAACATTAAAATTAAGCCTCTTTTCTTATTCAGTTTCTTCTGCTCTACCATACTATATAGCAGAGTTGCTCTTTAGTTGCCTACCTGCCGACACTGAATTATTTTGTTACAACAGCATTTGTTTTGAAGATGGAGAAAAACATTAGATCTGCCTTGCAAATAGATGCAAAATAAAAGCAGATCTAATTTTGATGATCACTGACAGTATCCATTTAAATTGGTAATATCTATTTATTAGACACGTGGTGGCCACAGTAGTACCAGTCATTTCACCAACACTACCACAGAACGCATGCCCTCATCTTTCAGGAGTGAGAGTGAGCCACAGGTCTTTTCTGCAGATGAATATGGAGCTGCCTCAATCACATGGCCTGTTATCAGCCTATTACTACCCTCAATCCAACCTTAGCATGGAAACTGTCCTGTGCATTCTTGCTCCTGGACTACATGAGCGGGGAACTATAAGGTACAAGCTGCCATTGGGCCTTCTCAACACTTAATTTGTGGGCTACTAAAAAAGTTTAAGTCCTAGTGAGCTGGTCAAATGGCTTCTATGCAACCAAATGATAAGCAACACTGAGGCTGCACCACAACAAAACCCACTTTTTACCTTGACTTCTGAAGAGTTAGAATAGAGTATCGTTCATATTAAAGAGAAGTTATACCATAAAATATTCATTTAGCTAACAGTAGGCCATCAGCTCTGGAAAAGCATTCCCAATGCATTCAAACTCTCAGGCTATTAAGTTGCGAAGTCTTGATTAAGAGTACCTTGTGAAGGGGCTGGCTGCTGATATCCTGGCAGCGGACCATTATAAGCTCCATACTGAGAATGATGAACTCCAGGCATTTGCTGCCCTCCATAACCGGATTGTTGGTATCCCTGATATCCAGACTGAGGCTGCCCATAAGGAAGCCCTGTGTGAGCTTGCTGGTTTACACTCATTGTGTTCACATCCCCAAACTGGTCTCACCTGCAAGGAGGGGAAAAAAGAACACAATTAGAAACCAATAGTCCAAACAGCATCCCTTGCTATGAAAGCAGCCGCGCGGAAGCTGGCCTGCTAGTAACTGTGAGATGCTAGAGAAGGAAATGCACTTGCCTTCAGGGTTGATAAAAATCAATGCTTTTTTTAATCTAAATTGGATTTTTTTGATAGATAAAATGTTTCGATGAAAAAACCTAAAGATAGTTTTAATTAAGATATCTTTGAGCTATAATGTATCTCATCATGGAATAGGGATTATAAATTTTAATTCGATAGTATCAGATAATATATTCATGTAATGTTTAAGAAAAGTTTTGTAAATGAGTTCCAATAGTTCATAGATTAGGGACCCAATCTTATGGGGTTGCAGGGGCTTCTGTATAGATTATTTAGATTAATCTTTCTATCTACCCAATGGGACTCAGTGCTCAGTCTAGAAGATACCATCAGAGAGGCTTAGTTTTGAAGTCCTCAAACTGTGGATTTGTGTCTCCAGAGAAAATATGCTTGTTAACAGCAAAAATGGCTAGTTTTTTTTAAATTTTTTTTAAAATATATTTCATTTAACTATTTTAGTTAAAAACAATTTTAACAAAAACAAACCTGGTTTTAAAAAACTTGAATGTTTAAATTCAAAAATTCATATGCTTGTTTTGTTAAAATATTATCTTTTCTGTTGAAGAAAAAAAATCCAGAATACATAACATCGTCGTTTTAGTTAAATAAAACAATTTAAATGTCTCTCTGGTGATGTTCTCCTAATACAGCATGGCAAGAAAATCCTCCAAATATTAATATCCTGTTGAATTGGAGATATTTATGAAGTCATTGGGAGGTAAACTATCTGCTTCAATTACCTTTGGTAAATGAAATAAACAATCATTCATTTTCTGATACAGCTGTAAAACTAATCTGAAAAGCTTTCAAAATAAATCACTCAAAAATGTATAGTGTGTACCTTCTAAAAATGAAACCTACATCTCGGAGTTGTGAAGAATATGTCTTAAGGTTATAACAACCAATAAGAATGCACTTTTATGTAGAAATCCATGATTAAATTTAGTCTTCCTGACTAGTGATTTAAATCAATTTGATTTAAATCAAATCCACCCTGCTTGCCTTCCAGAAATTGCCTTTGGAATTACTGGGAGAAGAGAATTATTATCTACATAAAGAAAATGCTTCAAAATGGACATAAGTACCATCAACCCACAACCTGCTTCAAAACAATACTTAGCACTTCTGTAGCACTGTAGAATTAAGCCTCACATCACCAACAAGAAGAGATAGGTATCCCCCCATTTCAGATAGAGAAACTAAAGGAATACAGGTGTCATCCCAATCAATATCCTAATCAATAGCAGAAATGGAATCAGTACTCAAGAGTTCCTGGCTCCTAGCCCTGTGCTCAGTCGGTTAGATCTTGCTTCCTTGACACAAATGGATGTACACTAATTACCTCAGAGTACAAAGGATTCAGAGTCCAGAATAGGGTCAAGATGACATTTTAAAATAAACTGGACAGTAATTTAAATCCTAATTATCTCCATAATTAAATAAGAAAATAACATTTAAAATGACAAATGCTCAAGGGAGACCTGAGACTGAAGCTGAATCAATCTCAAGCTAGTAGAGGTGCATGAACAAAGTTACATGAAGGCCAGAACAGGAAGGGCAGAGAATGACCGGAATAAGAGCACGGTGCTATGATGGAATTGTGAGAGGAAGCGTGCAAAATGAAGGGACTCTTCATTCCTCGCTTTCATGCACATTAAAAATCCACTAACTTTCTTTAATACAAATACAAAGTAGGCAGCACTTCAATACTCTGGTGACAGACACAATACACAAATCAGAGCCAGACATGCTGGTGAGAGCTTGCTCCAGAGAGAGCTGGTGGACCATACAATATCAGGGTTGGAAGGGACCTCAGGAGGTCATCTAGTCCAACCCCCTGCTCAAAGAAGGACCTAATCCCCAATTTCGTGCTTGGTTCACAAACAGACAGCAGAGGATCCCCACTGTTATTTTACATTAATATACTGGTTGTGTTACCTGCTTAGATATACCATATTTGCTACAGGACCTTGTTTACAGCCTTACAGTTAAAGTTACAATGACTTAGTGTGCTGTTGTGAAAAAAATACAAGTGCCTTAAAGCCAGAAAATTCAAAGATAAGATCACACTTACATAAAAACCGTGGAAAGTAGATTTGGGTATACCAAAGAGCTTTAGCTCTGCCCCTCATATCCTTGCCATCCCATGCCCTACCTGTGTGAGGGAGTACTATCTCTGTGGTCACGGCTACACTAGGAAAAGAGATATTTTAAACACATTTTAGCTAACATGTTAAAAATCTAGACAGATGAGGCAGATGTAATTTTAACACATTAGCTGGTTGAGGTAAACTCTAACGGGGAACGTAGGGATTACCTAAATCAGCTAACATGTTGTAACTGCAACTGTTTTGATTAGCTAACGTATATCAAAATCATAGGGTAATGTGTTTAAATACCTATTATCCTAGTGAAGACAAGGCCTATGACAGCTATCACAGCTTGCTGACATGTTAAATCCAGGGTCCCTAAACTCAACCAGGAAGCCAAGTGACTGGGGAGAGCTTAGATGCCACATGCAAAAATATTTCCTGAGAACTAACTGTAGTTCTTTGACTAGAGCATCTGTATAGATACAAATTCTTAAAGATCCACACAGACCATATCCAAAGGAGAACTGGACATTACATCTGCAGTCAAGCCATGTGCACAGTATAGTTAGCCTGATCACAATGCTGTACTAGATTTTATGTATTTGTGGCTGCTGGGAGTCCACCACTGAGAATGAACATTCCCATTTTAATGCTTGATATGATGAAAACATTAGGTAGCAATTTAAATAGGAAGTTGGCATAGGAGTTGGAAGGCATTTGGTTTGTATATGAAGTTTAAACAGTACTACTGTCATGCACCTTCCATCAAAGAAACTCAGTTCTCACTGTAACATTATATAAATCTTTCCCTCCCCCTAAAAAGACAATCCACAAAGGCAAAAAATTAGCATGTGCTTTTTTATTATTCTTCATGTTTGAAGGCAGCCTATAAGGTTTTTTTAGGGAAAAAACTGCACTTGTTTTTTGTACACTGGAAATCTGCACTAGCAACTTCTGTATCAAAACCACTTAAACAAGGATAAACATCATTTTACTACTCGCTACTAGCTACACAGAATTCCATTACATAGCTTTGATGCTAACGTGCTCACACTGTCACATCTAAACAGTGGTCATTACTGACAGTCACTAGGCTACTTCAGTTTCTTGTAAGACATCCCAATAAATGCCCCAATTAAGCAGAGTCCACTATAATAAGTTTGTGCACATTAGTATCTTCCATCCCAAACCTATAGTTTATACAGCATTGAACTGGTAAAGGCTATAGGATTCAGGGGCAGAAGACAACCAGAGTGCACAATATACAATCATGTTGCTGTGTAACAGCAGAGGAAGGAGAAATGTAGAGTGACTTGGTGCTCAAATCCCTCTCTGTTACAATTGATCATGGATTCTTTAACATCTGCACAGAGCAGACTGAAATTCAGTTTAAGTTCTCGTCTAAGAAAAATCTACATAGTAAACTGTATGAAACGGTTTTCATCAATGAGTCCCTTACACTGGTTATTGAAAAGTTTATGTATTGGTCCAGAGGAGACAAAACTATTGTCAGTTCCCTTTCAGAACTGAAAACAGACTTGGTCTCACCAGTCTTGATCACCTTTCTGAAAGGGATGAAGGGAAAGGAAATAGCAGGAATAAAAGCCCTTCTGGCACCACTTCTATAGCTCCCATTTTCAACAGGGACAAGACCTCTACTTCCAGCAGTTTCTTGTGAGATGGATCCCTGAAAAGGGAAAGGGAAGCCAAGACTGTATTTTGGCCTGGCCTTGAACTGAAGGGAGTATTCCCACTTAATCTTCAAGACCCAGCGGTCCAAAGAAATTGCTTCCAATGTCTGAAAAACTGGGACCACAGTGTTCTCCAAAAGGAAGAAGAGTGAGGATCTGGATCTTCAGAGATTGATTCAGAGGGTCTCTTGAACATTCTCAGGCACTCTGCTTTGGTGCTGCAGTACTTGTCGCTGAAAAAAAACACTGAAATGTTTGCCCCCTCCAAAAAGGATTCTCAGACTGCATAGGAATCAGGACTACAGAGGATTATGCCTTCTGGTCAACCATATCAAATTTGACCCCTTGTTTTCAGGGCTGGATTGAC
The DNA here is from genome assembly GCF_965140235.1 of Caretta caretta. NCBI lineage: Eukaryota > Metazoa > Chordata > Testudines > Cheloniidae > Caretta > Caretta caretta. The sequence continues at coordinate 54,221,426 of NC_134212.1, read as the reverse complement.
ACTTACTCAGGCATTAGATATAACACTTGCGATCAAAATATCAGGCAGGCTTGGGCTAGAAAGCTAGAAAAAACTATTTAGATGCCTCTCTCAGGACCCAATATATAGAATCAAGCTTCCTAGAAACTGAAGCAGCAATGGCAGAAGGATTTCAGACTTCTCTGGCCAGTTTAAGCAAGCCCTCTGACAGACAGAACTACTTTCTCCTTCAGCGCCAAGTTGTCAAATAATATGGGACTTCCTGGTCAAAGCCATTAGTGTAATTGCCAGAGCTACAGTCTGTATGCTTCCAGAGCTATGTTCTGGAAAATCTTGGTGTCAATTAGAGGAGAAAATGAAGCAGTTAAGAGCTTCTTCAAGGGATGAGGTAGAATGGGCACTTCCTAGGACTATCCTACTAGCTCCTCAGTAAGTATCTGACTGCACATATAACTACTGATCCAGGAAAACATCAAGCAGTCCATGTAAGAACCTTCACTTTCTTTGGAGGAAACGATGTATGTGTCTTATATTCACCTCTAGCTGTAAAAATTGCAGGTGTAGGACAATAAGGCCCAAATATCTCAAGGCAGACCATGACTAGAATGTTCTCCATCTGGGTATGATTTAAAGTCTAAGGTGGCACCAGAGGATCCAAAAATGCTCACGCATGCCTGCACTAAACCACACTAGAGGAACAGAGGTGACAGAGTTAAGGAACTGGTTCTCCTCAGACCAGAGAAATCCATGATACCAATCTTTATCCCACAGAAACAGTGAAATTCACAGATTTGATAACAGCATAAGTTTGCTTCAGAACTGATGTTTCCATGGTGCCAATTGCTCATCTGCAGAAAAGAAAACTTTTCTGAAGAAAATCTTGAAAGAAGAGATCCGACAGATCCTGAAATTCTAGGCTTAACAGCCAGGAAGGTTCCAGGTCAGTTGACAATCCCCTCCACTAGAGCCTTGAGGGGGGGTCGGCTCCTGTATATGTCTTGATCATATACAGATTTGACCAGCCCAGATCCATCCAAGCAACCAGCTGCATCTTTGTGGCAGTATCTCTTTTTCTTATTGGGCAGCTTATTGGAATTGCTGGAATCACAGATGGTGTTTTCTCTGTCCAAAGATTCTGACCCTAAAATCAATGGATCTTGTTACCTGTTCCTTTAGAGGCACCTTTATAAGAGGACACAACCCCTTTCAACCTGGGACTTTACACTGCAGATCCAAGGAAGGTGTAGAAAGTACCCTACTCATGTTGACACTTTTGCAGGGGACAAGGTACACCAGATTCTTGATGCATTAGGTTCTGGAGCAGAGTTTTGCCACCTTTTTATGCAGTTTTTGAGAAGGCCTTGCAGACATTATAGACTTTAGCCAAGAGCTCTTCCCTGAGGCATAAAAGGCATATTCATGCCCTTCTAAAGCAGGGATCACCACATGGCAAGTGAAGCCATCTCCAACCCTGGTTTGGTCAACTGATCCATTAACTTGGGCAAGACCCAAGACCACCTACAAATTGCAGTAATGTGACAAAAACTGTTGAAACATTCAAATAAAACTAACTTCTCAGCCTAAACCTAACTTTAACCACACAGCTATTTTTGCTATTTACAATTAGATTTTTGTTTAATGCAACAGAAAAAGGAAGAGGATGGCTCTGTGATTGATCAAGACAGAGGAGGGAGGAGAACTAAAGGACTGCTAATGGGGTCTACTTATACCCTTAATCTATGGAATGCAGGGCTCAAGAGACATGTATGGAACCCCAACTATTTCTCAGAAAGGTTCCACAGCAACTTGACTATATATATAACTACTTCACAGGTCATTCTCACATCTTACAGCCCAGGTAATTATCTGGACTTGGTTCCCTGAACTTTGTACACTTTAGTGCAGTTGATAAAAAGTTGTAATACGGTTTAAGATTTGTAGATGAGGGTAGGGTCAGGAAGAGAGGACATGCTGAAGGGTAGTTATGGATACAGAAATGTAAAATCAAAATACACAACTTACTAAAATTATACTAGCCATACCTCTAAATATTCTGCTTGTATGTTGTATCTCTTTGCTCATCCTTCATGCAGTATCTCCCCCCGGCCTCCCCGCCCAGACTATGCCTTCCTATATTTTGGCACAACACCAACCATTTTTTGAGTACTACCATAAAACACACAATAAATGATCACCTTTTGCAAGATGGGAAACTTCAAATTAATCATTCTTCTAGGCTTCCCAGTGCTTCACATCTTCTCCATGTGGCCTTTTAGACAGTGAGCTCTTCAGAACAGGGACTGTCACTATTCTGAAACTTGCTCAGCAATGAGGATATCAGCCTTAAAAATAAATTCTCAACATATAAACTCACTTCTAAAGGAGCTAGACACCGAGTTCTTTCCTTGTCTTTTCTGTGGAGGTTTTGAGGCTGACAACTTTGGTCATTCTTTGTACCCCACCCTTTCTCAGTTACCATCAACTAACTCTAGGATTACTGACTTTCCTTCGAACAACAAGAATGCTACAGAAAGAAAACAGTCCTTCAGTCAGGAAATAACCAAGTAGTACTAATGTCACAGAGGTCATGAAAGAAATAAAATAATCCTTCAGACACCTTCTTACCACTAGTGCCCAGAACACAACACATACATGGTGAAAAGCAATTGGCAGTCCATGCCAGCTCCACCACACCAATGGCAACCCCCCTTCCAAGTCAATTCCATCCTAGTACTCTGGCCATAGCAACAAACAGGTCCTTGCAGCTACAATGAATTCTAAACAGACATGTCAATACATAAATCTGCTCCTTCCTTTCTTACGTCTCCTTCCCAAAACAAAATAAGATGTACAGAATGGAATGTGTGCATTTGCATTTTCAGAACAGTTAGTAAGAAAGGACATGTTTTCCCTTATGCCACCAATGTGTATGGATGAATGAAGGAAAGTCCCCTCCCAAAGCAGTGATTCAGAGTTCCTACCCAGTATGAGGTCTCTCTCAACCCTTCAATCAAAATACCTACCGCTTCCCCCTGAAGAAAACAGACTCTGGGAGCTTGGGATTTGACTATCTACATCAGGGGTTCTCAAACTGTGGGTCACAAGGTTTTTACACGGGGGGTCATGAGCTGTCAGCTTCCACCCCAAGCCCTGCTTTGCCCCCAGCATTTATAATGGTGTTAAATATACAAGAAAGTGTTTTTAAGTTATAAGGCAGGGGGGTGGGGGGGCACACTCAGAGGCTTGCTATGTGAAAGGGGTCACAAGTACAAAAGTTTGAGAACGACTGATCTACATGGGACAATTTTGAATTACTGAGCAGTGAAGACCTACCAGAACATCCTTGGGAGAGCTCACATCATTTTTTAGGGTCCCCATAAACTGGAGCTCAACTAATAGATCCTCTCCTGGACGACAACAAAAACAGTAGATCTGGAAAGAATCTCTTTTCCAGGTAAAAATACTTTTTGTCTTGTGACTTTGAAAGCTCAGGTGCAGATGAGCCACCAATATTTCAAGCACTATGTCAATTACTTATACTCTGAGCAAGTTTAAAACAGCAGCAGCAACAAGAAGCCCATCTACATTAGGGCTTCCAATGTGGTTATCACCAGGGAAACTGGACTCCTGACTGATGTTAGCAAGAACGGGATATGTTTTTGCAAAATTTTCCTAGTGGAGACAAGATTTCTGGAGTTGTACACACTTGGGAAAACTTGTAAGAATTTTTCTGTGCCGATGCTGAAAAATATTTACAAAGCATCCTTAAGGCTGAAAGATCCCATGACAAAACCAAGTCACAGCAACCACTTCCCTGACCCAGAAACCAATTTCAAGGAAGTGAAAGACAAGTGCATCTTAGCAACACAATGCAACCAGATTCCAAGCCCCATTTAAGATGATTCTCTTCATTCGACAGAATCTCCTCCTTAGAAACCACGTTAGTTTTGGTTCACACTTGTATTAGCCCTTTTCTCCCTGCTTTCCCAAAATGAGCCTAAAAAACAAACAAATAAATCCTATTCCCAGATCCGGACAGCTAGTGGGGTCTACTATACAGTACAGTGGGGTCTACTGGTTATCAGACACTTAAGAATTGTCAGGTCCCTGCGTGGGTCAATTGCCCCTCACAACCCTAAAAGGCCCGGCAGCTGAACGGTGCAAATGCAAAGTGCTGCAGCAAGAGACGTGAAGATTACAGGCGATTAAGTGTTTCCGTCTGAGCTCTTCTTGCCTTTGCGGCCGGTGAGACATTTGACAGTGAGAATGTAACAACAAGGCAGCAGCCCGAGCTGATAGGATCGGGCCCGGGCCCCGCATCCGATCGGGGAGCGGGCGGCGCCCCTTTATGCAGCACCAGCGGGGCCTGGGGCCAGCCGGTGCGAGCTCAAGAAAGGGCGAGGAGCGACGGAAGCGGCTTGGCAAGCGGGGCCCGACGTGAGCCACTGCCGGGGCGCGGCGCCAGTCAGCCGTCGGCACAGCCCCACCAGGCACTCATGGGGGCCGCCCAGGCGCAGGGAGCGAGGCCCCAGCGCCCCCCACCCAGGCAGGCCGTTCCCCACAGGGTGAAGGGCCAGTTGCCCGCAGCTGGCCCCACGGGCATGGCCCCCCCCACCCCGTGCCAGGCTCTGCCCCGAGCCCGCCCCACTCACCCGGCTGCTCCTTGCTCGACCCTCCCGGCGCTGCTGCCCCGGCTGCGCTCCGCCGCCAGGCCCCGCTTCCGGTTCCCGGGCCTGCCGCTCCCATCGGAAGTGCCCCCTCCCCGACCTGCTCTCTGCCACGTCCTCACTCGCGGCCAACCCACGGCGGCCGCGACGCCCAACCTCGCAGAACCCGGATGTTGCGCAGGCGCCATAAGGCCGGGAGAGTCCAGGCGGCTTCCGGGTCCCTCTCACTGACATTGACGTCACACGGTTTACACACCTCTGCGTCTACTGCCTCCTGGGGGAACGCCCATGTCAATGACGTCATGGGGAAATGGAGCCAAACACAGCCACTCCTGGGGTGGGACCCATGGGTGCTACAAGCTGCTCACTCATTGGACTGCACCTATGGGGTCACCAGCCACACAGCCAATGGGGTCACTTGCCCAGTGGTAGTCATTCACCCATTGGGGTCACCTAGCCACATGTCCAATGGGGTCATTCACCAAATGGGCTACAAAAGCTGACTAGGGTCACCAGTCACTCAATCAATTTGCCACAAGAACCATGTCGTTAGTCACACATCCAATTGCAAGCTACTCATCCATTGCACCACAAGCTCAATGAGTTCACCAGCCCCAGAGCCAATGGCCTCACTCGCCCAGTGGGTCAGAAGCCTGGTGGGGTCACCACCCTCTCACTGAGTTGGCCATGAACTAACTCGGTGGGGTCACCAGCTGGTTAATAGGCCACAGCCCAGTGGTCACCACCAGTCAGTCATACAATGGATCATACAATGGACAACAAGCCCAATGGAGTTACCAGCCTCTTACCTTATGGGCCACACAAGTCCTAGTGGGGTCATGGTGGCCATAAGCTGCTAGCTGAATGGGGCCAAGGGCAGCTGGGTGCCGCTCACCCAATGAAGTGACAGCAGCCATGATCTCAAGTGGCTGTGATGGTCATGAAAACAGTCATGGCAGCCATTTTTATGGCCTCAATTATATGAAAGTTTTTGTTGCACTGATACACCTTACCAAAGAACTGTTGTGTATCCCATTATATGATCACAACACAACATGGCATTGCACCAAAACAACAAAAAGGGTGTGCTGATTTTTTGGCAGTATAATGTGTGGGTGGCACATTAAAATATCACACAAAAACACACTGTGCCAATTTCACATCAAAATGTAATTGCATTGCAAACAAGAGTCATTACATGGCAGCACAGTTTGGCATTGTTGCAGCACACAGCAACACAGTACGGCAAAATCACAGCAAAAGGTGACACAAAGTGATAGTTTTAGCAAAGTCTCATCACGCTGTGATGCAATGTGAAGCTATCATGTCAAAATGCCATCATACAGAACTGTAAAACAGTTACTATTTATTATATATTGAGAGCTAACAATGTGCTCAGTACTGTCCAGAATACAGATGAGACAAGGTCTCTGCCCCAAGAATCTTGCAGAATTAAGAAGTTCCTGCTGGAGGACTGGGGGAGATTCACATGGTACTAGAGAGAGACATAGATTGTATTTCTCCTTGTTTGTTTTCCCAGGCACTCTCAGACACGTCCTTCGTTTCATTCCTTCCCCATTCTTCATATCTCTCTAATACTGCTGGTAGTTTGGGAAAGCTGCACACATGCACATTTTCAGCCTACTCGACTCTGTCGGTCAATCCAAATATCAGCACTCTCCACTCCACCCGAAACCTATGGCCAGAGGGAGGATTTCAGCATGTGTTAAAACAAAGATCCCATCTGCACTTGGCTCCTTATTCTGATTTATGGGTGCAAACACTTGTGGGGAGGGGAAGGAGAAACGGAGGCAACATGCTGTCCTCCACACACACTTTTTAATATCCTAGTGATGTCCCTTTCAGAACGGCCACAGGTCCCCTGCATTCTCATAGCTATGTGTAGCTGTAAAGTATAAGAGAGGGAGAGACTGGAAAACGGCAACAGAAGGCTCTGGCAAGTAGATATGAGATTAAGAGGTAGCTTTTATAAGAATGGGAGAAAAATCCCAATTAGGAGTTGAGGGTGCTCACACCTTGCCAAATCACACTCCATAAGTGCTTGTAGCCGCATCAATGGTTCAGTAATCCCTTTAGAGAAAACATCCCCATTGGGCTGCTAACTGTTGTGTGCTCATAAACCTCTGTATTCTGAAAAAAACGCCATATGGACTCTGCATTTCCTGTGTTTTCAGAAGGCCCCAGCCTCCCTTGTAGGCTTATGCCGGAGCTGTCTGGGGACCCATTTGGTCCCCGGTGGAAGTCAGAGTAGCCTCAGCATTGTTCTTATTTACGATTGGGACTCTGGGCATAGATCTACACTGCAATTAAAAACTCACAGCTGGCCCATGCCAGCTGACGGGCTCACAGGGCTCAGGCTAAGGGGCTGTTTAGTTGCAGTGTAACTGTTTGGGCTCTGCAGCCTGGGCTCTAGGACCCTGCAAGGGGGGAGGCCAAGCCCTAACACCTGCACTGCAATTAAACAGCCCAAGTCAGCTCTCATGAGCCAGCCATGGGTGTCATATCCCCACAATGGAGGCTGCAAGGAAAGGTGTCACAGAGCCATTCTGTCAGCTCCATGCCAATCAGGAACCCCCCCCCCACCTCAAGGGTATTCCCCAGAAGCCACGGAGAGGAGAATTAGAACCCCATATATGTGGATAATTATATATAGTGTAGTCATACCATTTAAGAGCAGGAGTAGTAGGCATGGCTGGCTGTGGGGAGAACGCTCTGGCTGTTGTGGAATGTACAGTAAGAGGAGATCCTGCCAGGGTTCACAGATATAAGGAGAAAGTGTTTCTCCAAAAGTGATCTTATTCAAATTCCCTGAGCCAGGCGCTACAACTGAGCCTGCTGTGAGGAAATTGATCTAGTGTCATATCTCTTCCTGCAGCTGTCATTTTAATGACTTCTGAGTGCTGAGTGAACCCAGGAGTTCTTGTGGGAGTGAGAGGTAGAAATATTCATTTTAACTGAAATGCTTAAATGAAATCCTTCCAGCTTTAAGGGCGTGAGACAAAGCTCTAGAGACAGACAGGAGGTGAGCTATTTTCAGCCACACAACGGTGAGAGACCCATGGTACATGTGGAGGGGCAGAGAGGGTGAGATTGACGTGACACATGTGAGGGACAACTCTGGCCCCTTACCAAAAGCAGAATCAAATACCTAATCATAGGCAGCACAGCAGCTGAGAGTGCAGAAGAGCAGGGAGGGCTGGGCTTATCGGTCTGAACTTTCCTCTCGTGTGTCTGAGCTTGAGAGACAAAGTGAGGAGAGGGCTTTTCGGGGGACTCCAGAGGCGGTGGATTCCATTTGTGGAGATGGAAGGGGGAGCCACCACCCCATAAGAGCTGAGGTTTTGCTTTGAAAAGTGGAAGAGGTTATCAGAGAAGGAAAGAAACAAAAAGTGCTGAAGTCATGGGAGCTGAAGAGGAGGTGCTGGTCACGCTATCTGGAGGGGCCCCCTGGGGCTTCAGGCTGCAGGGGGGCTCTGAGCAGAAAAGACCCCTTCAGGTGTCAAAGGTAGGACTGGAGGATGTTAATTGTCCAGAGCAAGGCTATGCAGTTGATCCCAGATATGCTAGGAGAGTCAGGCATCTCCCACTGTCATTAAGGAATGTTCTATTAACATTGTGGATCTGAAAGGAGATCTTGGGTGGGATGGTCTGGCAGTGCCCAGGGAAGGGTGAGGGTTCTGAAATGTGTGTTATTGAGCTGGAAATAGACAGGCAACTGGCAGGCGAGGATCTCCTTTCTTCCACTGATGCCCATCACTGCTCTCTACAGCAGAACCTTGATAATCCGGACACTTTATAATCTGCACAATTCTCCTCACTTGTAAGCAAAGATATAACAGGAGCAACAGTGCAGGAGTGAGAGCTCATATTACTGAGGCTTCATGACTTGTATAATACATCCAGCGGCACATTATGAAGTGTGAAAATCATTACAACTATTTGACAATGATCAAATGAAAGGAACAAAAGCCATTTTGTGATGCAGTGTTCATGCTTTTTCTTTAGCTATATTTGTCCACTGAACTGCAGAATTCTACCATCACAATGGGTCTCAAAGCCATCAGTGCAAATTACTGGAGGTCTCCTGTATTGGCAAAAGCTATATAATTGCTTTCTAAGCTGAATGTGAGCAGCAGCTATTGGTTCAGTTTCCAAGAAACTGAGGGTAGGAGGGGGGAGGATAAAACAGGAATCAAGACAAACCTTGAATTGCATTCTTTCTGATCTGCAGTTCTCTTTTCTCTGTTCAAAGTTATCACTGAGCAGTGTTAAAGAATGACAGCTAGAAAAAAAAATCCCTCTGCTTTATTAATTCACAACTGCTGCCTTAGCCTCGACCCAAGGATATTTGAGGATGCCATGGCAGTGTCACCAGCAGCAAGGGCAGGAAGGTGCTCTAACCAGCAGCTTCTGGTTTCTTAGGAAGCCTGTCCCTGTGGAAGAGCATTGAAGAAGGGCACATTCTGTATAAGTTCAGCCAAATGGCATAGAATAGCTTAGCTTGGTCCCCAGGCACAGGTCTCTAAAATAGGGAAAGATGATGATCACCAAAGAGAGAACTTCCTCACAAACTCAGTGTGCTGTGGAGAAACAAAGCCAATACCCGTAGGCCTAGCTATCCAGAGGTTCTGTGAGAATAGGATTTTTGGCATCCCCATAAACTATGCAGAGTCTGGGGTTATTTCTGTTGCTAAATTGCATGGCACTTGGGAAGGGACTATCAATGCAGCTGGGCCTGTCACATGCAGTCAGGAAGAGAGCTGTCATTGAAGTCAGGCCTCCCCAGGTTGGATGGTATGGCATTCAGATAGTGCAGTGATGAGTGTGGCACAGAAACATAGATAGATAGGAAGGAATTGTCAGTGAACTCAGAGCTGACAAAGAAAGGAGGTCTCTGAGAAAGTGGGGTGCCAAGATGAAAATAGAAAAACATTGTATTAGCATACAAAAAATATGATTAGTGTTGTGGCTCACACAGCAGAGACTGTTTGGATGGGGAAAGGAAGGATAAAGCAGGAATGAAACAGGAACTTTGAGATGATGCTATAGATGTTATGGATATGACTGTGCTGTAGATACTAGGAAATGTTTGTGCAGATAAAGGGGGAGGCCTACAAAAAAGTCCAGTGCTGTGATCATAGGGGATTTCAGTGATCAGATACTGATTAGGAAAACCATTGTAGGAACCCTACAGCAGGATTCATACCCATGGAGATAGTATCAGATTGCTTCTATATACCAGCACACTTTGTAATGAAGTGGCAACTAGGTCAGAGACAAATCTGGGCCTAATAAGTGGAAATGAGCCAAGCATGATAAATGAATGGAGGTTACACAGGCACATAGGAATTGCCATACCGGGTCAGGCTGATGGTCAGTTCAGTCTTATATCCAATTTCTTGCAGTGGCCAATGTTGGATGCTTTATAGGAAGGTTTAAAATGGCCATAGTACATCTAATTATCTAACAGTGTACTATGGAAAAAAAACTCTCTCATCTCAGTTGGTGATCAGCTTATGCCCTGAGGTATGAGAATTGATAGTCCTTTTAACTATAAACAACTGATTATTGTGAACATCTAATTCTTTACTTGTCTGACTAAAACCTTATTTAGTTACAGTATTTGTCCCATTAATATCATGCAGCAAGAGGTTCCACACACTAATTAAACATTGCATAAGTAGTTGTGATGTTGCACTCCATATAATTTTATGAAAATATGCTAATAAGTGTGAATATAATGTAACTGGAATATGCTTCATGGAAAAGGTCTCTTGTAAGGTATCATTACAAAGTTTCAGAGTAGCAGCCGTGTTAGTCTGTATCCGCAAAAAGAAAAGGCGTACTTGTGGCACCTTAGAGACTAACAGCTGTAGCTCACGAAAGCTTATGCTAAAATAAATGTGTTAGTCTCTAAGGTGCCACAAGTACTACTTTTCTTATTACAAAGCTTATAATCTACTGAGCGTATTCATCCTATTTGTACAAATGTATCATTCTTGTGTCTGAAACTAGAAATATCAAATATTCTGAGGTCCTGTTGTAATTATGCAAAGTGTGGGCCATTAACGGTGGTTTGGAATCTTGATGGCTCCCATTAACCAGGACAATTGACTGTAGATGGCTCTGTTTTCTTGCAAGCCTTCCTGTGAGTCAGGCCAGAAAAAATGAAGGCTTGGGGGGGTCTCACAGGACATGTGACCATATCACCTGGTGCTGGAATCCATCTTAAACCTGGTGCTTTTCCATTTAGAAGGAGGGGTAGGGACCCAGAAAGACAAAAGATTCCCACCTTATGCCAAAGGTATATAAGGGGGTGGAACATAACAAAGGAGGTGGCAGTCATGATAAATCCCCTAGCTACCACCTGAGCTGGAACAAGGACTGTACCAGGGGAAAGGATTGGGCCCAGACTAGAAAGGAGTCTAGTCTGTGAAAGAAGCTTATTGAAACATCTCTGAGGGTGAGATTTCGTCTGTATTCAGTTTTCTACTGTATTAGGCTTAGACTTGGGTATTTTATTTTATTTTGCTTGATAACTTACTTTTTTCTGTCTAAAAAACAACAACAAGGAGTACTTGTGGCACCTTAGAGACTAACAAATGTATTTGGGCATAAGTCTTCATGGGCTAAAACTCACTTCATCAGATGCATGGAGTGGAAAATACAGTAGGCAGAATATATATACACAGTACATGAAAAGATGCCTTACCAAGTGGGCGGTCAGTTCTAACGAGACAATTCAAGTGGAAGTAAGCTATTGTAACCCTTCTGCCTGTCAGAGTTGGCAGCAACAAGGGCCAGGTTCAGTATCTAGCAGTTCCGTTCCAATAACACAATGCAAAACCGGCTTGAGCCCCCATCCAGTGACCTGGGACAAATATATATCACCCACTCCCCCCCGTGCACCTCTAAGAGGCAATACTTCCCCTCTCAAGCACAGAGTCTGAGTGTAGCAAAAGCCTTTTAATAACAGAGAGAAACAATGTGGCCTTATGTTGGGGAAACACCACCAACAGGATTCATAACACAACCCATGAACAAAAACCCACCCTAAGCAAATTGAGTCGTGTCCTTTCCCTTTGGTTCTTGAGTCCAGCAACCCAAAAGTCCCCCAAAGTCCCAAAAGTCCAACAACCCCAAAGTCCAGCAACCCAAAAGTCTCAGTCTCTGTCCTTGGTGAGTCCAGAGTTCAAAAGTTCATCTGCAGAGTTTTAAACCCTCCGCCCCCACCAGTCTATGTGGAAATGGGGGGGAGGAGTAAAGGGGCGCCTTACATGCTCTGACAGCTGACTGCCCCGCCTCTCCATGAGTTTCTGCTACAGCTTTCACCACCAGCCGCTCCTCTCCACCAGCTGCTCCTCCCCAGTAGCCATCAAGCAAGCTGCTCACCAATATATCTTCAGGCCCCCTACTACTTAACACAGTGCTCAGTGATTTCAGCTCATAGTAGAGAAACCCCAGTGCTGGTGTATCATTAGCCCAAAGTGAATTCAGCTCTGCAATCTATAACCAGACTCCTAGTAGAATCAAAATTAGCTCTGCTATTACACAGTGGAGAAAGGAGGTACAGTTAGCATTTAGGGCCCTCAGAAGGGACCCATACCACAAAGTATAAAGACCTATCCCCAACCTCTCTCTAGTCACTGAGTTTTGGAACCCAGGTCCCTTGCCTAGCGAGTGCTACTTAGTTGATGGTGAGTCCCTCCATCATAACAAAAAGCCAAGTACAGTTCCACTGTCCACATAATTGATTCACATAATTAGGATAATAACACATATTGATTCACATAATTAGGATAATAACACTTTATTCTTCCTGCCCCAATAACAGATAAACTGGGGATCCCACAGCAGCCAAAGTGACCATCTAGGCTGGGTGGGTGTGCCTATGCAAATGAGATCAGCCCCTGAAGTTCTTTTCCACAACCCACCACAACTCACCACCAGATGTCAGCGTCATCCTGACTCTGCTTATACTATTATCAATAGGAGGAAAAATCACTTTTGCAGTGGTAATCAGGGTGGCCCATTTCAAACAGTTGACAAGAAGGTATGAGTAACGTAGGGGGAAATTAGCATGGGGAAATTAATTTTTAGTTTTTGTAGTGACTCATCCACTCCCAGTCTTTATTTAGGCCTAATTTGATGGTGTCCAGTTTGCAAATTAATTCCAGTTCTAAAGTTTCTTGTTGGAGTCTGTTTTTGAAGGTTTTTTGTTGAAGAATTGCCACTTTTAAATCTGTTATTGAGTGTCTAGGGAGATTGAAATGTCCTCCTTCTGGTTTTTGAATGTTATAATTCTTGACCTCTGATTTGTGTCCATTTATTCTTTTGTGTACATGGCAGAGGGGCATTGCTGGCACACGATGGCATATATCACATTGGTAGATGTGCAGGTGCATGAGCCCCTGATGGTGTGGCTGATGTGGTTAGGTCCTATGATGGTGTCCTCTGAATAGATATGTGGACAGAGTTGGCAATGGGGTTTGTTGTAGGGATAGGTTCCTGGGTTAGTGTTTTTGTTGTGTGGTGTGTAGTTGCTGGTGAGTATTTGCTTCAGGTTGGGGGGCTGTCTGTAAGCAAGGACTGGCCTGTGTCGCAAGGACTGGCCTGTGTCCCAAGATCTATGAGAGTGAGGCTGGGATGATTTAACTGGGAATTGGTCCTGCTTCGAGCAGGGGGTTGGACTAGATGACCTTCTGGGGTCCCTTCCAACCCTTATATTCTATGATTCTATGATTCTATGAGGGATCGTCCTTTAGGATAGGTTGTAGATTCTTGATGATGCGCTGGAGAGGTTTTAGTTGGGGACTGAAGGTGACGGCTAGTGGCGTTCCATTACTTTCTTTGTTGGGTCTGTCCTGTAGTAGGTGACTTCTGGGTACCTTTCTGACTCTGTCAATCTGTTTCTTCACTGCACCAGGTGGGTATTGTAGTTTTAAGAACACTTGATAGAGATCCTGTTTGTCTCTGTCTGAGGGATTGGAGCAAATGCAGTTGTATCTTAGAGCTTGGCTGTAGATAATGGATTGTGTGATGTGGTCTGGATGAAAGCTGGAGGCATGTAGATAAGTATAGCGGTCAGTAGGGTATAGGGTGGTGTTTATGTGACCATCGCTTGTTTGCACTGTAGTATCCAGGAAGTGGATCTCACATGTGGACGGGTCCAGGCTGAGGTTGATGTTGGGATGGAAATTGTTGAAATGGTGGAATTCCTCAAGGGCCTCTTTCCCATGGGTCCAGATGATGAAGATGTCATCAATGTAGCGCAAGTAAAGTAGGGGTGTTAGGGGACAAAAGCTGAGGAAGCGTTGTTCTAAGTCAGCCATAATAATGTTGGCATACTGTGGGGCCATGAGGGTACCCAAAGCAGTGTTTTGTCTGTTATTACTTGGAACCACTTAAATCCTACTTTTTATACTTAATAAAATCACTTTTGTTTATTAATTAACCCAGAGTAAGTAATTAATATATGGGGGAGCAAACAGCTGTGCATATCTCTCTATCAGTGTTATAGAGGGCGGATAATTTATGAGTTTACCCTGTATAAGCTTCATACAGAGTAAAACAGATTTATTGGGGGCTTGGATCCCATTGGGAGCTGGGTGTCTGGGTGCTAGAGACAGGAGCACTTCTTACGCTCTTTTCAGTTAAGTCTGCAGCTTTTGGGGGACGTGGTTCAGACCTGGGTCTGTGTTTGCAGCAGGCTAGTGTGTCTGGCTCAACAAGACAGGGTACTGAAGTCCCAAGCTGGCCAGGAAAATGGGCTCAGAGGCAGTCTCAGCACTGGGTCTCTGTGACCCAACCTGTCACAGTGGCACAGCGAGCAGGGTCTGTGCACAGCTGATTGCTTTGAAATGCTGGTAGTGATTTTAAGTGAGTTTTAAGTGTGCTGGCTGGAGAACAGACAGGTTACCGGTTTGTTATTTTCAGTTTATTTTCAGGAAATAGGGACAAAAAAGTAAGCAAAATAAGTAAGAAGTGAAGATCAGAAGGTGCTAGAACTGCACAGGTTGCAGATTGCCCGGAAAGGCTGAACACGGGGCACTGGGAAAGTCTCTGTTAACTAAGAAGCCCCTAAGCTGAATGGATCTCAGTTTCAGTGAACTGCAGTGGGGTGTGGCCCAACCTCTGGGTCTGTGCTGAAGCTGACTGGAGCGTCTAACTCAGCAAGACAGGAGTGGAGGGGTGCCTGTTCTGGCAGGAGGGGGTTCTGAGGGAGTCCCAGCCCATCAAGTGACAGTCTCAAGGGAAGACAAATGGAAATTGATGCGCAATTTGCCTGGGGAAACGCTGCCCTGGAAAAAGAAAAGGCTACCCACCAGCAAACCCTGGACTTAAAAGACAAAGCAACTGAGGCCCAGAGAAAAGCACAAATTGAGACCCAGACGCATGAACAGGCTGTCATGGAGGTGCACAGAGATCTGTATCCTGGAGGTGGAAGTTGGGGTCCTGGGGACAGCTGCAGTGGGAACAGACCACAAGGACTCTGTAGCTGGAAGTATGCCCAACCTGAGTGAAAGTGGGGGCGGGATTTTGCTGGCCATTAAAGGGTCTGTCAAAGCTGGTAGCTGTGAGCCCACAGCTGGATCAGAGTCACCTTCCCTTTTGGGGGACACAGTAGTGTCTGCCCCAGAGGGGAGCCCAAAGAGGAATTTTAGGTATACTGCCTCCACCCTGGAGAGTGTCCACATCTCTGGCAGTAAGTTCAGGAGGACGGTGTGACGTTGCACTCCATATGATTTTATAAAAATACGCTAATAAGTGTGAATATAATGTAACTGGAATATGCTTCATGGAAAAGGTCTCTTGTAAGGTAACATTATGTCGCTTATAATCTACTGAGTGCGTTCATCCTATTTGTATGAATGTACCATTCTTGTATCTGAAACTAGAAATATGAAATATAACTCTGAGGTCCTATTCTAATTATGCAAAGTGTGGGCCGTTAATGGTGGTTTGGAATCTTGATGGTTCCCATTAACCAGGACAATTGATTGTAGATGGCTCTGTTTACTTGCAAACCTTCCTGTGAGTCAGGCCAGAAAAAATGATGGCTTGGGGGGGTCTCACAGGACATGTGACGATGTCACCTGATACTGGAATCCATCTTAAACCTGGTGTTTTTCCATTTAGAAGGAGGAGTGGAGACCCAGAAAGACAAAAGATTCCCACCTTGTGCCAAAGCTATAAAAGGGGGTGGAACAGAACAAAGGGGGCTGTGGTCATGAGAAATCCCCTAGCTACCACCTGAGCTGGAACAAGGACTGTACCAGGGGAAAGGATTGGGCCTAGAAAGGAGTCTAGTCTGTGAAAGAAGCTTATTGGAACATCACTGAGGGTGAGATTACAATGCATTTAGTTTCCTACTGTATAGACTTGTGTGTGGTTTTTATTTTGCTTGGTAACTTACTTTGTTCCGCCTGTTATTACTTGGAACCACTTAAATCCTACTTTTTATACTTAATAAAATCACTTTTGTTTATTAATTAACCCAGAGTAAGTAAGTAATACCTGGAGGAGCAAACAGCTGTGCATATCTCTATCCATGTTATAGAGGGAAGACAATTTATGAGTTTACGCTGTATAAGCTTTATACAGAGTAAAATGGATTTATTGGGGGTTTGGATCCCAAGGGGAGCTGGGTGTCTGGGTGCTAGAGACAGGAGCACTTCTTATGCTGTTTTCAGTTAAGTCTGCAGCTTTTGCGGGACAGGGTTCAGACCTGGGTCTGTGTTGCAGCAGGCTAGCGTGTCTGGCTCAACAAGACAGGGTACTGAAGTCCCAAGCTGGCCAGGAAGATGCGCTGAGAGGTAGTGTCAGCACCTCAGGTGGCAGTTCCAAGGGGGTCTCTGTGACCTCAACCTGTCAGAGTAGTATTTCCTTGTCGCCAGTTCCTGTTTAACTTGAGTAGCCCTCTGCTCTTGCTTTATAAGGCAAGGTAAATTGGTGTGCCTGGCTGACTTGCACTGCACTACTCATTATTTTATATCATAAAAGCACCATTCTCATAGTTCCTCTTAATCTTCTGCTTTGTCAAGTAAACGTCCTAGTTTTTTTTAATGTCCTCTGCATATGGAAGCCCTTGATATGTTTAATCATTTTTATTGCTGTTCCCTGGACCCTTTTCATATCTACTGTGACTTGAGACAAGATGTAGAAAACTGAACGCAGGCTGTATCAGACATGTATTAATGGCATTAGAATACTTTTCTTATTATTCTCTGTCCCTTTCCTAATACATCATACAATCTTATTTGTTTTTTTTATTGTTTGTTTGTTTGTTCTACCACTGCTGTACCTTGAGCCAATATTTTTGTTGAGCTGTTCTCGGTGATGCCAAGAACTTTCTTTAAAGCTGCAACTAATTTAGAACTCATCAGTGGGTACACATGTTGTAAACTGTTCTTTCCAACATGCAGTCACTGAGTTTGCCTCAACTGAATAAAGAAACAGGTTAAAAGTGGGATTTGAAGCTGCTTCTCCATACAGAGACCAAGTCGTCTTACAAGGAGAATACATAGCTTGAGTAGGTGTTTTAAACCTCGTGGCTACATGAAGGGCTCAGTTGTGAGCCCCACTCCAGGCAGCACAAAGTGGGAGAGAGCAGCTGGCTCCCCATGCTGGGCCTAGCTGATGCAGAACTGGCATAGCTGGCTTCTATGCCACCCCATCTTCCACAGCTGGTTTAAGGGACATGTTCAGAGTGAGCTGCACTCTGGCAATCAGTCCCTGGGGACCATAGGCAGTCTGATGTAATTTAAAGCAGCCCTGAGACTGCTCTAAACTATACCAAGGGGCAACCAGGCTGGTCTCAGGATCAGGGAGATGAACATGGCTTCCTCTACTCAACTGTGCCCAGGATCCAGTGACCCTAGTACTATCAGCCGGTCTGAAGCACCAATATTAAAATGTGACAGGGCCAGCTTTAGGGTTGACTCGTACCATAGGTTAACTGGCAGATATCTGCGCCTAGCAGCTCACAGCCAAGCACAGAGACACTTAGTGACTATTTTGCTCCACATAGGCAATCAGCTGTAATGCCTGTATGGTAAAGCCATACGTAAGGTATGGCCCTGGCATGGAGGAAGGGCAGCATCACAACTCTCAAACGTGGCAGAAATGAAGAGCGAGTTAAAGGAAACATGTTGGAATTCAATAATGCCTGGGAAACCCACAGTAGAAAAGGGTAAATGTTTTAACATACAGCTGGGAAAGCTGCACCAAAAGTCAAGCTAAAGAGGCAACCGATTTTATTTATGAGCTAAACAGATGGATGCCCTAACACAGTGGTTCTCAAAGCCGGTCCGCCGCTTGTTCAGGGAAAGCCCCTGCCGGGCCGGACTGGTTTGTTTACCTGCCGCGTCCGCAGGTTCAGCAGATCGCGGCTCCCACTGGTCGCAGTTTGCCGCTCCAGGCCAATGGGGGCTGCAGGAGGCGGCGGGGGCCAAAGGACGTACTGGCTGCCCTTCCCGCAGCTCCCATTGGCCTGGAGTGGTGAACCGCAGCCAGTGGGAGCTGCCCTAACACACTGTGGCACAGAAACAATGTTGCTGGCAGTATAATAGATAGAGGCCAGAAGCTCTGGCCTCGACATGTCCAATACATCCAGGCTGCACAGTGGAAAGGGCCCAGTTGCCCTTACCAGCTTTCAGAGTGCTCCTGAACTTGTTTTATGGCTTTTCAGCAGTTAGGCAGGTGCTGTGGCCACCACTCAGAAGGTATTTAGGAAGCAGGCTTGTGGAACTCAGTTCATGGTGTATCTACAGAAAGCTCAGAGAGCCACGCAGGGTGTGTGGTCACACAGACATCTTGAGCATGAGAGCACTGCAAGCTAGGCACCCAGCATGAGGGTAACACTGGGTAGGATCAGCCCTGCTGCTGAGCTTTAGGAACAGAATGGCTTTGCAGGAGACTCCTGGAATAGCTCCGTTCCTCCCAGATGAGGTGAAGAGTTAGGATTGTCAGGCCCAGGGCAGAAGGTGAACTGTACACGGAGAACCAGATCCACAGCTGGTGCAAATCTGCATAACCAATTTACCTCAACTGATGGTCCAGCTCTCGATTCCCTGGGCATCACCAGTGCTCAGGATTAAGGGCAAGGAAAGAGCACGCACATGGACACACCATCTCAAAATGGAATAAAAAGATTAGAGGGATGGCTGGACAAGGATATGCAAAATCGGAGAGAGACTGTTCCATGCTTTTTGTATTAGTTTTGCTGTGAAATCAGGACCAGTTCTTAAATCATATAAATATGTATTCAGTGTCATGATACAGCTGCTCAGTAACTCCCACTAATTCACCTAGTTAGCTCCTCACAATTTGCCCTCAGGGATAATTCCACTTCCAGGTCTCTTTCTCAAACTCTTCCATTTTGAATCCCGTTCCCCTCCCTGTAGGATCCATGCTGACTGTTACTTCTTAGTTTTTTGCCCACTGTCTAAGAACTATCCCAGCTTTGTGCTGAAGCAGTCTCTGATGGCTCCATCCCTTATAGCCTGTCCACTCACAGCCAGGTAGATGCTACTATCCCCTAGGAGGCCCAGAAGTCCCTTTAGTGGATGGCTGTCAGCAATTGTAGTGGAAGCCCCCAAAGGCTGATCTGATTTCCTCCATGAATCCATACCTAATGCTGCCAGCCAAAAGGTCATGAGGCACCTGAAGGTTCCTGCCAGCTCTGTGTACCAGGAGCCATCCTGAGTACTAGAGATGGATGTTGCCTTTGCCTTATTGCCCGCATCTGGTAAAGAGTTTTTGATGGGTTCCTCACCACCACTGCGCTACAGATCCACACAGTGCGTGCTCCAATCAAAGCAACCATGTCCCTTCTCAACAGGTTCTTTATTTAGGTGCTCCACTAGGGCCAGTGGTACTCTGCATTTTGTTAGCCTTGTGGTACACACAAGAGCACTGTGAATTTGCAAGGTGATTTTACCACACCTGTGTTCATCTCCTGGGATCACATCTTCATATTCTACTAGTATGATTGGTAGAGATGTTTTGTTCTCGGCCCTCATTGTCTCTCAGACTAAAAGTATTGTGGTGGTAAACTGTGATCCGTGCCGCTGCCTGTGTTGCTGGTGGATGCCAGCTGAAAGCAATTTTGTTTGCAAGGATTGTGATTTTAAGCTTGCATTTACCTATTTACTGCAGAATGCTTTTACTATGTGGCACCAGCACTTGGTGCCATTTCTGCAGACTAGTTTTTCCTCTCCTTGTCGTTCCTGGTGTTATATTAAAAACTGGGGCACCAAGCTAGTAGTTGGCATTCTTGGGAAGTGCAGGTATTGTCTGGGTCCCTGGGCTGGCTTTGGGCACACAGGCATGATTTTATTGTGTTTGGTGTAATCCACCCTGTGCTCTTCTGCCTTTCCCTGCACTGCACCAGCCTGTGCTATTTATAACATGTTGTGTTAATTTAGTGCTGGCAAAACATTACATATTGACAGCTCTGGAGACTGAGGTTACCAGTTTATCCCCAGAATACGTGTGGCATGTGGTAATGTGATGTGTCTCACAATGCTTTATCACTGTGCCCCCGGAGGAATCACCCAGAGAGTAATTTAAGCTTAATGACCATTCCGGCTTTGGCCCCTCTGCTGCCAGAAAGAAGAATCATAAATGACAATTGTGGTGCCTGTTTCTGCAGTCCTCAGGCCCTGGGCTGAAACCACCAGACACTTTCCATGTAGGTCACCAATCAAAGGCCAACAACTTTTGGCCCCTCTTGTCATGGGCCTTATTACTCCACTTTTACACCACGGTAACTCCAATGTGTTCAGTGCAGTTATACTGACATAAAAACTGTAGTAACACAAGGCGCAATCAGACCCCAGAGCTGCATTCCAACCAGCAACTGACAGGTGAAAGTCTGTTATATGAAACTGCTACCAGTCCCTCGAGCCATTGAGTTCCTCCAGCTTTCGTCTTCCTGCTGTAAATGTGGCACTGACTCAGAGTGGTTCTGTGTCCCACACTTCTTGCCCATCGATTGGGCATTTTCCCCACCCCTTCTCATGGCATTCTAGATCTCTCATATTCCTGTTCTCACTGTGCTCTGTCCATCTCAGGTTCAAGTTTCCCTCACCTTCTCTTTCCACAGCAGCAAAGTCCTGCTCCCTATGAAGAGGCATTTATCTGGGGCTAGATCTGCTTCTCTGAGCAATAGTCCTCTGAGGGTTTGATCCCGCCTCCACTGATGTCAATGGGAGCAGAATCTGGCCTGCAAGTGGATCTTGGGAATGCCACACATGATCTGGTTTCTGCTCAATGAATCGTTTGTATTGCAAAAGCTGGGGCTCTCAGCTTGCTGACATATGCATTTGACTCCAGCCTTCATATAAAAACCTGATATCTTGCTGCTTCGTTCTGTTTCGGGTCAAGTACTTATCTAATGCTTTCAGTAGCTATTCTAGTGTAAATGGCATTCTTGCTTGGCAGCGTTGCTGTATCTCACTCAGTTCTCATCTTCTCTCCCCAATGAAGTAATCGAAAACCTTTATCTTCAGAGCTTTCTTTCGATCTTCTGAGGTTAGCTCCGTGTACAGATCTGTTTTCAGCTTCCAGGCTTGAGCTGAGCTTTTGGCTTAGAAGACCAGAGATTCTGGTAATCTCAGCCATCCATACTGTCTTCTCAGAGTGACCTATGCCTGCTGCTTTCTGTTTGAACGGACTGTCAGACTAAATAAAAACAATGGGACTGATTCTCCTAACGTGCTGCCAACCAGTAGAAATCAGGGGTGTATGTGAGATCAGAATCAGGCCCTGTATATCACAAAAATTCCCTTGCTCATGTCGCTAATAAGACCTTCCATTACTAACTCGGAAATAACTTTACAAATGTAGTTCACTTTTCACCATTGATGCACCTTGTTTTAATTTTTGCTATCCCTCATCTTGGCTACTGAAAGCAGGCTGGTCAGTTTCACTCCCTGGTTCGCCTGCTCTAACACAAGGCTATTTGTGTTTCCAGTGCTGTAGGGGAATACTTCAATTTAAACCAACGTATGTTCACTGAAATTTAACACAACCACCTTGTGGCAGGACCCACTCGCTCCTGCCTCTGCTCAAGTCCACAAACTGCTCAGAGACCCTTGTGCTGGTAAAACATCCGGTGCAGTTTATTTATAATGTCGGTTCACATCATCCTTGTACAATATACAGCCGTATTCTTACAGTCTTAGGGAGCCCTCAGCAGGTCCTAAGGTTGCCAGATGCCCAGTTTTCAACTGGAAAGTGTCCAGATCTACTGACCGGACACCACAACCACTTGCTTCCTCTTTTTTCCTGGGAGTGCTCAACCCCTGCTCAGCCCCAGGTCCCACCCCCACTCCACTCCTTCCCCGAAGCCCCACCCCATCTCTCCCCGCCTTTGCTCTGCCCCTTCCGGCATGCCTCATCCCCACTCCTCCTCCTCCCCTCCCCACCCCAGTGCCTTCTGCACACTGCAAAACAGCTGATCACGGCAGGCAGGAGGCGCTGGGAGGGAGTGGGAGGAATTGATCGATGGGGCTACTGGCGGGTAGGAGGTGCTGGGTGGGAGAGAGGGAACTGGCTACCTGTGGGTGCTAAGCACTGCTGATTTTTTTCCGTGGGTGCTCCAACCCTGGAGCACCCATGGAGTCAGTGCCTATGCCAGCCACCCAAAGTCCAGTCAACACGGGGCAGGGGGAGGTGCCAGGTTATGAACCACACTAGCCCCCAGCTCCCAGCCCAGCTCCACAGGTGAGTCCCTTCCAACCCAGGCATGGGTGGGAGTAGAGGGGGAAAGTGGCAAGCAATGGGGGCTGGGGTGAAGAGAAGCAAATGGGGGCGGGGCTTTGGGGAAGAGGCGAGGCAGGGTGGAGCCTTGGAGGAAGAGGTAGGGCAGGGCCTCGGGAGGCAGGGGCAGGGCCAGGTAGATTCCAACACTCCTGATGGAGTAGGGTGACCGTACATCCAGTTTTGGCTGGGACAGTCCCTTTTTTAAGCCCTGTCCCGATTTTTTTTGAGGGGGGGAGCAAAAGTGGGCATTTGTCTTATTTGTTTTTGCTAACTTGGTCAGTTCATAAGAGCAATCGGGACAAATGGCCACTTTTGTCAAAAAAGTGGGGTGTGGAGGAATGTGCAGGAGGATGGGGACCAGTGATGCCAGCCTCGTGCGGGGGGCAGGCAGGGCTTGAGCAAGCAGCGATGCCAGTCCTGCGTGAGGTGGAGGGTGGGGAAGGCTCAGGCGTGTGGCTTGGGCCAGGAAAAGGGCTCGGGCGAGTGGTTCAGGCCAGCCCTGCAGGGGGGCTCAGGCTAGCCCCACGCAGTGTCCTGTTTTCCCTTTGGGAAATATGGTCACCCTATGCTGGAGTGTCTGGTTTTTAAATATTACAAAGTTAACAACCCTACTCTCTCCCTCTTACTAACTTCCTGTGCCTCTTTGTAGGCTCTGCCTAATGGCTTAATTAGCTTTCCAGCTCTCCTCCACCCACGGCTTAGACACAAGCTCTTTTTAACCAGGGCTGTGCAGTGTTGGATTGGAGGTGCAGTGTTGCAGGGAGCTTGGGTGAAAGGCTTCGAGAAGGTCCCTTGGCCGTGATCAGATTAGACACGAAACTGCTGCGTTTTAATCAGGACATCTCCATTATTAGTGCTCCAGCTTGTGTCACCCCACACATACCGCTATCTAAATATAGTTCACACTGAAGGACAGATGCTGCCAATCCACATCTGACTCCCTCCTACCCCCCACTTGAATTCTGTTCCCAAAGCCCTGCTGAAATCCACAGTGACACATCCAGCAGTCACTTGGTCCTTTCATCTCCATGGGCCTGTAAAAGGAAAATTCTCCTGATTCTCCTCCCTGCCCTACCTCCATGCTCTCCTTCTCTGCTCAATCACTTCTCTCCTCCTGTCTTTCTCACTTGTTGCCTTCACCAATTTTTCTTTCATCCCTTGCTTTCTCTTCCTTCTTAACTGCTTTCCTCTCCCTCCCTCTGCTGATGAAATGTGATAAATTAGAGGAACGGGCAGCGTAATGAAAGAAAGAAAAGATGGGGTATATTCCTAGGGCTGTTTTCAGAGTAGCAGCCGTATTAGTCTGTATCCGCAAAAAGAAAAGGAGGACTTGTGGCACCTTAGAGACTAACAAATTTATTTGAGCATAAGCTTACGTGAGCTACAGCTCACTTCATCTGATGCATGGAGTAGAAAATACAGTGGGGAAATTTTATATACACAGAGAATATGAAACAATGGGTGTTACCATACACACTGTAACGAGAGTGATCGGGTAAGGTGAGCTATTACCAGCAGGGGGCGGGGGGGAACACCTTTTGTTGTGATAATCAAGGTGGCCATTTCCAGCAGTTGACAGGAACGTCTGAGGAACAGTGGAGGGTGGGGAGGGGGGAATAAACATGGGGAAATAGTTTTACTTTGTGTAATGACACATCCACTCCCAGTCTTTATTCAAGAAACAACTCTGACATCGTAATCAAACAACTCTGACATCATAATCAAAAAGGCCGACAAAGGAGGTGCTGTTGTCATCATGAATAGGTCGGAATATGAACAAGAGGCTGCTCAGCAGCTCTCCAACACCACATTCTACAAGCCATTATCCTCTGATACCACTGAAGGTTACCAAAAGAAACTACACCATCTGCTCAAGAAACTCCCTGAAAAAGCACAAGAACAAATCCGCACAGACACAACCCTAGAACCCCGACCAGGGGTATTCTATCTGCTACCCAAGATCCATAAACCTGGAAATCCTAGACGCCCCATCATCTCAGGCATTGGCACCCTGACAGCAGGATTGTCTGGCTATGTAGACTCCCTCCTCAGGCCCCAAACTACCAGCACTCCCAGCTGTCTTCGAGACACCACTGACTTCCTGAGGAAACTACAATCCATCGGTGACCTTCCTGAAAAAAACATCCTAGCCACTATGGATGTAGAAGCCCTCTACACCAACATTCCACACAAAGATGGACTACAAGCCGTCAAGAACACTATCCCCGATAATGTCACAGCTAACCTGGTGGCTGAACTTTGTGACTTTGTCCTTACCCATAACTATTTCACATTTGGGGACAATGTATACCTTCAAATCAGTGGCACTGCTATGGGTACCTGCATGGCCGCACAGTATGCCAACATTTTTATGGCTGACTTAGAACAACGCTTCCTTAGCTCTCGTCCCCTAATGCCCCTACTCTACTTGCGCTACATTGATGACATCTTCATCATCTGGACCCATGGAAAAGAAGCCCTTGAGGAATTCCACCATGATTTCAACAATTTCCATCCCACCATCAACCTCAGCCTGGACCAGTCCACACAAGAGATCCACTTCCTGGACACTACGATGCTAATAAGCGATGGTCATATAAAAACCACCCTATACCGGAAACCTACTGACCGCTATGCTTACTTACATGCCTCCAGCTTTCATCCAGACCACACCACACGATCCATCATCCACAGCCAAGCTCTAAGATACA
This sequence comes from Caretta caretta, assembly GCF_965140235.1. Lineage (NCBI taxonomy): Eukaryota > Metazoa > Chordata > Testudines > Cheloniidae > Caretta > Caretta caretta. The sequence continues at coordinate 54,196,279 of NC_134212.1, read as the reverse complement.
ACCGCATTTGCTCCAACCCCTCAGACAGAGACAAACACCTACAAGATCTCTATCAAGCGTTCTTACAACTACAATACCCACCTGCTGAAGTGAAGAAACAGATTGACAGAGCCAGAAGAGTACCCAGAAGTCACCCACTACAGGACAGGCTCAACAAAGAAAATAACAGAACACCACTAGCCATCACCTTCAGCCCCCAACTAAAACCTCTCCAACGCATCATCAAGGATCTACAGCCTATCCTGAAGGATGACCCATCACTCTCACAGATCTTGAGAGACAGGCCAGTCATTGCTAGCACACAGCCCCCCAACCTGAAGCAAATACTCACCAGCCACCCACACAACAAAAACACTAACCCAGGAATCTATCCTTGCAACAAAGCCCGTTGCCAACTGTGTCCACATATCTCTTCAGGGGACACCATCATAGGGCCTAATCACATCAGCCACACTATCAGAGGCTTGTTCACCTGCACATCTACCAATGTGATATATGCCATCATGTGCCAGCAATGCCCCTCTGCCATATACATTGGCCAAACTGGACAGTCTCTACGTAAAAGAATAAATGGACAGAAATCAGAGGACAAGAATTATAACATTCAAAAACCAGTCGGAGAACACTTCAATCTCTTTGGTCACTCAATTACAGACCTAAAAGTTGCAATTCTTCAACAAAAAAACTTCAAAAATAGACTCCAAGGAGAGACTGCTGAATTGCAATTAATTTGTAAACTGGACACAATTAATTTAGGCTTAAATAAAGACTGGGAGTGAATGTGGCATTACACAAAGTAAAACTATTTCCCCATGTTTATTCCCCCCCCCCCCCCACTGTTCCTCACACATTCTTGTCAACTGCTACAAATGGCCCACCTTGATTATCACTACAAAAGGTGTCTGTCCGTCCCCCCGCCTTGCTGGTAATAGCTCACCTTACCTGATCACTCTCGTTACAGTGTGTATGTTAACACCCATTGTTTCATGTTCTCTGTGTATATAAAATCTCCCCACTGTATTTTCTACTGCATGCATCCGATGAAGTGAGCTGTGGCTCATGAAAGCTTATGCTCAAATAAATTTGTTAGTCTCTAAGGTGCCACAAGTACTCCTTTTCTTTTATTCCTAGGGCTGTGGTAGAAGGGAGGTCACTTTTACCTTTCATGTTAATGATCACAACTAGAGGGAGCACAGAGAGCAGCAACTAAGGGCTTATCTACATGGGGATATTTAGGAAAGTGAAGACAAATTAACTAAAGCTGTGAGATTAATGCACATATGCTAAAGCACAGTAAACCCCTGGATGGATGCACTCATTCAGAAGTGGCCTTAGGGTATGTCTACACTACGGAATAAGGTCGAATTTATAGAAGTCAGTTTTTTAGAAATCGGTTTTATATATTCGAGTGTGTGTGTCCCCACAGAAAATGCTCTAAGTGCATTAAGTGCATTAACTCGGCGGAGTGCTTCCACAGTACCGAGGCTAGAGTCGACTTCCGGAGCATTGCACTGTGGATAGCTATCCCACAGTTCCTGCAGTCTCCGCTGCCCATTGGAATTCTGGGTTGAGATCCCAGTGCCTGATGGGGCTAAAACATTGTCGCGGGTGGTTCTGGGTACATATCGTCAGGCCACCCCTTCCCTTCCTCCCTCCGTGAAAGCAAGGGCAGACAATCGTTTCGCGCCTTTTTTCCTGAGTTACCTGTGCAGACGCCATACCACGGCAAGCATGGAGCCCGCTCAGGTAACCGTCACCCTATGTCTCCTGGGTGCTGGCAGACGCGGTACGGCATTGCTACACAGTAGCAGCAACCCATTGCCTTCTGGCAGCAGACGGTGCAGTACGACTGGTAGCCGTTCTCGTCGTGTCCGAGGTGCTCCTGGCCACGTCGGCTGGGAGCGCCTGGGCAGACATGGGCGCAGGAACTAAATTTGGAGTGACTTGACCAGGTCATTCTCTTTAGTCGTGCAGTCAGTCCTATTGAACCGTCTTATGGTGAGCAGGCAGGCGATACGGATTGCTAGCAGTCGTACTGTACCATCTTCTGCCGGGCAGGCAAGAGATGAGGATGGCTAGCAGTCGTAGTGTACCATCTTCTGCCAAGCAGCCATGAGATGTGGATGGCATGCAGTCCTTCTGCACCGTCTGCTGCCAGCAAAAGATGTAAAAGATAGATGGAGTGGATCAAAACAAGAAATAGACCAGATTTGTTTTGTATTCATTTGCTTCCCCCCGTCTAGGGGACTCATTCCTCTAGGTCACACTGCAGTCACTCACAGAGAAGGTGCAGCGAGGTAAATCAGAGGCCAGGCTAACCTCCTTGTTCCAATAAGAACAATAACTTAGGTGCACCATTTCTTATTGGAACCCTCCGTGAAGTCCTGCTTGAAATAGTCCTTGATGTAAAGCCACCCCCTTTGCTGATTTTAGCTCCCTGAAGCCCACCCTGTAAGCCGTGTTCTCAGTCGCCCCTCCCTGCGTCAGAGCAATGGCAAACAATCGTGCATCTGAGTTGAGAGTGCTGTCCAGAGCGGTCACAATGGAGCACTCTGGGATAGCTCCCGGAGGTCCACAGTACCCCAAATTCAAGCCGGCAAGGCCGATTTAAGCGCTAATCCACTTGTCAGGGGTGGAGTAAGGAAATTGATTTTAAGAGCCCTTTAAGTCGAAATAAAGGGCTTCATCGTGTGGACGGGTGCAGGTTTACATCGATTTAATGCTGCTAAATTCGACCTAAAGTCCTAGTGTAGACCAGGGCTTAGTTCGTGGCGTTCTAGGATCAAGGTACAGGAACTAATACTTGAGCTTCTGTGTGAGAGTGTCCACACTGGGTTTAACACACTTTAGTTTATGTGCATTAACTTCACAGCTTTAGTTAATTTGCCTTAACTCCATGGACAAATGAGCCCTCAGAGAGCAAAAGATTTGGAGGGATGGCCATGAGTAAGATTGCGATTTTTGGCTTGGAAATTTTTCATATCTTTCATGGCAGAGGTGTGAGGGGAAAAAAAAGATAAGTCACCAAAAAAAGGTCACTAAACAATGTGGTTTTCACTATACCCTTGCGTCAGGTAACAATGCTACTCAGTTTGGGGGCCTAATCAAGTGTGTTTTTACAGCCATTTCCAAGAGTTCACAGACTTTATTGAAATTCATTATTTCCTTGACCTCTGGGAGAAAATCATAGCCCTACTGATGAGCAAATAGGAAAGGAACATGTATGTGTAGACTGGAAAAATGGAAGCTGGGGAGATAGTGGAAGGAGAATGGTCCAGTGGTTAGAGTGCTAATCTAAGGCTCTAGAGACGTGCTCTGCCACAGACTTTCTGTGTGACCATGGCCAAGTCATTTAGTCCCTCTGTGCCTCAGTTCCCCCATTGCAATATGGGGATAATGGCACTGCCCTGCCTCACTGTAGTATTGTGAGGATAACTGTATCACAGACGATGAGTCACTCAGATCCTGTGGTGATGAAGGTCTCTAAGTACTTAAGACAGAGAGTGGTGGGGATACAGTTAGGGTGTGAGTACTGTGTATAAGTTTTTTTTCAACAGAAGGCATTATCATTAATTAGCATTGATTTAGATTAGAAATATCAGTCCAAATTCTGCCAGTGACATTGATTTCAATTTTCACCCTCATATCAGAATTAATCCACGCTATTGAAAATAAAACAGAAAAAAATCAATGTAAACAGCAGGAAAACCATGAGCTATAAAAAACAGTCAGAAATGTAACCAACTTCCATTTGAGTCAGTAGGTTCAAAGATCAACTTTAAATCTCCACTTCCTAGTTTCACAGGCACCTAATGGAGATAGTGATAAAAATAAACATTTATATCACAGGGGCACCCAGAAGTTCCAATCTGTGTCAGCCCCCTCTCTTTGTGCTAGATGCTGCACAAACAAACAAGTTTGCTCCCCAAAGAGTTTGCAATCTATGAGGAATACAGTCATATGGGGGGGGGGGGAATCAAACACATCCCTGTTTTAGTCATGTTTGAATTTCTTGTATTTTCATTTGCATAAATGAACAAGGCCCTGATCTAGGAAAGGCCATAAACAAGCCTCAATGTAAGCATGTGTGTCATCCCACAGAAGCGAATGAGTTCTCCAAATGGAGACTCTGAGAGGAATGAAAAACTGCTCCCCTCTGGGGATCTCCAGGTGTCATCTGGTTTTGGAATCTCCTCACAGTGCTAGCTGCTGGTGCCAGAGGGGGCTGAATTAGCCCTTTGGATGGTGATCCCAGTTCTAACGAAAATGTGAGGTGAACAGGGCGGGGAGAACAGCAGGCCAGGAAGATACATGATGCTCTGAGAACTGGTGGGAAGGGAAGATTGTTCGGGGTTTGTTTTCCTCCAAAAGGAGGAACCATGGTGCCAAGCATATTGGCACCCCAAAGAAGCCCGCGCACCAAGGAGTCCTCAGCAGTGAGGCCATGATCCCTGGGCCCCCTCTTCAGAGCTCACCAAAGTGGCTTCTGAAATTGACAAGAAAGAGGTTGCAAGGGGCTCCCACACCACAATGCCAGTGGAGGGTTCAGAGAGGATTTCCTTCAGGTTCCTTTAAAATTCCACTTTTCCCATCATTTCCCATTTCCAGCTGCTGTCCAACACCTTTCTCTCCTAGTCAGGACCATAGGCAAACACTCCTTCCCAGTTACTGGTGTTGCGGTTCCTGGCTGGCCAGCAGGGGGTATTATTTTGACAAGATGAATAGGTCCTGCAGCCTGTATGGCAGCCTGTCCCGCATGCCTGGCCTGTGATGTCCACTGACCTCCCACTGAGCGAGACGCGCAGGCTGTGACTTGGCCAGTCTGTGGTCAGCATGTTTGTGCCATTCCCTGTCCAGAGAGGGATGTCAATAGCATAGTGCATCACACTGGCATGGCTGCCAAATAGCCCCATCCTTTCTGCAGCATGTGCATATTTCCTCCTCTCCACATAATAGCCTCTGCTGTCTTCAGCCCTGGGCTGTGCTCTCACAGAACTCCCAGAAGAATCCAGCTGCTCTGTGAATACACTGTTCCTAGCTCTGCTCTGAGAGGTGACTGATACACCCATGTGCAGCTGGACCCAGGAGTGCTGATAGCTGGGAAGCCTTTCATCCTATTTTTTGGCTCTGTATTTCTCCACCTGTGCTGGGAGTTGGCTCCTTTTTCCAGGAAGGATGGGAAGGCGCTGGAGTCCCCTTGCTGGCCTTCACGGGCTAGCACTGAAATACCTGTCTCTTCTGTTTTTCTGGTGCATGCCTGTGTGCAGCCCAGGCCATAGTCTCCAGGATCCTGTGCTGGTGGCTGAGTGGAAAGTCCCTCCCAAGCACAGCTGAAGCCTGTTATTGAATCATGGCCCTCAGCCTGCTCGTTGCAGATCTCGCTGTCCGTCCTGCCTCCCCCAAGTCCAAACCTGACTAAACTGAGAGCATGAAATGCACCCGAATCCATGCTCACGCACCCTGGCCAGCACAGTGAGTGAGGGCCCTGTAGGACCCTAAATAGGCCAACAGATCAATTCACTGGTTCTGCCTGTCTCCACCCCATCTCTGCATCCAACTGGCACAAACGGGCCTGTAGGAGCACAATGGGATGGGAAGAGTGACTTCTTTGATGCTGCTGTCAAACCTTACCTCTATGCTCTCTCTCCAACATTGGAAACAACTCAGTCTGAGGGCTATCCCCCACCTGGTGCCGAGCAATGGGTGGCATTTCTCTAATGAGAGTGATAGAGAGAGATAGAGATTCTCTAGGTTTTAGTCAGGAGGAGAGGACGGAAGAGGATAAAGTATGGGCCAGATCAGACGAGAAACATGCACATAAAGAATCTGACACATCAGAAAAGTACAGACAAATAAACAGTGACAAGTTTTTAAAGTGCTTGTACACATGCTAGAAGTCTAAATAATAAGATGGGTGAACTAGAGTGCCTCGTGTTAAAGGAGGATATTGATATAATAGGCATCACAGAAACCTGGTGGAGTGAGGACAATCAATGGGACACAATCATTCCGGGGTACAAAATATATCGGAAGGACAGAACAGGTCGTGTGGGGAAGGGGAGGTGAGTGGCACTATATGTGAAAGAAAATGTAGAATCAAATGAAATAAAAATCTTAAATGAATCCACATTTTCCATAGAATCTCTATGGATAGTAATTCCATGCTCTAATAAGAATATAACAGTAGGGATCTATTATTGACACCTGACCAGGACAGTGATAGTGACAATGAAATGCTAAGGGAGATTAGAGAGGCTATCAAAATAAAGAACTCAATAATAGTGGGAGATTTCAATTATCCCCATATTGACTGGGTACATGTCACCTCAGGACGAAATGCAGAGACAAAATTTCTCGATACTTTAAATGACTGCTTCTTGGAGCAGCTGGTACAGGAATCCACAAAGGGAGAGGCAACTCTCGATCTAGTCCTGAGTGGAGCGCAGGATCTGGTCCAAGACGTAACTATAACAGGACCGCTTGGAAATAGTGACCATAATATAACAACATTTAACATTCCTGTGGTGGGAAGAACACCTCAACAGTCCAACACTGTGGCATTTAATTTCAGAAGGGGAACTATGCAAAAATGAGGAGGTTAGTTAAACAGAAATTAAAACGTACAGTGACTAGAGTGAAATCCCTGCAAGCTGCATGGATGCTTTTCAAAGACACCATAATAGAGGCTCAACTTAAATGTATACCCCAAATTAAAAAGCACAGTAAAAGAACTAAAGAAGAGCCACCATGGCTTAACAACCATGTAAAAGAAGCAGTGAGAGATAAAAAGGCATCTTTTAAAAAGTGGAAGTCAAATCCTAGTGAGGTAAATAGAAAGGAGCATAAACACTGCCAAATTAAATGTAAAAATGTAATAAGAAAAGCCAAAAAGGAGTTTGAGAACAGCTAGCCAAAAACTCAAAAGGTAATAACAAAATGTTTTTAAGTACATCAGAAGCAGGAAGCCTGTTAAACAATGGGGCTCCTGGACGATCAAGATACAAAAGGAGCACTTAAAGACGATAAAGTCATCGCAGAGAAACTAAATGAATTCTTTGCTTCAGTCTTCACGGCTGAGGATGTTAGGGAGATTCCCAAACCTGAGCCGTCTTTTGTAGGTGACAAATCTGAGGAATTATCACAGATTGAAGTGTCACTAGAGGAGGTTTTGGAATTAATAGAGAAACTGAACAGTAACAAGTCACCGGGACCAGATGGCATTCACCCAAGAGTTCTGAAAGAACTCAAATGTGAAATTGAGGAACTATAAACTATGGTTTGTAACCTGTCCTTTAAATCAGCTACTGTACCCAATGACTGGAAGATAGCTAATGTAACGCCAATATTTAAGAAGGGCTCTAGAGGTGATCCTGGCAATTACAGACCGGTAAGTCTAATGTCAGTACCGGGCAAATTAGTTGAAACAATAGGAAAGAATAAAATTGTCAGACACATAGAAGAACATAAATTGTTGTGCAAAAGTCAACATGGTTTCTGTAAAGGGAAATAGTGTTTTACTAATCTATTAGAGTTCTTTGAGGGGGTCAACAAAACATGTGGACAAGTGGGATCCAGTGGACATAATGTACTTAGATTTCCAGAAAGCCTTTGACAAGGTCCCTCACCAAAGGCTCTTATGTAAATTAAGTTGTCATGCAATAAGAGGGAAGATCCTTTCATGGATTAAGAACTGGCTAAAAGACAGGGGACAAAGGGTAGGAATAAATGGTAAATTTTCAGAATGGAGAGGGGTAACTAGTGGTGTTCCCCAAGGGTCAGTCCTAGGACCAATCCTATTCAACATATTCATAAATGATCTGGAGAAAGGGGTAAACAATGAGGTGGCAAAGTTTGCAGATGATACTAAACTGCTCAAGATAGTTAAGACCAAAGCAGACTGTGAAGAACTTCAAAAAGATCTCACAAAACTAAGTGATTGGGCAACAAAATGGCAAATGAAATTTAATGTGGATAAATGTAAACTAATGCACATTGGAAAAAATAACCCCAACTATACATACAATATGATGGGGGCTAATTTAGCTACAACTAATCAGGAGAAAGATCTTGGAGTCATCATGGATAGTTCTCTGAAGACATCCATGCAGTGTGCAGCAGCAAAAAAGGGATAGAGAATAAGACAGAGAATATCTTATTGCCCTTATATAAATCCATGGTACGCCCACATCTTGAATACTGTGTACAGATGTGGTCCCCTCCTCTCAAAAAAGATATACTGGCATTAGAAAAGGTTCAGAAAAGGGCAACTAAAATGATTAGGGGTTTGGAGAGAGGAGAGATTAAAGAGGCTAGGACTTTTCAGCTTGGAAAAGAGGAGACTAAGGGGGGATATGATAGAGGTCTATAAAATCATGAGTGGTTTGGAGAAAGTGAATAAGGAAAAGTTATTTACTTGTTCCCATAATATAAGAACTAGGGGCCACCAAATGAAATTAATGGGTAGGAGGTTTAAAACAAATAAAAGGAAGTTCTTCTTCACTCAGCACACAGTCAACCTGTGGAACTCCTTGCCTGAGGAGGTTGTGAAGGTTAGGACTATAAAAGGATTTAAAGGAGAACAGGATAAATTCATGGAGGTTAAGCCCATTAATGGCTATTAGCCAGGATGGGTAAGGAATGCTGTCCCTAGCCTCTGTTTGTCAGAGGGTGAAGATGGATGGCAGGAGAGACATCACTTGATCATTACCAACAGGTTCACTCCTTCTGGGGCACCTGGCATTGGCCACTGTCAGTAGACAGGATACTGGACTGGATGGACCTTTGGTCTGACCCAGTATGGCTATTCTTATGTTCTTAAATGTCCATGGGACTTTCTTGCACCTGTGTCTGGTCTCTGATGTATCTTGTGTCTCAGCTGGGAGGTGTGGAGATTTTTTATTGTCTCTTCATCTGGCTGGCTAACAGCTGCCCCTGGAAGCAGGAGGGGGGATGGGACGGGGCTCTGATAAGAGCAGAGGAGTTGTTCTCTCTCCAGACAGGGTTTATTTTGGGCCCTCATGTTCTCATCCCCTCATCTCTTCATGGCTGCGGTGGATGAGGAGGTGAAGAGCCAAGGTGAGGAGAGATTGGAGGCTGGACTGATGGATTTGACAGCTTGGATGATCCAGCCCCTAGTTTAAGCCTGCAGGCAAAGCACAGGGCTGAGACTCAGAGGCTGTGGCAAAATAAAGACAAACAACTCACAGCACAAACCATTTTCTCACTCCCAGCCTGGGGTGGACGCAGCCCCCCGACTGAATGGGTCCCTGTGGTGAGGGGGGCACAGACCACCCACAGCAGCACCCTCCACCCCAGCCAATATCCCTGCCCAGTGTGGAGAGGAGGCTCTGGTGGGGTTGGAGAGCTGCTCAGCACTCACCACACCACAGTGGCTCCCATCCTGTGGGGCTGGGCCCAGCTCCCCGTTCTGGGCGTTGTGACCTGGCTGCTCAGGTCTGGTGCTCTTGGTTCATAATTTCCGTGGTGCAGCTAAAGCCAGGAACCCACGCTAAAGCTGCTGCCCCTCCTACCCCTCTGCTTTGCTGATGGGACAGCTGCAGGGGTGCTGCTGTGGGTGGTTGGTGCCTCCTCGACCACAGGCCCACTCCAACTCCGACTGGCAGACAGGAGTCCTTGGAATGCACCCACTAGACCTGCAGATGGTCTGAGTCTGCATATCAACCAGTCCCAAAGCCCTCCAGTGGAAGCCCCTTCTCTGGGCCCCTACAACTGCCTCCCCCAAAATGGGAACTGAGCACCTTGTGCAACCCCAACACATTTTCTAAGGAGTGTGGCTACCGCCAATCTTAGGGAGTCTGGCTGATGAGCAACGACACATTGGGAGAGGTGGGAGAATGAATCTTTTCAGTGGAGATGGGGGTGACATTAAATGTCTCAGGCCTGTGGCTCATTGTGGGGTTCCCCCCACCACCACAAAGGTGCACTAGATCTGGTATAAAATGCTCTGCATGGACTTCATTTCTTGCTCCCCGCCACTGCAGGACCCAGAGAAATTCATGGGAAATATTTGCAAATTCAGCTGTTGGCTATTAGCTTAAAAATCACTGGCCTGAGTCCCCACTGCCCTGCATCTTGTTTTATCATTCACACCTGTGCTAAGTGCATGCAATGTGGGTCTCCAGTGCTACCAGACCAGAATTCTCCTCTTAAGCCTACTGGTAATAGTGGTTTGGACCCTCTTGGAACAGCTGTGTATGTGTTTTGTTTGCTTGGGGGAATGGAACAATTCAGACACAAATAAAGCTGTTTTCATTTGGGTTTTTTGTTTTGATTTTATGGAAAAATGCCTATGAGAGATAGGTTTTGTAAAAGCTTTCAGGGCCTGATTCTCATTTACACTAAGGCCCCTTTACACCACTCTGGCAGCATAAAGTAGCTTTAAAATGGGTATTATTGTAATTTACTACAACTATAGGGCCGCTTTCCACTGCCACTGTAGTGTGATTGGGCCCTATTGTAAATGAGAATCAGTCCCTTTATGTTTTTAACTTCGGGCCGAACTACCCGGCAGTTTCCATTTAACCTTACATCCCTGCCTTTAAAGAATGAGCCACTTTTTCAGTCTACAATGCAAGTGAAGCTTCATAGTGTTAAATGAAGAGGTGATAATCTAAATAATGCAACATCCAGTGGCACAGGGAAAGCACGTGCTCGATGATCAGGACTCGGACTTCCACTTCCCAGAGCTGGCCCTGTCCAAGGCTTGTACTCAGTATCTGGAGTAAGGTGTAGCGCTTGTCTGCCCAGCCCCACTTGCCAGATGGCGTGTAGAGTGACTTACAGCCTCTCACTCATCCTCTGGGCTGGGGGGCCATGACACATCGCCACAGGCCCCTGTGACTTTGTAACTGACACTGCCCACTAATCCACAAGCAACATGCTACCTAGTAACAGTTACAGCGTTGGAGAAGGCTTGCTAGAGGTAGGAGCGACACAGGAAGGAACGCCACCACAGCCACAGGAGAAACCTTTCACTCTGTGACACAGCAGCTCCCAAGGGAGGGAAGCCTCTGGGCCAAATTCAGAAGTGATGTAAAAGATGGTAAACTATCCACTGGGTGTAAGAGAGCCTTAGGCAGCCAGATTCATCCCTGCTGTCATTCTGCTGCAACCTCGGAACCAGACACCAGCCTCAGTTACATCAGTGGAGACCCAGGGTAGCTCCAGTGCCTGCTAAGGGGTTACTCCGGATTTGCATTAGCATAACAAGGCAGCATTTGGCCCAAGGCAGATCTCAGTGGATGTAAGTGATAAAGTAACGTAACTAGCCCAGACGTGGCCCTCAGAGCCCAATGCTGGGTGGTGTTGGAGCCTTCTCCTGGAAGCACATAGCTTCTCACAACGTGGGGCCCTCCGTGACTGGCACAACGGGTGTAAGTTACATGCTGAGGAGGCAGAAGCTGGGGCGTGGAGCAGGAAATGCCTCCAGCAGAAGCACAGAAGGCCATGCCCCTTTCTACTTTAATTCATGCCTGTACCAGCCCTAACACTACTGGGGGCAATTCAAACCTGGCAGAAGCAGGAGCAGCTCCCACTGATTTCAATGCGTGCTATGTCCCCTTGCCCCAGGGGCTGTATTTGGTCCCACAGGATCCTAGATCGATGAGAGCTTCACTTATTTGGCATAACCACTGAATGCCACCTCAGTGCAGGTGACACCTGCTAGCAACACCTGCTTGCTAAACAGCTGGCTCCTAGGGCCTGGGTCTCTTTTCTCAGCATTTGGCTGCAGGGGAGTTACTCCTGACTCATGCTAGTGAAAAGGAAGTGAAAACCAGGCCCCCAATAAAAACAATTAGGAGTTCTTGTGTCACCGTAGAGACTAACAAATTTATTTAGGCATAAGCTTTCGTGGGCTAAAACCCACTTCATCAGATGCATGGAGTGGAACATACAGTAGGGAGGTATAAATACACAGCATATGAAAAGATGGGAGTTGCCTTACCAAGTGCGGGGTCAGTGCTAACGAGCCAATTCAGTTAAGGTGGAAGTGGGATATTCTCAACAGTTGACAAGAAGTAATGTGTAACTTACCCCACCACGGTACCACCACTATGTTTGGTCCTACCAAATGGACATTTCCCTTGGGGCATGTGGCACAGGGGCATAATGGGCGGAGAACAGGGTGTCTTATGGTGCAGAGATTTCAGGGACACTTCTGTGAGACTCTCCTTCGCCACCCAGGCATCATGACACAGGCATCCCTGGCTAGGAATGGAGCTCTCCGAAGGTGTTGTGACCCACCATCCAATCCATGCTAATTACTATTCGTTGCTCCGTGCCTGTCCAGTCTGCATTACAAGTGCCCCTCGCAGGGGTTCTCACAAGAAATTTTTTGGTGGCGTCAGAGTGAGGCCACCAACTCTTGCTGGTGGCCGCTCTGACAATTTTTCCCTTAAATACTTAATTAACTTTAGGAAAAACAAAAATATGCACATATACATGTCCAAATCATTGTAATTTATTTATGTAGGGTTTTTGTGCAGACTCAGTAATAAAAATAACATACAGTTGTCTCTATTCTTTACTGGACCTAAACAAAATAGAAACAAAATAAGGTGCTTTGCACATTCGTGTCTATTTTGTTGTTTCTTTTGCTTTTTTGGCTGCTTTTTTTTTTTTTTAAAGATTTGCTAGCTAGTATGGCTGCTGCTGTGAAAACTGATTATGTATATATCACTTTTCACAGCAGACTTACTAGCTAGCTGGGAGACAGTAAAAAGTGATATTAACACACATACAAATATTGCTTTTCACAGCAGACTTATGCATCCTCGGAAAGCCATGGACGGAGAGGTGGATAGGGAAGCAGTGGGGACCAGGGGAATGGGGGGGGGGGGCAAGCCTGGGGCTGGAGCCCAAAACCCCCTGGCTGGTGGATGGCGCCTGAAGCCCTGCGTCTGGAGCCTGGCACCCGCCACCCCAGGGCTGAAGCTGGAAGCCCAAGCCCCACCACCCCTGTGAAGGTCGGGAACTCACACCAGCGGCCTGCTCCTCTGGCATTTGTGTCTGCAAAGGAGGGCAGGGCCCAGCCCCTGCTGGCAGCTCTGTGGGAGGGGCCACTGCTTTCCCCCCCACCATCACTACCCAGGAGGCTGTGGCAGCAAGAAAGGCCTCTGGTGGCTGCATGCAGCCACATTTGAAAAGCACTTCCCTACAACGCAGGTGTCATTTATTCTGGCCCTATCCCAAGGGTCTAGAGGTGAGAAAAGGAAAAGCCACTTATGCACAGTGCACGTTCTATTTGCAAGACCACTGGAGAGATGGCTTCAGCCACCCCAGCCAGGGAAGCTGAGACACAGCTGGATTAACGGCTAATTGTGAAAGTGCCCCTGCTCCCACCCTGCAAGCACAGACACCCTTCGAAACCAGGGGGAGGGGTGGGCAATGAGAGGCAGGAAGAGGAGCGTCCAGGTGTTAATTCACACTAAGAGACTGGAATCTGGCTAATGAAGAGCTCAGCTCTGTGCCTAGCAGATCAGAAGGACCCCTTCACGGGCACTGAGATTTATGAGGATTGACTGAGGTCTTATGGGTCAGCTAGGATTGGACTCCATGGCCCTCCTAGTAGCCCCTGGTGCTTTGCTCTGAGTGAGCAGCACCCCCTGCCCTCATGTGGCTTATCTGGGGACAGTTTGCAGAGCAATGAATAAGTCAGTTGCTGAAAGTCAATTGAGTTAGACAGTCTACTTCCTTCCCTCCCTCCCCGCCTCCCTCTGCTTTCCCTCTTCCAGATCCGCAAGAGAAGCAAAGCCTGCCGGGGGGGCCTGTGGGAAAACGACGAACTGGTGTCCATCAACGGGAAGCCATGCACTGGCCTTTCCCACGCCAGCGCCATGCACATCATCGACTCCTCCAGCGACACGCTCCACATCTGTGTGAAACGGTAACAGCCAAGTGCGGGCTCCAGGCAGGGAGCAAACTGCAGGGATACAGCCCCCCTGCAGCGCAGCTTCATTCTGCACAGCAGCTGTCATGCAGCTGGATGCGGGTATCACTTTAGCTAACACAAGGCAGGGCAGCCTTGTCCTAGTACACCGGGGCATGAAAACAAGTCAGAAAAACAGGCCTCTGGAGGAATTTGCATTCAACAAGTGTATGGCCTCTTAGGGCTTCCTGGTTGTCTCTATGCCATACTCCACGGCCCATTAGATTGCATGGCAATAGTGGGGAACAGAACTTAGGTCCTCCTGCTCCTATTGCTCTGGCTAAGGGAATCAATGTTAGCAATGTAGGGAATATGACTCATAGATGAGCAATTATGATTCCATTCTGCAGCAGGCAGTGTTTCAAACCAGACAGTTCATCACAGTCATAAGTAACATTAGTGACATTGCTTTACTTTGGATAAACGAGTATTCTGTACAACTGGGTTTGATTACACAGGGGCCAGTTACATTAAAGGAAACATGGCATGGTGCATTAATGACAGCATTCCATAGTAAGGCCTATAATGGGATGGAAACAGGGGCATAGATAAGTCAGAAGCATACATCCAGACATGTTCCCCCCTCTGGCCTGCAAGAGGTCCAGCTGGCTAATGTCCTGATCCAGCAAAGCACTGAAGCAGGGGACTAACTTCAAGCACATGAGTAGGCTTCAGTGGGACTATTCCTGAGAAGTTAAACAAGTGCTTTAGGGTTTGCTGGATTAGGGTCCAATCCAGGTCAAGAGTAAATCCTGTAGGTTAGAGATAGAAAAGCCCTGGGAAGTCCCATCTCCTCCCTCTCCATGAGAGTGCAGAATTCACCCCTATTGTACCCAAGACTGGACAAAGCACTAGTGAATGTCCCTTCCACAGCGATAAAGAAACACACTGGCTGATGGTCTCTGCAGAGTGGGGCCTGAGGGTGGCTGTGCTGACGCAGGGAAGAAAAGGGCAGGATGACCCCACCCACAAGGAATCAGTACCAGGTCTCCATCTAGTGCAGGGGAGGGGCCAGATCTAGCCTGTCAGGGCTTTCACTACAGCCCAGGGGATTGCCAGTCCCATGACGCAGCGGGGCTAAGGCAGGCTCCCTGCCTGCCATGGCCCTGTGCCCCTCCCGCAAGTGGCCAGCACCACATCCCTACAACCCCTAGGGGAGAGCTCTGTGTGCTGCCCTCTCCTGCAGGCACCGCCCCCCACAGCTCCCATTGGCCGGGAGTGGGGAACCGTGGCCAATGGGAGCTTTGGGGGTGGTACCCACAGGTGACGGCAGTGTGCAGCAGAGCCACCTGCCCCACCCCTCCCCCAGGAGCAACTGCCAGACATGTTGGCAACTTCTGGGAGCAGTGTAGGGCCAGGGCAGGGAGGGATCCTGCCTTAGCCCCGCTGCCACCCCGGAGCTGCTCGTGGTAAGCAGCGCTGGGCCAGAGCACCCAACCCAAACCCCTCCTGTACCCCAAACCCCTGCCCTGAGCCCCCTAACTTCCTGCTGCACACCTCCTGCCCCCCAATACCCTGTCCTGAGCCCCCTCCTGCACCCCAACCCTTTGCCCTGAGCCCTTTCCTGCACATCACACCCCCTTCCCGCACCCCAACCTCCTGCCCCAGCCCTACATTCATGGCCCTGCATACAATTTCCCCACCCAGATGTGGCCCTCAGGCCAAAAAGTTTGCCTACTCCTGGTCTAGCGGGAGTGAGCCAGGGCACTGAGACATTCTGCTGTGGTCACCTGTGGTTCTGGGCTCTTACCAGTGCTTAAGTGTGACAAGAGAGGCCTGTGGAAGGTGTCTAGAATAGCACTGGCCTTATGTCACCACACTGGAGACCGCCTGCAGGCAGCAGGTGCTGGGACAAATTCCACTGGGACAAAAATCAACACACTTTGAATTAGCAAAGTGACATAGGCAGTCTCCGCACTGGGGGTGTGAATCAGCTGTCCAGAGGCCAGCATTAGATGGCTTTGGGATAACATAACTAGCTGGCCTTACTCTTCAATGGGGCTTGCCAAATGCTGCTGCCTGTTAAATATGGCTCAGGGAGCAGAGATGCATGTTCCCATGCAGCACAGCCTTCATTTCCTTCCCAATGGGAGAGTCAGCGTGCTGATTCCAGTGAGTGCGAGTGAGAGATGGGGCCTAACAGCCAGGACTCCAGAGTACTGTTCCTAGCTCGGATTCCCACAGCAAGGAGTAATGCTCGGTTATTTTAAAAAAAAGCAGCAGGGGGAAGGAAGGGAGTGAGACAGGCATCTTTTTATTTTAGGGATTCAGGGATGCTGAAAGAGTTGGTCTGGGAGGCCATGTGAGGGAGGGGATGGTGGCCTGCACAGCTATGAGTGAGAGCGGAGGTCATCCTAATAACCAGCAGTGGGAAGGAGTGTGTGAATGAGACATCCCTCGGTCAAGATGTGCATGTGGCCCTCACCGTTGCAACGTTTCAGAAGCCTCGAACTAGACCATTTCCAACAGAACCAAATTCCAAGACTGCCTTGCACCCTCAGCAGTTCACATTTTCATTCAGAGCTCTCTCTTGCATGATTTGCATGCATGGTGCCCCCCCAAAGGTAAGCAGTTGTGGCAATGGGAATTACCTTGTGAGTTAGCCAGATGGCACTAGAGTGCATCATGGGGGTGCTGCAGGCCCTGAGAGCGCCAGAGTTCCTGGACGGGTTTCAGAGTAACAGCCGTGTTAGTCTGTATTCGCAAAAAGAAAAGGAGTACTTGTGGCACCTTAGAGACTAACCAATTTATTTGAGCATGAGCTTTCGTGAGCTCCAGCTCACTTCATCGGATGCACACTGTGGAAAGTGTAGAAGGTTAGCTCTATGGTGCTACTGCTCTGACCTAATTAGACTGTATAACAATAATACTTGGTGCTACCACTTCTTCCCTTCCCGATAGCCCAAATGGAACACTGTCACAGCCCCCTTGCACACTGCTCTCACATTTTATCCCCTTCGCGGTCATTGAGAGGAAGCCAAGTGGTACAATTGTCAAAAGCACCTAAGACCCAGATTTTTAATGGTATGTAGGTGTTGCTACACTCAGCATTGCAACAGTTAATTGACTGAGAAGTTAATTGACATCTTCAAAGGGATTTAGGCACTTAGGAGCCTAAATCCAATTGACTTTCAATGGGATTTTGGCTCCTAAGTACTCCAAACCCTTTTGAAAACAAGGATGTAGTTGCCTGTCATTCCAATTTTTTTTTTTTTACACTATACAGCAAAGCAACAAATTATCCTTCATGAACCCTTACATTTAAAAGAGACCTGCCTGCTCTGACCACTTGCAGTACAAGCATATGCCCAGTCCCCGCCTCCCTTAGGGCTCACAGTGAAAGTTTCCCTTGATGCCATATGAGCTTTTCTTTCTCAAGCTTTTACTGGTTTGAAAGATGAAGCATAACTGCTTCTGAACCACCTTTTCCCAGACCACGTGCCAAACTGCCAAGTCCTGACTCAGGACGTACCTGACTGAAGGCGCAGCTGCACGTACAGTGGCGTGTAGTGTACAGACTCTGCACACTGAGCTAGCACAGGTATACACAGCAGTGGAGATAGTGAGGCACGGTTTATGTGAGTAGAATGCCCTACACGCCTGAACCCTGGAGATGTACCCTACGTGGCTCTCCACTTGCCCAAGCTGGGCCTCCCACATCTAATGCTGCTATTTTTAGCAGTGTAGCATCCCGCTACCTCCCTGCTGCCAGAGCCTTGCACTGCGGCATGTAGCTATGCACCATAGCAGCAAGTGTGGATACAGCCTGGCTTCTGCTGCAGGGTGTAGCTACATGTGTAGTGCCTGTACTGTGCGTGCCGCTGTAAGTGTAGACACAGCCTCGTGGGAGTTCTGACACAGCAGGTTCTGGGTAATAAGAACGGCAGAATTCGGCCCCAGTGAGAACCCAAGGGGCCAAATCATGGAGTCCTGACTCAGTCTTTTGCAAGTAAAAGTACCACTGATTTTTGCATGGCCAGAACCCTCAGGACTGAGCCCATGGGATATACAGTCAGACACCAGAGTACAGGGCTCAGTTACAGCTCTCACCAGCCAAACTGGGATGGTCACAGGAGGAGAAGGTGCCTTTCCCCTGCTGTGGGGCCTGGAGACTGTTAGGGGGCTTATTCCTTCACCTGCTTCCTTCCCTGGTCCTTCTCGCATGAACAGAGAGCAACAATACCCGAAGTCCAAAGGTGCAAACAATTCGATGTTTATTGGGGTGAACTTCCAGCAAGCATTCCAGTTTCCTTCCTTAGTGTCCTCCTTCCCAGCTCTGACACCACAGAGCCTTACACCTGTGTCCTTATTCTCATTCCTGCCCTTAGCAAAACATGATTCCAATTTCCTCACCCCCATTCCCATCTCCCCCACCCACACCCACCCACTCACTTCCTGACTGACTGCAGGCTATATAGTAAAACTTGAGTTCTGCTTTGCTATACCTTAACCAATCATTTTCCTGAAATTTAACTAACCAATCCTAACATATTGTAACATGATTATGTAACCAATTATATCCCACCACCTGAATTAATTTACACCCAGCAAAATTAATTATACAGCAGACAGGAACAATCACAGAACCAGACAGAGATTATACAGACAAACAATAGCAAAGTGGGAACTATAATGACAAAACAATACAGAAGTGAGGATTTCACATCCCAGTATTGATAAGTGAGTTCTTGCCAGACAGGATGCTATCAAACTAAGTTTCCTTTTACATCTTCTAGGCACTTCCCTTTCTCTGGAGGAGATAGGCATTATCAGGACAGGATTGTATTCCTAACAGCCCAAGAGCACCTGATTTCAATGTGACTAGTTTGGAATGTGAGGATGTGACCTGTCGCTTCCCAGCTTATGGCTGCCTCTGCTACTTAGCCAAAGGCCTTAGCCTAAGCACAGGGCCTCAAACTGTCACAGTAAGAGAAGGCCCTTACACCAGTAGACAGTGATTTTGATTCTTTCTTTTATACCTTTAGAATTAGCCAAGTGATAAGAATACACTTAAATTCTTAAAGTACAGGCCTTTGCAGACAGGCCTGAATATCTATATCCTAACAGAGACAATATGCCTTTTGAGAAGCATAGCAGCTCCCAAGGTCTGGGGGAGGGAAAGACGGGGTGCAACTTGCTATTCCTGTGTCGCAGGTACAGCCAACACCCTTTCCAGCACAGCCAAGCTAGGAAGCAGAGAAATGTCAGTGATGAATTGGCCCTGATATAGCCATCCGAGTCGCACCTGCAAACAGTGGGTTTGAATTTGGCCTGTATCATCCGGATAGGCGAGACACTTACGGACCCTGTCCCTCCCCTATGCTGAGGGCCAAACCCCCTGCATCCTAGGAATTCGTCCACAGACTGAAATTCACTGAGTCACTCCTCCTTTTCTTCACAGGGCGGCTGGCAGAGACCGGTCTGGCACACGGCCCCTGCACTCGCTTTCCCCTGGGCAGCTGCGAGTGCTCTCCCCACCATCCCCAGTCAGCCCAGAGCCAGCTGGTCCCCCGGCTACCACCCCACTGGAGCTGCAGCGCAGGCGGCAGCAGCAGCTGGAGAGCCTGACCTCGCCCCCCGACAGTGAGGCGTACTACGGCGAGACGGACAGCGACGCCGACAACATTGCCCAGGAGAAGCACCGGCGGGCCCGCAAGAAGAGCCCTCGCTCTCCACCTGGGGGCTCCAACAACAAGCCAGGCGAGCCACAGGACGAGGTGTCCCTGTCTGAGCTGAGTGGCTATGACAGCACCCCAGAGGCAGCAGCACAGGCCGGAGAGAACATGAGTGGCGTGGCCAAGAAAGACATCGTGCAGCAGCCTGGCAGCCGCACGGACACCTCTTTCTTGGAGAGTGAGGTGCTGCTGCAGCCACCCCAAGCAGAGAGCAGGGAGCTCTCCCCAGAGGCCATGCTCCTGCCCCATGCCACCAAGACCATCCGAGCTGAGCGCCACCTCATCCCCATGGTGGGGCCAGTAGAACACCCAGTCGATGAAGATTTAACCACCACCTATGCAGAGAAAGCCAAACAAGCCAGTAAGTGCCCCCAGACACACCTATCTACACCCCCGCTGCAACCTGCCTGTGCTAACTCCCCTTCCCAGGCTGAAAGGGCCTTCACCCAGCTTCTCTCACGTGGATGGAGGCAGGGCCAGGCCAGCCCTGCAGGGATCTGAGCTGGTGGCTTAGGTCATTCAGGGTCTCTTCTGGCAGGCGCTCAGGGAATATGTTGGGAGTCTAGAATTCAAGCACAAAAAGTGGCAGGACTCCACTCATCCCCACCCTGATTTCTGTTGAGAACAGGAGGGAGATGGCAGGTACTGGAACTGTCTGGGTTCGAGAGTGTGCTGGTAACACCTGCGCTCCAGAAAAGTGACTCGGGTGAGAGTCCTAAGCCTGGTCTCTCACTGCCTAGGCTGGGGACAGCACCTGGGGACAAAGCAACCCCATCCACTCTATAGCCACCGCTGTGTCCAAGCAAAGGAGCAATATGGATGGACTCCAAAGGGGTCACACCCAGCCCTCATGGTGAAGGAGAATTGCTGTGAGACAGTTTGAGAACAGAAAATGGAGACAGTCTCCACTCAGAGCCATCCCAAAATATTGTTACCAATGGCTTACATCTCCTTAGGGCTGGTCCTCCCACCCTGTCAAAATCAAGGGGGCCTGTCCACTTTCCTCCCCCTTTGGAAGGTGATTTTGCTGCAGCCTTGTTTGCATCAGCAGGGTCTGCATGTGGCACTAGCCGGCTAGCTCCAGTAGAGGAGATTGCTTTTCATGCATGGGCATGCCAGTGAGGCGAAGCGAGGGGGGAAAATATCTCAGTCAACTCTGACAATGCCCTGTGGTGGGAGCCCCCTCACTTAAGATATTTAAACTGGGACAAAACACCAGAGAATACACTCTAGGGAACAATCCTACACTGGCCTCTGGGTGATGGACTAGAGGAGTATGTCTACACTGCACACTAAAGCCTGACTCTGACTCATATTTGAGCCCAAGCCCCCTTCCGTCCACACACAAATCAGTGTGAATCAAGTCACCAAGTACTCAGGAACCGGGATCGAGGACTCTGCTGGGTCAGAGCCGGAGTTCTACTGTGACTTGGACCAAAGCCCTGTTGGTTTACGGTGTGGACACAGCTCAAGCTGCAGACCCTAGCCAGAAGGTCTGTGCAGTGCAGTGTGGACACATTAGCATGGCTGTGGAAACCCAGGTCCAGCAATTGTAAACCCAGGTTTACAATGCAGTGTGGATGCTCAAACACAGGCTTTGACGTCCCCAAGCCTGAGTCCCACAGAGCTGAGTTTACAATGCAGTGTAGATATACCCGAAGTGACCTAACAGGACCATTGAATCTCTTACTTCTGTGGTTCTATAATTCTGTGTCTTTCCACTCAGCCTCCACCTGCTTTGTAGATTTAACTGAGCAGTTGTTAGGGTTCATGGAAATCAGGGCTGGAAGACATCTTGGAAGTAACCAAATGTAATCCTCTTGGGCCAGCTATTCCATCCTCCTTTAATGTTTTTGAACATTTCTATAGGTAACACCTCTGTGATCTCCTTTGATTGCTGCTCTGCTAATTGCTCTTACCACGAGGGTATTTTTTCCTTATATCGAATATAAACCTGCCTTTATTCATGGTTAGCTTAAGACCATTACTCCTTGTATTACATTCTTGGCCAGCTTTCCCTGCCTATTCCCCTCACCTATCATTTCCTCTCAAGAATTGTAGCAAGATGTTATGGGGAAGGAGAAAGCTGGGTCCCACCTCCCTTAGTCTTGGGCATCTTACCTGCCTCCTGCTACCCAGGCAGTATTTTAATGCCTTACATGATGACAGGGCAAGAGCCATCCTTTCTTTAGGGTTGTGACCTGTGCAGCTCTATCAATATGTTGTACGATGGTATCTGTCATCCAAAGACCATAAACAGCTGTACAAACAATCAATTCAGATTACAGCCCCACTGTGAGGTAGGTCATCCATATTATCTGAAATCCTCCAATCACAATTTAAAGAAGTCAAGTTAGAGAATCCACCACTGTCTCTAGTTCAGGGGTGGGCACACTACGGCAGTGTGACATATTACAAATGGGGGGACTGATACACAGAGAAGTTAAAAGACTTGCCTGTGGTCACACAGCGAATTGGGAATAAAACCCAGGAGTCCCGACTCCCAGTCCCCTGCTCTAATCACTAGACTTGCCTCCTGCTATCAGCAAATACTTCCAATGGCTGGAGATAGGACACGAGAAGGGGAAGGCTCTGAGTTACTACACAGAAATTCTTTCCCAGGTGCCTGGCTGGTGGTCTTGCCCACATGCTCAGGGTCTAAGTGATCGCCATATTTAAGGTTGGGAAGGAATTTTCTCCTAGCAGATAATCTAGAGTTTTTTGCCTTCCTCTGCAGCGTGGGGCCTGGTTCACCTGCTGGTTTGAACTAGAGCAGGGGTGGGCAAACTTTTTGGCCTGAGGGCCACATCTGGGTATGGAAATTGTATGGCGGGCCATGAATGCTCACGAAATTGGGGCTGGAGTGCAGGAGGGGGGTGAGAGCTCTATCTGGGGGTGCAGGCTCTGGGGTGGGGCTGGGGGGTTTGGGGTGCAGGAGGGTGCTCTGGGCTGGGATTGAGGAGTTTGGATTGCAGGAGGGGATCAGGGCTGGGACATGGGAGGGGCTCAGAGGTGCAGGCTCCAGGCAGCGCTTCCCTTAAGCAGCTCCCGGAAGCAGAAGCAGCAGGTCCTCCCTCTGGCTCCGACGCGGAGCCCCCTGGCTGCCCCTACACATAGAAGCCGGAGAAGGGACATGCTGCTGTTGCTTCTGGGAGCCACGTGGAGCCATGGCACGCGTGTGCGGAGCAGCCCCCGAGCCCGCTCCTCGGCTGGAGAGCGGGAACAGGGCAAGGCCCAGATTAAATCGGCTGGTGGACCGGATGTGGCCTGCAGGCCATTGTGTGCCCACACTTGAACTAGAGTGAATGGTGGATTCTCTAACTGGATGTCTTTAAATTGTGATTGGAGGATTTCAGTAACTCAGCCACAGGTATGGGGTTTGTTACAGGAGTGGGTGGGTGAGGTTCTGTGGCCTGTGACATGCAGGAGGTCAGATTAGATATTCACGATGGTCCTTTCTGACCTATGAATCTGTGAGTCAATGTTGTAAGGCCACTGCTACACTCTCGGAGAGGATACCACTCTCTCTCCTTGCCCAAAGGAGCTTTGGAGACTGCTTCCAAAGCTAAGCTCCTTCCTCATGGCAGGGCAGTGAGCTATTGCTCTGCCCCATGTCGCAAAGCAGACTCAGTCCCACAGGTGCTATCAGACCCAGCTTGGCAGTACTGATGATGCAAGGCCAGGCCTTGGCTGGTTCTGTTTGTCCCACAGCCTGTTTAGAATTCACCCCCGCTTAGGACAGCAGCAAAAAGAGCAATTTCCATCTCCCCTAGGCTGAAGCTATTTTTTCCCCTTTGAATAATGTACAAGTATGAGATGAATGCTGAGAAAGGCATGTCCAGCTGCTCTCTGCCACCTGATAGTCCTAGAACTGGATGAGCAATCGCTTTACATCAGGGCTTATTTCCAAGGACCGAGTCAGCACAGAAGGCTCCCAGGAAAGCCACATATTTCAGTCAAAGCATTTCTGATGGCAGAATAATCTCCCATGGCTGGAGGTGACGTACGGATGTTGCTAGCTAGACGGGGGGTTCCTAGCACCATTGTGGGCTGAGCTAGTACTTTCCTTTCCTGGTATACTCCCTTTTGGGCGAGGCTACTCTCAGCAAGAGCCCTGGTGGAAGAGTCCCCAGTAGCGATTCGCAGGCTGATGGCACTCCATGGCGGTTCACATGGCCTTTTACTAGACTGCAACTTTCTGCTGCCTGCGAGGGTGGAGACAAACCTTTCTGCCCTGGTCAGGCCATAGCACAATGGTCTGGTCAGTGACAAACCAAGGAACAACAGAAAAGAAATGGGTGGGGGGGGGGAGTGGTAAGAGGAGCAAAGGCATTCCCATGCTATGGCGAAGAGAGCTAGAGAAACTCCTGCACATAAATACACCCATTCTGCACTTCATGGCTTTGACTGAAGTCTGGGATATGTTGGCTGCCATGGGAGCCCAGCTGTAGGGGCACTAGGGATGTGGTGCTGGTTTGGAAAGGGGTGTTACTATAGTGCTTGGGCCTGGATTCAGCACAGCCTCTGCTGGCTCTGGTAGAGCCTATGCACAATTTAAAGCTGCCCTCCCATTGAGAAGTCCCGTAGTTCCTCTTAAGGCCGGTTCCTCTGGGGCCGGTTTTGTTCAATATCTTCATAAATGATCTGGAGGATGGTGTGGATTGCACTCTCAGCAAATTTGCGGATGATACTAAACTGGGAGGAGTGGTTGATACGCTGGAGGGCAGGGATAGAATACAGAGGGACCTAGACAAATTGGAGGATTGGGCCAAAAGAAATCTGATGAGGTTCAATAAGGATAAGTGCAGGATCCTGCACTTAGGACGGAAGAACGCAATGCACAGCTACAGACTAGGGACCGAATGGCTAGGCAGCAGTTCTGCGGAAAAGGACCTAGGGGTGACAGTGGACGAGAAGCTGGATATGAGTCAGCAGTGTGCCCTTGTTGCCAAGAAGGCCAATGACATTTTGGGATGTATAAGTAGTGGCATAGCGAGCAGATCAAGGGACGTGATCGTTCCCCTCTATTCGACATTGGTGAGGCCTCATCTGGAGTACTGTGTCCAGTTTTGGGCCCCATACTACAAGAAGGATGTGGATAAATTGGAGAGAGTCCAGCAAAGGGCAACAAAAATGATTAGGGGGTCTGGAACACATGACTTATGAGGAGAGGCTGAGGGAACTGGGATTGTTTAGTCTGCAGAAGAGAAGAATGAGAGAGGATTTGATAGCTGCTTTCAACTACCTGAGAGGTGGTTCCAGAGAGGATGGTTCTAGACTATTCTCAGTGGTAGAAGAGGACAGGACAAGGAGTAATGGTCTCAAGTTGCAGTGGGGGAGGTTTAGGTTGGATATTAGGAAAAACTTTTTCACTAGGAGGGTGGTGAAACACTGGAATGCATTACCTAGGGAGGTGGCAGAATCTCCTTCCTTAGAAGTTTTTAAGGTCAGGCTTGACAAAGCCCTGGCTGGGATGATTTAATTGGGGATTGGTCCTGCTTTGAGCAGGGGGTTGGACTAGATGACCTCCTGAGGTCCCTTCCAACCCTGATATTCTATGATTCTATGATTGAGCAAACACCACCTGCCCTTTCCTGGTGAAGGATCTCCCTGATCCATGCCCACAGAGATGGTGAGGGTGCCCTCTAGAGTTTCCTGAGCCAGAAGGGTGAATCAAGATTGTGGTTCAAAACCAGCTGCTTTTAAAAAGTGGACTTGATTCTGCGCAGGGAATGGATGACTCAGTGGGTCAGTAATGGGAGCACAGTGCTGGATTTATAGGCCATGAGACCATTAAAGACCATTTAGATCATCCAATCAAATCCCTGATTTTTGCAGAATATCACCCTGCCTCATTCCCACTAACACTACATCTAACCTGCCCTTGAATCTTGGCGGTCATGAGCCGCTGCCACCTCCGGGGGAGTCTGCTCCACTGCTCACTTGCTCTTACAGGGAAGAGCTCTATCTACCTTCCCAAAGTGCTTCCATCGTTAGCCTCAGGCCACGGATCCCTTCCCTGCCACCTTCAGTGTGTGAATAACCCATCCCCTTTTTCCACTGAGATGAAGGTCCTTCTGAATCTTCTCTTTTCGAGTCTACTTCTTCAGCTCTCGTCTCTCCTTTGAAGCTGTAGCAGTTTTGTTGCCCTTCTTTGTATTCTCCCTAATTTTTCCATCTCATTCTTAAACTGCAGATACACCTAATGATGCACAGAATTCCAGATATAGTTGCAACAGGGCTATTTAGAGTGACCCCGTTACGTTCATAAGAACAGAAGAACGGCCCTACTGGGTCAGACCAAAGTTTCATCTAGCCCAGTATCCTGTCTACCGACAGTGGCCAATGTCAGGTGCCCCAGAGGGAATGAACAGAACGGGTAATCATCAAGTGATCCATCCCCTCTTGCTCATTCCCAGCTTCTAGCAAACAGAGGTTAGGGACACCATTCCTGCCCATCCTGGCCAATGCCACTGATGGATCTATCCTCCATGAATTTATCTAGTTCTCTTTTGAACCCTGTTATGGTCTTGGCCTTCACAACATCCTCTGGCAAGGAGTTCCACAGGTTGACTATGCATTGTGTGAAGAAATACTTCCCTTTATTTGTTTTAAACCTGCTGCCTATTAGTTTCATTTGGTGACCCCTAGTTCTTTTGTTATGAGAAATAGTAAACAATATTTCCTCATCTACTTTCTCTACACCAGTTATGATTTTATAGACCTGAACCATATCTCCCCTTAGCTGTCTTTTTTCCAAGCTGAGAAGTCCCAGTCTTATTAATCTCTCCTCACACAGAAGCCATTCCATACACCTAATCCTTTTTGTTGCTCTTTTCCAATATATCTTTTTTGAGATGGGGTGATCACATCTACACATGGTATTCAAGATGTGGGCATACCATGGATTTCCTAAATGACCAGGTGAAACCGCTGTCCAAGAACAGGGGACTAGAAGAATCCTTATCCACAAGTGGAAGAATAACACTGGCATATTCTGTAAGAGTGTTGTACTGTGAAGGGCTTATATTAAGGTTGCTATCTCCTATCTGTCCTGGGCTTTCACAGACTCAGATTTGTAGATGTGCTGTTTATTTCCTTTCCCCAGAGCATGCATAACCCTTTACATCCTTGGCCACTCCACTCATCTCATTGCATGCAAACCACTCCAGGTCAATTCACCACTCCAACCCCCACGTTTACTACCCCTCCAATTTTGGTAGGGTTAGCAAATTTGATCACTGTTGAATTTAAAACCTTCCTCTAGACCATTGAGGACACTATTAAATAGAGATCCAATACTCACCCATGTGATGCCCCACTTGGAGGTCTTAAATGAGTAATCTTTGCTGTCTGCTTGTCATCCAATTTCTAATCCAGACTCTTGTAATTTCCATCTAGTTGGTATTTATCCAACGTATACGTTCATTGGTCTGATTCACTGTTACATTGCACCTTGTGGTTACTTTTACACCTGTGCAAAGTGGATGTAAAATGTACAACCATTTTCAGAGGTGGTATTGTTCTACACTCACTCAGCACAGGTGTAAACCACAGCAGAAGGAGCAAATGGAGTTTCACCCATTAACATCAGTGGAGGACTTGACATCTAGCTGTAGGGCAGTGGAGAATCAAGCTGTGACAGTTCGGTCACAGAGACCCCCTTGAGACTGTCACCTGATGTGCTGAAACTACCTCTGAGCCCATTTACTTTGTCAGCCTGGGATTCCAGAACCCTGCCTTGTTGAGCCAGACACACTAGCCTGCTGCAACACAGACCCAGGGTCTGAACCACGCCCCCAAAGCTGCAGCCTTAACTGAAAAAAGCTCAGCAAGTGCTCCTGTCTCCAGCAGCCAGACACCCAGCTCCCAATGGGATCGAAACCCCAAAGAAATCCATTTTACTCTGTTTAAAGCTTGTAGAGGGTAAACTCATAAATTGTCTACCCTCTATAACACTGAGAGAGATCTGCACAGCTGTTTGCTCCCCCAGGTATTAATCACTTACTTTGGGTTAATTAATAAACAAAAGTAGGATTTAAGTGGTTTCAAGTAATAACAGACAGAACAAAGTAAGTTACCAAGCAAAATAAAACAAAACATGCAAGTCTAAGCCTAATACATTTAAGAAACTGAATACAGGTAAATCTCACCCTCAGATGTTCCAATAAGCTTCTTTCACAGACTAGACTCCTTCTTAGACTGGGCCAAATCCTTTTCCCTGGTACAGTCCTTGTTAGTTCCAGCTCAGGTGGTAACTAGGGGTTCTCTCATGACTGCAGCCCCCTTTGTTCTGTTCTACCCCCTTTTAGAGCTTTGGCCCAAGGCAGGAATCTTTTGTCTCTCTGGGTCCCCACCCCTCCTTCTAAATGGAAAAGCACCAGGTTTAAGATGGATTCCAGTATCATGTGTGTAGCAAAGCAAGGTCAAGACTCACTGGCATGGCACCTCCTGCTAGTCATCTGGGAATTAGCTCTTTTCCAGCATATGGAGCACCCTCTGCAGGCCAGTGTCTTGCCTGCCGCTGGCCCCGTGTTCCTCCCAGACCCCTGTGCCCCTTTACCTTGGGATTCTGCCCCAGCAGTACCCCCACTCTCTAGGTCTCCCCTCCAGGGGAACTCCCAATCCTCTAAGCCCATCTTGCCTCAGTGGTTACTGACAGTCATCATCTAGCCCCTGCTCACTGGGGCAGACTGCCTTTGCCTCTCCCTGGGTTGCCCCTCTGTAGCCCCAGTACCTTTTTGGGCCTTTAACAAGGCCTGCAGCCTGGGGGTTTACCAGGCTGGAGCTCCCCAGCTCCCTTTGCCCTTCCCCAGCACTGCTTCGCTTCAGGTACCTTGCTCCCAGGCAGCTAGCCCTTCCCACTCCAGGGCTAGGGTGGGACTCCTCCAGCTCCTGCCCCCAGCCCTCGTAAAAGGGCCAGATGGGCCCTGATTGAGCTGGCCAGAGCTGTGGCTGCTTCCCCAATCACCCTAGCTTGGCTGCTTTTAACCCCTGTTCTCCAGCAGTGCGGCAGCCATCCCACTACAATGTGACATGGTCACATGTCACTGTAAAACCTCATTCTTCATTACCTAGTAGCTGGAAGACAGGCACACAAGAAGGCTTGCAGGTAAACAGACCCATTCACAGGTTTTCATTGATTCTGCCGCACCCTTAATGGCTTCCACTTCATATGTTTACATCAGTAATACAAGTGTATAGCTTATTCTCCTAACCCCAGACATAGAAATAATACATGCAAACAAATGGGATGAACACACTTAGTAGATCGTAAGCTTTGTAATGATACCTTACAAGAGACCTTTGCATGAAGCATATTCCAGTTACATCATATTCACACTTACAAACATATTTCCATAAAACATATGGAGTGCAACATCACACAGGCCTGTTCTGTGGTGAGAAGTCAATAGGGAGAGGAAGGTTGGGCAATGAATGCATTGCAGTGGTAGCAGAGTCAGTGGATCAAGTGGAACTAAGAAGCAAGGGAGGTCTATAAGGAGCAGAGAATGAGAACAGGATTTCAGCTGCTGGCACTAGCAATCTATAAGGTTACATGGCTTTCCAAAGCTGTCTGATAGGCAGAACTGGGTGAAACTTTTCAACTAAAGATATTTTGACAAAAAATGCAGATTCAGTGACACCAAAATGTTTCAAGTATGTGTCATTTTGCCAAATTGTTCACTGTAGAGAAAAAAAATCTGGAAAAAAACCCCAAAACATGGATATTTTCTAAATAAATGTTTTTGACAATTTTTTGATTGAAAATGACTTTTTGTTTTGAAATTTTCCTTTAAAATGCTGAAAATGGAAAACAAATAATCAACTTTCTGATGCGCTGAAAAATTTGAAAACCATTTTCAATTTAAGCTGAAATTAATATTTTTTCTATTTTTTCAGAATTGCTAGCAAACTGAAAAAATTGTTATTCGCCCAGCTCTAATGGTAGGTACATATGGTGTCCTCAGACCATAGGTAACCTCTGCACCATTCTATTCTGTTCTGAAATCCATCTTTTACCAGGTTTGTTTCCTCTCAGTCATCTCATCAGAACAGTTTCTTTTATGTTCAGCAACAGTATAGATGGACTCAGATGTGGAATAGGTTCAAACTTTCGCACCCTTCCTCACAGAGGTGCCAACCCCAGGCAGAAGACAGATAAACCAGTTCAGAGCTCTGGTCCCAGCTTGTTATCTTGTGGTAGGAATTTAAGTCAGTGCAGAAGTGCTTCAAAATATCTCAATTTAAACATATCTGCTGGACTATTTTTAGCTCCTGGAACTCAAGTCTTTCTATATATGGTGCGGAGGAAGGTGGGGGTGGGGAGAATTTCCTCCTCTGCTTGACATGGACCCAGCTGCCTAAGTGGATGCACCAGAATTACATCACCCTGCACTGGAAAAGGAAACCCTTTTATTTTAAAAAGAAAAGGAGTACTTGTGGCACCTCAAATAAATTTGTTAGTCTCTAAGGTGCCACAAGTACTCCTTTTCTTTTTGCGGATACAGACTAACACGGCTGCTACTCTGAAACCTTTTATTTTAAGCCATCGTTTGGATATACAGGCCACACCAGTCAGGGTAAGGGGATGCTTATAAATAAATAACTTATACAGTGGAGAGTGTGTAAAATTCCATCTGGATGGTAATTTCTGCCTCACCTCTCTGCAGTGAGGGTGAGCCTAGTAAAGGTGCTATCTGACTGCCGCTGGAGTGTAGGCAATGGGGGTCATGATGAATATTGACCATCTGACCAGCACTTTGAACTCTGAATCTTTTGCACCATGGTCTGTGCTTTGCTACTTGACCCCCAGCTTTGGCAGCTGTGACTCTTAGATGACCATATTTATATGGTCACTCATAAGACTGAGAAGTGCTGCTACTCACTGGGGTTCTGAAAGACCAATGTGTGCAGTTTGGGGGTGGAAGGCGTTAACCAGCTATGGTTCCAATCCCTGTCCTGTGGATCTCAGCTGAGGTCTGTTCCCTGCCATGTGGGTCAATGATGAGCAGTGACCTTTGGCCCATGTTGGTCAGTGTGCAGATGGCCACTACTAAGAGATAACCAACCACCTCCATGATTTAATCATGGTGGAGGGGCCCAACCTCACTAGGGCCCAGGCTCCCAGGGGGATTGTTCCTGTTCCCTTTGGCAAGTCATAATCCCTATTTACTATTTATAAGCAAGCTGTGGGTAAGAAACCATCATTTAATCCTAGCCATCAGTTTTCACTTTGTCTTGGCTCTCCATGTTTTGGAAGGAGGCTATTGGGAAGATGTCAGTGAGATGACTACAGCTATGTGTGGATTTCTATCAGTCAGAGTCTAGGCTTGAGGACGGCATAGAGAGTGCATGTATGTCTGTGGCTGATGATCTTTACCTGGGCAGAGGTTATGTGTCCAGGCTGATTTCATTAGCTGCTTTGCAGACTTTGCTCATGAGGCTTTGTTGACTCTCTGAGTCCTGGAAGACCTGGCAGGAGTGGAAGGGGTCACTACATTGGCTCTGT
Organism: Caretta caretta; assembly: GCF_965140235.1. Classification (NCBI taxonomy): domain Eukaryota; kingdom Metazoa; phylum Chordata; order Testudines; family Cheloniidae; genus Caretta; species Caretta caretta. Next base: position 54,165,144 of record NC_134212.1, on the reverse strand, counting down.
TCATTCTTTTCTGAGCAATCTCAGAAGTTGTTCCAGGCAATTGCTTATCTGGCTCTGGGGCTCTGACCTGTGAGATCCTACATGTTTCCTTCTTGGCATTCTTTTTTTTCAACATGTATGTGCAGCTCTTATGAGGTGGTACAAGGTGATTTGGCCTGCCACACTGTCAGTATGTTGATGATATTGTGCTCTGCATCTGACACATATCCCACATGTTTTCCCATCATCACCTAAGATAGGGATCTGGATGTGAGTGAGCTGACTTAAGGTGATGCTCTTATGGAGGTGAAAGTACTGTGAGCCTCTTGAGTTGTTGGGGGATGTGTTTGATCACTTTACTGAGGGGATCTGCTCATCCTTCATCTTAGTGGTTCAGACTCTAGGCAGGGGGTTGGACTAGATGACCTCCTGAGGTCCCTTCCAACCCTGATATTCTATGATTCTATGATCTTACTGGATTCACCACTACTCCCAAACTCCCAGGTTTTAATGATAGCCTGAAGTGCCTTTTTTCATCATCACTTGGTTTAGGCATTGCTAGAGTTCTCCATGCCTTTGTCACCTCCAGGCTGGTGTACTATAATGCACTCTTATTAGGATCACCCTTAAAGATTACTCAGAAACTTCACCCAGTGCAGGATACCGCCACCTACTCCACAGTGACCACTGAGGTAATCTCATCATAGCAGAGCTCTGTGCTTTGCAATAGCTTCCCATTCTCTTCCATGTGCAACTCAAGCTATTGGAGATCGAACCCCTTCAGAACCATTTTTCTTCCTATGCTCCATTGTGCTATTTATGATTGGGCAAGGGGTTCCTGCTGCCTAGTCCTGTGGGTTGAAATCCTGGTGTGGAGGTAGGACCCACTCAGTGGAGGGACTCTGTCTCTGGAACTCAGTTACTCATATGCTGCCTGATGTCAGTGGGAGAACTTTCACTGATTTCACTCCTTGAGGATCAACCCCATGGTCCTTGCAGCACGCAGCTGTGGTGGTTTCCAGGGCATTACTGCCAAGTGAATGTAATTAATTTAGCGAGTCCCTGATTGGGACACGTATCAAAGGGGCGATGTGGTTAGCTGATGGTTGAAGGGTGGAGATGAGTGTGATTAAATTGACTTGTTGCCAGTTACTGGCAACATTCCATGGTCTATTTTTAGGTATGTAATGTGCTCAAGTCTTAAGTTGACAGGAACAATAATTACCTTAAAATAAACACATACATACACCTCTGAGTCCTTCTCCTCGCAGTGAATAGTTTCTTGGCTCCAGGGTCTCCAAGGCCCAGTTGAAAGCAATCCCACTACAAATGGAAAATAGGAATCGCAATCAGTGACTCATGTTGTCTCATCAGGGCTGAAAGGGAAACTTATAGGGAGATAATAAGGAGGCATAGGAACAAAGTCAAAGAGAGGGTCCAAACTGAGGTGCTGTTAAGAAAGGCCATAAACAGGAACCAGCAGAAGGTTTATATAAATCCACTGGAAGTATGAGGATGATGGGGGAGGGGAGGGCTGCTGCTCAACAGGGAAGGGGAGCAGCTAACAGATGGCAAAGAGAAAGCTGATATGCTGACAGCTACTTCGCTTTAGTCTCCATTAAAACTGATAATAGTAACAGGAGAACAAGAAAGGCCCGGTCCTCCCCTAGTGTAATCGGCATAGCTCCATGGAAGTTGATGGAGTTACGCTGACTTACATCAGCTCAGGATCTGGCCCTTAATGAGCAAGGAATGGGAGCATTCACAAGACAGGATCGGAGCGAGCAGATTACAGATAACTTGTTACACTGAGTATATTGAAAAGAGCAGGGCTTGGTCACATTCACCCTCAAGGTTTAACCTGAGGAACTAGGGGAAGATGTGTCAGACATTATTTCTGAGTGCTCCTGGAGGACAGAAGAGGTCTCCGAGGAAGAGAGCAAACATAGTGCCGATATTTAAGAAAGAGGCACGGAGACACAGAGAACTACAGACCAGTATGTTTAGCTCTAATAAAGTCACTGAGGCAGTCAGTTTGAAATCACCAGCAGAAAATTAGGTGATAAATAATAAACAACATAGATTAATCACAACCAAATAGGTCAGACAGCCATGTGACAAGATAACAGGCTTAGTCACTGAAGGAAATACAGTGCACACAGTACACGCTGACTTCAGGAAGATACTTGATATGGTTCCCCATGACATTCCCATAAGGCAATGAACGCCATGTATATTAGGTGGAACCACTGTAGAATGCTACACAATTGACTAAGAATAGAATAGAGAGAATAGTTATTAATGGTTCGTGATGTCTCACTGGGAGGAGATTTTGGCTGGAGTTCTGCCAGTGTCCATTCTGGGTCCAATAGTGCTACTTCTGCCTTGTCTCCCTTGTGGCCAGCAAACATTAATCTATGTCAATCGCATGCCCTCTCCACCTCCATGTTATCTGACTGCAGAAGAGAGGAGGATTTGAAACAAACAAACAGAACTTAAAGTCAGCACTTCCCCTCTTCTCCCAGAATATCGTGCCCTATGTGGGTCTGTCTATGGTGGAGCTGGACGTGTAATTTACAACTCACATAGACATACCCATGCTAGCTCTGATCTAGCTAGCAAACTAAAAGTAGCAGGTTAGCCATGTCTACACAGGCAGCAAGACAGGAAAGCCACCCTGAGTAAGCACCTAGGGTTTCAGAAGGGATCGTACTTGGGGAGGCTGGCTCCTCATGCTGCCTGCGCAATGGCAGCTATGCTGCTATTTTTAGCACAGTAGCTCGATCAGAGCCAGCGCAGGTATGTCTACCCATGCTGGAAGTTACACCTCCAACTCTAGTGTGGACATTTCAATCTCCTCAGAGCAGGGGCTAGTTTTATTTGTTTCTTTTGCAGTCCTGAGCTCATTGTGGTTAACAAATAAGGACAGTCAATAACACTAACACTCATTTTAATAAATGGCTTGGAGGATAGAGTGGAGATTATGGTGCATTTAGCAATATGCAGCTGATATAAAGAAGGGAAGAAGTTGCACAGTTGGTTCTTCAGAGGATGGGCTATTTAAATGTAGTAGGAGCTTGATAGATGGGAGAAATGGGCTGAAGTCAATCAAATGACAAAGACAAATGCAAAGAGATTCAGGACTAATCAAATGCACAGATACAGACAGTGAGTATAGCTGGCTATAGTACCACAGAGTAGGTACTGAGGGTTACAGTGAATGACACCCAGAATATGAGAGAGACAAGGTGGGTGAGGTAATATCTTTTACTGGACCAATTTCTGTTGGTGAAAGAGACAAGCTTTTGAGCTACATGGAGCTCTTCTTCAGACCTTCAGCTTTGTGTCTTGAAAGCTTGTCTCTTTCACCAACAGAAGTTGGTCCAATGAGAGCTATTCATAGAATCATATAAGATTAGGGTTAGAAGAGGCCTCAGGAGGTCATCTAGTCCAGGGGTGGCCAACCTGAGCCTGAGAAGGAGCCAAAATTTACCAATGTACATTGCAAAAGAGCCACAGTACTATGTCAGCAGCCCTCGATCAGCTCCGCCCACCCCCACTCCCAGCACCTCCCGCCCACCCACCCACCGGCAATCCTGCCAATCAGTGCCTCCTCCTCCCTCCCCCCACTTTCCAATCAGCTGTTTCATGGGGTGCAGGAGGTTCTGGGGTAGGGTGGGGTGGGAGCAAGGGCATTGCAGGCTCAGGGGAGGGGGCGGGAAGGGGTGGAGTGGGGGTGGGCGGAGCCAGGGGTTGAGCAGTGAGCACTCCCTGGCACATTGGAAAGTTGGCGCCTGTAGCTCCAGCCCCGGAGTCGGTGCCCATACAAGGAACCACATATTAACTTCTGAAGAGTCGCATGTGGCTCCGGAGACACAGGTTGGCCACCCCTGATCTAGTCCAACCCCCTGCTCAAAGCAGGACCAACCCCAACTAAATCATCCCAGCCACGGCTTTGTCAAGCTGGGCCCTAAAAACCTATAAGGATGGAGGTTCCACCACCTCCCTAGGTAACCCATTCCAGTGCTTCACCACCCTCCTAGTGAAATAGTGTTTCCTAATATCCAACCTAGACCTCCCCCACTGCAACTTAAGACCATTGCTCCCTGTTCTGTCATCTGCCACCACTGAGAACAGCTAAGGTCCATCCTCTTTGGAACCCCCCTTCAGGTAGTTGTAGGCTGCTATCAAATCCCCCCTCACTCTTCTCTTCTGCAGACTAAATAAACCCAATTCCCTCAGCCTCTCCTCGTAAGTCATGTGCCCCAGCCCCCTAATCATTTTCGTTGCCCTCTGCTGGACTCTCTCCAATTTGTCCACATCCTTTCTGTAGTGCGGGGCCCAAAACTTGACACAATACTCCAGATGTGGCCTCACCAGTGCCGAATAGAGGGGAATAATCACTTCCCTCGATCTGCTGGTAATGTTCCTACTAATGCAGCCCAATATGCCATTAGCCTTCTTGGCAACAAGGGCACACTATTGATTCATATCCAGCTTCTCATCCACTGTAATCCCCAGGTCCTTTTCTGCAGAACTGCTGGTTAGTCACTCGGTCCCTAGTCTCTAGCAGTGCATGGGATTCTTCCTTCCTAAGTGCAGGACTCTGCACTTGTCCTTGTTGAACCTCATCAGATTTCTTTTGGCCCAATCCTCCAATTCGTCTAGGTCACTCTGGACCCTATCCCTACCCTCCAGCGTATCTACCTCTTCCCCCAGCTTAGTGTCATATATGAACTTGCTGAGGGTGCAATCCATCCCATCGTCCAGATCATTAATGAAGATGTTGAACAAAACCGGCCCCAGGACCGACCCCTGGGGCACTCTGCTTGATACCGGCTCCCAACTAGACATCGAGCCATTGATCACTACCCTCACCCACATTATCTCTCTAATATCCTGGGGCCAGCATGGCTCTAACAACACCACAAACAATGAGAATATAAGTCAGTGATGGAGTACTATCACAAAAAATGCAAAAGCCAGACTCACTGGTATGCCCTGGCTGCTTTGTGCTGCTCCAGTGAGCCAAAGCAGTTATGAACCTTGCAAGAAGAAAGTTTCCCCAGTTGTAGCCTTGTCCCAGAAGGCTACGTAGGGGACACTTAGCATGAGGTGTTGGGGAGGCAACACTGACTACACATGCAGTTTTCCCGAGTCCATCTGCCTGGGGAACATTTTGCCATCCAACCCATCCAGATGAGCACTTACTGATGGAAGGGAACTTGCCTGAGGGAACAGCCTCTCCCTCAGATTGTTCAGGGCTCCAGGAGGAAACAGTAAGGCTCACATGACTTTGCAAAAAGTGGAGATGCCTCCGCTCCCTCTCTCCTTGGAAGAACTCTCAACTATCGGCGCAGTAGAAGGTCAGCCATGTCTTAAGTCTTCATAGCCAAGAGTTTCCAGAGTAAGTAATAACTTGGGCTATACTTGAAAGAAGCCTGATTTGCTGAAAGGGCTGAGTACCTTGTCCCTGAAAATCAAGGCCCTTTAAGGTGGTGTCTCAAGTTGGGCTCCCAGAATCACTAGTCACTTTTGAAAATCTTGGCCCCTGACAATATTAAGGACCTGATTCAGCAAAATACTTAAGTATAGACTGAATTTTAAATATATGCTTAAGGATGACTTCAGTAGGAGTAAGTACTTTCCTGAATAGGGTGGACCTAAGCACAAGCATAAAGTTAAGCATGTGTTTAAATTCTTTGCTGAATGTGAGCTTACATCAGTAAACCACCTTTCAGAGGTGATGGTTGTATTCCAATGCCTAGGATTGAGGAAAGAGCTTTTTTTGTCCCAAGAGTTATGCCATTAATTAAAAGAAAATAATATATTCATTATTTATAAACTTATTGTTTGCAACTCCAACACTAGTTGTGGGTTGATAAGCTGGCTTTGAATAGGGAAATGCCTTGGAGTCCAGTGGAACCTATTCAAGATCTTATTTTGAAAGGACCTCAAATCTAAAGAACATGAAGTTTCCATAATCTCTAATGACTGACCGAGTGAGTTATCTGCAACATCAGCTATGGAAAAATGACCTTCTGGAACAGAAATAGCTGGAAAAATAGAATTCCAGGTGACACCATATGAAAGAGCAGCATTCCACAATTATTTAATCACATAGGCATAGATTCTCATTTCTGATCTTAGCAGTTACATGCCTTCTTTTATGGAGATTGCTTCATAGAGCTTTTTAGGACTTGGGTCTTTATTAATAAAAGCTCCCACTAAGTCTAATTGGTCTGTAGCAAACAAATGAGTCCGCAGTATTAGATATGTGAGTGTCTCAGCTATTTTGTGTGTCCACTTGTTTTTGTTCTTGTCTTAAGTCCCGATCCTGCAATAATTTCTGCATATGCTTAACTTTACTACAGTAAGTAGTTCCACTCATTACATGTTAGTAAAGATAAGCCTGTGCATGAGATTTTCTAGGATCAGTGCCTAATTGCATAAGTTACCCCTTATGGATTATTTCTATAGAATGTAATAGGGACAAATCAGCATTCTATAGAAATTAACTAAAAGGTTTCTATAGAAATTACCCTCAAAACCTATAGAATTTAATGGAATTATATCCTTCCTGTAGAATTTTTAAACAGCTTGTTTAAATGTGATAGAGTGATATCCCTGCTATAGACAGCCATAGGTTGGTTTAAAATAATTTTACTATGTTCTACTAGGTTTCAGAGTAGCAGCCGTGTTAGTCTGTATTCACAAAAAGAAAAGGGGTACTTGTGGCACCTTAGAGACTAACAAATTTATTTGAGCATAAGCTTTCGTGAGCTACAGCTTGTAGCTCTCGAAAGCTTATGCTCAAATAAATTTGTTACTCTCTAAGGTGCCACAAGTACTCCTTTTCTTTTTTCATGTTCTACTAGATTCTATAGGACTTTTCCCTCAGGTATTTTATTCTTGAATGTATAAATATTCATAATGAAAGATGACTAAACTCTTTTGTTTTATCACACTCTGAGAGCCCATGTGTGCAAGAGCAGATCTGTTCTTCTGGGATATTACCTGCCGAGCTCCCATTCACTGTAGTAAGGCAGTGACTATTGGATTTTAGGGGCAATGTCAGACTTTCACTGGCCAGCCTCTACTCTAAATATGCTAACCCTGGAGAGGAGTTGCCTGATTCATGGGGCTCTGTGTTTCTAAATCTCTGGCTACTATGAAGGGAGGATCACCTGACAAGGCCACTTTTAAAAAGTTGTGGGGTTTAATTGAGAGTGACTTTATTGCTCACAGACAAGAGGAGCTGTTGGTACAAACCCAGCTAGACACAGTGTAGAGAGATGCTGTGTAAGCCTCTACCACATAGGTTTGAAAACAAACTCCAGCTCTGCCTTGCAAATCACTCCCTGCCCACCACCACTACTCATCCCCAGGTCCTCACATCATTCAAACACAATTCTGTCTTGCTTCCTCCCTCCTCTCTCTGGTGCTAGGCATCCACAGAGCTGTCAATGCACCCCAGTCTTTGCATCCAGTGCCCACCTTCTAATACCATTCCTCAGCCCTTCATATGGATGTGCCAACAAACCTTAGCCCTGTAGGTAACATCCTCTGCAGTCCAGTTGTGGATCTCCCATACTCAACTCAACCATGAATGTACCGGCACTCAGTAACCCTAACACACCTCTGTCAATGCAGCCCTGAGTCCCTGTCCTGGATTGGGTCTCCTAGAACATAGAATAAAAGTGACACACACAGGAAGAGAGAATCTCTCCTCCACATATCTCTTCCTCCTTGTCTTGATCTGAGAACTGCGTGGTCCCTAAGTGTTTGTGCTGAATGGACCCCCTCCTTTTGTGTGCATTTCTCCTGCTCCCCACAGTGGGACAGGAGACATCAGCAACCCAAGGGTATGGAAAGAAACAAGTACTTTTGCTCTAAACGCTTTACAATGAGGGGCTGGAAAAACTGTTTATTGTCTGACGCTTGCACTGCACAAAGATTGCTGGTAGCCAGCATATTTTCTTATTTTTAAACCCAGGCTACAGCGGGAGGAGACAGGAGGGGGAAAGTGTTTAAGTGACAGGTGACAATGTCCATCACACTGCCCAGTGATGAAGCACAGAGGATAAAAATAGAGAACATGACCTCACGGCTCTTAGTAGAGATGCCTAAGAGACAAAAGAGAGGCTTTAAAAGGCTTGTAGAGCTGATAGCAAAGGGCTTGGCGCTTGAGAGTTTTGGTTCTGCTCCAGCCGAGAGCCACTCTGCTTCTCTCTCTATGGAGAGCTGTGAGTTAAATGGACTTTGTGACATGCCCAAGTCTCCAGGCCTGGACGCTGCTTTCAAGAGCTTGGATCAGCCCTATGCAGGTACAGACTTCCTTCCTTCCTCTGCTCTCCTAGCCAAACTTTAACGCGTCACCAGAGGAGCATTTCCCTCTCCCATTTGTCTCAAATTGCTGTTGGCCTTTGTGACTTGAATACTTTGAACATTGGGGGAGGGGGGGGGAGGGAATTAAAGTGCAAGGAATAAAGTGCTTTCTATTGGTGAGCTGTGGAGTAGGAACTGGGGGATGGGCAGGAAGCCAGAGTGTCAGGAAGAGACTTAGCAATTGTCTGTAAAGGGCCAGGGAACCTCAAAGCACAGGGAGTCTAGTTCTAATGAACACTGAGGAGGCTGGAATTTTGGAACGATGCGAGATGCTGGGGGCAAACTTGTGACTGGTAGGGAGCTGCATCTGGGTATTGTTACTGAGGCCAGGGCCCAGTGCTGGTGGAATCGCACTCTGGCTGCCTTTAAGCCTCCTCTAGTAGGGGTCTGCAAGTCTCAAACTCCAGAGCTAAGATCCTTCCCGATGCTCTGCTGCCACCTGTGCCTACACAGACCTTAGCATGTGAAGGCACTGCTCCTTAGCCACGGCTTGCCAATGCCAGAAGTCTCCCCCTCACAGCCCCCAGGGCAAATGTTTCTGGACAATGAGGCTGGATTCATCTCTGGGGCACTGCTTTTCACCCCAACAAGTTTGGAACCAGAACTTGAGCCAGGCAGGGTTCCTTTGACAGGGTGCGTGAGTGAGACTAGCCAGTGGGGGTCTGCTCTGTGAGGGAAATCTCACTGCTCTCCCCTAATGTGCGCTTGAGATGGACTCATTTCCTGAGACAAAACTGAGTTATGACTGTAGCCCTGTGGCCCTGCTCCCCCACAGCTGAATCCAGAAGGGCAACGCCAGGGGAGCACCAAGTTGCACTGAAAGGATGTGAACTACGCGTCTTGGTTCAATGATGCCGAACTGACCCACTCTGTAAGAGTGTGGGGAGGGGTTCCTAGCTCAGCACATGCCAGTGCAAAAGGGCCACCCGTTCTTTTCCCATTAGCACACTGGCATTTTTGTTCATTATTTCCAGCCCTCTAGGTGCAAGGAGAGAGGGCTGGTTCTTGTGTACGGAGTGAGAAGTAGCTGACCTTTTCCTTGTTGGATCTCTGTCCGGAGCTGCCTTGCTTTAGCTAACCTGGAGCCATGATGTTTGTTATGAAATGGCTCCAGGGAAAGCCTGGTGAAGGGTCTTTCATTGGATTTATTGAAAGCTTCCTAGCATCACAACCCCTCTGACATTCCAGAGCCTGTTTTAAAAGCCTGGGGTGGGAGTGGATGATATTCCTGAATGGGGTGACCTGGAGCCGCAGGGACCAAATGACACATGCTACAGCTTTGTGACCTTTGCAGATGGGCTGCCTGAGGGCGGGAAGTGGGAGAGGGAAACTACGGCCCCAGGGGAGTTTCAGAGGGCCCAAGAGGATTCATTGGTATCATGGTTAGGTAAGCTCTGTGGCTGCTGCTGCCCACCCCATTGTGGGCTAACTTGGCCACAACTGTTCTTCCCTGTTGCAACAATGCCCTGCGGTAAAGTGGCCCAAGGTGAGATCTGTGAGGCTGCACAGCTCAGGTCCTGGGGAGAACTAGCAGCATTCCTCAGCAGTACATTGGTGCTTTCTCCTATTCCCATCCCCCAACCCCCCACTAGATCAAGTGGGGGTCGCCTTAGCAGGGCTGCATGTTGTGTCTCTGCCACAGGAATGCTGGGGCTCGAAGGACAGGGGAAAGCGCTATGCCGTTTATTGACGAGCGAGTGGAAGCTTACTGAGAGCATCTTTGTCATGTCTCCTGTGCTGCTTGAAGTGCAGAGGCTGCTGTTAAAGGGATGCAGGGCAGACAAGAAGCAGGGAAAGGTCTTTTCCCCCAGTGGAAAGGGTCAGGAACAAGAAAAAGGAATGAGAAATCACTTGGGAATTATTTTTTCTTTCAGGTTTCTGTTGGTTTCAGAGTACGAGTCTCTAGTCGTGCCTGTGAACTCTCTTCTCACAGCTGCCCTTGGGTTCACCCTTGACTCTTTCAAACCTCCCCCCTCACCTTGCACACTGGGCAGAGAACACACTGTCCCATCCCATGGGGTTTGCGGTCAGCAGGCTGGCAGAGGCGGTGGAAAATGATTAGCCTGTGTTTTTCAGCCAAGGCCGCGACAGGTGTTGGCTTTTCCAGCAGCGAAGGCCATGGGAGAGCCTGTGCAAAAGGATTCTTTCTGGCCTGGCTGACCAGTTCTGAAGGGCAGGCAGCTGGGATTCCTGCTCATGTGCACAGTGACTCTGTCCTGGCTGGGCACAGGCAAGAGGTTATGCGAGAGCGTGAAACATTGCTCTCACGGCTGCAGGTTTTGTGCTGTCCTTATCACACCTTTCAGGGGGCAGTGAATGTGCCCACAGCACTCAGCACTGACACTATCCAGCCCAGTTCACAAGCATCCCACGAGGGGCTAGGGAGGTGGGAGCAAGATGCTTTCCTGCCCTTGCACAGCTGGGCGGGGCCTGCGCACCCTAGTGGTTGCTGCATTCTGGGGAGCACTGGGACTGCTTATCCCCGCTTCCCCCAGGAAGCAGGGCTCTGAAAAGGGAGGGACATGTCTCTGACCAGCCCTCCCAGCAGGGCTTCCCAGGGGTGATCACAGGCTGTTCCACCCCAGTGCAAATTGCAAAGTGGGGGATTTAGACTCAGTGTGAAATGTCCTGATGAGTACCAGGAACAATTTTCTGCAGATACATATCCACAACACAACCCCCCAGGAAATTCAGTCAGACCCTTGGCCATCTCTGCTGAGAGAAAGCTCTGGGTCTGAGCAGGTAACAGGGACTGAGCCATCTCTGACCCCTGCCACAGGCTGTCTGTCTGAAAGGTGAGGGTCCCTGGCAGTAGGTGGGGAAGCCCGTCCCACAGTGTGTGCATGGAAAAAGAGAGGGCTGCCATTTTCATTATGTTCAAGTCATTTTTTCCTAACTTTCTCGTCAGGGTGAGGTGGGAGTGACTCTCATTGTATGGACACCAGAAACACTCAGTCCAGTTGTTGCCAAAGCTTTGTAAGCCCAGTCCTCTACGGAGCCCTGAACTTGCCTCCTTTTGTCCTTTGCAGAGCTGCACCGCAGTGAGAGCACACAGGAGAAGAATGTAAAAGAAGCCAAAACCAAATGCAGGACGATTGCGTCCCTGCTGACAGATGCGCCAAACCCCCACTCCAAGGGCGTGCTGATGTTCAAGAAGCGCAGGCAGAGGGCTAAGAAGTACACCCTGGTCAGCTTTGGGAGCGTTGACGAGGACCGCTGTTATGAGGAGGAGGATGGTGTCTTCCCAACCAGCGAGTCAGAGTTTGATGAGGAAGGCTTCTCAGATGCCCGAAGCTTAACCAACCACTCAGACTGGGACAACACTTACCTGGACATTGAAAAGCCCAAGCTGGAATCTGAGCAGCAGCTGGGGCAGACGCAGCAGGGTCTGAGTGAAGCCTCTGGCAGAGGAGCACGGTTATTTGAGCAGCAGAGGGAGAGGGCTGGTCAGTATACGGTGGAGAAAACTCCAGCTGAGAAGCCAGAGAGCCATCAGCCACCACCAGGTGTCGTGCCAAAGCAGAGCATGGTGAACGGGGAAGTGCCTACTCCACAGAAGGCCAACACGGCCCCACTGAGTATCCATGTGGAAGCAGTGCAATTATCCAGCAAGCTGCCGTCATCTACCTCTGCTCAGGTCCAGTCTCCACCGGGCAGCATTGGAGGAGGTGCCCAGTCGTCTCCAGGCACAGAGGGCCTCTTCAACAGATCGGCACGGCCCTTCACTCCTGGCTTTTCGGGGCACCGTCCTGTGACTTCCTCCGTCATCTTCAGGCCTTTGGCTCCCAAGAAAAGTGGTGGCAGTCTGGGGGAGCAGAGCACCACTGCTCCACCTTTCTCACCAGTAACTCCTGTGCCACCTCCCACCGCACCAGCGATGGCTCACAATGGTCCAGCAAGCTCCTCAACGTCTTTGTATATTCCAGCACCAGGCAGACCAACACCACCAGGGGTACCACAGCCAGCCGCAGGCGGAAGTGCTCCTGAGACTAAGACACCCACAAACCCAGCCATGACCTCCTCGGCTTCCATTGTTCTAACCACTCCCTCTAAGCCAGCGGGGGCTGCAGCAACACCTCAACCACGAGGGACAGCTTCTTCCTCCTTGTATATCAGCCCAGCACCACAGCAACCCAGCGTGGTGAGCGGCTCTCTGCTACCAAGCCAGCCATATCCTATTGTCTCCCCAGCTACTCCACAACCTGCTTCTGAGCCCTTAACATCCAGGGAGCAGCGGATTGCAGTGCCAGCCCCCCGAACTGGCATCTTGCAGGAAGCTCGCCGGCGGGGCAGCAAAAAGCCCATGTTCAATACCATAGAAGAGAAGAAGAAGAATTCACCCAACCCCGAGCTTCTGTCTCTGGTGCAGAACCTGGATGAGAAACCCAAAGGCGACCACCCAGGGGCAGGCTTTGAGTCTGGGCCTGAGGAGGACTTCCTCAGCCTAGGAGCTGAGGCCTGCAACTTCATGCAGTCCTCAGGCCGCAAGTTCAAGGCCCCTCCTCCAGTGGCTCCTAAGCCTCAGCAGCAAGGTGCCTCTGTTGGACTAGTAAATGGTGCCCATGACATGCCACAGCTGAAGGGCAAAGGGGCAGAGCTTTTTGCCAAGCGACAGAGCCGCATGGACAAGTTTGTGGTGGAGGCAGCACCGAGGCCAGGCTCCAAGCCCAGGGCACCCTCACCCACGCCTTCTCTACCATCATCCTGGAAGTATTCTTCCAACATCCGTGCCCCACCCCCAATAGCTTACAACCCCTTGCATTCCCCCTTCTACCCCCTGGCAGCAAGCAAGTCTCAGGCTAGCAAAGCAGAGAGCAAAGTGAAAAAGGCACCCAGCCAGAAATCGGGGATCAAGGCCATTGATTTCATGCGCCACCAACCCTACCAGCTAAAGTCAGCCATGTTCTGTTTTGGGGAGCCCTCGAGCGCTAACACACAAAACCCTCTGCCCCAGCCAGCCCAGCAATCCAGCTTGTCTTTCACCCCAGCCAAGCAGGCGCCTGTGAAAACAGCCAGGACCTATGAGATCCGGCGGTTTTCCACACCTGCTCCCATGCCCACTTTGAGCAGCCTGGCACCCACAGTCCTCACTCCCCGCTCTGCCACCACGCTGGACGAGCCAGTGTGGAGGACGGACATGACCTCCTCCGCACCGTCCACCCCTGCCCCTTTCCAGGCCAGTCCCAGCCAGACCCCAAAGCTGTATGAAAGCTCCCCAGAGCTCAGGCAGATGGGCCAAGGGACTCCCCCACGCCCAGCCTCCTCCTCCGGGTTCCAGGTAGCTAGACCCAGGTTCTCAGCAGCCAAAACTGGGATGCAGGCGCATGTGTGGAGGCCAGGCTCTGGGCACCAGTGAACCAGGACCTGTCCCCCTCCCCCCCCACCCACCCCCTGCATCCCTTCCCCCACGGGTGCAACTGGGTGTCCAACCGAGATAGTTTCCTTGGCCTTTCTTTAAAGTGAGCTCAATAAATTGGGGTGTGTGAAGCAAAAGGCAGAAAGGGGGAGGGGGTTGGGGGGGAACTCCCTTCCTGGCCCCCCATCCCCCTTTGTTTTCAGCCTGGCAGCATCACTATGAGCTTTCCCAGCTGTGGCTAGAACCAGAGGACTCAGGAGGAAAGAAGAGACAGGGCAATAGTCTCCAGCCTGCTTCTGCCCACAGCTGCAGGGCAATGAAACCCAGTTTCTGGGGCCAGGGGAATGGGAGGGGCAGACTGTCATGCTAAGGGGTGGGTAGCACTCCAGTGGGCTTTAGAAACAAGACCCTGTTAACCCTTTCAGTGCCCCAGTAAGGCAGGAGCCATCCCATTGCTGCAGACAACAAGGCACTGCGCACAGAAGGGTCCCACCCAGGCTCACATGGGAAGTGAGTGGCAGAGACATGACTGAAACCCAGGGTTGCCCCCTACCCCAGTGAATTGAGAAATGAGACAACGTTCCCCAGGCCTGCCTCTGCAGGGGAGCAGCAGGTGCTTCAGGGGACACTGGGACGGGAAGGGGATGTGGGCATCTGCTCAAACTCACAGCCTTCTGCTCGCCCTGCTCAGGACAGCCATGGAGTGCACATGCTCTTCCAGCAGCCAGGGCTGTGTTTGAGAAGCCAGCAGGGTCCCCTGCTGCGATTTTCAGCTTCCTGGTGCCTTTCACGCAGGTAGATGATCCCAGCTGGCTCCAAGCAGCAGGGGGCAGTTTGAGGGGCTGAAAGGTCGATGTGGGCCTGTGGTAAGTCTGGAGGAATGTGAGAGGGAAGGAGAGGTTTCCTGGGAAGCCAGAAGAGCAAAGCAAGGCCCAGCTACTGACTGTTTAGTTCAGACGCTGTATGTGGGAGAGATGGTTCTGAGGGAAAGTGCAGAGCTGGCTCGTAGTGGAGCCGGGGCTGACTTTAGATTCACACACCAGCTTTTTGGGTCAGTCTCCACTCTGGCAGGAGTTGTGGCTGCTGGAGTGGAGGCGATGAGCAATGTGAAGTTCCCCTGAGGACTCTTTGCCCAGCTGGGAAGGTCGGCCCCTCATGTGGGCTGACCCAGCCCAGCTGGAGGCAATGGGGAGAAGAGGAGTAGTGCATGAGGAGACACATTAACCCAGTTAGAGCTTCTCCAGAGGGTTTGATAGTTACAGAATAGCCTAAAATCCCCTGGGAAGCATCAGTCACTCACCTGCACAGCTCTCCCCTGCTGGCACTGGGGACACGTGGTTAGTCATCCCTTTCATGGCTTGGTTTAGGGTAGGATAGCCTCAGCCACCTGAACAGTGCATGGACTCTTCCCTACACCAAGAGCATGTGACAAGTAGGGTAACCAGATGGCAAATGTGAAAAATCGGGACGGGGATGGGGGATAATCGGTACCTATATAAGAAAAAGTCCCAAATATCGGGACTGTCCCTATAAAATCGGGACATCTGGTCACCCTAGTGACAAGGAAGCACTCCACTCCCCCGGGCAGCCATGCAGGGTATCAGCAAGGGCCATGGGTGGGGGGTGCATGCTGAGCTCTGGGTTGCACATTTCCCGCAGTCTACCTTCCTGCTCTTCAACCTTGCCCCCTCCCTCTTGTTTCAGCTGCTTTCCTAGCCTGAACCTGCAGACAGGAGAAAGCACCGCCCACTGCATACTGCTGAAGCTAAGGGAGTGGGAGTGGGGTCACCACCACTGAATTCACAAACCCACCCCCCTCCACACGCCCCCAGTGACCTCCAAGGACTAGGGCCATGACTGCACTACAGTGGCCTGGCTACAGCGCTGTAGCTGTGCTGCAGACTACTGCAGCAGAAGAGGGTTTTCTATTGCTGTAGGAACCTCCCCAGGCATCAATAGCTAGGTTGACAGAAGCATTCTTCCACCTTTACCAGAAGTTAGGCTGGCATAGCTATGGTGCTCAGGGGGTCTGGATTTTTCACACCACTGAGTGGCTCAGCTATGTTAACATATGTGTTAAGTTTCAGAGTAACAGCCGTGTTAGTCTGTATTCGCAAAAAAGAAAAGGAGTACTTGTGGCACCTTAGAGACTAACCAATTTATTTGAGCATAAGCTTTTGTGAGCTACGGCTCACTTCATCGAATGCTGTAGCTCACGAAAGCTTATGCTCAAATAAATTGGTTAGTCTCTAAGGTGCCACAAGTACTCCTTTTCTTTTTATATGTGTTAAGTGTAGACCAGGCCTAAGCTATGAACGCCTAGCCCAGGCTGTGAGCTGTCTCCAAGTCAGCAGACATGCTCCTTCCTTTGAATTCTGATCCGAGATTAAGGGAGACTGATCTAAAGTTTGGGATCAGCAAAACGGGGTTCGGTTCAGGCAGAGAAGTAAGCTCAGAGGAGAGCACAGAACAGCCCTGTTTCCACCAGCCAACCAAACTGGGTCTGAAAACAGTTTGGCTGGAACAGCACTTAAACCAAAACCAAACCCAAACTCGCTTTCTACACATGGTCTCAAGCCCAGTGTGGCCAGGCACGATGATGTAGACCCCTTTGCAATGAGAGACTAGAGCTCCTGAATGTCCCATTGGTACGTGGTTCTAGAGCTTTCTGGTACCTCATCCCAATGGTCTGCTGGGACAGAGAGAGTGGGGGAACCTAACACAATGAGAGGCAGCTCCATCATTGGTATAGATGGAACAAAATCAAAATAAAATAAATGTATCCTCATGCCAGCTCCATTCACATTCACCCCTATCCAGCTGGGCCACTGTGTCCCGGGCCCAGAGCTTGTAGTGCACGTTCCACTGGGGGCTCTGAGGCAGTGGCAACCAGACTTCACTTACCAGCCCAGCAGCCACCAGCAGGGCGGAGGGGAACTTCCCAAAGGACCCTTCGTTAATGAGCTCTGGTGCAGCTCAGGTGATTTGCACCAGGGTCAGAGCCCCCAGTATTAGCCTAGGCTGGGTGTGAGCAGCCATGCTGTGAGGCCTTACCTGAGTTAGTGTCCTCAGTGGTACTGCACTCTCCCATGTGTGTTGTTAGGACTTCAAGGGCCAGAGCTCATGGCTTTCTGTGTGGCAGTAACCTGAGCTGCTGTGTGATTCTTTCCCAGAACATTTAGGGAGAACTTTTCTCTCCTTCTGGGCACATAGGAGGAACTGGGGGAAGGTGCTGGAGGACTATTAATAATCAAATGGTTCAGTCCACACTGCAAAGTAAAAGCCTGACCTGGGCTTTAGTTTATAGACTCACAATGAGTTAATTAGCCCTGGTGGGAAGCACCATTAAACTCAGATAACAGCCAGTGTTTTGTGTGTGGACAGGAATGAGATTGGGGCAACAGCTGTGAAAAGCTAGAGTTAACTCCCTCATGAAGACAGACCCTTAGAAAAGCAAGGGGTTGCTCTAATACCACTGGCTGTCAGAGAATTACCCAGAGGAGAGTAGGCATGTTCTCAGGGAGTGACTGTGTTGGGAGCTTCAGTTTGGCATGCAAGGGTCTCAGGAAGAGGGAGTATCTGAAACTGGGATTAATGGTGACTTGATCTGACCTAGCTGGAGACCTAATATGGAGCAATGTACTAATGTGAGAGTAAGAGATGAGAACAGGGAGGGTGGGGGTTGTGCATTGGATTAGGACTTTCACCCCTAGCAACCTGGAGTCAAATCTGTATTCAGAACCAAGTTAGAGGAGTCTCAGATGGCTCTCAGCCTAGCGTTTTGCTGATATCAGTGAACGTCACACCATGACCCCACCATTGTCCACCTGTATTAAGGCAAGGATCAGGAGTGGAGCAACAAGGGAATCTGCCGCCAAGACTGAGGGCTGTAATAGACAGGAGGTGTGAATCAGGACTGAGGTACATGCATCAGCTGAGCTGTACCTGGGGCCAGGAAGAAGTCTACACAGTGCCCGCCTGCACCATTGCTCTACTGCCAGCATCTATGCAGGAGAGACCTAGGTGTGTCACAGGACAGAATACAACAAGTGCATTTTTAGCATGAGGTGGGATTTAGTGCAACTGAAGTGAGTCTCCTCCCGGGACTGCAGCTGGGAACTTACTGATGTTATTTCACTACCTCACACCAGAGCAGGGAAAAAAAACTCCCTCAACTAGAACAGGAAGTGGGGTGGAGTGGTTCATGGCTCCATCCCATAACTAATCTGGGGAAGCCAGTTACCCCTCTCATGACCACTTGCCGAAAGCAGGGAAGCTTGCTGTCACGTGGGGGGGCTCTCTGAAGGGCCAGGCACCAGCCTTCCTGTGACAAGCTCTGCTAAGGAGAATAAGCCAACCCAGATCTGCCTGGGGATGGTTATGAGATGAGTAGCTGTGTGGTAGTTAATTACTACCCAGACACCGAGGCCTGCAAGGGTTAGGAGTGCCCCCTTCATAAATTAATAACACCCAGCTAATCATCTCATTAACCAGCCCTAGGTGGATCTGGGTTGGCTTATTCTCCTCAGTGGAGTTTGTTGTAGGAGGCTGGTGCCTGACCCCTCAGAGGGCCAGTCCCTGTGACTTCTGCCTGGAGCCTAGCTTCATTGTAAAATTCACCAGTTGTTAGAGATGCTGGGTATTTAGGCAGAAAGTTTGTGTAAAGTTCCAGGCTGCCACCATGCTAAAGAGACAGGCCCAACCCTCACTGAGCATTTGGATACGAAGTGGGGGGTCCATTTTATAGATGCCCATGGTTTCCCCTTCTCTCTCTAGCATGTTTGTAGGTTACAAAATTACAGGGATTGCAAGATGGGAAAGCTATTTAGGTCTTCCTGTATTCGGGATAGGAGAGCCCACTGTAGCATCCACCAGCAGAGATAGTACTAGCCCATTGGGGGCCCTAAGCAGGAATATTTGTGCCCCCCAACACATAATAAAAAGGGAATAGGGAGCCCCCTTGAGCTGCTTTGGGCCCTAAGCAATTGCTTAGTCTGTTTATGCCTAGCGCTGGTGGCTCTGACCAGAAGCTGTGAGCTAATGGGCTGGCTGAGGTGGAGATGTCACATATGAGTCTGGTAAGAAGAAGCAACTGCCTTTGGCCATCGCAGCTGCTCCCCATTCTCCTCCCCTGAGTCTTGATGATAGGAGAGCGGGAACAAGACTAGGGAACAGCTGTGTGTGCCAGTGGGAAAGTGAGGATAGGCCGAGGACAGGCTTCCAAACAAGGATGCAGGGGTTCCCGCCTACAGATAACTAGGGCCCTACCAAATTCATGGTCCATTGTGGTCAATTTCACGGTCATAGGATTTAAAAAATCATAAATTTCATTATTTCCATTATTTAAATCTGAAATGTCATGGTGTTGTAATTTTAGGGGTCCTGACCCAAAAAGGAGTTGTCGGGGGGTTGCGGTGCTGCTACCCTTACTTCTGCATTGCTGCTGGCGGCGCTGCCTTCAGAGCTGGGCAGCTGGAAAGTGGCAGCTGCTGGCCAGGAGCCCAGCTCTGTGAAGGCAGCGCCGCCACCAGCAGCAGCACAGAAATAAGGATGGCCTGGTGTGGTATCGCCACCCTTACTTCTGCTCTGCTGCTGGGTGGGGGCTGCCTTCAGAGCTGGATGCCCAGCCAACAGCTGCTGCTCTCCGGCTGCCTAGCTCTGAAGGCAGCACAGAAGTAAGGGTGGCAATACTGCAACCCCCATAAAATAACCTTATGACTCCCCATGCAACTCCCTTTTGGGCAGGACCCCCAATTTGAGAAACACTGGTCTCCCCTGTGAAATCTGTATAGTATTGGGTAAAAGCAAACAAAAGACCAGATTTCATGGTCTGTGACGCGTTTTTCATGACTGTGAATTTGGTAGGGCCCTACAGATAACCCATCGCCTGCAGCAGAGCAGGTCTGTTCTCCCGTGGGATTCAGCGCCCCCTCTCTCTCCATAGCAGGAGTATTTGGGACTAGATAACTGGAGGACATAGCCCCCTGAAGAGGGGTTTGGGGAGGGGGTGGCAATGGGGTTTGTAGCTGCTCTTGATGGATAACAACTGAGATGTTGTTAGCTGTGCCCTGAAGGTAAGCAGTGTCATCTCCCTGTCACTTCCACACACCCCTGGCCTAGGCACCACCGCACTAGGGACACCTGTAGGAATGCTCCCTTTTGTTTTCCCCTTTGTTTATCACACACTAGTCCGGTACAACCAAGGATTGTTCCCTAGCTAGATTTTGCTCCCCTCCTCCTGAAGGGTCTAGCAATTCCCCTGTGCTCCTGGGAAGAAATTTGTCAGTGTTCAGAGAGGGGAAAGAACTGAGGGGTAGTGACCCTGGAAGGAGAACCAAGTTTGGCTTCTATATGTATGGAAATAGTTTTCTTTTGTGTTTTTGACTTACAGTCACTTTACACTTGTTTGTGCAGAGGAATAAACTTCTGATATGCACTTTACTCATTGCCTTTGTCACTTGATTTGTTCAGATACTACAGCTGCCAAACCACGCCTACCTTCCCTGCATATTCCATTTGATCTCACTGTACAGAAAAACCACACAATGAAGATGAAATTATATTTTTTATTCCCTTTTATTTATAAAAGTCCAAGAGATGCCTGCTTAATACTCTAAGCAGCACATTTAAAACTGATGGAAGGAAATGTTATGGTGACAGAACCCACAATTAGCCTGTGGAACTCATTGCCACAAGATATTGTTGAGGCCAAGAGATTAGCAGGAGTCAAGAAAAGGGCTGGAGATGTATGTGGATGATGAGAACATCCAGAGTTATAATAGGATTTAACACTTACATTTTAAAATAATAAAAATAACCTTGATACTTCAGGCTTTAAAACCAACCACTGCCTGATGGGGGTTGAAAAAAAACTTCCCCACCGGGCAATGTCACAGTGTGGGCTGTACTTTAGGAGGATTTGGAGTCAGTCCCACTTGTATCTAGTCTTCTGCCATCTAGGTGATGGGATTAGGTCAGGCAGCCAGACTTCATGTGATGGGAGCCTTGAACTGGGGCTTCCTGGGAACCTGGTCCCCCAGAGAGTGAAGCGAGACACCAGAGACTAAGACAAGCATGGGGAGCCCCAGAGTGGGTCTGGCAGTGAGATCAGAGAAGTGTAGAGAGCATGTGCTGAGGCCTAATGTTCTGATATGAGGATAAAGAGGAGAGAGAAATCTTCAGGGAGGCATCTGCAGGAGCTCCGGTGTCAGGGAGGAACAGAGAAGAAGTTATCACTAGCAGCCTGAGGGAAAGGCCTGGCTGGAGCTACCTGCAGGGGGCAAAACCCTTAAGCAGGACTGCTGAGCCAGAGAAGGCGAGGCAATGCTAACTTTGGGCTAATAAACCACATCTCAGAAAGAGAGAGCACTTCAATAGTGTAGCCAATGATTTTAGTTTAGTATCCATTTATCATGTGATGTTATGATTAATCAATGTTATGTTACATATATTCACTGTATGTTAATTAGAGTTTATTTGTAGGATTATAGAAGTATAAGATTAATCAGTGTTTAGAGGAACTATGTAGTAGACATGACTAAGACAAGCTGAAATGCAAAAGCCTGTAGGCCAAGGCCTGCAGGACTCTAGCTTAGGTATTTTAGGCCTTAGAGACAAGAAATGACGTCTCAAGACAATGACTGAGAAATAACTGAAAAGATGGTGGGAAAGAGGTACTAACCAGTAATATTGCAAAAGTATAGCAGGGAAGATTAAAATTAAATCATAAAATCCTGTAACAACAAATATTGTCTCTTACATGTGCCCTAACCTAAGACAAAGGTGGTACGTCAATGTTGACAAGAACCTACCCAGCCTATAGAATTTGGGGTCCCTTGTGTTTCCAGGGGACACAAACCAATAAGAAAGCAAGGGTTGACACTTTCATGTACGTGTGCAGAATGTAGGTATAGAAAGACTCATAGTATAAAAAGGGGTGCCCAGAGCAGGGAAATTGGGCTTCCTATGGGAAACTCCAGCAGGAACCACTCCCATATTGATGGTCAATCCATGAGAGGGCCAACAGACTCTAACACCATCTAGGAGGATGTGAGTATGTCTGTAGGTATAACTAGTTCACCGTATGTGTCTATAGGAATTGTATATGCTGTGACACTTATAGCTTTGTTGTTAACTTTAATAAAATTACTAAAAGTTCCCAGATGCTCTTGTAATTGTATGTGTTATTTGCCTATGGTTTCATGTGTTCCTATGAACTCTAAATTTAGAACAAACAGAGGTAACTCTGTTGAACTTGGGACTGTAGCCGCCAGAGCCGAACCCACTTAGATACAATTAACATTAAATAGAATAAAAGGCTACAATAGTGCCAGTTATGGAGGTTTGGTTTCCTGGGCAAGGAGAGAAACAGAGGCTGAGGCAGGATCTGATGCTGGATGAGGCAACATGTTGATACAGGGAAATTATTCCAGAAGTGCCCACTCTGGGATTTTGTGCCTCTTCCTCCAACAGCTCTGGTGGTGGCTACAGTCAGAGAGCAGACACTGGGCTCGATGGCCTTTGGGTCTGCTCTGGCAATTCCTATGTACTCTCTGGCTGAGCTCTTGGTCCATGCTGCTCCCCATAGTACAGTTGTGGGATACATTCTTTTCTCCTGTTCCAATATTAAAGGTGACCTGCAATGGAGTTTTTTAAATGGGGCTTGTGCACTTGTATATGTGGGTGTCAAGTCTTTAACAAAGGCTTTCTTCATTCAAAAAGCTTACGTAGGCATTGAAGTTAGATGGATATTAGTGAAAACAAACAGTCCAGATAGAAATCACTTCCCCTTTCAATTGCTCAGCTTCCTCTCTCTTGGCTCTTCTGATATCACCCTTTTGCTAATTCTCCACTTAACTAGGATGTGAATTTCTAGTGCTCAAGGATGATTATTTTTTAATACGCCTCTTTCAGCCTCTTCTTAAATCAGCCATAAAGAAGCAATCAAAAAGCAGCTGAACTCATTTTTCTTTGCAGATCACCTTTCAGGCAACCTTTGAAGGGGTTTTCATGAGCATTTCAGCGAGTTACTGAGCATGTCCCTCGCCCTATTGTCCCATAGAGTGGAGATGCACAGACAAAAGAGCAGAGGTGAGTTCGTTTCTGACACACCTCCGCAGGGAAGCAGAATGCCTGTAGATCACTCCCCCTGTTATTAATGGTGGTAGCCTCCATGACCCTGGGCAGCCACCTGAGAGCAATGCCTTGTGATGACTGCACATACAGATTAACTCTTGTGTGGGTGTTTTAATGGGCAGGGGAACTCAGCAGCTGCTATTAGAATGAATGATGAAGAGCGGAGGGTGCGATTGGGTGCTGTATAATAAAAGTGGATGTCTAGCACAGCAGGGCTGGAATCGTCATTATCTTTATCTTCCCACCCCCTCAGGTGTGTAGGGCGTCCACCAGTTTCCATAATTTATTCTGGTCTTGTGTGTTCAGGCTTCTGAGTGTCATGTTGATGGATTTAGCTCCTTTCTCTACTGTTCTGTGTAATGTTTCTTTAGGTTGCTCTCCTTCTATCTCCAAGGCTTGTCCATATTATCACTTTCTGTGTCAGTTGCATTCGTGGTATCCTTACGTCCTAACAATGTTCATTGTTGTTGTCTTATTATATTTGATGGTTTAGATTGGTTTGCTCTACTTAGAATTTCTGATGTTGCAAAACCTCTTTCCAATGGACTCTTAGGCTCTTTCATTTACTTTGGAATGAATTGATCTTATTAATTTCTGAGGTAGATTTCTGTGACTCTGCTCCATAAAGGAGGACAGACATGATGTTGGTATTAACAATTCGTATTTTGTCAGTGCCAATTATGCTGTAATGCCTCCTTAGAAGTCCCAAAAGGAAAGGTAATATTGAAATGTCTGGCTTTTTTAATACAAGGGAACAGGCAAGTTCCCAAAACACTGGCCTCCCTTTGCACCCCCGGGCATGGATTCCCAAATCTCTGCTTCTTGCATACTCTGTTGTGTTACTTCTTGCTCCTCAGGATCTACAGTACAAGTTTATGTCCGATTTAGCAGGGTTAAATTGAATTAACCCTGCACCCGTCCACGCAATGAAGCCACTTTTTTCAATATAAAGGGCTCTTAAAACCGATTTCTGTACTCCTTTCCAACGAGGGGTTTAGCGCTGAAATCGACATTGCCCTTTCGAATTAGGGTTAGTGTGGACGCAATTCGAAGGTATTGGCCTCCGGGAGCTATCCCACAGTACACCATTGTGACCGCTCTGGACAGCACTCTGAACTCTGATGCACTGGCCAGGTGTACAGTGAAAGCCCCGGGAACTTTTGAATCGCATTTCCTGTTTGGCCAGGCGAGCTCATCAGCACAGGTAACCATGCAGTCCCAGAATCAAAAAAGAGCTCCAGCATGGACTGAACGGGAGGTACTAGATCTGATCGCTGTATGAGGAGAGGAATCCATGCTATCAGAACTACATTCCACAAGACTAAATGCCAAAACATTTCAAAAAATCTCAGAGGCCATGAGGGACAGAGGCTACAGCAGGGACACAATACAGTGCCACGTGAAACTTAAGGAGCTCAGACAAGTGTATCAGAAAACCAAAGAATCAAACGGATGCTCCGGGACAGAGCCTCAGACATGCCGCTTCTATGCTGAGCTGCATGCAATTCTGGGGGGGGGGGGCTGCAACCACTGCCCCACCCCTGTCCGTGGACTCCGAAGATGGATTACACTCTGCCATGCCTGAGGATTTTGTGGACTGGGAAGATGAGGAGGACGAGCTTGAGGAGAGCACACAGCACACCATTCTCCCCGACAGCCAGGATCTTTTTATCACCCTGACTGAAATACCCTCCCAATCCAACGAAGCCAGAGAAGGGACCTCTGGTGAGTGTACCTTTTAAAATATAATACATTTTATAAAAGCAAGCATTTTTTAATGATTAATCAGCCCTGAGGACTTGGGATGCATTCATGGCCAGTACAGCTACTGGAAAAGTCTGTTAACGTGTCTGGGGATGGAGCGGAAATTCTCCAGGGACATTTCCATGAAGCTCTCCTGGAGGTACTCTAAAAGCCTTTGCAGAAGGTTTCTGGGGAGAGCAGCCTTATTCCGTCCTCCAGGGTAGGATACTTTACCATGCCATACTAGTAGCAAGTAATCTGGTATCATTGCATGACAAAGCCTGGCAGGGTATGGTCCCAGTGTTTGCTGGCATTCAAGCAACATCCGTTCTTTATCTCTCTGTGTTATCCTCAGGAGAGTGATATCGTTCATGGTAACCTGCTTGAAATAGGGGAATTTAATTAAGGAGACATTCAGAGGTGGCCGTTTCTACTGGGCTGTTTGCCTGCGGCTGAAAAGAAATCCTCCCCGCAGTTAGCCACGCGGTGGGAGGTGAGGGGCATTGGCGCTGAGCTGTTTGCGTTTGGCTAGCAGGGATCTTCCCTGACACCAACCACACGGTGTGGGGAGGGGTAAAGCAATCATCTCAGAGAACTGGATGCTGGCGGGTTAGTTTGGTTTCTGCTGCTGCACGTTAACAGGAAAACTGCAGCACTAAATGGCCAACTCAACGTGCTTTGCTTGGTATGGGAGAGGAGAGCGCTGCTGTTATGAAGGTTGCAGAAGCCAAAAGGCTATGGCTTACCATGGCCACCTGCAAGCCGAATTCTGTTGCCCGGCACTGCGTGTGTGATCTCTAACACCAAAGCCACAGACACTCAATATAAGATGCAAAATGTGACCTTTAATGTGAATAGTATTGTTCACCGTGTAAGAGTATAGCCATTGTTCTGTAAAATGTATGCTTTTAAATTGTGAAAAAGTTCCTCCTCTGCCTTGGTGGGTCCTTCGCTTATTGGCGGATTTGCTTGCCTCAGAGGTTCACAGCAGCCCTCAGTTTGGCTGCAGTCTCTGCTGATCCACCTAGTGGATTGGGGAACAGCCCAGAGACCTTCCCCTCTGGTGGAACCCACGGTCCAGGTCAACTCCTCCAGGATCAAGTAGGGAGTTGGAGGGATGGAGGGAACCCGGGCCCGCCCTCTACTCCGGGTTCCAGCCCAGGGCCCTGTGGATTGCAGCTGTCTACAGTGCATGACAGCAACTACTCCCTGGGCTACTTCCCCATGGTCTCCTCCCAACATCTTCTTTATTCTCACCACAGGACCTTCCTCCTGATGTCTGATAATGCTTGTACTTATCAGTCTTCCAGTAGTATGCCTTCTCACTCTCAGCTTCTTGCACCCCTTGCTCCCAGCTCCTTGCACACACCACAAACTGAAGTGAGCTCCTTTTTAAACTCAGGTGCCCGTATTAGCCTGCCTTAATTGAGTCTAGCAGCTTCTTGATTGGCTGAAGGTGTTCTAATCAGCCTGTCTGCCTTAATTGTTTCCAGAAAATTCCTGATTGCTCTGGAACCTTCCCTGTTACCTTACCCAGGGAAAAGGGACCTACTTAACCTGGGGCTAATATATCTGCCTTCTATCACTCTCCTGTAGCCATCTGGCCTGACCCTGTCACAAAATATTCACTCCCTTTTTTTTCCTCCAGCAGCTGCAAATGATTCAAGCCTCCCTCCTCCGTCCCAAAGGCTATCTCAGATAAGGTGGCGAAAAAAACGCACATGCGATGAAATGTTCTCTGAGCTCATGCAGTCGTCCGGCACTGACAGAGCTCAGCAGAATGTGTGGAGGGACACAATAGCAGAGTAGAGGAAAGCAGCCAATGAACATGAGGAAAGGTGGCGGCAGGAAGATCAGAGGAGGCATGATGCAATGCTGGGGCTACTGCGGAATCAAATGGACATGCTCCGGCGTCTGGTGGAGGTTCAGGAACGGCAGCAGGATCACAGACTGCCGCTGCAGCCCCTGTTTAACCACCATCCCTCCTCCCCAAGTTCCATAGCCTCCTCACCCAGACGCCCAAAAACACGGTGGGGAGGCTCCGGGCACCCAACCACACCACCCCAGTGGACAGCCCAAGCAACAGAAGGCTGTCATTCAACAAGTTTTGAAGTGGCCTTTTCCTTCCCTCCTCCCCTCCTCCCACACCCCACCCGGGCTACCTTTTGAGTTATCTCCCTATTTTTATAATCAATTAATAAAGAATACATGTTTTTTAAACGATAGTGACTTTATTTCCTTTGCAAGCAAGCTGTGATCAAAGGGGGAGGGCGGGTGGCTTACAGGGAATTTAGAGGCAACCAAGGGGGTGGGTTTTCATCAAGGAGAAACAAACAGAAGTGTCACACAGTACCCTGGCCAGTCATGAAACTGGTTTTCAAAGCTTCTCTGATGTGCAGCGCTTCCTGCTGTGCTCTTCTAACTACCCTGGTGTCTGGCTGCGTGTATTTAGCAGCCAGACGATTTGCCTCAACCTCCCACCCCACCATAAACGTCTCCCCCTTACTCTCACAGAGATTGTGGAGCACACAGCAAGCAGCAATAACAGTGGGAATACTGGTTTCGCTGAGGTCTGAGCGAGTCAGTAAACTGCGCCAGCGACCCTTTAAACTTCCAAATGCACACTCTACCACCATTCTGCACTTGCTCAGCCTATAGTTGAACAGCTCCTTACTCCTGTCCAGGGTGCCTGTGTACGGCTTCATGAGCCATGGCATTAAGGGGTAGGCTGGGTCCCCAAGGATAACTATAGGCATTTCAACGTCCCCAACAGTTATTTTCTGGTCTGGAATAAAGTCCCTTCCTGCAGCTTTTGAAACAGACCAGAGTTCCTGAAGATGAGAGCGTCATGTACCTTTCCCGGCCATCCCACGTTGATGTTGGTGAAATGTCCCTTGTGATCCACCAGTGCTTGCAGCACCACTGAAAAGTACCCCTTGCAGTTTACATACTGGCTGCCCTGGTGGTCTGGTCCCAAGATAGGGATATGCGTTCTGTCTATAGCCCCACCACAGTTAGGGAATCCCATTGCAGCAAAGCCATCAACTATGACCTGCACATTTCCCAGAGTCACCACCTTTGATAGCAGCAGCTCAATGATTGCATTGGCTACTTGCATCACAGCAGCCCCCACAGTAGATTTGCCCACTCCAAATTGATTCCCGACTGACCAGTAGCTGTCTGGCATTGCAAGCTTCCAGAGGGCTATTGCCACTCACTTGTGAACTATGCGGGCTGCTCTCATCTTGGTATTCTTGCGCTTCAGGGCAGGGGAAAGCAAGTCACAAAGTTCCACGAAAGTGCCCTTATGCATGCAAAAGTTTTGGAGCTACTGGGAATCATCCCAAACCTGCAACACTGTGCAGTCCCATCATTCTGTGCTTGTTTCCCGGGCCCAGAGTCAGCTTTCCACAGCATGAGCCTGCCCCATTAACACCATGATCTCCAAATTGCCGGGGACCACGGTTTTAGAGAAATCTGTGTTCATGTTCTCATCACCGCGCTGCCGTCGCCTCCTTGCCTGGTTTTTCAGGCGCTGGTTCTGCATAAACTGCACGATAATGCGCAAGGTGTTTACAATGGTCATAACTGCTGCGGTGAGCTGACCGGGCTCCATGCTGGCCGTGCTATGGCGTCTGCTCGGGCAATCCAGGGAAAAGGGCGCGAAATTATTGTCTGCCGTTGCTTTCACGGAGGGAGGGAGGGTTGACTGACAACATTTACCCATAACCACCCACGACAAATTTTTGGCCCCATCAGGCATTGGGAGCTCAGCCCAGAATTCCAATGGGCAGCGGGAACTGTGGGATAGCTATCCACAGTGCAATGCTCGGAATGTCGACGCTTGCCACGGTACTGTGGACGCACACCGCCGAATTAATGTGCTTAGTGTGGACACATACACTCAACTTTATACAATCTGTTCCCAAAAATCAACTTCTGTAAAATTGGAGTACTTTCATAGTGTAGACATGGCCTGAGATGTATTACCAGTGCCACTCCATTGTCATGTCAGGGCCTGGAGTCGTCTTAACAGCACAAACATTAGGGTCTTAGGGTTATTACTAGTGATACTATGGTAGCCCCAAAGGCCCCAGCTGGGGCTGGGCCCCATTGTGCTGGGTGCGTCAGAGACAGACAAGCCATGTGCTGGTGGGCGGGGCAGGAGTTACAACTAAAGATCAGAAAAAAGAGGATAAGATACAACATACTCGCAAATGAACCTGTCAATCGGTTAGTAGTTGCAGCAGCTATGGAAGCCAAGGAAATATTTTTCTCAGTAGCCGTGAGGGTGCAGCCTTCAGACTAGAGGCTGAACTCACTCCTGGCATAAGGAGGTGTAGCTCTAATCTCATTAGTTCAGAACATGTTTGTCTCTTCCTGAATCACACTCCTTTCCCCAGTGCCCTTCCCTCCCCACCCCCTGGCTAATCACACAGGGTGTGTCTACACTGTGTGTCTACACTAATTGTAAGCACTCATGGCTGGCCCATGCCAGATGACTTAGGCTCCTGGGGCTAGGGCTAAGAGGCTGTTTAACTGCAGTGTAGAAGTTCAGGCTCAGGGTCTTGGACCCTGAGAGGTGGGATGGTCCCAGAGCTTGGGCTACAACCCAAGCCTGAACATCTACATGGCAATTAAACAGCCCCTTAGCCCCAGCCCCTCAAGCCCGAATCAGCTGGCACAGGCCAGCTGTGGGTGTCTAATTGCAGTGTAGCCATACCCACAAGGGCCACACACTGGTTGCTGCATCTCATATTAGGGAGAAGTGTCAATAGTGTGGTGTGAATTCATTCCAAGGCGCCCAGTTAATATATTTCTAACTGACTTGTAAGAGGGAGGGTGCAGGGAATAGTGCAGCTTGCAGATGGCACTAGAAGCTTGTGTTTTTTGTCCTGGGATATGCACAGTCCTTGCTGGAGTCAAAGTTCTGCATTTGTGCAGACTGCAAGATGGGGCTGTGACTTGTTTTGCTTAATAAAGCTGAGTGAGGAAGATTATGAGCAACTCCAGATGGATTTAAACACACTGGAAGCCAGTTGCTATGTCCATGGCTCTGATTAAATTCGCTGTTAACCTTCTCAGGTGAGGGTCATTCCTCTCAACACAGCAGATCACATCAGTGGGACCCAGATAAACAGACTTTACAAGACGGTGGGGTCAGGACCAAGGTAATGAGCCTAAAGCAAAGCCAGGGGATTACTAATGGCTAAGAAGGTAGATGAAGAGGAACCTGAACTCCAGTGTACTGCCTACAAGGGGAATTGAAGACCAGATATTTTCTAAGGTGCTTGATGGGAGCATATACCTAAAGCAGCCTAGGTCAAAGGAAGGATAATGTAGAGTGTCGTAAGATAACTTATGATGCAGTAAAGTATGGTGTACTTTTTTTATGGTGTGCAATAAACCACAAGCAATATCAAGCTATAATTTAAATAGCCACTAGATGTTGCCACTGTTCTTCTCAACTGCAGCTAGAGATCTTGCATTCATCTGCTATGGTGTTAAGTCTGGAGGATTTAAAATCTTATGGCAGACTTATCAAATCCTCCCCTCCTAAGCTTTTGCCCCCTGGAGTTCACAGATCACATGTGACAATTACTGAGCCACATATATGCAGGGAGGGCTGGTCTCATCCCTGAGTTCTGTCAGCAGGTGGCTTGTTACCACTTGAAGAGGGCTCCTGGGATACTGGCTCGCTGGGAATAAGGCCTCATGGAGAGTTCTTCCCCCTTCATTAAACAAAGTGCTAGAATACAATGGCCCTGGCTTCAGTACATTACAAGTTCACAGTGGATCTCCAGGAGATAGGAGTGCAGCCTGCCTATGGCAGGGCCTGTCTGCTCTAGCAAGGTCACCTGCTTCTCTGGAAATGGTCTTGGGAGGTAACAAGGTTTTGGTTTGTGGTGCACAGTGAGGTCAGGGCAAAATATTTTTGAAAACAAAGTTATCAGGAGGGCCGCGAAGCTCCATGCAGGCTGCTCCGCAGTCCATTCCAACAAGTGCTACAGTTGGGCAACTGTGCATAGTAAAATGCACATCAGCTGATCCTTTGCAAGGAGGTGTTCTAACCATGCTGGACTCAAGGCTCCCCTCAGACTCTCATGTGTGCTGTGCCTTCCGACTTCAGTGAGAGTTGCCTGTACAGACGAAGGGGGTGAATTCAGACCAAACTCTCACCACAGCTCAGAACTCGAGGAAGCAGAAAGTCCAAGGCACTAGGACTAGCCAAGCTTGGTACTGGGGATTTCTTGTTAAGTTTCTCCTTTGAAACAGTTCTCACTAGTATGATGCAGGAGGGACAGTGGCGAGACCCCTTTCCTAACTACCTGTTGTCCAAGCTGACTTAATTCTAGTAGTGGATGCAAGGTGTCAACCTTCGTAAACTATTCTCAGGAGAAAGAGCATTTTACCTTCTGGTGGCACCAATGGGCCCTGGATGGTGTGACAGGCTGAACCCCCCTTCTGGGGTGCCACCTGATTTACTGGAATCCCACTGAGCCCGCTCAGTCCACCAGCCTGGGCTCCCTCATTCTGTCCTGCTGCACACACACAGGTAGGGACACACCCAGCTGTAGAATCACACAGAGTCTGCAATCAGCTCTGTGTGGGAAGACTCAGCTTGGGGATTGCCCAGGAGTCAAGTGCATACGCCTTCTGGTGTAAACTCAAAATTATGTTGTCTTGCACTGTGTACAGATCTATTCAGCCTCAACTCATGAAATTCCCTCCCTCCCTCAATGTGTAGGAAGATATGCACAGCTTTTCACCCCCCACCCCTGTTATGAATTACACAAACTGCTTATAGGATAAACAGAAAACAAGTTTATTAACTACAAAAGGTAGATTTTAATTGATTATAATGGATAGCAAAGAGATTAAAGCAGATTACTGAGCAAATAAAACAAAACATGTAACCTAAAATTATTACACTAAATTAACAGGTTAATATTAGCAAATTCTCACCCTAAATGTTGTTTTGTGCAGGTTGCAGAGTTTCCTGAAGGTAAACTGCACAGTTTGCAGCTTAAATCTCCAGGTATTCCTTTTACAGGCTAGATTTTTCTCACCTGGGCTCAGCCCCCCCCCCCCCCCCCAACTTAATTCCTTTGTTTCTTCAGGTGTTTTCAGCAGTCTTCCTTCTTGGGCAGGGAGGCAGTGGAGAAGAACCTAGATTAACTCACTCCCCAGTTTTAAACAGGATTTGCATATGGCAGAAATCCTTTGTTTCCCAGTTTGACCCACACCCCCTCCTAGTGGAAAAATACCAGCAGTCCAAGGTGGTGTCCAGTACCAGGTGACATGATCACACGACC
The DNA here is from genome assembly GCF_965140235.1 of Caretta caretta. Lineage (NCBI taxonomy): Eukaryota > Metazoa > Chordata > Testudines > Cheloniidae > Caretta > Caretta caretta. Next base: position 54,133,227 of record NC_134212.1, on the reverse strand, counting down.
CTGCAGTGTCAAAGCAGCATCGCAGGAAACTTCTCAGGAAGGAGGGAGATACGTATCCTCCTATTTTCCTTCCTAATGGCCCATTCCAGGCTGATTGCATACTGTCTGATGGGCGTTCCCCAGGTGAAAACACAGTTGTAACTGTTACATAGTCGATATTCCTAACTTCAGATATGGAAATGATACATGCATACAAATTGGATAATCCAGGCTGATTGCATACTGTCTGATGGGCGTTCCCCAGGTGAAAACACAGTTGTAACTGTTACATAGTCGATATTCCTAACTTCAGATATGGAAATGATACATGCATACAAATTGGATAATCACATTCAGGAAATCATAACCTTTCCAATGATACCTCACATGACTGATCTTACATAAAACATATCTTAGTTATGCCATATTCATATCATAAGCATATCTCTATGAAGAATATGGGGCTTAGTATCACACATGGATGTCCCATTCCCCTCAAGAGAAACACTTCAAGGTGAGGAGTAAGGAGAAGGCAATGACCCAAACTGTGAATTAAACATGGAGGAGATTGAAAATCTGTTCTTAAATCACCTCACTCTGTGGGGGGAGGGGAAGGGGGAAGTGGGAAGTGAGAGGGGATGGTGAGGCAAAGAAGTAGTTTTATTGTGTAAGCTCTCTGGGGCAGCAGCCATGCCTTCTGACCAGCCTGGAAAACCCCTAGCACGCTGCTGGTGCCACACAGACCGAGACATAACTAACAATTGGGCAAGTCTTGCCTTGTGTCCCTCCCCTATGCCTGGTGCACATAGTCTGGGCAGCATGAAATCTCCCCAGCAGTTCTTGGGAGATTTGCTTGGCACTCTCTCTCTCTCTCTCTCTCTCTCTCTCTCTCAATAGACACATTCAGAGGGAAGATAATCTCCCCTGGACTGGCAGTTACGAGGGCAGAACTAGACTGCACACAGACCAGAATGAGGGCTGCCATGTCACCTTTCAGGCTGTACAAGGCTCTTCAGCAAGCATAAGGCTAGAGACAGAGCCCTGCTTCCTGACTTGTTCACACTGATGTAAGTCAGGAGAAATTCCATTCAAGGCAAGGGAGTGACACTGGTGTAAGAGTAGTGTGAGAGGAGGATTGGGCCCTGGCAATGTAGTGACCCGCCTGAGCCCCAGTAGCTGGCAGGGGATAGAGCCTGGTGAGACAGCCTTGTGGGGACACAATGGGCTGTGTGCAGGGAAGGAATGCTGGCCAAGACTTTGCCCCATGCTCACCAGCACCTTTGGGCCTGTACACTCTAGGAGCCAGATGATGAGCATCTCCTCAGCCTTCTGAGATGGGGCCTGGTGGAAGAGCATACTCCAACTGAGTAACTGCCCCTACTCATGGCTCCCTGCACCATGAGCCAGCCCCATCATCTCCCAAGCTCAGTGTCCTCCCCTCCACCCCTGCCTAGCTTTCTTTCAGACCCCAGTGAGCATTTGTATTTGTACTTCCACCAAGTGGGGAAGCCGCCCATTCACTGCTGGCTGGCCTGCTTACACCCTGTGCCATGAGGCCAGCAATCCTCTGCCCCACTCCCCATGCACTGCTGCTTCCTGGCTTGCAGGAGCAGTCAGGAACCAGTGGGAGGGTAGGCTAAGGAAGGAGTTGGGGGAAGGTCGGTCTTGGGGCAGTCAAGGGCTTCCCTTCTCCCTGCTACAACAGCCTTTATGGCCACCCCATGCCTCAGAAAATGGGTCAGTTCCCAGGTGATGGTGGCCATCTGGGTCTCACGTACTTCCCTGAGGGTTAACTGCTGCCGGGAAAGCGACTGGAGATGGGTGGAAGTGGCTGATTTTAGCATCACACTGGTGACAGGAGGAAGAAGTATGGGTTAAATTGTTTGTATTTCTCTTCAGAGTAAGCAGAGACCCCAGCATCAGCCCTGAAAAGATACATACCAGGCCAAACACAAAATCCACTCAAGTCAGTCTAAGAGGGGAGGGGGATGAGGGAATTACAGGTGGTCAGGATGGGAAAGGGGAGAGGAGAAAGTGGGATGGGGGATAAACACCACCCTATACCGGAAACCTACTGACCGCTATTCCTACCTGCATGCCTCCAGCTTTCACCCTGACCACACCACACGATCCATCGTCTACAGCCAAGCTCTGCGATACAACCGCATTTGCTCCAACCCCTCAGACAGAGACAAACACCTACAAGATCTCTGTCAAGCTTTCTTACAACTACAATACCCACCTGCAGAAGTAAAGAAACAGATTGATAGAGCCAGAAGAGTTCCCAGAAGTTACCTACTACAGGACAGGCCTAACAAAGAAAATAACAGAACGCCACTAGCCATCACCTTCAGCCCCCAACTAAAACCCCTCCAACGCATTATTAAGGATCTACAACCTATCCTAAAGGATGACCCAACACTCTCACAAATCTTGGGAGACAGGCCAGTCCTTGCCTACAGACAGCCCCGCAACCTGAAGCAAATACTCACCAACAACCACATACCACACAACAGAACCACTAACCCAGGAACTTATCCTTGCAACAAAGCCCGTTGCCAATTGTGCCCACATATCTATTCAGGGGACACCATCACAGGGCCTAATAACATCAGCCACACTATCAGAGGCTCGTTCACCTGCACATCCACCAATGTGATATATGCCATCATGTGCCAGCAATGCCCCTCTGCCATGTACATTGGTCAAACTGGACAGTCTCTACGTAAAAGAATAAATGGACACAAATCAGATGTCAAGAATTATAACATTCATAAACCAGTCGGAGAACACTTCAATCTCTCTGGTCACGCAATCACAGACATGAAGGTCGCTATCTTAAAACAAAAAAAACTTCAAATCCAGACTCCAGCGAGAAACTGCTGAATTGGAATTCATTTGCAAATTGGATACTATTAATTTAGGCTTAAATAGAGACTGGGAGTGGCTAAGTCATTATGCAAGGTAGCCTATTTCCTCTTGTTTTTTCCTACCCCCCCCCCCCCCAGATGTTCTGGTTTAACTTGGATTTAAACTTGGAGAGTGGTCAGTTTGGATGAGCTATTACCAGCAGGAGAGTGAGTTTGTGTGTGTATGGGGGTGGGGGTGGGGGGTGAGAAAACCTGGATTTCTGCTGGAAATGGCCCACCTTGATTATCATGCACATTGTAGGGAGAATGGTCACTTTGGATGAGCTATTACCAGCAGGATAGTGAGTTTGTGTGTGTGGTCTTTGGAAGGGGGGTGAGGGGGTGAGAGAACCTGGATTTGTGCAGGAAATGGCCCAACTTGATTATCATGCACATTGTGTAAAGAGTTGTCACTTTGGATGGGCTATCACCAGCAGGAGAGTGAATTTGTGTGGGGGGGTGGAGGGTGAGAAAACCTGGATTTGTGCTGGAAATGGCCCAACCTGATGATCACTTTAGATAAGCTATTACCAGCAGGACAGTGGGGTGGGAGGAGGTATTGTTTCATATTCTCTGTGTGTATATAAAGTCTGCTGCAGTTTCCACGGTATGCATCTGATGAAGTGAGCTGTAGCTCACGAAAGCTCATGCTCAGATAAATTGGTTAGTCTCTAAGGTGCCACAAGTACTCCTTTTCTTTTTTTAAAAGGGAAATGGGAGTTGCACAGACCAGGGCAGAAGCAGACCCCTGAGAGATCTAATGGGGACTAGGAAGACAACAGGGGACAGATGAAACTGATTTTACATACATACTATACTAAAAGGAAAGTGGCTCTGTTTTGCAGCCACTATCTTTCCCACTCACCAGCGTAGCTGACTGGCAGGGGTGGAAGGAGTAACGGCTCTGGGCTGCAGGATGTAACTGCTACAAGCCTTGGGGAAGGAGAGGCAAAGGTCCCTGGGCAGGACTGCCCAGGTCTGGGCAACTTCATTCAGCCAGGCCTGGAACAAATTCCCATCTGTGCTCTCCTTATGACAGTGCTGGTCCCTAATGTAACTCATGAGACAAGCAGGATCTGGCTGGAGTAGCACATGGGGGGGGGGGGGAGGAGAAGGGGCTGAGAGCTCCGGCTGGGAGGGGGCCTCAGAACCATAGCCCAGCCCTGGTAAGAGCCGTGCTGCAGGCAGCTGTAGGAAGCCATGGACCCTCCACCTGCCCTGGGCGGAGAGTCCAGGGGGGCAGGGACACGGGCTGGGGGCTTCCCTCACTGTCCCCTACCCCAGGGCAGGTGGAGGGTCCACTGCAGTTTCCCACAGCTGCCCGCAAAGCTCGCATCATGGCCGGGCTGTGGCTCTGAGGCCCCCTGCCCCCATCTAGATCCAGGTCAGGGAGAGTCGTGCGGGCAGCTGTGGGGAGCTGTGGAGCCTGGGTCCCTGCACCTGACCTGGGGGGGAATACGGGAAGGGGGCTGCTTTTGGGGTGGTGAAGGGGGTGGGCTGCCCAGTCCTGCTCCTGCTCTGGCTTGGCTGGTGAGAGGCTTCCAGTGAGAGAGGAGGGGCAAGTGTGGGGTCTCAGGGTGGTGGGCCTCGGAGGGGGAGCATTTTTGGGAAGGCTCTGGCGCCCCTGGTCCCAGAGTTTCCTGTTACCCTCAGGAGCGTCCCCGCTTTTCTCACTGCCCAGGCCTCTCCTTTACCTCTCCCAGAGGCTGATTGAGTCACATGACCCATCTCCCCACCCCAAGAGCTGGCTGTGTCAGAGGGAGGGCTTTAAAGTTGCTCATCCCTTATCGTCAGAACTTGGCTTGCAGCACTCAGCTAATGGAATCCCAAATGGCCTCTGGGGTTTGCATTCTGCTCACCGACACCCAGCACTTTGGTTAGTTGTTTGCACCTGTGCCAGACTGGGAGTGTTTTACACCTACTTTGCACTGCTGTGAACAACTGGGCAAGGTGCAGGGCGAAGGGGAAATCAACCCAAGCTAAGGAGCTTTCCTGGCACTCCTTTGCCTTGTCCTAACTCTGCAAGAGGCAGCCCCCTGCACAGCCACCTCTCTGCTGCATCCCCAGTTTGCTCCCCATATGGGAGGCTTGTTTCCAGCTGAATCCAGCCATGTTCTTCCATGACTGGATTGCTCAGCTGCCATGGCATGTCTCTCTCTTGTTCAGAGATCCCCCTGGTCTATGGGACCAACACAAAGAAGCCCATGACACCCTAAAACAACTCCCCCTGCCCCTCTCCCCACATTCATGAGGATACCTCACCGCCATCCCCACATAGCTCCCAGCACCTGTGCCCTTGTAAACCCCCAAGTCCTTTCCATTGCTTCCATGTAATTCCCCTGTGTGAGAGGTGACCAGGGAGTTAGTAATGAGGAGAGGTGGAGCGGGGTGATGTGGGGTGGGGAGACAATTGGAGGGATACACAAGCATAATGAGGAGGGTCATGTAGGCACAGAGGTTACTGACCAGTCACAGGGTCATGGGGAGAGGGGACCAATGTGGGCGTGAGGAGAAGGGAACCAGGGAGTTGAATAGGCATTGGAAAGCAGGGGATTGGCTGGGCACAGGGAGAGGGGAATTCAGGAAATGCACATGCATAGTGATAGGGGTAGGGGTGTTACATAGGTTACATGAGGGGAAGGGGGAAGTTATGGGTGATGTGGTACACATGCATTGCGGGGTGTAGGAGGGAGTCTCACTGCTGGCACATATCCACTGACAGCTGCCCCAGTCCTACAGTGGTCTGGCCAAGTCACTTCAAAAATCTCTCTTTCCAAGGTATCAGTATCCCACACAACGCTAGTCCTGGCTGGGCTGGGGAGGTCAGGACTTCCTCTTCCCCTGCACAGCATCCGGGGCTGTAAGACCTACCCTCAGATTTCTCCCCTGGCTGTAGGAAGCTCTGCAAACTGCCCCACCCCCCAAGCTTCCTGCACCCATCACTCCTCAGCTGCAGTGGGAGGGATCTCTGTACAGGTCGCTGCTCCCCCATCCACACAACCACCGTGCATCCAGACCCCCTCACGTCCAGAGTATGAGCTCTGAGTCTCATCCCCCACACCCAGAACCACCCAACAAGCCCGACTCACCCTGCACTTGGACCACCTCAATGAGCCCCATCTTCTGCCTCCCCATGGCTCCTCTTCTGCCCCACTCCTCTGTCAGAGCAGTGCTCCAGAATTTCTCCCTGGGATCTCTCACCCAAGCAAGACACAATAAAAGTAACTTCTGCCTCTCCCCCCAAGCTTGAACTTTTAATCCATTCTGGGTCTTCCCCTGCTCTCTGTCTGCAGAACGCTGACTCTCAGGGTTTACCTCCTGTCATCTGGTCCCTAATCCGGAGCCTCCGACTGTTCTCTCAGGGTTTTAAGTCATCTTTTATTCCTGAGGGCATTCTGTGCCCCAAAATTAAAAATTGTGTGCAAAAAAATTAAAAATTCTGTGCCAAAATTCTGCAAATTTTATATGTCAAATAAATGTGGAGGCTCCAGCATGGCATTGGGGAGCACAGGCCATTGGCTGCACAGAGGTGGGAGATCACTGTGCAGCTCCCTCTGGGACATGGACTCAGCGGTGAGGCTGCACCCAACCCTGACACAGCGCAAGGACCAGGCCTGCCCCAGAAAGCACCCCAGGGTCCTGCCTCTCCATGCCAGGTGCACCAGGTGTGGGCAGGCAGACTCAGCAAGGCAGGATCCAAGTGTGGAGCAGCTTAGTGTAAGGGGGTTCAGATGTGGGCTGAGAGGGTTGTGTGTGGAGCTATCTGGTTCCAGGTGGCTCAGTGAGGGATCCAGGTGCCAGGGGATCTGGACACAGGAGCTTGTTGGGGGGTTCTGGGTGTCACTGTAATGGGACTCTGCAGGGGAGTCCAGGAGAAGGCGGTTGGGGCTGAGCGGGGGATGGAGGGTTCTGGTTGTGGGGGGAATAGAGTTCGGCAGGGGGGTCTGGGTGTGGGGAGTTCAGTGTGGGGGTCCAGATGCTGGGGGAAGTGGGGCATTTCAGGGGGGTTCTGGGTGCAGGGAGGGGGTGAGGCTTAGAGCTCATACTCTGGACGTGAGGGGGTCTGGATGCATGGGGGTTGGGTGAATGGGGGAGCAGCTCCCTGTACAGAGATCCCTCCCTCTGCAGCTGAGGAGCAATGCAGGGAAAAAGGAAGTACTGTTCTCTCCAGCCCAGCCAGGACTAGCAACTGAGCCCAGCTCAGGGTAGGAGCCAGCCAGGTCTTCCACAATCCCGCCCCCTGCACCACAGTGATTTACCTCTCTGCCAGCTGCCCTGGGCACCCGAAACATACTGCTAGGAAGGGTCGTATGACCAGTCTTGTGGCTTCCCTTTCCTTCCCCATCACAAAGTCATTTTTCTGCAGGGAAGCAAAGAAATCTGTGGGGGACATAAATTCTGCACATACACAGTGATGCAGAATTCCCCCAGGAGTAATCTTTATTCCCTGGTATCAGAGGGCTTCACATCACTTTCCCAAGGGCTGGAAGGGGAATCCAGCCCCACACCCTACACTGAGGTATAGTCCAGGAATCTTCGAATGAGCAGCCAGTGTCTGCTCCATCAGCCACCTTCCTGCTGCCTTCCTGGGCCACTTCCTACCATTAGCTTTTCTTCAGGCCTTTTCTCCACACTTTCCATAGCTTTTTCCCCAGAGAAATGATTCCTGCTCATGTATGAAGGTCAGCCATAGGAGCTGGTTCCAATCTTGCATCTTCCAGTTATCTTGCCTCCCCTCTGAAGGTAAGAAGTATGCACTCCCCTCTGAGCTTCCCCCTCACCCTGGCAGAGCCTTCCTCTTCCCCTCAGGTCTCTCTAGTACCAAAAGGCAATTGCAAAGTTCATCTCTCTCCCCCCCCGGTACTTTCCCCCCTTTTTGTTCCTGGCGAAGCAGACTTGACTAATGGTCTATAACTGCAACCAACTATAATCCCTAAATACCTAGCTGTTCATAGAATCATAGAATCATAGAATATCAGGGTTGGAAGGGACCCCAGAAGGTCATCTAGTCCAACCCCCTGCTCGAAGCAGGACCAATTCCCAGTTAAATCATCCCAGCCAGGGCTTTGTCAAGCCTGACCTTAAAAACCTCTAAGGAAGAAGATTCTACCACCTCCCTAGGTTCATATTCTGTCTGCCTTGGGTCTTTCAGGTAATTTAACAACACCTTTCTAATCCTACCCTATTTCCCCAATATTTTTACTAAATAACATAATGTAACGTGTTATCATAAGCCATTCCCATTCCTCAGAAAGTTTTTCCCTTTCTTTATCAAAGCCCTTACATACCCACAAAAAGGGGTTCAACTGTTTCTTCTACCTTACAGTGCACACACAGTATATCTCGGTGTTTGTTTATTCAGAAGTGATTTTCATTTAAACCACAATGTCCAGTTAGCACTCTAAACAAAAATCACTTTGTTTTTCCTATCCAGGCCCTGAAGTACGTCATTATCTTCAACTCTAGGGCACAGTTCCAAAAACCTTCTTCCTCTTTTTTCATTGATCCAAATATTTTCCCATTCATAGATTCACAGACTCCAAGGTCAGAAGGGACCATTATGATCATCTAGTCTGACCTCCTGCACAATGCAGGCCACAGAATCTCACTCACCCACTCCTGTAATAAACCCCTAACCTATGTCTGGCTACTGAAGTCCTCAAATCATGGTTTAAAGACTTCAAGGTACAGAGAATCCTCCAGCAAGTGACCTGTGCCCCACACTTCCGAGGAAGGTGAGAATGCCCCAGGGCCTCTGCCAATCTGCCCTGGAGGAAAATTCCTTCCTGACCCCATATATGGCGATCAGCTAAACCCTGAGCATGTGGGTAAGACTCACCAGCCAAACACCCAGGAAAGAATTCTCTGTGGTAACTCAGATTCCACCCCATCTAACATCCCATCATAGGCCATTGGGCATCTTTACCCATAATAGTCAAAGATCAATTAATTGCCAAAATTAGGCTATCCCATCATACCATCCCCTCCATAAACTTATCAAGCTTAGTCTTGAAACCAGATAGGTCTTTTGCCCCCACTGCTCCCCTTGGAAGGCTGTTCCAGAACTTCACTCCTCTGATGGTTAGAAACCTTCATCTAATTTCAAGTCTAAACTTCCTGATGGCCAGTTTATATCCATTTGTTCTTGTGTCCACATTCCTTGTTTCAATTCTCCTGTCCTAGGCTTTTGAATTCCTGTTTACTCCTGTTTACTATGTCAAGCCTTCCATTTCTTACACCGCTTTTAGCTGCTTTGTCCACCACTTCATTCCCTGTTATCCCAATATGGGCTGGGGTTCAGGCTAATGCTACATTAACCCCCATCTGTACTATGTTATTAGAAATATAACTTCATTGATTAAACTGTTTCTACATAGAGACACCTTAAGGCAATAAAAAAGCCATGAAAGAAAAGCCAGGCCTTGTCTTATTGTAATGTATAATTTTAAAATAGACAGACTATGATTAGTTTAATAGGTTATGTAAATAGTTTTAAATGGCCATGGCATGTTGGTTTTCTTCTGAAGTCTGTCCCAGAGCATGTCACTCACCACTGGCCCAGCACCTCCTTCTGGTCACTCTAGGGAATAGCTCTAGGCCAACACCCCATCCATTGTCTGCACACCATCACTACTTCTCCACAGTCTGCCTGCAACCCCTCTCACAGCACCAGGAACCACAGCATCCTCTTTGTGGCTCAGCCCTCCAGTTGTGTCACTATCCATGTCCCCCCTTTCTGGGGGAAGTTTAGCTCCTCAATAGCCCTGCCACTTTCCCAGTGGCAACTACAGTCACTTGTCCTACCACTTGCCCAGTGGCAAGTGGGATGGCGGGGAACCCAGGCCTGCTCACTACTTGAGGTCCCAGCCCAGGATCCTGTGGATTGCAGACACTTACTGCATTCCTTTGCCTCTACTAGCACTGGATTTCCCTGGGCCACTTCCCCATGGCCACAGCATCCTCCTCAATCTCAGCAGCCCATCTGGAGTGCCTTCTCTTCTCCCCAGGTTCCTGCCTGCACTGCTCTGTCCAAGGTGTTACAGGGTTGCAACATACTCTGGATATAGTTCTCCCTCCTCAAGCTCTAGGCAGCTACTGCCTCTGCTCTGCTCTGCGGCTTCTTAGATGGGCCCGCTGGGCCCTGATTGGCTGCTCCTCACAGCCCCTCTCCTATTGGCTGCTTCTCATGCAGCCTTCCTAGGGCTCTATTAACCCCGTACTAGCCATTGTGAGGCAGACACCTCATCACAGTCCAACGGGTTGGATTAACACAAGGAGAAAGAATAAACTGGAGATTAAAAATTTACCACTAGGAAAAACACAAAAGATCAGGACAAGAGTGAAGGAGAAGGTTCCAAGCTCCTAAAGGATCTACTGAGAACAGGGCAATTGATAGTGAGTCCAAAAAAATGACTACTGGTGTTGGGCATGCATCTCAGATCCAATTTAATGTGAGCATTATTGCTACTAGTTTGCTACTGTCATAATAGCTACAAAATCAGATTGCTTTTAGACGTACTAATTCCTAATTGTGGTATACAATATGCCACCCCTAATCTTCCTGGTTTTTCTTTTTTGGACCCATCTATATCTAGATGGCCCCATCTATATCTAGACAAAAATGTCTCTACTTTTCATCTATAGTGTGGTATACTTTATTTTTTTTATACCAATTGTTTCCTTTTTACCCTTAAGTTTACAAAATAAATCAAAATCCACCTTTGGCCATGTGGCTTTCGAGCCATAGCTAATTTCCCCATGACTGCCAGTTTTGACACTGTGTAACTTTTCCTTGTCCTCCATCTTCTGCTCCACATTTCCTCTCTTTATAGCACCACCCAGATGGGCTTCAAATTTAATTAGGCCTGGCCTACCCTCCAGGTGCAACCAAGTGTGTTACTTGGCCTCTCTGGCTCACATTGACACTGTCACCACCTGTCTCGAGTGTGAAATGAGGGGTCAGTGCATGCACTGGGGGTGTGAATGTGGGGATGATATGGAGGCATGGAATGATGGGAGTGACAGAGGTGTAGAGTAGGCAAAGTGATGTGGATGCTGGGAGAAGCAAATACTCACCAGCAACCACACACCACACAACAGAACCACTAACCCAGGAACCTATCCTTTCAACAAAGCCCGATGCCAACTGTGTCCACATATCTATTCAGGGGACACCATCATAGGGCCTAATCACATCAGCCACGCTATCAGAGGCTCGTTCACCTGCACATCTACCAATGTGATATATGCCATCATGTGCCAGCAATGCCCCTCTGCCATGTACATTGGTCAAACTGGACAGTCTCTACGTAAAAGAATAAATGGACACAAATCAGATGTCAAGAATTATAACATTCATAATCCAGTCAGAGAACACTTCAATCTCTCTGGTCACTCGATTTCAGACCTAAAGGTCGCAATATTAGAACAAACAGACTTCAAAAACAGACTCCAACGAGAGACTGCTGAATTGGAATTAATTTGCAAACTGGATACAATTAACTTAGGCTTGACTAGAGACTGGGAGTGGATGTGTCATTACACAAAGTAAAACTATTTCCCCATGTTTATTTCCCCCACCCCCCACTGCTCCTCGGACGTTCCTGTTAACTGCTGGAAATGGCCCACCTTGATTATCACTACAAAAGGTTTTCTCCCCACCCCGCTCTCCTGCTGGTAATATCTCATCTTAAGTGGTCACTCTCCTTACAGTGTGTATGATAACAGCCATTTTTTCATGTTCTGTGTGTATATAAATCTCCTCACTGTATTTTCCACTGAATGCATCCAATGAAGTGAGCTGTAGCTCACGAAAGCTTATGCTCAAATAAATTGGTTAGTCTCTAAGGTGCCACAAGTACTGCTTTTCTTTTTGTGAATACAGACTAACACGGCTGCTACTCTGAAATAGGGGAATGCAGTGGGGTAATTGTGAGGAGGCCAGGGGTAGCAGAGTGGCAGGAGTTGTGAGGGTGTGGGAGAAAGACATTGACGCCCTAGGAGGAAGGGGAATGGGGAGTTCCACCGGCATGGCGCCTGATTGGTTTCTGGCCTGGGACAGAGGGAGCAGCTGAAGGAGTGCTGAGGTGCACTCTTTTCCTTTCCCTCCTCTCCCTTATGCTGGTGCTATCTGAGACCCCTTTGCTTGGTGCCATCTACTATTAATAACCACTGGATGCCTGCGTGAGCAGCCTCCAGGAGTCAAATTCACAGCACTCTGCATCAGCACTTTGTCCTGTGCAGGTCCTGGCTGAGAACGGGTGCCCTAGATCAGCAGGGACTGAGAGCGGAGGGACACGGAGAAAGCAGCCCACCACCATCTCACTGCTGTGGGGCCGGGGCAGAAGGGTTGTATGTTTGTCTGAGCCTGGAACAGTGAGCAGAGGTGAGTCCCCCTTGCTGCAGAATAGACCCAGAGGACGGGCAGTGCTTGCAATGGAGCTAGAGACTAGGGACCAGCCTCAAACTGCAGTGAGAACCAGAAAACTAACTTTGAAATGTTTGCAGAAGTGAATAGCGGGTTTGGTGGGAAGGAATTGTGCCAAGGATAGAGCAATCCTGAGGGTAATGTCCTCTTGCGGCTTTGATCCTGTACCTGGCATGGCTGGCAGAAGGGTAACCAAAATCCTGCCAGCCTCTCTCTTTGTCTGGGGTCACTGAATGCTGCCTGCTCTTGACGTAGCCCTAGGATCATAGAACGCTGCAGGATCCCTGTCCTGCCTGGAATCATGCAAAACTGCAGGCTGTCCCATCTCCCCAGAATGCAGGTTCCCCTGGCCCTCACTCTGCCTGGGATCAATGAAGGATTACAGACCAGTGCAGGCTCCCCCCTCTGCCTCCCTGGGATCAGTGCGTCATAGGGCACAGCCCCCTAATGGGGACATCCCTCCCCACGTGCTGCAGAGAGTTCACAATTCAGGCAGGGAGAAGTTTTCCCTCCATTTTTTCCTCACTTCTGACCTATCAATTGTGCCCCCTAGAGAATCCCAGCCCCCACCATGTGTCCTGGCAACATTGCCCCATCCTGTCAAGCAGTACCCTCCCTCTTTTATATAGCCAAACAGATGGCCAGCTGCTCAGAGGAGAAGGCATGCAGCGTGCTTTATTGGTGCACCTGCTGACACTTGATTTGGGATATACCACGTCTGGCACTTTTACGATGTGAACTTCATAGAGCTCATACCAAGCCCAACAGAAAATAAACTGTGGAAATCAAGAAGAAAATCTGGCCCAGCAGAATGCCTGCTGAATTGATTGGACCTGATCTGGTCTGGCTGAAATAAAAGTGAAGACATACTGAAAAATATCTGGAGAACAAAATGTCACATTTGCAGCTGAGACCTTGCACAGATTGACAGGGCCATTTTTTTAAAAAGCAGTTCAATTCAGTGCCTGCAGTTCTGTACCCATAATTAAAGATGCAAAATGGTAGGGACCAATGATGGGATTTAGATGTCTAGCTAGCTGATTGGTCCTGAAATTTGAAGTTGAAGTCAATGGAGCTACTCCAATTTACACTAGCTGAGGATTTGGACCTTAAATGTTGTTGTCTGCATAACTATGAGGGTGAAATTGGAGGCTGGATTGTGGCCCCGTTAAAACCATGCTCCTTAACTTCGATGCTGGATTGTGAGAGAATGTCTGGAATCGATTTGCAGAACGCTGTTGCTTTCCTCTCTCAACCTTGCAATGCAGACCTCTCAACCTACCCAGCGAAAAAGGTGAGAGACAAGGTGTGGAATTAAAACCCCCAACAAACGGATGTGTGAAAAGCTGAATAAATAGGACACAAATGCACTTGACTTCAAAGGATTTGGAGGTTTTCCTCTAACCTGATGGCTACTTGCTTCCTTCATAAGAAGGGCACAACTGGGTCGTACCAATGGTCCATCTAACCCAGTATCCTCATTCTCACAGTGGCCATTGCCAGATGGTTTTGGTAATTGGGGATTTAGGGACACCTGCAGCATGGGTTGCATTCCTGACCTTCTTGGCTAATAGTCATTGATGGAGCTATTGTTCAGCCCTTCAGGAGTAAATCATCTACAGTTATAAGGGTCTTTTTTGCTTGTCTTGCTACTTGCTCAGTTTTTGAGGGGCTGTTCCAATGTTGATAGGATTAGCCCATGTCACACAATTCAAGCTTGTCGGACATGCAAATGTCCCAAAGTATCTCCTGGGCAGACAACATCATTACAGTCAGATGATGATCTATCACAACCAAATGATATTTGCATAGTGGTGTTAAGTTGTGATGGAGTGACCTTACATACAGCAGGACATTTTGGAACAGACTCATGGTAGAATGAGAGAGTTGCAGCCTGGTGTCCATTAGCACTGTGAAACCGTAATGTTGCATGATGGTGGGGTTCTGTGGTGTGGCAATAGTATGTTGTAACATGGTGATGTCAACCTTTCAGGGCGTTTACATGTGTTACCACAAAGCTGACATCAGCACTTCCTGATGAGAGAACTTTGTCTTGGGAGATTAAGTTTGCGGGCAGCTACTTTGTAGATGAAGGATGGGTAGGGTTGCCATCTGTCCGGGTTTTACTGGACCGTCCAATTTTTGGCTTCTGTGTCCGGCTGCCACTTAGCGTTGCCAGGTGTCTGGTTTTCGACTGGAAAGTCCAGTCAAAAATGAGACCTGGCAACCCTAAATAGTACCAGAACCAAAAGTCCAGTTACTGCAGGGCAGGGGGAGGTGCTGGGTCATTAACCCATATCAGCCCCGCTCAGCCTGGGCCACCTCCTACCTGCAGGCAGGCTCCTTGAGACGATCCAGTGAGCGATGGGGGTGAGGGGAGAGGAGAAAGTGATGGGGGCAGGGCTTTGGGAGGAAGAGACAGAGTAGGGGTGGGGCCTTGGGGGTAGAGGCGGAGAAGGGACTGGGGCCTGGGGGAAGAGGAGGGGCAGAGCTTAGGGGGAAGAGGTGGAGAAGGGGCATGGCCTTGGGGGTAGAGGTGGAGAAGGAGATGGGCCTTGGAGGAAGAGGTAGGGTAGGGAGAAGAGGCGGGGCAGGGGGCGGGGCCTTGAGTGTCTGGTTACCAGAAGTTAGAAAGGTGGCAACCCTAAATATGGGGGGGAATTCAGGTGAGAAATGAAGGGTTATGTACCATATCAAAAAGGAGATGCAGGAAACTAGTTTCCATTCTCTCACTACAGTTTTCAAGTGTTTCACTCTCCCAACTCTTTGTCTCTCTAAATTGAAGCAGAGAATCCTTTGTGGTAATGCCCCTTGCAGGAACGCCAGCTCCCATCAAGACGAAAAAGTCCACTAAACTCATTGGGGAACTAACTCGTAAAGGTAAGAAGTATGCACACAACTCCCAGAAATCCCTGGTGGTACATGGCTCAGTCTACATCGGGGTGGGCAAACTATTTGGCCCAAGGGCCACATCTGGGTATGGAAATTGTATGGTGAGCCATGAATGCTCATGAAATTGGGGTTGGGGTGCAGGAGGGGGTGAGGGCTCCAGTGTGGGGCCAGAAAGGAGGAGTTCAGGGTGCGGGAGGGGGCTCCGGGCTGGGGCAGGAGGTTGGTGTGTATGGGGGGGGGGGTGAGGGCTCTGGCTGGGAGTGCACTTACCTCAAGCAGCTCCCGGAAGCAGCGGCATGTCCCCTCTCCGGCTCCTACACGGAGGCATGGCCAGACGGCTCTGTGCACCACCCCATCTGCAGGTGCTGCCCCATCCTCAGGCACTGCACATCTGCAGGCGCCACCCCTGCAACTCCCATTGACCGTGGTTCCTGGTCAATGGGAGCTGCAGGGGCGGTGCCTGCAGATAGGGGCAGATAGGGGCAGCATGCAGAGTTCTCTTGCTGCCTCTACATTTAGGAGCTGGAGGGGGAACATGCTGCTGCTTCCAGGAGCTGCGCAGAGCCACAGCATGAGCAGAGCGGGATAAGCCCCAGAACCCCGTTCCCCAGCTGGAGCGCCGGAGCAGGGCAAGCCCCCGACCCACTCCCCGGCAGGAGCACAAGGGCTGGATTAAAATATCTGACAGGCCAGACATGCCTTGCGGGCTGTAGTTTGCTCACCCCTGGTCTACATACAGCTACACAGAGCAGGGTACATGAGTGGAGCTGGGTGAAACATTTTGACTGAAACCTTGTGAATTTGTGTTGGTGTCACTGAATTGTTAGACTTAAAAAAAAAGTTCAAACACTTCATTTCCACATTTTTGAAAAATGTTTACGATTTTGATTAAAAATGGCTTTTTCTTTAGAAATTCCCTTCAATTAAAAAAATGTAAAATAATTTTAAAATGCTTGATATCAAAATGAAATGTTTCATTTTGGTTCAAACAATGTTTTGTTCGACCTAAAATGAATTTTTTTTCGATTTGACAAAAATTTGGAAAAATGTCAGTTTTGTATTGACCCAAAATTTGATTTTTTGGATTTGCCAGAGAACCAGACAGTCAGTTCTTCACACAGCTCTGTCGAGGAGCCCATCTCCAAGACACTGGGGTGTGTGAATGTGCTGGGCTGGCTAGTGCTGTTACACCTGTGGGCAGATGGAGTCACCCCACTCAGTGATTATCAATTCCAAACGATTCCCATTGTTTGTTGTATCCCATGGTTTCCAGCGCACTTACTGGCGGTCTCTATTTGGTGCTGTGCAGGTCTAAATTAGTTATTTGGAGAAGGAGCCAGGTTGGCAGGCAATGGGAAGGGAAAGGTCCTGGAAGCATTAAATGTGTTCAGAGAAATCAGGAGGAGAGTCTATAATGTACCTATCGATTCTCTGATGGTAACATCCGAACACGAGGTACAGTACACATACCGCCAATCGGCAAGGTCTTTCAGATAACATCGCACACCAGCATATGTGGTTGGCTAGTGTTGGCTCACAGGGATTTAGTTTGCTAACATTCCCCACACAGGAGTGGTATAAACACACTGGGCCAAACTTTGTTCTTGGTTACACTGGTGTAAATCCATTGATTACAGGGGGTTACTTCAGATTTACACTGGGATAACTGAGCACAGAATTTGGCCCTGAATATATATGTCCGAGCTCCGGTGCCTTTAACAAGCTACGCACCAGCATGGATCTATCATTACCTCCATCCCTAATTTATTTTCCTTCTTAAACAGCAACCCCTTGATTGTCACTCACTAGTCAATGGGCCAAGTTCTCCCAATGGGATTGCAACTGACAGGAGAATTCAACCCTATGTGTCCTTCCACTGCAGTGCTAGGGACACATTTCCTTCAGCAGCGGATGTTTGTATTGGAGGGGGTGATTTGTACACTGCTGTGATACTCCTTTTTCTCTCCCTTTAAATGTAGGGATGAGGAGATTTCCAGAGGTGCTGCAAAGAAGTAAAAAGCTAAATGTTATTCCCTTCCCAAATCGCCAAGAGGGGCCTCAGGAATCTGCTCTGCTCAGGAGAGTGGGGATAGGGGCACCTTTATGTAGGTTTTTAGGTTTGCCCCCAAGCCAACAGGAATTGCTAAAACCCTGTCTTCACATCAACAGGCAAATATAACTCCAATATTCTGTAGAAAGTCTCTTCCCTCTGGAAATAACGCTGTGTGGAACTGGGTAGCTGAAGAGAGAGTTCCTCCAGAGATTTTGCCCATGTGACCAGCTGGGCTGGGGAGGGGAGGGAAACAGTCTCTGCCAACAAGAAGGGCTGTTGTTTCAAACAGGTCAGTGCTCACTAGGGAACTTTTAGTGCATGGTAACAGGGTTCACATGGCCACTTAGTAGACCCTAACATTATTGCTGCACTTTTATTGCACTGGAAATATCAGGCCATTTGAATTCCCTGTTTTTGCTAGACTACTCATTGGAGGCCCAGTGGTGCTTGTGATATCATAAGAGACTGGAAGTAAATGAGAGGGGAAGGGGTTTGCAATCAGAGGGATAGATCCTTGTTTCCAGCTGAGCTGCTTGTAGTGTAGGACCTAACATGAAGAGAAAGGTGGCTATATGCCACCACTACGGCCCTGCCACCCACTCACCATGTTCCAGAGGTTGTTTTTGGCAGACTTATATTTAACTCAAAGCTCTAACACACACTTGAGAAGCTCTCTCAGTGAAAGATTTGGGATCTATGTCACTTCAGCTGAAGACTAAGAAAATCCCCACTCCCCTGCACTCTGGTCCCCCCAGGAGTCTTCTAGCAAAAACAGGGGAGGCAAATCTTGCTCTTCCTGGTGTTTCTAGGGTAAAAAAACAAGCAGCAGCAACAAGATCATAAAGAAGCAGAAAAGAGCACAGACACTCCTCCTCACTTTATAGATTCCTTTTAAGATTCCACCACAGAATTTCAAGGAATGGAAGGAAACATTTCTTCAGTGGCTTTGGTGAGGTTTCTGGTGGCCTCACCAGATTTGTGGCCCGAGGGACTGTCAGTCAGGATGATCACAATATCTTGACCAACTGCTAAATATGGCAGAGGTTCACTGCATTACACCAAACCTCTGAAATTAAATCCATGGGGGTGTTTTCCATGCACACAGCCAAATTAAACCTCAGCCATTTGTATGGCTGTCTGGTAGGGCTTAATCCAATGGTTCCAGATGTTGTCTTTGCTTGTTGCTTGCCAGTGCTGCTAGGTGAGTGATTTCCAGCTGAGCTGACCGTAGAGCAGTGGAGTGTAGAAAGGTGACCAGACAGGCCACTGGGGCAGTGTGGGACAGCAGTGGGAGGACTGCTTGCACTGACTCATGTACCTCAGAAGTGGGATGTGTCCATGTTAACACTGCCCTGATGTAACTCCCACACATGCAGATGCACTTTAGATTGGAACTAGGGTAAATTCCATTCATGGCTATCCAGAGGATTGTGTGTATAGAAGGATAATTCCATCAGTGGAATGTTTCTAATGCAGACGAGGCCTTGCTGCTGTGGAGGGCCTGGTGTTTTGGAAGAAGGAGGAGGCAGCCTGGGACACAGAGCTTTCTAAGATGCATCTTCTGGTATCTTTTCCAGTCATGCCACAAGAAGGGTCCAAGCTGAACTTGGGGAAGAAGATCAGCATCCCCAGGGATGTGATGCTAGAAGAGCTCTCACTCCTCACCAACAAAGGATCCAAGATGTTCAAACTACGCCAGTTGAGGGTGGAGAAATTCATTTATGAGAATCACCCCGACATCTTCACTGACAGTTCCGTGGTACGTCATAGAATGCAACCAAGTTGCATGGCTCCACTCTCACCACAGGCTAGGGGGATATTCCTTGGGTGGGGGAGAGGCCCAAGATTGTGAATGAATATACAGACTGAACTTCCTTTTTGCACTAGCATTGGGTTCCTTCAGGGCACTTTTGGGCTCCGTTGATGGAGCAATGTCAGGAAAGCTGAACACTTTGTGTTGTGTTGATGTACAAAGCTAGAAAAAAGAAAAGGAGTACTTGTGGCACCTTAGCGACTAACAAATTTTCATGAAGTTGATAGATTTCCACTCCATACGGCTAAATTCAGTATCCACAAAAAGAAAAGGAGTACTTGTTTTTGCAGATACAGACTAACACGGCTGCTACTCTGAAACCTGTCATAAAGCTAGAAAAGTGCATGACAATTTACCTGTTATTATAATAACAACATTTCCCTTCTCGCACAGGTGGGGGGGGGGGCAAATGATTCATTCAGACCTGAGGTCAGCTCACCTGGGCTCTCTTCCGTTTTTACTGTGGGACGTGGTATTTTCCCTTCTTGGTGTAGGCCTCAGTTCAGTTTTGAGAGAAGGTCCATGAAGTAAAATTGAGACAGAGGCCTCCAGCAGCTGATATTGCACTTTGGTTTGTTTGCTAGGAACCCATTAGTAGAACTGTAAAGGAAAGAATGTTTGATTTTTGCTATTGTCCTGTGCTGGCCTTTATAGTGCATAAAGTCAGGCTTATGCATTTTTTCCTCCCTCCCCTACCTCCAAAAAATTAATTCTGCTTGTTGTTTAACCTTAGAATCAGGGCTGGTCTTCCCTGTTTTTCTTGGAAAACCAATTTGAGGATTGGAGTGGGAGCTTTCTCAGCACTCATACGAAGTAACGTGGATATTGAACTTTTCAGAGAAAGAGCTTTTCTCCCAGGCGGTTGCCAGCAGTTTGAGTTAAACAAACAGAAGAGATCTCATAATTTTAAACACTGTGACTCAACATCTCCTCTCCTCTTCTGTCTGCTGTTTAAGCTTCCATCTCTTGGCATGCCATAATCCCACTTATCCTCCCGTCCAGGGGAATTCAAGGCTTCCTATTTCTAATACAAGAGTCAAGCTGAAAAAATGTTCTACAAAAGAAAAACTTTGAGGCCTTCTTCACGATTAAAGCATCAAATAAGGGATTTTTCCCCCTTTGCAGTTCACCTTTAACAAGTACAATTTGGGAAGCCGGGTGTGAAGAAGGCATAAGAAAGGCTGGGTTGGAGGAGGAAAATGCCATCAAAATAAGAAGGGGCAGTACTGAGGGGTGGTCTTAGGGAGAGCCCAGGGCTGATATTCAGGATATGTGGGTTGTATTTCTAGTCCTGTGTCCCCTTGGGCATGTCTCCATCTCTGATTGTTCATCTGTACAGTTATGTTATGTGGCCTATCCCTCCCAGAGTGTTGGGTCATTAGTGTCAGTGCTTTGAAGTTCTTGGATGGAAGGTGCTGGAGAGGTATGCAGCATTGTTATAAATAGTCAGCAGCCCAGGAACGATGTTGAGGAAGAGGGTGAAAAGGACACAGTTAAACCGATAACCTTAAACAGGTTACTGCGGCTTCCAAACCCTTTCTCCACCTGCGGAGTTTATGCACCTACAGCTCACCTAAGGTTGCAGCAGGGATTGTAGACATGGGAAAAGCTCAGAGATCCCCAAAATACCTGAGGCCCAAGTTCATGTGTCAGCCTCTGAGGCTGTAGTGAGGATCCAGAAATGACATCTTTTATGTGAGTTCAGAAGGTTTGTGAAGGGTTTATGGGAGAGCTGACTTTGGGGGCATATGAGGCCAAGGCCAGATTTTCAAAAGTTGGGGTGTCCAATTTGAGGAATGCAAAGTGAACGCATTGTGGCACTTTAAGCAGCTCAAGTTGGGCAGCAAGAAACTGAGGCACCAAAAAGTAGAACCTATTTTTGGAAATGTGGGTCTCTGAGCTTGGCGTTGCCAGAGACTGGGGGAATGATTCTATCCCAGAGTTGGGAGGAATTTACATTGTTTTTTATTCATTAAATACTAAGCTTCACTCCACAGTGCTCTGGCAATGGATCCCAACCGTTTTCCCATGGTGAGAAAGGAATCTGGCCAGGATAGTCATTCACTATCATGCAGTGTCTTCCTGAAGAGGGTGAAATCTTTCAGAGTGACATTGGAAGATGCTCTGCCTTGGGGAAGGGTATTTGGGGTTTAAAAAAGTCCTTAGCAAGCCTGGAATTTCCTGCATGGCCTTGCCGTGGTGAACAATGAGGGTAGCAGGTTGATGAAGCATCTCCAAACAGGAGTTGCTGTTTCCTATTTTAAAATCCTGCGTGCCTCCTTTTCAGATCTGCCTTTTTCAAAACAAGAACAAATTACAATTGTCCAGTGTCTTTGGCCTGCAGGGTTCAGTCTGCCCTACTAGCCTCTCTCAGGACTAGATTGACAGGATCAGGAACAAAACTTACCGTCTGATGGCTACTCGGTGAACTACGTGAAATGAGTCCGTTGCGCTCAGTCCATTGCCCTTATTATTATGTATTTATTGTATTGTGGTAGCATCTAGGAGCCCCAGTCATAGACTAGAATCCCACTGTGCTAGGTGCTGTACAAATACTTAGTCCTGCCGTGAGTTCAAGGGACTGGACTAGATGACCTCTCCAGGTCCGTTCCAGTCCTATGATTCTATGAAACACAGGAGAAAAAGATGATCCCTGCCCCAAGGAGTTTACAAGCTAAGCATAAGACAGAGAGGGAGCACAAGGAAACAATGGGACAGTACTGGCTGGAATGATAGGCAGTGGTCTCAGCACACCAGCACCCTATCCCTTGTCAAGTTTTTTGTAGGCCTCACAGCAAAGGAGAATTCTGAGCAGAGATTTGGAGGAGGACAATGAGGTATGTTTGTGGATGTTTACAGGGAGCACCGCCCAAGTGTGTGGGGCAGCAGGGGAGAATACACTAACGTGTTTGAAAATGTGGCAATTGGGCAATGGAAGTTGGCATCATGGACTGATTGAAGGTTAGCATCAACAGCTCTATGGCAAATGAGAGATTATAGGTAGGGTGAGGATTTGCCATGAAGGACCTGGAAAAAGTGAAGAAAAGCAACTTATATTTGCTGCAATGGAGAAGGAGGAGACAGCAGAAGAATGCAGGGAGAGGCTTGATATGGTCAGAGTGACAGGCTAGGAAAGTGATCTTAGCAGCAGCATCCTGATCAGATACGAGCGGGGCAAGATTGTATTTGTCAGGGCCAGAGAGAAGGATGGTGCTGTAGTTGAGATGAGATGATGAGACCCTGGCTGAGAGTTTCAGCTGTGTGGATGGACAGGAAAGGTCACATCTTGGAGATGTGATGCAGAAAGAATCAGCGAGATTTAGAGCTGGCCTGGAGGTGAAGACCTAGAGAGGGGCCCCAGCAGAAGCTGATGCCCAGGTTATGGGTCTGAGCGTCTGGCAGGATGGTGGTGGTGTCTACAGTGTTGGAGAAAGGAGCTTGTGGAGAGAGCTTGGGGGAGGAGGAGATTCGGAGCTCTGTTTTAGCCATGTTGAGCTTGGACGGATCGTTAACAAGGAGCTGTCACAGAGACAGGCTGAAATTTTGTCTTGAAAAGAAGGAGACAAGTTTGGAGTGAGTAAATGTCCTCATCACAAAAACTATCACCACAGCTGGCCCTAATTAGCATCTCTGCTGGCAGCCTGAGCAAAGAGACCAGAGGCCGACTGGGCCACAGAGCCTGAACTATCTTCTTCCCAGAGCCAGTTTCTCTGGAGCAGGAGGTCAATATAAAGGGCAGCTGCCAGTGCCATCTCTATGCTGTGGACTGATTCTTATCTCTAGGACTGTCAATACAGCACCTGTCACTTGCACCAAATTCAAAATCTTTTTCTGACCCTAAGATTCCCTGTTCCCTGCCATCCCTTCCTTCCTTCATCTCCATTGCATGGAAGGACCCGGAAAGAGAACCTCTATCAGGGGGAAATAAGAGAGGAAGCTTGGGGTTTTGTTTAGCAGAGGAGTAGAGCATTTCTATTGCTACTTTCAACTGCTCTCCTCTTACCATTCATGTTAGTGTCCCCTAGATCCTAGAATAAAACAATTATGGAAGTGGAGAAGCCCAAAACTGGGTAGATGGTTGTATGTGGTTGCGAATAAAATGAGTTTGGTAAGTTCTCAGCCAAGCCAGCAAGGTAGAGCTAGTGCAACTCCCCCTGTCTGGCAGTGGGTATTTAAAAGCAGTCTTTAGCACTGATTGGGCAATGGCAAGAAATCTCTGAGAGCTGAGGCCAGGGTGGTCTTTTCAGATCAGAGGGAGGGCCTAGTTGTGAAGCACAATGGGGGGAGCAGGGACTGAGGCACTAGACCATCAGTCTAGCTTCTGCTGTGGAAGAGAGCAAACAGCTACAGCCCCCAAGCTGTGCTAGGCGCTGCACACAAGACAGAGGAAGACATGGCCCCACCAGGCTAACCATTGAAACTGCCAGATATGACATGAGGGAGGAGTGGCAGGAAGGAGGGGATGGGATGGGATGGGACGAGGGTTCCAGCAATACAATCAAGGGGCTACATCAATACAATTAAAGGCACAACTCAGTGGCTCCCTTGGTCTGTCAATGTATCTAGAGAAAGGTGGATGGAGATAAATAGAGATAAGGGTACATGTTAAACAGCAGCAATATCTTTATATCTTGAAGGCCTGCTCTGCTCTGAGCATCAAAGCCTTTGAACAGAGGTTGGGAATGACCATCAGTGGAGATACTAAAATCTGAGACTTGATACCTGTCTGTCAGAGATACTCCTGGGATGAAACTGATCATGGAAAGTCAGTCCTGTCCTGATGGAGCAGGGTTGGATTAGAAGATCTGCTGGACATCTCTTCCACCCCAAACGAGTCTCTGAATGACTGTGGAGACTGATAAACCCCTTGCTCCAGGAGAGGTGACATGTGGGGTGGGGGATAATGGGGAGGAAACCAGATTCTCCTCTCAGTAGCTTTGGGGTCTGTCACAGGATGTCTCTTTATATGAAGTGGGGACAGCTCTCCTGTGTCATGACTGGTGCATCCTTGGTTGAGCTGATTAATAGGCCATGGTGGCATCTGGGGCTAATAAATGAGAGGAAAGAGAGCTGTGAGAATGGAGGAGGGTCTTGGAGGAGTTCTCTGGGGAAAGCTGAAAGCAGGAGAGCAGTGGAGGGGCTAAACCTGCTGAGCTGGAGAGCCAGTGCCAGCAGGCTGAAAAGAGCTAGGCCGGGGTATAGCTATATTTGAGCTGGAAGGTGTAATTTCCAGCTCAAGGAGCTCTGATCAAGCTAGTGCACTAAAAATAGCATGTAGCCACGGTGGCACAGGAGGTGGGAGGAGCTACCTGCCTGAGTACCTGCCTATCTCAGACAGGGCGTACTTGCCACACTAGTCCCTCATGCAGCTGTGGCTACACTCTGTCAGTGCATTAACTCAGTAAGAGCTAGCACGGGCATGTCTCTGCGAGCTGGGAATGATCAGTTGGAATGATGTAGGAGAGTGTCCGGCAAAACAGAAGGGACCAGAGTGGGTAACCTCATCCACCCTTCTCTGGCCCTGCTGTCCAAGATAATGCGTGTCTCCAGCAGTGCAACACACAAACCATCGTTCACAGCACTGCCCTCGGGAACAACCTTTTTGGAACCAGCCACAAGCTACCCATCCAGCACAAATCCGCCCTCCTCTCCAGCCCTGCAGTAGTACACTGGTGGGCATAATCCATGTCATGTGAACAGCTCATTAACAACAAAACTAAGCAAAAAAGCCAGTGATACTCAGTGGGTTGCTTGGCTGATTTTGTCTCCTGTTGCCACCTATGATTTTGTTGCTCTCCTGCAGGGCTCAGGACAAGGCTGGAGTCCATCTTCCCTACCCACAGGACCATGCTGCCTCCCACGGGAGAGTGCAGTTATTTTAATAAATTAGCATGAGATACCTGACTATCTGGGACTATCATTCCCCTCTCTCCTCATACAAGCATATGGCAAAACTCAGCCCTGGTGTAAGTGGTGCTGCTCCAATGGAGGATTTGCTTATACCTCCCTGCACTCTCTCTCTCTCAGCAAAAATGTGTTGCCTGCTCACTTACTCCCTCTTGCTGTTCCATGCCTGTCTGTTTGAACTTTAAATCCCCATGGCCCAGAATAAAGGAACATATAGTTGGCTGCTCCAGTAACTTCAGAAGTGTTATTAACAACACAGACATCAAGTATTTGGGAACCTCTTCATCAGGGAGGTGGAAATAGAAACACATTTTGTGCTCTCAGTCATTCCTTTTAGGGCACAGCAAGGCACCATCACAGAGCTCACAGTGTCCCTTTCCAGGCACTCCCTCTGTGACATCAGGGCCTTGAGATGCTCAGATTGGGGGGGGATCATTTTTCACCAGCCGTTTCTCCTAAGGCACATATAGCAGTGCTGGAGGATTAGGAATGGATCCTGGGCAGGCGCTCATTAGACTCTTGGCCGGGAAAAAGGTTTCACAGACATACAAGTTCCGGTTGTTTACGAATCCTGAGGCCTCTAGGGTCCCAGGGGCACCCTCTAGGGTCCAAGCACAAGCAGCAGTTGTTCTCTGGTTAAAATATTTTGTAATGAATTCAGGGCTGCTATATGGACAGCCCACAGTGCAGTGCTGAGCTGGCAGAAGCAGAGCAAACTTCCCTATACCTCCTAGGGCAGTCGGTATCACTCATTCGCTCCTTTGCCTCTCTGCCATAACTGCTAACAAGGGGGCCAATTAATACTGATCCTGGAGGTGCTTTTTGTGATGTGGACATGAACTGGGGTCATTAAACTCCTTTCATGCTGGTCCCCTAGCGTATAACTACACTGCAGCCTCCCAGCCCAGGCAGACAGACATATGCTAGGTCCACATTAGCTAACATGCTAAATGTAGCAGTGCCGACAACACGGCACGAGCTAGCCACTCGAGTGCAGACCCAGGGGGCTGAGCTGGCTTGGAGTCAGGCAGGTAGCCAATGTCCACATTGCTATGTTACTCCACTTGCTCAAGCAGAGCTAGCCAGCTCCGTCTACCTGGGCTAGGAGGCATGCTCAAGCTGCATGTAGATGCACCCTAAATGGCCTCCAGGTGGTAGCAGCTTTTAGTTTACATTCAAGCTGGTAACCTTCAGGTGAAAGGTTAGCCACCCAGCTCCTGAGACAGCCCACTGGTAGCCACATTTCCCTTTAAACACCTTTACCTCTGGCATGTAACAAGCAACAGAGACACAACTTCCCTCTCCCAACTTTGACCAGGTACAGTCTCCTGCTTGGGACTCTCCTTCAGGGGCTGCTGTCTGTTATAGAAAACTTCAGGCTGAGGCTACCTTTCTTCACTTGTTGCACAAGGAGGGATGAATGACACAAGACCTACCAGGACACCAGGCCCACTCTGGATACAGGAACTAGAAAGGTTCTGCAAGAACAATTCTCTTTTCTATATGGCCTTTCCCATGAGCAGGGCTCCCTCCGGAGTAGCTGGCCCACCAGCACTTTTGGTGGAAAGGAGAGAGAAGTTTTTAAGTGATAGATGCAGTGCCATGTGTTAGTGCTTTGAGACGACCTCCCGCCCTCCTCCCAAAACACCCCTTTATTTCAGTCTGCCTTTATACAGCTGTGCAGTTCCCCATGTATATCCAAACAGACAGCCTCACCATCCTCTGTGTACAGCCCCAGATAGAAGAGAAGGGACCTCCATGATCACAGTTCTCTCCATCCCCAGTGTTTTCTGACATTCAGGGGAACCTAATCCTCCCTGTTCCTAAAATGGGAAGCCCATTCAGGCGGGGGCAGGAGAGATGTTCCCAAAGGCTGCCAGTGGCACCAGTTCCATTTGTTTAGCTTGCTGATGGCTGGATGCCTGGACTGCAGCTTGGATGACCCGCTGTAAAGCTCTGGACGATGTCACTGAGGCATGGAGTGGAGGGTTGATAATGCCGCATTGAGCCTTGTGGGGTTTGCACTTCTTCTCATCTATTTTTAGCTGAACGAACAGCTGGCCTTGGAAGCCTGATACAGCCTGGAAAGCTTCTCTTTGCTAAACTGCACTAGGTATAAGAGACATGAAGAATCCTTAACCCTTTAAAGAGTCATGGGATTCATATGTTTTATATGTGATACCTGTGTCTGTGTGCAGACTGTAATATTCCAAAGGAGCCACTTTCTTTTAGCTCTTATGTGCTCTTATGTGTCAAGATATGATCTCACATACATTCAATATGTAAAACATGTTATGTACATGGTACTGCTATATATGTCACTTAAATTTTTATTCCACATAGGTATTTGCTGAAATCGTGTTGAGGGAAGATGGGGGCACTGCCGTGTCTGGCACCATACCCTTCCCATACTGGGGATCCCATCCCACAATGGGCCATGTGCCCTCTTCCCGAAAAGAAGTCAATGGGCATTAAATGTGCTCAGTGCTTTGCAGAATCAAGCCAATATTAGGTGGAACAGAACCTGCTTTTAGGTAATAAGAGACTGTATTTGCTAGCCCTTGCTAGGGAGGGCAGAGGACCTGAACAGCAAAACCAGCTTTGTCTTTTAGATGAATGCAGGTTTCTTCCTCACCATGCTGTCTGGCTAGAGCTGGTTTGCTAATATCCACTAGGCTTATAATAAAAGCTTTTGCATTCTGTACTTTCGTCTTGCACATGCAGAGGGTCTCATGGAAGCCTTGGGTGTTCTCACAAGCTGCCATGCCTCCAAGTTTTCACAACCTTCATAGAATCATAGAAAAGTAGGACTGGAAGAGTCCTTGCTCCTCCTTGTGGCTCATCTGGGGAATCAGCTCTGCCACTTGGTCGGATGCCCCTTCCTGTGGTTACTCAATCCATCATTCCACTCACACACTCACTCACTCCATGGCCTCTCATGCACCAGAAGCGGCAGTGCTTTCCTCTTCATAGCTTAGCCCTCAGACTAGGTTACATTAACATTCTCCCCCCTTCCAGGATATCACAAGTCCTTTGAGGCAAACTGTCCCAGGCACTCCGCTCCCCACTGTCTGGTCTGTGCCACTCTCAGTGGCTGGGAGGGGAACCTGGGTCCGCCCTCTACACCGGTTCCAGTCCAGGGACCTTCAACCCAGCAGCTTGGGTCTTTTACTCTCCCAGCCCTTACTGCTCTTTCCCTGGACTGCTTCCTAGTCTCTCTTTGCAGCTTCCTGCTCTTCCTCCTTGTATTGGGGAATGCCACTGCAGGTTTCCTCCCCCAACCTCCAACTTCCTTTCTTTATAGACCTTGTCCAGCTCCTGCCCCCAGCCGGACTTCATCAGCAGTTAGGTCCTAGCACTTCCTAGGTTTCCTCTAGGTACAGACTAAGGTTAATTGGCCTCATTTACCCTTTCTGGCCTTGTGTGGGGTGGCCACCACATCACAGAGCTCGAGAAGTCATCAAATCCAGCCCCCTGCACTGAGGCAGGACCAAGTAAACCTAGACCATCCCTGATCGGTGTCTGTCCAACCTGTTCTTAAACACCTCCAGTGATGGGGATTCCACAATCTTCCTTGGAAGCCTATTCCAGTATTTAACTATCCTTATTGTTAGAAAGCTTTTCCCAATGTCTAACCGAAATCTCCCTTGCTGCAGATTAAGCCCATTGCTTCTTGTCCTACATTCAGTGCACACAGTGAACAATTTGATCACTGTCCCCTTTATAACCACCCTTATCATATTTGAAGACTATCAGTTTACCCCCTTCAGTCTTCTTTTGTCAAGACTAAGCCTGCTCAGTTTTTTAAGGCTTTTCTCAGACATCAGGTTTCCTAAACCTTTCATAATTTTTATTGCTCTCCTCTGGACTCTCTCCAATTTGTCCACATCTTTCCTAAAGTGTGGCACTCAGAAATGGACACAGCACTCCGCCTGAGGCCTCACCAATGTTGGGTAGAGCGGGACAATTACCTCCTGTCTTACATACAACACTCCTGTTAATATGCCCCAGAATGATATTAGCCTTTTTTTGCAACTGTTTCACATTATTGACTGATATTCAATTTGTGATCCACTATAATCCCAAGATCCTTTTCAGCAGTATGACCACCTAGCCAGTTTTCATTTCGTAGCTGTGTATTTGATTTTTCCTTAAGTGAAATACTTTGCACTTGTCTTTATTGATTTTCATCTTATTTATTTCAACCAATTCTATAATTTTTCAAGATTGTTTTGAATTCTAATCCTGTCCTCCAATGTGCTGCAACCCCTCCCAGCTTGGTGTCATCTGCAAGTTTTATAAGCGGACTCTCCACTACATTTTCCAAGTCATTAATAAAAATATTGAATAGTACCAGAGCCAGGACTGACCCCTGTGGGATGCCACTAGTTATGCCCTCCCAGTTTAACAATGAACCATTGCTAATTACTCTTTGAGTATAGTCTTTTAATCAGTATTGCACCTACCTTATAGTAATTTCATCTAGTGTGCACTGACAGTCATGTGAAACTGTCAAAAGCCTTAGTAAAATGAAGATATATCATGCCTACTGCTTCCCCTCTTCACTAGGCCAGTCACCCTGTTAAAGAAGAGCCATATAGAGCTGCCTGTAAAGAAGAACAAATGCACCAGTGGCCAGGGGAGCAGTTTCATGTTGTCACAAGTCCTGGTATCCCAGCATACTTAGCCCCCACAGTGGGCTATTGACTCAGTTCTCATTTACCTTACCTTGCCATGCTAGCACATTCCTGCCATGAAGCACTCCCTACTATTCCAGTCCTGTCCACCTCAGCTTAGCCAGTGCACCTCATTTCTGACCTGTACCTCCTCCTGTTATTCCAGTCCTGCCACCGTCCCAGCTCTACTGGTGCACCTCACTCCTGACGCAGCAATTTTAGTTCAGAGTACCTGCACAGATCTGCTAATGTGCCTCATTCCTCCCCTCCAGTACCCCCTGCTCTTCCACACCCTGGCCTCTAAAGTAGCCCTGCCAGTGCAACTCAAAAAATGACCTTCAGCATCCCCTGCTATTCCATGCCTGCTCCTATACTGGATACAGGGAAGCTTCCATGCTACATGCTTCTAGTGTTTTTTTGTAATTTGGACAGATGTCCAGTAGTAACTAGGAGGAGACCCATCAAACTCCCTTTGAGTTCCACACCAGAGAAATGTCAATGGAATATGCCCAGTAACAATAACTTCTGCCTTTTGTTCTCTCACTCCAGGATCACTTTCAGAAGTTCATCCCAGCTGTTGGAGGACATTATGAAGGAGAAGCTCATGGTTACTTGCACAGTGGTGGGCGGATGGTCGGTGGAGTAACTGCAGGGCAGTATGGATCTAGTAAGCTGCACTATCCCCCTGCCCCTCCTCCTAAGCCTGGGAGCAAAGGCAGTGCTGGGGGCACTGAAGCTGATTGTGCCGGGGGCTCAGCCGGCAGTGGGGAAGGAATGGATGGTGGAGGAAGTGACACTGCTGGAAAAGGCAAGTATCTCTCTACACACTAAGAGTGAGGATGGGGTAAATGTCAGAATTTGGCCCATTATCATTGTTAGGGATGGGTGTAGCTAAAAGAAAAGATGTGAGCTGAACCCTTCCAAACCCAATTCCTTCTCAAAGTTTTGAAAAGTTGGGTTGACTTTTGTTTCAATGTTTTGCTTACCTCTGCCTGGTGTTGGAAAGACACAGAAATATAAAAATTCTATCAGAATGTATCTGTCCTAGCTAAACCAAAGAAGGTGTGAAAAACCTGGTAAGGAACCTTGATCTCCTAAGGTTGGTACAGCATATGCTTATCTTACATATTGTCCATTATGGGGTTTTACACCTTCTTCAGAAACATCCATCATTGGCCACTGTTACAGATAGATGCTGGTCTGGTTGTACCATTGGTTGGATCTGGTATGTCTCTTTCTACCCATATGTGCCTATATGTTTGCTTTGTTTTGGGATGAAAGAATTCAGCTAAATGCAGAGAATTTTCAGATAAACATCAGAACTGAACCATCAAATCTTTTGAGGGTCACTCATCACTAATTACTATTCTGCTGAGGCAATCAAAATTCATTCAATATTTTTATTGACTTTTAATGATGTGTGTATAATACCGTCCACCTACTTCAGTCCTTGGTTAATTTGATCCTCCATTTACTTTGGCCAGAAACCTCTGGAACTAAATCCCTTGTATTAAATCAACTCAGCCTCCTTTCTTCATTGTGACAGGTTTCAGAGTAACAGCCGTGTTAGTCTGTATTCGCAAAAAGAAAAGGAGTACTTGTGGCACCTTAGAGACTAACCAATTTATTTGAGCATAATAAATAATAATAAATTGGTTAGTCTCTAAGGTACCACAAGTACTCCTTTTCTTTCTTCATTGTGATTACTTTACATAGGTGATACTGGATAATAATTCAATCTCAGGCTATAGAATGTTGCCATTTAGGCTGATCCTAAGGGATACGGATGACAGCTTTGTCCAATTCCCATTAATCTCTTAGATGGCTTAGATGTCAGCCTTAATTAATGAGGAAGAATCCACATTTGGAATTAGATCAGAACCAGCCTTAGCAGTTCCAGGTGGGCCCCTCTTCATCACTGCGAACATGTGTGTCATTGTCACATTACTGGGCAGGGGCTGAGAGGGGATGTACGCCAACCCTCTGGCTCCTGCTGCAGAAGTGGAGGCCCATTATTTCTTTCTTTCACCCCTACTGTTCTGTTGCCTTCTAAACTGCTTTACTGACCCCAGGGTCTTCACAAGGAAAAGGGCTAGAAAATAACTTACTTATGAGGGTAGGGAGTTAAATGAAAGCTGAGATTCCTCTTTATGTTTATAATTCCCTCAAAGCAAGGCAGGACCACAAAGAGGTTTTTGGTGGCCTGGGGCAAAATGTGAAATGGAAGCCCCCCACCCTTTCAAAAAACTACCACTGCAGGGAAGTCTTGGGGGAGAGAGTGGAAGGGGGACTGAACAGAAAGCCTACCTCACACTTGCCCTGCAGCGGCGGCTCCTTTGTCCTGTGCCCGACTTCCTGCTCCAGGTCTTATGACCTGGCACATGGGGTCACAGAGCCACTCACTCAAATTGGGCCTGGCTGCCCCTCAGTCATGACGGAAGAGCAGCCGGGCCAAATCTGAGTGGCACTGTGACCTCATTCACCAAGTCGCAACACCACTCGAACTGGGGGCCGTCTCAAATAGGTGGTCTGGGGCAAACTGCCTCTTTTGGACCCCCTCTGGGAGGCCCTGAAGCTGTAGGCTTCGGGCTGTGGGTTTGGCAAGGCCTAAAGGCTGGCTCTGAATGAGAGAGAAAATAAGCAAGCCCAAAGAAGATGGATATAATGGAAAAAAAGAATACAAAAGCTGTGCTATTCAGACTTTGCTGTTGACATTATAAGCACTGCTGTTTTCGGTGCAAGCTGCAGTAGACACCCTGATGGTGGGAGGAATAACACAGTGCACTTCAGTCTGATCTGATCCAAATCATTACTATTATAAAAATAGTTCTTTGTATGGCTAAGGTGCTTGTCTTCTAAGAATCTTAAAGAGACATACAAAGCACTGTTGAATTAACACTGCTGGTAGGTAGGTGTCATTGTGCTCATCTGAGTAAACTACGGCACACAGAGTGAAAGTAACTTGTCTAAGGTTACCCACTAAGTTAATGGTTGACCCGGAACTAGAACCTAGAAGTTGTGACTCCCAGGCCGCTGATTTAACCCCTAGGAAATGCAGCTCTGTTGTCCCCAGGATGTGAATTTGCACAGGGAGACCCCAACAGAAGTCTCTAGGCCGTTCAGCCGTTCTTAGGAGTTTAGAAAAATAATAATGTCTGAAGCAGGCAGTCCAGTGACAATGTACCCCACAAGAGTGTAATTGGATGGTCTGTTCATGTCACTGGTGCACCCCGATAAAAACACCAACTTATAAAAAGTACTGACCCATGCAGAGGGATGTGGCCAAATCAGACATGTTCAAGAAGAGGTTAGTTGGGAAGTTGTTAGGAGGGACAACGCTGAGTTGCAAAGATCCTGAAGTTCAAAGACATTAGTGTCTGGGATTTGGGTTTGGCCCATTATATAGAGAAGAACTAGGTACAAAGTTTGGCTCTAGTACCAAACTTCCCCATCTTTGATGGTGTTCAGACCCAGGGTTTGTTTGGGCCTCATGTAATGCTGATGGAATTTACACACCCATATCCCAAATAAGGGAGGAAGTGGTTAATTCAGGCAGTAGGCAGCATTTCAGCTTTTATAAAGGCTTCCCCCTCAGATAGGAAAGGGCTGGCTGATAGACAGATAGACCTTGCTGGGAATAGAGCCTGAACAGACAGCTGGGACTTTGGGGAATGTAGCACTCTTTCTGCCTGCCCCAAAAGAGGAATCTGCCTGAACCTGGGGCAGGTTGAAGCAAACCATACCTGTGATCTTACTGGGGTTTATGTTTGGGCTACACTAGGCCAGGGGCGGCAGGTTTGTATAATTTTTGGTGGTGCCCAGAATGGGTTCAAGTCCCACCCCCGCCCCCACACCTGCCTAAGGCTCTTGGAGGGAGTTTGGGTGCGGGAGGGGTGCAGCTCTGGGAGGGAGTTTGGGTACTGGTTACGGGCTCTGGGATGGGGCAGGGGTGCAGGTCGGGGTGTGGGATGCAGGCTCTGGGAGGAAGCTTGGGTGCAGGAGAGGGTTTGGGGTGGGGGCTCTGGGCTGGGGTAGGGGGTTGGGGTGTGGGGGGGGATGTGGGCTCTGGGAGGGAGTTTGGGCTGGGGGTAGGCTCTGGGCTGGGGCAGGGGATTGGGGTATGGGAGAGGGTGAGGGGTGTGGTGCTTATCTCAGGCGGCTCCCGAAAGCGACCCGCACACCCCTCTGGCAGCGGCTCCTAGGCAGAGGGTAGAGGGGGTATCTCCGTGCGCTGCTGTCCCCAGGCACTGCCCCCACAGCTCCTATTGGCTGCAGTTCCTGGCCAATGGGAGCTGCGGAGTCAGTGCTCAGGGCAGGGGCAGCACGTGGAGACACCCCCCCCAGGGTCAAAGGGATGTGCCAGCCGCTTCCAGGAGTGGTGCGGAGCGAGGGCAGGCAGGAAGCCGCCTTAGCCCCACTGTGCTGCTGGTGGTGGCGGCTGGGGGTCCCCAGGCCCTTTTAAATCACCCACGGGTGGCAGGTGGGGCCAGGAGACGCTCTGGGAGAGGCGCGCGGGGCAGCAGGTGAGGCCCGGGGAGAGACCCAGCCCGGAATATTGGTGGAGCTGGGCCCCCAGGCCCTGAATATTCCTGGAGCACGGGCACCACGGGCCCATATAACTTGCTGCCCCTGCACTAGGTTGTTTATTATAAATGTCTCTTTACCAAGATTAATCTGCCAGGAGTCTGACATAGCGTCTTAAAGGTGTGGGAATGGCTGGGCAGCAGCTACCCCAAGCTGGAACTTCCACATTCTGGGTGAAATCCTGGCCCCATTCCAGTCAATGGCAAAACTCCTATTGATTCAGTGGGTCCAGGATTTCACCCTCCATCTCTAGTCATCCATCGGAATAACGTAGGAGAGCATCTGGCAAAACAGGAGAGCAGTGGAAAGGCTAAGCCTGCTGAGCTGGAGAACCAGTGCCAGCAGGCTGAAAAGAGCTAGGCCGGGGTATAGCTATATTTGAGCTGGAAGGTGTAATTTCCAGCTCAAGGAGTTCTGATCAAGCTAGTGCACTAAAAATAGCATGTAGCCACGGTGGCACAGGAGGTGGGAGGAGCTACCTGCCTGAGTACCTGCCTATCTCAGACAGGATGTACTTGCCACACTAGCCCTTCATGCAGCTGTGGCTACACTCTGTCAGTGCATTAACTTAGTTATAGCTAGCACGGGCATGTCTCTGTGAGCTGGGAATGATCAGTTGGAATGACGTAGGAGAGTGTCCGGCAAAACAGAAGGGACCAGAGTGGGTAACCTCATCCACCCTTCTCTGGCCCTGCTGTCCAAGATAATGTGTGTCTCCAGCAGTGCAACACACAAACCATCGTTCACAGCCTCAGGAACAACGCTTTTGTAACCGCCAGCTTCCACAAGCTACTCGTCCAGCACAAATCCACCCTCCTCTCCAGCCCTGCAGTAGTACACTGGTGGGCATAATCCATGTCATGTGAACAGTTCAATAACAACAAAACTAGGAAAAAAAAGCCAGTGATACTCAGCAGGTTGCTTGGCTGATTTTGTCTCCTGTTGCCACCTATGATTTTGTTGCTCTCCTGCAGGGCTCTGGACAAGGCTGGAGTCCATCTTCCACGTCATGTCTTCTGTAGTGGGAGAAGCCCACTCTTCTGGATGATGCAAGGCCATGCCATGGGCCTGACTGCCTTAAAAAAGTTAACTTCCCAACATGTGCTCTGATGAAGCCCCATAGAACAGTGCCTCTCAAACTGTGGTCCATGGAACATCATTATGAATGGGAAAGGAAGTGGTCCATGAGATAATCTCTCTTAAGATATAGTCCATCCTGTGAAAAAGTTTGAGAACCCTGCCATAGATCCTACCTCTTAATTTGTGACTCACAGGTTCAGCTGACAAAATTGAGTGGCTTTTAAGTTTGATGCCTAGGATATGGAAAGTGCATTTGTTCTGTGCAAATCTCACTTGATCAAAATGCTCTTCTCTTCTCTGTTTGTGTCCAGGTGAAAAGTCAGGAGGTGGGAAAAAAGTCTCTGTCTTTAAGACCTATATCTCTCCATGGGAGCGAGCTATGGGCATCAGCCCTCAGGAGAAAAGTCAATTCACCATTGACTTGTTGTCATATGGTCCCAAAGCTGAACTCCCCCATTACAAATCTTTTAACAGGTGAGGCCACTTGGAGGTGTAATGCAGGGTACATGAGCTGTCAGAGAATTCTGGATGCGGCCACTGCTCCTTTAACAGTGTCAATGGGTTTTTCACACATGCCATGTTGCAGCCTCTTGCAAGGCTAATTGCTGGAAGCCTACAAAGGGGAGAGAAGTTTTAGTACTAGAGACAACAAATGGGGATTCTTCTTTAGAAGGCTTTGTTCTGGGAGCAGAGGTCCTTAATTCTATTCCACCTTCCCCAGAGTACATTACACATGGTTTAGCTGGTAACTGCAGTGTCTCTAGTCATGTCTGAATCCATGGATTTATTACCATAATCACCTGTAGAGCTCCGCAAAAATGGCTCTTCTAGACTTGGGTCCCAAGTATCCACAGTACTGCAGTTGAGAACTGGGCCCTTGTTGCTCCTTCTTATGAGCAAAAAGTGTATTACAGATATTTCTAGCACAGCAGCAGCTTTAGCTGGGGATTGGTCCTGCTTTGAGCAGGGGCTTGGATTAGATGACCTCCTGAGGTCCCTTCCAACCCCGATATTCTATGATTCTATGATTCCAGTGCATTTCTAGATTTTGATCACCCCATTCCCCATCCAAGTTGCTGTGGAAGTATGTGTTGACTAATCTTCAGTCGCAGAATGAAACAGAGGCTCAAGGAGGATTAGAACCCAGGGCTCACCTGACTCCACGTCTTTGGTAGAGCTGATGTACCATTGCACCTGAGGGAATTCTGCATCACTGCACAATGCAGAATTTTGCAGAAGTTAATGTTGTGCATGCAGAATTTCTTTTCCCCCACAGAAATAGGCTGCAGTGCTGCTAGCTGCCACTGGTGACTGCTGGACCCAGCAGAGCTCAGCTCACACATAGAAGACACTGCCTGGGGGAGGGGGAGGGAACTAGAGGGTTCCTGGCAGCTGCAGTTTCCAGCATGCCCTGGGGGAAGGAGAGGGAAGTGTGAAGGAAACTCCGTGCAAGCCTGAGACCGAGCATCAGGCTGTTTCTCCTTCTGGATCCCTTGGCTCTGGGAGGGTAGGGGGGCAGGTGTCTGGGCAAGGAGGGTCCCTGCGGCTGGGCTCTGGGAGGGAAGGGGGCAGGTGTCTGGGCTGGGGGGGGCCCACAGCTGGGCTCTGCGGGGGGAGTAGTTGTGACTGCCTGGTCCCCCAGCTGGGCTCAGGGGGCGGGGGGAGAGAAGGGGGCAGAGAAACAGGAACTGGGTTGTCATAGGGATTTCTTTAACTCTCTGCTCCTGCAGGAATTTTTATATGTGTCTGTATTGTTAGAGACATACTTGCTGACAGGTATTTTGAAATGAATTACCAAAATAATTGAAACTGGCGTGATTATGTAGTGTTATTTTGACAAAATTTGCAGAATTTTAAAATATTATGCACAGAATTTTAATTTTTTTGGTGCAGAATTTTTAAATTTTTGGCACATAATGCCCCCGGGAGTATACCATGCAGCCTCCTTTTTATAAGTTTATGGAGCCACTAGCAGCTGGGCAGAGGTTGGCCTGGTGTGCTGCTAGAACAGTAGGGGGGGAAAGTATAGGAAAAGAACTAGCAAGCACCTTTTTTAATACTGAAGGCACTGGAGAGGTGTATGTGTATGGTAGAAGTAGTTTTTGATGTTTGGTAGATTTTGTTGGCGAGTGACTCCTGCAGCTCGTGACTCTTCTCTCTCTACTGGAGCCTTCAACTCTTCACTGATAAACATTAGAAATGACAGGTTTCAGAGTAGCAGCCGTGTTAGTCTGTATTCGCAAAAAGAAAAGGAGTACTTGTGGCACCTTAGAGACTAGCCAATTTATTTGAGCATAAGCTTTCGTGAGCTATGCATCCGATGAAGTGAACTGTAGCTCACGAAAGCTTATGCTCAAATAAATGTGTTAGTCTCTAAGGTGCCACAAGTCCTCCTTTTCTTTTTATTAGAAATGACAATAACTTTTTCTTTTCTAAACCACATTGTTTACAAATGTGCTGCTTGCTGACTCCATTTGTCACCCTGTTCCAGGACTGCCATGCCTTATGGTGGGTACGAGAAGGCACGCAAGCTGATGACCTTCCAGATGCCTGAGTTTGATGTTGGTCCTTTAGTGCCAGAACCCATCATTGTCTATAATCAAGAGATCAATACTAGACCCTCCTTCAACAGGACCCCAATTCCCTGGCAGGCGTCAGGAGAACCCACGGAGTACAACATCGAGATCAAAGTGCCGATGGACGGTGAAACAGAAGAACTATAAATCCCACTCTCTTCTTTCCTTCCTCCTTTGCTCTCAACCCCTCACACTTGCAAGTCTATTGTGGGGAGCTGAGAAATGCACCTGCAGTCCCAGGGATCCTTCCTTCTCTTTGTCCTTAGGGCAGACGAGTTCCCAGTAGGTTCTAAGCTGATCTTTGCTGTGGTGTTCATCCATATCAGAAGCAGACAGAGGGAAAGCACTGAAAAAGAGCAAGAGTGAGTGAGCAAGAGAGATGGCTTATCTTTGTACCCACCAAGGCGAGAAAAGACAAAATTATGGCCTATGTTTAATGACACTGCATGTTGCCTGGCTGCTCCATATTGAACCTGTCCTGTCACTTGTTAACAATCAATAAAGCACCTAAAGGAAATAAAACAGTCTTTTATTTGTTTGTTTTTGTGTCAGGTCTGAAAAAAATGGCTGCTCAGGCTGTATTGGAAACAGTCATAACAAAATTAGGACAATATTGGTCTGGGGGTTGCCAACATACACTGACATCACAGACACCAATGGACGGGGGGACACATGGATGCCCATTGACCAGCTAACCACACATAATGGGGTTAGCCATGGAGACTACACAAAAGCTGCACCCAGTGCAGAATGTGACTGCTCACCAACTTTGCAGCATTAGCTTCAAAGAGCATGTTATACTGACTCTGGGGACTCCCATGCTTCTGATCACAATGCAAGGGACTACACAGATCTACACATCTTGCATGGTCTGGTCTTGGCTATCCAAGAGATTGCCTCATTCTCACCATCTACCACCATGGCAGCTGAGGTGCTTTTGCTGACAGTCCCAGGAGCTGAACGTCTGGGAGCTGGAGACAGGGCAGTCTCTGTGGAGCGCCTTGGGCTGTGGAACTCATTCGTTCACCCCCTGGTCCACTAGACCCTGAGACTGTTGACCTTCAGGACTCAGTGTAAATCCCATCTGCTTGTAGGCAACTGTCTGAAGGGGATGGTTGTGCGGGGGGTTCTCCGTGGGTTCTCCTGATGGCTGCCAGGAGATTGGGGTCCTGTTGAAGCTCCTGGTGTATAATTTAGTGCTGAGTAAGGAGCTCCCAGTGCTGGTCACCAAGTTCTTTGTTATTTTTAAAGACAGCACAGCACCCAGGGATTGTGTGCTCTGGGCTTCTGTAAATAAAAATTAAATAGCTACACATCACACTAGGATCTGCTAGTCTATTATTTAACTGGTGTATAGGGCAGAGTGCTTCTCAGAACTAGTAAACTATACACATGCCAATAACAACAGTTAGCCCAAATATGTGTATTTTCATCAATCGAACTCAAGGCATCTCACAGGGCTGGGTAAACATACTTAGCCCCATTTTATAGTTGAGGAAGTTGAAGCAGAGAAAGGTGAAGAAACTTACCCAAGGTCATGCAATGAGCCAGTGACAAAGCTGGGACAAGAAGACAGGTTTCTTCACGACTAATCCTATGCTTTATCTACTGGATCACAGTGCCTCCACATGGCAACAGGTACTGGTCATATACTTCTGCCAGTGGAGCTTGGTCCTCAACTACAACAATCCTCCTATGCTCGTCCTGAGACCCCGCTCTGCCGTGCAACTGCACATTAGTTACAAGCTGCCACATCCCCTGCTCTTCTGTTTCTGTACCACTTCACAGATTGCACCCCTAAAGTCAGAACTGCAGTTCCTTCGGCCTTTCCAGTGTTTGAGCCCTCTAAGCAAAGACTGCCAAATGGACTAACTAGTACCTCTTTGTTGTTTCCTAATGTTGACAAATATCCACCAGGGATTGCAAAGAGTTCACTAAATGCATTTCTGTTGGTGTTTTAAATATGATCTGAACTCAAGTCTCCACTGCTGGCGTGATTTCAGTGAGTCTAACATGCAACTAATCTCATCCCCGCAAATCCCTCAATTATGTATAATTTGCTAACTTTTAAATCTGTGTTAATCAAAATAATAAAGAATGTCAGTTTCTTCTGATCTGAAGGGCACAAACCTCAGCATTCACTGTTGTTATTAATTCCTTTTTATTTATTTGTGGTACAGTAGCATTTGGGGGCTGTCATAAATATAAAGGGAAGGGTAACCACCTTTCTGGCCAGAGGAAAAACTCTTTCACCTGTAAAGGGTTAAGAAGCTAAGATAACCTTACTGGCACCTGACCAAAATGACCAACGAGGAGACAAGATACTTTCAAATCTGGATGGGGGGCGGGGAACAAAGGGTTCGTCTGTCTGTGTGACGCTTTTGCCGGGAACAGATCAGGAATGCAGCCTTACAACTGTTAATTAGTAAGTAATCTAGCTAGAAATGCGTTAGATTTCCTTTTGTTTAATGGCTGGTAAAATAAGCTGTGCTGGATGGAATCCATATTCCTGTTTTTGTGTCTTTTTGTAATTTAAGGTTTTGCCTAGAGGGATTCTCTATGTTTTGAATCTGATTACCCTGTAAGGTATTTACCATCCTGATTTTATAGAGGTGATTCTTTTACCTTTTCTTTAATTAAAATTCTTCTTTTAAGAACCTGATTGATTTTTCATTGTTCTTAAGATCCAAGGGTTTGGGTCTGTGTTCACCTGTACAAATTGGTGAGGATTCTTATCAAGCCTTCCCCAGGAAAGGGAGTGTAGGGTTTGGGGGGATATTTTGTGGGAAGACGTCTCCCAGTGGGCTCTTTCCCTGGTCTTTGTGTAAGACACTTGGTGGTGGCAGCGTACGGTTCAAGGACAAGGCAAAGTTTGTACCTTGTACCTTGGGGAAGTTTTTAACCTAAGCTGGTAAGAATAAGCTTAGGGGGTCTTTCATGCAGGTCCCCACATCTGTACCCTAGAGTTCAGAGTGGGGAAGGAACCTTGACAAGGGCCCCATTGTGTTAAGTGTTTTACGAACCTATGGTGAAAGAGACTCTGGTGTGGCGCCAACCTGTGGACACTGCATGGATCTAACAGGAAGTAGGCTAGAGAGAGAATGAAAAGAGAGAATTCAGGGATTATCTGAATAAGACACTGAAGCCAGTTTCACCTCTTATGTTGCTGATGTAACATTCGAACAAAAGCATTTTACTGTCACCTGAAATTCCCTGCCTCCTGCAGAATACAACTCAGTCCGTAACCCAAAGAGTTTACCACATAAATAGACAAGAGAGGAAAAAGGATGTGAGGGGAAACAAGTGAGAGGGGCAGCAGGTTTGTATAATTTTTGGTGGTGCCCAGGATGGGTCCAAGTCCTGACTCCCCCCTCCTTGCAAGCTGATAAATATTTTGTAAAATAATCTAAAAATGGACTGTAAACAGTAAGCGTTTAACAGTTTCCCTATATTGCACCATGTGGGGGGATGAGGGCTCTGGCATGGGGATGAGGGGTTTGAGGTGTGGGAGGGGGCTCAGGGCTAGGGCAGAGGGTTGGGGTGTGTGGGGGTGAGGGCTCTAGCTGGGGCTGGGGATGAGGGGTTTGGGGTGTGAGAGGGGCTCAAGGCTAGGGCAGAGGGTTGGGGTGTGGCGGTGAGGGCTGCGGGGTTCACATTGCAGGAGGGGGCTCAGCGCTGGGGCTGAGGATTGGGGTGCAGTCAGGCTAGCCTGGGGTTGGGGCCAGAGAGGAGGACTCCAAGTCCCCACAGCCCCCTCCCCCACAGCAGCACACTCACCCGGCACCATCACTGCATGTGCTCCTAGGGGTCAGGCCCCTCTCAGGTCCAGGAAGCCCCCTCACCTCCCCTGTGGCGGGTGCCGGGGGTGGGGGAGGAAAGCTGCCATCCTTTGTGCACCTCCTCCCTCTTCAGACAGCAGCTGCGCTGCCACCTCAGCCTGCTGCTGGCACCGCTCCCTTTTGTAGCCGGCAGCGGCCGGCGAGGGAGCACAGCGCAGAGTGGCAGGGCAGCCACCTGCAGCGCAGGGCGCAGGCAGGGACGCTCCAGGAGAGGCACATGGGCGCGGCTGACGGGGCTGGGGGACACTCTGGGGAGGCATGTGGAGTGGCAACCGGGGCCGGGGGAGAGACCCAGCCCCGAACATTGGTGGAGCCAGGCCCCTGGGCCCTAAATTTGCTGGAGCACAGGCACCACGGGCCCCATATAACTCGCCGCCCCTGACAGGTGAAATGATCTGCCCACAGTTACACAGCAGGTCAGTGACAAAGCCAGTATTAGAAGACAGGTATGCTGACTCCCAGTCCAGTGCTTACCCACTCGACTATGCTGCCTCCAAACCTACTCACTTTACTGCTCCCTGTTGTTGTACCAGTGCCACTCAGACAGGAAAAGAGCTGGACACCGAGTGAAACGAGTGAAGACATTGTAGATGAATTTCATGAACTGCCTCCTGCTCAGCGTGTGTTTGTGCTCTGACACGCCACTCGCAGGTCAGGGATTCCACCATTATATCCTTGCTCGCCTTGTTGGCGTGGGCCTTGGATGTACAATTCTCACCCCTTGATGTCCTCCTCAGTCATTTCCTCCTTCTTATAAACAATGCTTAAAAATCTTTTCATAGGGCCTAACTCAGCACCCACTGAAGTCCATGGAAAGATTCCCAGTGACTTCACTGGGTGCTGGATCAGGTGCATGGTTATTGGTACCCATTAATTTCCTCTTCCTCTTCCCCTTTTCCCTGTATGGAATCCCCCTCACCCATGTATTTGGCTTCTGTTCTCTTTGTAGTCTTATGATGATGAGTTTCACAACACTGGTTTAAAAAGAAATTGTAAAATTATTGTATAGCATTTTGCACACCTTGGCAGAAGGGAAGGGGCCCTTTATAAATAGAAATAAACATCATCATTATAGTGGTCATTGTGAATGAGAAAGCACTACAGAAAAGACTGCACAACATTTATAATTATAACCCTTAAATTCACGTTAATAAATATCTGAAACATACACCTTCCAGGCTAAAATGTAGAGCTCATCAGGAAATGTGTTTATTCCTGTTAAAAAATGTCAACAAAATTAAAACTTTTGTTTTTATTGACATTTTTCTCCATAATTTTTGGGGTTGTCAAAAAAAATCCCAAATTAAAAATTTTCAGTTTCTGGGGATTTAGTTTATTTCATGAAACCCACTACTCCCTCCTTGCCCCCAAAATGAAAAATTTGTCAAAAAAGGACATTTCGCATGAGAATTTCTATTATGATAAAAAAGCCA
The DNA here is from genome assembly GCF_965140235.1 of Caretta caretta. NCBI lineage: Eukaryota > Metazoa > Chordata > Testudines > Cheloniidae > Caretta > Caretta caretta. The sequence goes on along the minus strand of NC_134212.1, from coordinate 54,090,059 downwards.
TTTTTCATTGGAAAACAGTTTCCATTTAAAATTTTTAACTAGTTCTACTGAAATATTCCATGTTTGGTCTTTAACTGGAAGTGATTTTTGTTTGTTTGTTTGTTTGTTTTTTTGGGGGCAGGAGAGGGGAGGAGGGTTGGATTTTTTGTTTGTTTGTTTATGTTTGGTGGTTGTTTTTTGGAAATTAAGCCAAAACCCTTCAGCTGCTTTGGTGTTTTGTGAAAGTACAAGTTAAAAAACGAAAAAACACTTCTCCAAATGTAAAAAAAAAAAAAATTCTAATCACACTTTAGGGAACAAGGAAAATGGCAGAAGCTTGAAACTTTAAAGTTGGCATGGACATAGCTTCGGTTAAAGAATAGTGACTATGCTTCTTTTGAAAAAAATTGGGTTTTGTGGTACAAAGACAGAACAAATATCCTGCACAATTAGGGCTGTAGTTAAATGAACACTGGTTAGTTCAGGAACTTCCATGCTCCACCGATGAAGCTGATGGAGATTATTAGAAGATTCCCCAAGCCAATGAGGAATTTGTGTAGCTGTGTAGCAAGGAGTTTACCAGCTTGGCAAGATGCTCGGTCTATCTGGATTTTATATCATGCCCATTGCTATGGGTTCTCAATATCTCTGGATTTTTTCTTTCCCTTGTTTTTTTCCTTTTCAATCTTTTTTCTCTAACTTTTAATTTTTTCTTTAAAAATCCCCAAAAAATTAAATGCAGAAAAAAGTTGCATTATTGCAAATTTAAGGCTGTCCACTTAAAAACATGAAAAGGCAAAATTTAAGTTCCAAGATCAGTGTGAATTCAGTCATATTTTACATGTACCGTTTCCTACTCCTGTTTCTCTTATTCAAGGTATAGCTTAGTACATTTCCATGAATGTTGGCAGGGGTGCTGGATCTAGGGGTTCTTGGGGTGCAGCAGCACTCCTTGGCTTGAAGTGGTTTCCACCATATACAGGGTTTACAGTTTGGTACAGTGGCTTTCAGCACCCCCACTATACAAATTGTTCTAACGCTACTGAATGTTGGAAAATGTGTGGCACATGATGTGAGTTAATGCTGCTGTTGGAATCAACTTTTGCATTTCCTATCTTTGTCAGTTTCTCTGCGCAGCTTCAGTATAAAAGCAGCACAGTTCTGTATATTTGAGAATACAGCCCTTAACTTAATTAGGTCTCTGTCCCCAGTTGTTGCTATTTATTATTTGTATTTTGGTAGCATCCAGAAGCCCCAGCTCTGATTGGGGCTACATTGTGTTAAAATGCTCTTGAAATACACAGTCAGAGACAGTCTATACTGAGAAATGGGATTAAAACGCAGGAATGTTGCTGAAAACCAGACATTGCCATTAAGCTGAACTCCTCCCCCACCAAAAAGACATATGCTCTTTATTGCCTCTTCATTTCTAAAAAGAGTATATAGGGTGCTACTGTATAGAAGAACATGGACAGATTAGCTAAACTAGTTTGTGAGCTAAAATTCATGACACTCTCTGGCTAAATATGTCAGGAGCAGCAGAAACGAAATAGCTTGGGACTTGGATGACATGATCTATTTTTAACCAGTCAGCATTCCACAGTGTGCAGGCCTCCCAAATGGGCAGAAATTGCAATCAATTCTGCAAGAGAATGAACTCTTTCCTGGAGACTGCAAGGAGTGTAAATCCACAGGGACATAAAGGAAAATGAAGAACCAGCAAAGTGATCTTCCCTTCCATCCCCTCACCCCAAAAAACATTTAAGTTCCTTAGAGCACGGAAAACAGCAGACAAAATAAGAGAAACTTGCTCACAAAAGAGAATACAAGTGTTGCAGGGAGAACACAGTACACTCTGCTGGGCTCTTTGCTGCCTTCCTAGTATATGAGAACTGCAGAATGTCGAGTGATTAGATCCCAGGGCTGGGTTTTGTTCCAAACTCTGCCATGGGTACACTGTATGAGCATAAGCAAGTCACTTCATATCTCTAAACGAGTGGTTCTCAAACTTTTGTAGTGGTGACCCCTTTTACACAGCAAACCTCTGATTGCGACCCCCCATATAAATTTAAAAAACTTTTTAAAAAATATTTAACACTATTATAAATGCTGGAGATGAAGCGGGGTTTGGGGTGGAGGCTGACAGCTCGCAACCCCCCAGGTCATAACTTCGTGACCCCCTGAGGGGTCCCGACTCCCAGTTTGAGAACCCCGCCCCTACACCTCAGTTATCTTATCTATAACATGGGGATAATGATTTGTAAAGTGCTTGAAATATTCAGAAGCATTAAGCACAAAGTATTATTAATATTACTACAATACCTATTTACAGGCTAGGAAAACCTTTTGTTTCAAGTTGGGTAAATCAACGCATAGTATCCCTTTTCTTCTGCCAATACACTTTCTATTTCAGACTCTGGTGATCTGGATCTGCATGTTTCCACGTCTAGTCTGAATCATAGCTCACCTTACCTGATCACTCTCGTTACAGTGTGTATGGTAACACCCATTGTTTCATGTTCTCTGTGTATATAAAATCTCCCCACTGTATTTTATACTGCATGCATCCGATGAAGTGAGCTGTAGCTCACGAAAACTGATGCTCAGATAAATTGGTTAGTCTCTAAGGTGCCAGAAGTACTCCTTTTCTTTTTGCACAACTATGAACTATTCTGTTTATCCAGCTTTCAGTTTAGTCATTAATCTAATTCATTTTAAAACTTAGAAAATTCAGTAAGTCAAACTATGCCTTACCTTACACCCTGTACAAGCCTGTTGATTTTAGTGGGGTGTTAATCAGGGCAGAATTTGACCCAATATGCTCAGATTATTATAGGGGACTATAGTGGGGTGGCTGCCTCACTCCAGTAGGCAGGGGTTAAAAGTAGCCCAGGAGGAGGGCTGCAGCTGGGAAAAGCAGTGAGAACACCTCAGTGAGTAGCTGATCACAGGTGTCTCAATCTTAACTAGGGCCTAGCTGGCCCTTGGAAGAGGGCTGGGGGCCAAGAGTTGGAGTTAGCTCTGGTCTACACTAGGAGTTGAGGTCGAATTTAGCAGCGTTAAATCGATTTAACCCTGCACCCATCCACACGAAGAAGCCCTTTTTTGACTTAAAGGGCTCTTAAAATCAATTTCTTTACTCCACACTCGACAAGGGGATCAGCGCTGAAATTGGCCTTGCCGGGTCGAATTTGGGATACTGTGGATGCAATTCGACGGTATTGGCCTCCGGGAGCTACCCCAGAGTGCTCCATTGTGACCGCTCTGGACAGCACTCTCAACTCAGATGCACTGGCCAGGTAGACAGAAAAAGGCCCGCGAACTTTTGAATCTCATTTCCTGTTTGGCCAGCGTGGCAAGCTGCAGGTGACCATGCAGAGCTCATCAGCAGAGGTGACCATGCAGAGCTCATCAGCAGAGGTGACCATGATGGAGTCCCAGAATCGCAAAAGAGCTCCAGCATGGACCGAACGGGAAGTATGGGATCTGATCGCTGTATGGGGAGAGGAATCCGTGCTATCAGAACTCCGTTCCAGTTTTCGAAATGCCAAAACCTTTGTCAAAATCTCCTGGGGCATGAAGGACCGAGGCCATAACAGGGACTCGAAGCAGTGCCGCATGAAACTTAAGAAGCTGAGGCAAGTCTACCAGAAAACCAGAGAGACAAATGGCCGCTTTAAGTCAGAGCCCCAAACATGCCATTTCTATGATGAGCTGCATGCCATTTTAGGGGGTTCAGCCACCACTACCCCAACCGTGTGCTTTGACTCCATCAATGGAGAGGGAGGCAACATGGAAGCAGGTTTTGGGGATGAGGAAGATGATGATGATGAGGTTGGAGATAGCTCACAGCAAGCAAGCAGAGAAACCGGTTTTCCCAAGAGCCAGGAACTGTTTCTCACCCTGGACCTGGAGCCAGTACCCCCCGAACCCACCCAAGGATGCCTCCCGGACCCGCCAGGCGGAGAAGGGCTCTCTGGTGAGTGTACCTTTTTAAATAGTATACATGGTTTAAAAGCAAGCGTGTTTAATGATTAATTTGCCCTGGCATTCACGGCCAGTACAGCTACTGGAAAAGTCTGTTAACGTGTCTGGGGATGGAGCGGAAATCCTCCAGGGACATCTCCATAAAGCTCTTCTGGATGTGCTCCCAAAGCCTTTGCAAAAGGTTTCTGGGGAGGGCAGCATTATTCCGTCCACCATGGTAGGACACTTTACCACTCCAGGCCAGTAGTACGTACTCGGGAATCATTGCAGAACAAAGCATTGCAGTGTATGTTTGCTGGCATTCAAACAACATCCGTTCTTTATCTCTCTGTGTTATCCTCAGGAGAGTGATATCATTCATGGTCACCTGGTTGAAATGGGGTGCTTTTCTTAAGGGGACATTCAGAGGTGCCCATTCCTGCTGGACTGTTTGCCTGTGGCTGAACAGAAATGTTCTCTGCTGTTAGCCACGCGGTGGGGTGGAGGCAAAATGCGACCTTGTAACAAAAGCACATGTGCTATGTATGTAATGTTAACAGCAAGGTTTACCATGAAAGAGTGGACCCATTGTCCTATAAAATGTGTCTTTTTAAATATCACTGTCCCTTTTTTTTCCCTCCACCAGCTGCATGTGTTTCAAGGATCACAGGATCTTCTCCTTCCCAGAGGCTAGCAAAGATTAGAAGGCAAAAAAAACCGCACTCGTGATGAAATGTTCTCTGAGCTCATGCTGTCCTCCCACACTGACAGAGCACAGACGAATGCATGGAGGCAGACAATGTCAGAGTGCAGGAAAGCACAAAATGAACGCGAGGAGAGGGGGCGGGCTGAAGAGAGTAAGTGGCGGCAGCGTGAGGAGAGGAGGCAGGATTCAATGCTGAGGCTGCTGGAGGATCAAACTAATATGCTCCAGCGTATGGTTGAGCTGCAGAAAAGGCAGCAGGAGCACAGACTGCCGCTACAGCCCCTGTGCAACCAACTGCCTTCCTCCCCAAGTTCCATAGCCTCCTCACCCAGACACCCAAGAACGCGGTGGGGGGGCCTCCGGCCACCCAGCCACTCCACCCCAGAGGATTGCCCAAGCAACAGAAGGCTGGCATTCAGTAAGTTTTAAAGTGCTGTGTGGCCTTGTCCTTCCCTCCTCCACCACCCCACCCAGTGCTTCCCTCCTCCATCACCCCTCCCGGGCTCCCTGGGCAGTTATCCCCCTATTTGTGTGATGAATTAATAAAGAATGCATTAATGTGAAGCAACAATGACTTTATTGCCTCTGCAAGCAATGATCAAAAGGGGGAGGGGAGGGAGATTAGCTTACAGGGAAGCAGAGTGAAACAAGGGGGGGGTTCATCAAGGAGAAACAAACAGAACTTTCACACTGTAGCCTGGCCAGTCATGAAACTGGTTTTCAAAGATTCTCTGATGCGCACCGCACCCTCCTGTGCTCTAACCACCCTGGTGTCTCGCTGCGCATAACCAGCAGCCAGGCAATTTGCCTCAACCTCCCACCACACTGCAGTCTTAGGGGAGCTTCCTATCACAGTGATTGTTTATAGAGGGTTTAAGAGGATTTTGTAAGATCTGATTACAGTGATCCCCCCAAATATATTGGCATGCCCTAATCGAAAGACTGGGAACTGAGTTATCTGGTGTTAAATAGGTTTCTAGCAGTTAGAGATGGAAAAGACCTATCAGATTATTAAGTCCATCTTCTTGTAAGGGCCGCATGTAGTCCCCTGACAGAGGATGTATCAGATATTAAACTGATACTGCCCTGGAAAATAGCCAAAGGCTGCAAATTAGTGATGGGCTGACCAAAGATAAAAGGTCTGGAGTGGATTTTGTGACTATCAAAATCTGTCACTCAGGACTTTTTTTTTTTTTTTTTTTGTATTTTTGGTTGTCAGTGATGTTTGCCAAAATATGATTATTTCACAGGTTCCAGCCATTTACAAAACTTGTTTCTCTCATTTAAGGTGACAAAGATTCCAAACTACTGAAAATAACTAGGTTGAGCTTGAGGCAAGAAAGCAGTAGCTCCTTTTTAAATTTAAAAGAAAGAAAATAAAGTCAGAACCCAGAATAACTGGTATCACAGATCTCAGCAATACTTTTCACAGGTGCCTTCTTTGAGATCTGTGTTGGTAGCATTGGATAGTTCTCTGGGCGAGTTACAGCATTTAGCTTACAGTAGTCCAGGCAAAAGCAGATTTCCCCATCTGGTTTGGGAACCAGAACCATTGGAGAGGCCCAAGGACTTGCAGATTACACCCATCTGTAACCTGTCCTTGATCTCCATTTCTATTGCAGGTTTGGCTTGAGGAGTCATCTGGTAGGGTTGGGCTCTAACTGGGCAAGCGTCACCTGTGTCAATGTAGTAGTACGCCCATTCTGTCCGTCCTGGGGTGGCTGAAAACATTGGCGCGAAGCTGGTGCACAGCTCCTGGATTTGCTGTCATTGCTTATGCCCAAGGGTTATGGAAAGGCTCACCTCTTCTATGCCACCGTTGCTTTCCCCTTCATAGTAGACTCCTTCAGGCCACTCAGTGTCATCTCTCTCCTGGGCTGTAAACTGGAGAACCTTGATTTCTTGGGAATAAAAGGGCTTTAGAGAATTAACATGGTATACTTTAGGTTTTAGGGTAAAGTCTGGGAATGCTATGAGGTAATTAACAGCTCCCAGGCACTCTCGGACCATAAATGGCCCCTCCCACGATGCTTCCATCTTATTGGCCTGGAAAGCTTTCAGGACCATGACTTGGTCACCTACTCTGAAGGAACGCACTCTGGCACGTTTATCATATCAGGCCTTTTGCTCTTGTTGAGCATCCTGTAGGTTTTGTCGAGCAAGGGCTAGAGAGTCTTTGAGAATGTTTTGCAGGTTGGTTACAAAGTCCAAAATGTTAGTTCCTGGAGAAGATGTAACCCCCTCCCATTGCTGCTTCACCAACTGTAATGGGCCCCTTAACTTCATGGCCATAAACGAGTTCAAAGGGTGAAAACCCCAAACTGGGATGTGGTACAGCCCTATAGGCAAAGAGCAACTAATGCAACACTCGGTCCCAATCATTGGAGTGCTTATTCACAAATTTACGTATCATGGCCCCCAAAGTTCCATTAAACTTCTCCACCAGGCCATTTGTTTGATGGTAGTAAGGGGTGACAACCAAGTGGTTTACCCCATAAGCTTTCCAAAGACGTTTCATGGTCCCTGCCAGAAAGTTAGTTCCCGAATCTGTAAGGATGTCAGAGGGCCAACCTACCCTGGCAACAATGTCTGACAGTGCCTGGCTCATGCTTTTAGCCCTGGTGTTGCTTAAAGCTACTGCTTCTGGCCATCGAGTGGCAAAGTCCATGGAAGCCAGCATGTACTGCTTTCCTCTGGGTGTCTTCTTCGGAAAAGGACCCAGAATATCCACAGCTACATGCTGAAATGGAACCTCAATGATGGGGAGTGGCTGGAGAGAGGCTTTGACCTGGTCTTGGAGTTTTCCCACTTTTTGGGACACCTCACAAGACTGGACATAGGTAGAAACATCCTTGCCAATCCCCTCACAGTGGAATGACTTTCCCAAACTGTCTTTGGTCCTATTCACCCCAGGATGGCCACGAGAGTGATCGAGAGCTAAGCTCAAGAGCTTTTCCCGAAACTTAGTTGGAACTACCAACTGTCTCTGAGGATGCCAATTCTCATGCCCACCAGAAAGGGTCTCCTTGTATAAGAGTCCTCCTTCTACAACAAACCTTGACCTATTAGAAGAGCTGAGAGGCGGTGGGTCACTCTATGCTGCTATCCAAGCTCCCTTGAGGCTTTCATCTGCTTCCTGCTCTGCCTGGAACTGTTTCCTTGATGCTGGAGACATTAGTTCCTCAATGGGTTGAGCTTGGTCCCACTGGAAGTGATGGAGGTGATGGGGGGTGTCTCCGTCAACTGTGAACCGCTCTCTGCTGGTGCACTAGGTTGTATTTCAGGCTCCGGTTGAGCTTCTTGTGCCGGTTTAGCTACTGGTGCAGGCTCTGTGGCACCCTTTGATGCTGGCTCCCCTGACTCTCGTGGGGTTGCAAGCATGGGCTCTGGTGCTGACTGCTCCGCCAGTTTGGATCCTTAAGCTGGTTCTGGCTGGGTCCCAGGAACTGGATCTACAACTGCTGCAATAGACTCTGGTCTGGAGTCTGGTTCCACCACCTCTGGCTGGGTCCCCAGGCCTGTGGTATCAGGGGACACAGACTGGGTCCTTGTAGGAGGCTCAGGAATGGAGTTAAGTGCGGAGGCCTGTTTAGCCTGTCTCCGGGTGACCATCCTTACCCTTTTTGTTAGCCTTACATGGTTGGCTACGTCTTCTCCTAGCAGCATGGGAATGGGATAATAGTCATAGACTGCAGAGGTCCATATTCCTGACCATCCCTTGTACTGGATAGGCAACTTGGCTGTAGGCAAGTTAAGAGTTGGCCTTAAAGGGTTGCACTGTCACTTGGGCCCCTGGGTTGATGAATTTGGGGTCCACGAGGGATTGGTGGATAGCTGACACCAGTGCTCCAATGTCTCTCCATGCAGTAATCTTCCTCCCACCCACACTCACAGTTTCCCTTCGCTCTGTGGGTATTTGTGAGAAATGTGGGCCTGAAGGATCTCGGTGGGATCCCTGGGTGAGGAGTTGCAGTTGGGTGGTGCTCTTGGGGCTGTTGGCCTTCATATGCCCAAGCTCATTACATTTAAAGCATCACCCTGCTGGCTGTGGGCTGGGGCGAGGTGGGTGGTTGGAGAGTAGGGTGGTGGGACAAGAGGACATTTGGGGTCTCCTTGGCTGTTTGGAGGGCTCCTCCATGAGAGGTGGGGCCTTGGGCTGACTCTGATGGTGGGGTGTTGTCTCAGGTTGCCCCTTCTGGTATCCGCTCCAACTGCTACTAGCTTTCTTTTTCTCTGCCACCTCCACCCATTCGGCTCTGATCTCCCCCACCTCAATTACAGTTTTGGGCTTCCCATCTAATATGTACCTTTCTATTTCCTCAGGAACATCCTCTAAGACCTGCTCCATTTGTATGAGGGGAGACAGATCTTCCAGAGACTCAACACTTGCTCCTGATGTCCAGGCATCCCAATTTTTTACAATGTGGTAGGCGTGTTGGGAAAATGCCACATCTGGTTTCCACCTTAGAGCTCTTAACCGCCGACGAGCATGCTCGAGTGTTAGCCCCATCCTAATTCTGGCCTTCTTTTTTAAAAAGTTTGTACTAGTTAATGGGTTCTTTAGGCATTTCAGCTGCCATCACTGCTAAGGGTCCACTGAGTTGTGGCCTCAGCTCCACCATATACTGGTCTGTAGGGATGTTGTATCCAAGGCAGGCCCTTTCAAAAATTTTCTAAGAAGGCCTCTGTATCATCACCTGCCTTGTATGTGAGGAATTTCTTGAAATGGGGAGTAGTATCTGGAGGAAGACTGTTAGAGCTACCTGGCTGAGCAAGCTTAGCCCTTTCCAGCTCTAAGCGCTTCAGCTCTGTCTCTGCTTCTAAGCACTCTGCCGCCATTTCCCCCTCCAAGCGCTTTGTCTCTCTCCTCTCCTCCACCTCCAAGCGCTTCTCCTCCGCTTCTGCCTCCAAGCGCTTCATCTGTAGGAAGAAATTTCTGTCTTCCGCAGTTAGAACTTGGTCTGGGTTAAGGGCATCCTTCCATCTTGGCACCTGGATCTCAGGTTGGGGAGGGCTGACCATTCCCTCCGGGAAAATCTCCAGTCCCACATCCCCTCCCTGCATTTCTGTCATGGAGCTGGATGTCTGGGCTTGATCTGGGTCTGTCTTCTTTGTGGCATGCCGCTTTGGGAAGACTGGTTGCTCTAGGGTTTTGGTGCCCAACCGCAACCTCATGCACAGGGCTTTCCTACTCTAGCTTAGCTAGTTCGTTGCCACAAAGCCAGGGAAAAAAAATAATAAATTGCTTGTTGGACTCCCTGGCCTTGAAGGCTAAGTCCTCTGTGTGTCTGTTTCCGCCTAAAGGCAACAAAGAAAAGAAAGAGGGCGGAAAGAGAAAACAAAACCCTCCCTGGCTTTGCAGGCTGCCAAAAGGAAAAATGTGTCCTTTTAAAATCCTGAGGTCTGTGCCTCTGGTTCAAAATGATCCCACCGCTCTGCCACCACGTCAAGGTTAATTCCCCATTCTGGCACTTCTAGTGCAGAAGGTGGGGGCCCGCAAGGATTGTAAAAAGTAATACTGGCCAGTCCAGGCTTGTATCAAACTCCAAAGGTTACAGCTTTTCTCTGACTTTGGATTAGTAGATGCTGCCACCACTCAAGTGCAGAACCCCTTTGAGAGCCCAGGAAGGCACACTTGGGAATTCCTTCGTGTGTGGTACCCTCAAGCCCTTTCACCCCCCACCCCTCCAGGGAAGAGCTAAGAAAAAAAGAAAGAAAAGGAAATCAGCTGTTGCCACCAGCTAATTAAACAACGTGCACAAACCTCTAAAAACACAAATATCCAATTCTGTTCTTAAAAAAGGTAAATTTTATGAATAAAAGAAGAAAGAAAATACATCTGGGAATACATCTGGCTATTGCTAAATTTTTAAAAGAGCAACTACAAAGGATTAAACACCAAGAATAGTTTTCTTGAGGTCCAGCTTAAAGGTTACAAGCAAAACAAATGCACCAGGGTTAGCACAAAGGAATCCACAAACCATAACAAAATAAAAGGGAGAAACCTAATCACATCTTCCTAAACATTTCCTGATCTACTTACATATCTGGAGTTTTAAATGAGTAGTTTTGAGGTATGATACAGATGATTTTTTCGTACCTGGCTCAAGCTTCTTACCTGATAGCTGCTGCCCTGTCCACTTCTCTCTAGTGGAACAACAACAGACAGACAAAAGAGGAGTCTTTTTTCAATTTTAAAAAGTTCTAGCCTTCCCACTGGCTCTTTTGGCCAGGTGCCCACTTACTTCCTTTTACCTATGCATAGCAGTGAGACTTTTAAACCCTTTACAGGTAGAGCAATTAGGGAACAGCTACTAGGAGGGATTTTATAGCTACTGGTTGGTTGAGTGTCCATAAAAGGGAGCTACCTCCACCCCTATTCATTTATCACAATTTCAAACATTTTAATGGAAGTTTATCAGTTTTCAGTAAAAACTAGAAACTTGAAATATTTTGGTTTGCAAAAGTTTTGTTGAAAAAGATGGAAAATTTTAAAAAATTTTCTGTGAACATTTTTAAAAGGCCATTTTTCATTGAAAAAAATTTTGATTTAAAAATTTTAACCAGCTCTCCTTGGGGGAATGTAAAGCTGAGGCTGTGCCAAGAAAACCCACCAGAAAAGGTCCACTGCATAAAAAAGTTATGGGAGAAGGTTGTAAGTGTGGGGATGTCACAGCCCTTTAGGAGGGAACTGAACCATTGTAGCTGTTACTGGTCAGCTGATTTCAGCTGCGCTTTAAAGGAAGGCACCTGGGCCTCAGGAGACATGAGACCCTTACTACCTGGTCCCTGGTAACATGGAGCCTGGAAAACCTAGGATTGCCAGAGTCCCCTGGAAGGAGAGGGAGGGAAGCAGGAGCAACAGGCAGGGGTGGCAGGTTTATATAATTTTTGGTGGTGTCCAGAACGGGTCCAAGTCCTGCCCCTGCCCACCACCTGCCTAAGGCTCTGGGAGGGAGTTTGGGTGCAGGAGGAGGTGTGGGCTCAGGGCTGGGGCAGGGGTGTGGGAGGGGTGCAGGCTCTGGGAGGGAGTTTGGGTGCAAGCTCTGGGCCGGGGCAGGAGGTTGAGGTGCAGGAGGGGATGTGGGCTCTGGGCGGGAGTTTGGTTTGGGGCAGGCTCTGGGCTGGGGCAGGGGATTGGGGTATGGGAGAGGGGAGAGGTGCGGCGCTTATCTCAGGTGTCGCCCGAAAGCGACCAGCACACCCCTCTGGCAGTGGCTCCTGGGCGGGGGTAGGTCTCCGTGCGCTGCTGCCTGTAGGCACCGCCCCCACAGCTCCTACTGGTTGCAATTCCCAGCCAATGGGAACTGCAAAGTCAGCGCTCAGGGCAGGGGCAGCACGTGGAGACACACGTCCAGGGCCGCAGGGACGTGCTGGTTGCTTCCGGGAGTGGTGTGGCCTGAGAGAGGGCAGGAAGCCACCTTAGCCCCACAGTGCTGCTGGTGGTGGTGGCTGGGGGTCCCCGGGCCCCTTTAAATCACCTAGGGGTGGCAAGTGGGGCCAGGAGACGCTCCAGGGGAGGCGTGCAGGGGTGGCAGGTGAGGCCAGGGGAGAGACCAGGCCTGGAACATTGGTGGAGCTGGGCCCTCAGGCCCTGAATATTCTTGGAACACAGGCATCACGGGCCCATATCACTTGCCGACCCTAGCAATAGGACTACCAGAGCCCCCTGGGATGGGCGGTAGAAGGAACTGGAGAATTAAAGGGGGGAAAACCCCCTGGGAGCTGTAGCCCAGGGTGAACCAAGGAACTGTGTTTTTGTTCATCTGACTGAAGTTTGGACAATAAAATGACATAAAAGAAAGTGTGTTTGTGTCAGTGAGTCCTTAGCAGGCTGGAGAAGAGTTGTTACAGGGCAAAACGATGGTTCTGTTGGGAACACTGGGGCATGGCCACTAGGTAACTCGAGGGGATGGAAGACCACGAGTGTCGATGAAGCCCCCTCGCACTAGGCCCCGGTGTCCTTGGCCCCCCTCCTCCTGCCTGGAGGCACTCGCAGCAGCTCTGCGTGCTAGGCCCAAGTGTCCTTGGCCCCCCCGCCTGGAGGCACACACAGCAGTTATGCTGAGAATCTGCAACAGTATGTTGCAGAGTCAGACTGCCTGAAACTAAGCAAGGCCAAACAGGGGAGATATGGAAGAACAATGCTGAATAAAGCAGCTTTATGTATAGTTTAACAAATGATACAGAGAATCAGGGAACTAGCTGGGAACTGGATTGGCTGGCTATATGGATACTTGGAGCAGCTTGCTATTGGATAAGTATGCTGGGAAAAAGGATGTATAAAAGCCTGTGTAACTTCCTGCTCTGTTGTGCAGGATTTGAGATTTTATTCTCCCTGTACCTTTTTGCAGCTGCAAATAAACTTTTCTGCTTCTCCACCCCGTTGTGATTATTGGGTGTAGCACACCGGGTAACGAACCAACTCAAGCTGTTGTTCAGCCTCTCGGCACTGGGTGCCGGCAACAGTTCTGTTGCATTACTCTGAGGATGCAGAGATGTTGAGTCTCTTCTGATCCAGAATACATGTTAGGTAAAGTATGTTAAAAAAGTGGGGAGGGGATGCAATAAGTGTAGGGGCAGTATTGAGGTGCTTTATGCAGAATCCTACTGGGGTAATCATTACCAACTGAGGAAAGGGGTGCATTGAGGAATTCTTCGCCTGCAGTCAGAGGCACACTGTGGATAACAACCTTGCACATAAGGGCAAATAAGGAGTCTATGGACCTCCCATTTCTATTAAGGGTGATGATGAGGTGCATAGGCAGTAATCTCCTTACACACCATTCATTGTAGGGAAACCAAGGCCATGTCCTCAAAGAGGAGGAGGGACAAAGGGATCAAAAATCACCTTTCTACTGGCAAGCCTGGGGACAGCCCACAAGCTCTTATGCAAGGACTTCATCAGGACAAGTTATGCTTTTCGCAGATGCTATACAAATTCAGTTATATTGAATATTAACACAGTGCTTTAGTCAGATTGCACAGTGTCTGTCTCAAATGAGTAATTGCTTCAATATTCTATTATAAACACCCAGCCATATTTCAATGTGCCTGAAGCTAGTTTGGAATTAGAACTGCCTTGTAACTACTCTCCCTAAATGTTTCTCTTAACTGAGTTCCCCAGAGTACCTTGGAGCTTCCTTTCCCCATTCCTGTCTTCCAACCTGGTTGACTTGGTTCAGAAAAAAGAAGACTGAAAATGAATTACAATGAATGTATGTTTTCAATATATATTTATTTTTAATGTTAACTTCATGCTGATCCATGATGCTGCATTAACAACACCACAGACTAATGCCTTTTATATTTACCCACACAAAAAAGGACAGTCTAACTAGTGACAAAGCAGCTTCTTGCACACACCTAGACTTCCAATGCATCTTAATTCTATCTGGAGCAGCCCCCTTTCGTTCAACGCTCCAGGCATCAGGGGTGTTTGGCCTTCTCTGAGCAGCTTGGGCCAGCTCTGCACAGGGGGGGCGGGGACGTATGAACGCTCAGGCTAACCCCGTGCAGGGGAGGGGCAGCACAGACTTGCCCTGAGTAGGGGATGGGGGGCTCAGATGAGCAACTAAGCCAGCACCCTTTGCAGGGGGAGAAAGGGCTTGTGCTAGCCTCATGTGGTGTCCCATTTTCCCTTTGGGAAATAAGATTACCCTATTTAGAGCCATACTTAACAAAACTGAGGGGTGTGTGAATGAATTCCAGACTGGAACTTGTCTTGGCAGGGTGCAAGAGGGATGAGCCCTGCATCACAGGCTGGGAAGCATCATCTCTGAGGGACCGAGTGCCACATCATAGTCTAGGAGTACTTGTACAAGTACTCCTTTTCTTTTTGCGAATACAGACTAACACGGCTGTTACTCTGAAACCTGACATCATAGACTGGGAAGCCTGGTCCCTGGGGAATGAGGGAAAGCCTGAGGCAATAGTTCTCAGCAACGTGGGGGGGGGGGGGGGTCGCCCAGCACCGCAGACTGGGGAACGAAGCGTGTGGCTGGGGGGCAAGGGAGAGGCCGGCACTACAGGCTGGGGATCGAAGTAAGTAAGTGAGTGTGTGTGTGGGGGGGGGGGCAGGGTACTGTTGGGGACACTGGGGCATGGCCACTAGGTAACTCGAGGGGATGGAAGACTGAGTGTCGATGAAGCCCCCTCGCACGAGGCCCAGGTGTCCTTGGCCACCCCTCCCACCTGGAGGCACTCGCAGCAGCTCTGCGTACTAGTCCCAAGTGTCCTTGGTCCCCCCCCCCGGAGGCACACACAGCAGTTATGCTGAGAATCTGCAACAATATGTTGCAGCTTCAGACTGCCTGAAACTAAGCAAGGCCAAACAGGGGAGATATGGAAGAACAATGCTGAATAAAGCAGCTTTATGTATAGTTTAACAAATGATACAGAGAACCAAGGAACTAGCTGGGAACTGGATTGGCTAGCTATATGGATACTTGGGGCAGCTTGCTATTGGAAAAGTATGCTGGGAAAAAGGATGTATAAAAGCCTGTGTAACTTCCTGCTCTGTGTACAGGATTTGAGATTAAAATCTCCCTGTACCTTTTTGAAGCTTCAAATAAACTTTTCTGCTTCTCCACACCCTTGTGATTATTGGGTGTAGCACACCGGGTAACGAACCAACTTCAGCTGTTGTTTAGCCTCTTGGCACTGGGTTGCTGGCAACAGTACCACGGCAAGCTGAGAAGTCCAGGGTTCCCAACCCCTGCTGCAATTGTTCAGCAGGCAGGCGTTGTTGATGTTGTGAAGCTCCTGCTCCCAGAGGCGTGTGACAATGCGACAGTCTGGCTGCCTATGAAGGCAGAAGAAGTTCTTGGCTCTAGTGCCTCTGAGGGAGCTGTCAGGGTGACCCCGCGCCATGGGGTCCCGCCACAACCCCACTTCGAAGTCAATCCCGCAATGTGTGGGGCCCGGCGGAGAGCCGAAGCGGATTGGGCAGGAGGAACCCCGCACTGCAGGCGGAAACGAGAAGACGTCTTTTCTCACCGGCGGCGCCCCGCTGCCCCGCTCCCATGCTTTTCACCTCTGCATCCCCGCCCCCGCAGCTCCTTTAGGCCACGCCCACTGCGCGCTCCGTTCGCCGCCATGTTGTGGCTCTACGCAGTTGCTTTTCCTCTAGCTCCTCCCCTCTTCGGACCCCTTTTCTCGCGAGAGACGGGTTGTCGGGCGCGCTCTCTCCCTCCCCTTTTCGGAGCCGGTTCTCGCGGAAGCGATGGAGGCGTTGGGCTAGTTCTCGCGAGAGCTGGTTGCCTTGGCTCCCCGTAGCCATAGTAGCGAGGGGAGGGGGACGAAGCGAGCGAGGATGCTGCGGGCTCCGTTGGGACGCGTCTCTGGCGGTTGAGCAGTTACGGCAAGTGCTAACTTCCATGAGCCCCCTTTGCCTGGGGGTCCCGACGCACCCCGGGAGCGGAGTCCGGCAGCCCCGGGGGATCCGGCCCCTATGTCAGGTGCTGGGCCCGTTCTTCCCTATCCCAGCCCCAGGGAAGACAGCGACCCCCTGTCGCCGGGGAGACCTCTGCCCCCAGAGCAACGACCCTGCCCAGGGTGGGAGCCCCCTGCCTCCAGGAACAGCCGTCCCAGCAGTGCTGTATCCTGGGGCAAGAGGCGCCTGGGGGGTTCCCGGGAAGTTGGTGGGCTCGGCAGTGGCGGTTCCCCAGGCGATGAGTGTGTGAGAGGGGTCTAGCTCCTACGGAGCGCGCAGGGCCAGAGGTCTGTGGGTGCTAGTGCAATGGGGCACTCCGGGGGTATCAGTAACATGCGGTTCAAGGGCAGTTAGTTTGTAAGCAGGACTGAGAGATGAAGCCGTGAAATGAGTACTGGCACTGGGGTGATGCAGACAGTTGCTGTACAGCAGTTCTTATTCACTGCTCAGGAGCAAAATAATCCCATGTTTACAAATGTACCACATTCACAAAAACACGTTTTTGTTTTTTATTGAGCAGAAAAGATGCTCAGAATCTGACTTTTACAAGTGAAGGGAAAACCACTAATAAACTATCAAGCTCTTTAAATCAGTTCCAGCATGACATGGAATCCATTTGCGGGAGTGAATTCAGCCCCGCGTAAGTGGATTGAAATCAATGGGAGTTGTTTATACCAAGGCTGAAATGTGGCATGGCTCTAACCTGCATTCAGGTTGCAGGTGAGAAGAGTTATGTGTATGTTTAAGTCACGAATTTGGTGAGCTGCTAATAGTTAAAGGGGAGTCAGTAACAACAACAAAAAAAAAAAAAGGAGTTCCAGAAGCTAAGAACATCTTCTAGCAAGAGGGAATTTTGAAGTTAGCATCACTGCTGTTAAATTATATTAGTTAGCAATTCTTGATAAGTGAAAGAGACAGAACTGCTGCATAAGTTTGAGATTGAAAGAAACTGGTTTAAAAACTAGAGGCTTGTTTTCTCCTTTTGCATTGAACCAAGGAATGAAAAAAAAAAAAGGCTTTTCTGAAAGGGAGAAAGCTGTCTGCCTTTGCAGGGTATGATTTTGTTTGAATCTGTTCTTTCTGTGAGAAGATTATGTCTGTTTTCTGATCATTGAGGATTAGAGTCCTAAAAATAAACCAAAATAATGCACACCTCCTGAGCTCAAAAAGTTACACACATTATGGTTTTTTGCTGCCTCAGTGAGTGAGGAGAGAACCTGTTACGGGCATTAAAGGGGTAGAAGTGAGTGGTTGTGTATGTAAATTTTCAGGTAGCTTTTGGTATTACAGAGCAAACTAAGGTGCAGTAATTATGAAGATGTATACAAATTAAAAGGAAAATACAAAAAGAGCTTCATTATATGATCTCTGGGGCAACTTGAAAGAATAAGTAATTTTAGAATAATTCTGAAAACAAGTTTCTTTAAACATACATTACTGTTCATTCTCAGAAAAGGAACTAAGACTGAAAGATTCCTTGGTGCTATAGATTGGATATGGAATAGCACTTGAGCGTCATTTGAAAATGATAAATGCAGAATTAACAATGACTGTTTTTCTCTCTAGAAGGAAAAGAAATTGTTGCAGTACTGAAAATTAAATTGGTGAAATAATGCAAACTTGAACAAGAAAGTTTTAAAATATAATTGACAAAACACCATGAGCTAAAATAATTTGGAACTGGTCCATGTAGAGCAGCTCTCATTTAGGAGGTGAAACTAGTAATGGCAAGATCTCCAGATTGGATTCTCCAAGAACTCTGCTGCAGTACCTAAATTTGCGTTGTATATTCATTTGTATTGAATTAAATATTTGTCCTTCAGCTCTGTTCACCTCTAGGTGGTGCCTGTCAGACAGGTTTGGGTCACATTGCTCACTGAGTCCTCTTCCTTCCGCCCCCAGCACTCCAGTTAAACTTACATACTGTTACAGTCTTAGTAGAGAGTTGTGTAGTTTTGTTTATATTAGTGACCAGCTGAAAGAGAATCTAGCTCAATGCTCTGCAGCCAATTCAGGCAAAGCATGTTATGCCCTCCCTCCTTCTGTTTTGGGTTATGTAATGATATTAGTCCATTTTGGGGCTAGAGCCGCAAGTTCATTAAGATGGGTAATGGAAATCTAAATCCTCTTTTATCCAACTCTCATGCTATTTAGCATTAAACCTACTTACATGAGTTTTAACGCAGAATACCCTGAATGGAGAAAGTGTTTTAGGTCAAGTTGGTAAGTGCTAAAAACCTCACTATTATGCTTTCAGTCTCTAGTTAACTCTCAGTTCCTATGTTGCACTTATTTTTTGTTTTATTACAGTAGCTCCCTGTGATCAGGTGCCTGAGATGGGCCACACCGAGAATGCCACACTCAGGGCGCACTGCAAGAAACACAGCAGACAATCCCCAAAAACTTGTGGTTTATTTTATAGAGTCACCAAATCAACATAAAAAGAGCTTCTGTAGTATCACACTGGTTAACAAGAAGCCAAACACAGCCCCCATTAGGTATTCCAGCCCTTGGCTCCAATGGAGGCAAACAGGTCTAATACAGTGATTTTTAAAAAAAGGAGAGAGTTATTGAATTGTTAGGAATCACATATATACAAGTGATTTTTTCAGTGTTCAAAAGCAGATTTGTAGCAGTAATGTTATATCTGCTAATTTGCAAAAGTTTTCTTGGAATTATCCCAACAGGACAGAATCCAAAGACCGTTTAAATGTAAAATCTGGTAGTCTTTCCATGCATTTTCCAGGGTATTCCAAATAACTACTTGGAAGATCTTGGCCCTGCGGCTTAAACTTTCTCTGCTAAAAGTTCAGCAGACTAGAGATGAAAGGATCAGGCCTGAGGTTTCTCTTTATAGCTGAAGCAGGTTCTTCAAGTGCTTTGAGCACAGCATCTGACTGAGGATTCTTTGCTGAGCAGATGTAACCCATGTGCCTAATAGGGGAGATATCTCTTTAAGAGACCTATGGTGAGTGGAGGTAGGAATGAGTTGTCTGGGTCATTGTTCACACACAGAAGACCATTCTATTTTGGCATCTTTTCAATGGTTCCTTCCTTGTATTTGCCCCTTTCCTTGCCCGCTTGGCGAGAATTTGCTTTGCGTTCCAAGATCTTTTTGCGATCCTTGTCCAGTTTTAGCCTAGTGATCACCACCTTGCTAGGATGGATTCCAACGTGGACTGTTGTGCCATTGGCCTTCTCATGCTATACACGTTCAATGTAGATGACGAATTTTTTTTCTGTATACCTGGACTACCATGCCGATTTGCTGGCCTTTATAATGTCCCCGGACAACCTGGACTTTGTCATCTTTTTGGATGGGCATGGAGCTGACACTGTGTTTCTGCCTTAGCTCCTTGGAAAGGGGGGAAGACATGATCTTCCTGTGAATGTGAGAAGGTGCATGGAAGTGCCTCTTGCGGTTCTTGCTGCTGTCCAAGGTCAAAAAAAGATTGAACTTCATTTTGGCCCAGTGCTGGCTCCACAGCCAGAAGTTTCTGGAATTGGGTGTGGTAGTTTTGGGTATGCTACAATAGGTTCCCTGTTGCTGGGGTCAGACTCCACATGGGCAAGCAGTCAGGGCAGCTGCTTTACAAAGTGCCATGTGCTTTATGTGAGTTGGGAGAAGCTGAGCCCGGAGGAGCAGAAAGCAGGCTGTTTTCCCTAACTCTGAAGCATCTTGCAGCAGGTTTTTGTTGTTTTTTTTTTTTAATTTAATCTCTATACTTAACTGAATGGCTGGTTAACCAGTTAGCTGACTGGCTAACAGTGATTTCAGAAGAAGAGTCTGCATGGATTCTCACTGAAGATACCTACAAGCAAGTGGAGGGAAGATGTTGTTTTAGACTCAGCGGACAGTATAGATTTGTTTCAGAGTAGCAGCCGTGTTAGTCTGTATTTGCAAAAAGAAAAGGAGTAGTTGTGGCACCTTAGAGACTAATAAATTTATTTGAGCTTAAGCTTTTGTGAGCTACAGCTCACTTCATCGGATGCATTCAGTGGAAAATACAGTGGGGAGTTTTATATACATAGAGAACATGAAACAATGGGTGTTACCATACACACTGTAATGAGAGTGATCACTTAAGGTGAGCTATTACCAGCAGGTGTTAGCTCACCTTAGGTGATCACTCTCGTTACAGTGTGTATGGTAACACCCATTGTTTCATGTTCTCTATGTAATAAATCTCCCCACTGTATTTTCCACTGAATGAAGCCGATGAAGTGAGGTGTAGCTCGCGAAAGCTTAAGCTCAAATAAATTGGTTAGTCTCTAAAGTGCCACAGATACTCCTTTTCAGTATAGATTTGGTGATCAAAAATTCTGAGACTCAGATAAACTTAACCTAAGCTTTTGGAAACTCTGAGTTGCTTCTCACTGTGTTTCTGTGGGAACTGACCTGTTCAGATTTTAATTTTTCTTTACTTGTGTTTATGTAGAACTATAAAGATAATGTATGTGGATTATAAAATAGCTATGTTATGCTGAAAAAATTAAATTACAAAATCTTATAATAAAGAAACAAAGTTGTTACTTAATTAAGTTCATTCCTTTCGTTCCTTTTGGGACTTGGATGTGGGGAGGTTGACCCTGTGCAATCCTTGCTGAAAATCCTTAGAGACTGAATTCTGGGTCTCCAGCTAAGTTTCTATGGGAGTTTTGTTATTTAGGCAATGAAGTGAACTCTAGCCCATCCAAAGGTTACAAATTGGAGCCCGAACAGACAGGGACTTGAGGATTGCTCAGAGGTCACATCTGATTTTTTTTGAGGAATATTACAGCAGTTATAAAAGAATTTGGTGGTGGTGACTATTATTGAATCTTTACACTGTATTAATATTAAGATAATGGAAACTTGTCCACACATTTTGGGCATGTTGATTGTACAGCAGAAATTAAGAGGGCTGTTAGAATCTTTGGTCATGTGACTAATAGGAGGAGGGTGAAGGGAGAACAAAAAGATATGATTCTTTGTGAATTTGAAGATCCTGTTTCTGTGATACACATAGGACGGAACGGTGTGTTGCAGAAGTTAGGGCAGAAATGGGATGTGACTCCTATTCATTTTGAGGTTTTGTCATTTATATCCACTGGTTCTGTGCCCAGAGTACTTTAGTGCAGGGATCAGGGATATTATGTGTATTCCGACAGAGGGTTCAAGACTGAGACATGGGCTGTGGTTACACCTGTGCGTGATAAACAGACTAGGTGGTTAACAGATGCTACACCAATTATAGACTGAGGTCCAGTTGAAGCCTCTACTCCTGCTGTGAGTCTCCCTCCTGACAGGCAACATCTTTTGTTAGAGAGGGTGCTGAAATCTGAAACTGTGACTGGTGTGAAATTTAAACCAAAATGTTCATTGTGTAATTCACCCAGATCCAATGCGAAAAAGTTTTTCCTAATATCCAACCTAAACCTCTCCTACTGCAACTTGAGACCATTGCTCCTTGTTCTGTCATCTGGTAGCACTGAGAATAGTCTAGATCCATCCTCTTTGGAACCCCCTTTCAGGTAGTTGAAAGCAGCTATCAAATCCCCCCTCATTCATCTCTTCTGCAGACTAAATAATCCCAGTTCCCTCAGTCTCTCCTCATAACTCATGTGCTCCAGCCCCCTAATCATTTTTGTTGCCCTCCCCTGGACTCTTTCCAATTTTTCCACATCCTTCTTGTAGTGTGGGGCCCAAAAGTGGACACAGTACTCCAGATGAGGCCTCACCAATGTTGAACAGAGGGGAACGATCACTTTCCTCGATCTGCTGGCAGCGCTGCTACTTATACAGGCCAAAATGCTGTTAGTCTTCATGGCAACAAGGGCACACCGTTGACTCATATCCAGCTTCTTGTCCACTGTAACCCCTAGGTCCTTTTCTGCAGAACTGCTGCCTAGTTGCTCAGTCCCTAGTCTGTAGCAGTGCATGGCATTCTTCCATCCTAAGTGCAGGAGTCTGCACTTATCCTTGTTGAACCTCATCAGATTTCTTTTGGCCCAGTCCTCCAATTTGTCTAGGTCCCTCTGTATCCTATCCCTAATCTCCAGCGTATCTGCCACTCCTCTTAGTTAGTGTCATCTGCAAACTTGCTGTGGGTGCAATCCACGCCATCCTCCAGATCATTAATGAAGATATTGAACAAAACCGGCCCTTGAGGCACTCCGTTTGATACCGGCTGCCAACTAGACATGGAGCCATTGATCACTGCCCGATGATCTAGCCAGCTTTCTATCCACCTTTATAGTCCATTCATCCAGCCCATACTTCTTTAACTTGCTGGCAAGAATACTGTGGGAGACTGTATCAGAAGCTTTGCTAAAGTCAAGGAATAACATATCCACTGCTTTCCCCTCATCCACAGAGCCAGTTTTCATCATAGAAGGCAATTAGGTTAGTCAGGCATGACTTGCCCTTGATGAATCCATGTTGACTGTTCCTGATCACTTTCCTCTCTTTGAAGTGCTTCAAAAGTGATTCCTTGAGGACCTGCTCCATGATTTTTCCAGGGACTGAGGTGAGGTGGATTGGCCTGTAGTTGCCTGATTTCTTCAGCAAAGCTTTTGACACGGTCTCCCACAGTATTCTTGCCAGCAAGTTAAAGAAGTATGGGCTGGATGAATGCACCATAAGGTGGGTAGAAAGTTGGCTAGATTGTCGGGCTCAACGGGTAGTGATCAATGGCTCCATGTCTAGTTGGCAGCTGGTGTCAAGTGGAGTGCCCCAGGGGTCGGTCCTGGGGCCGGTTTTGTTCAATATCTTCATAAATGATCTGGAGGATGGTGTGGATTGCACTCTCAGCAAATTTGAAGATGATACTAAACTGGGAGGAGTGGTAGATACGCTGGAGATTAGGGATAGGATACAGAGGGACCTAGACAAATTGGAGGATTGGGCCAAAAGAAATCTGATGAGGTTCAATAAGGATAAGTGCAGGGTCCTGCACTTAGAACGGAAGAACCCAATGCACAGCTACAGACTAGGGACC
This sequence comes from Caretta caretta, assembly GCF_965140235.1. Taxonomy (NCBI): domain Eukaryota; kingdom Metazoa; phylum Chordata; order Testudines; family Cheloniidae; genus Caretta; species Caretta caretta. The sequence goes on along the minus strand of NC_134212.1, from coordinate 54,066,994 downwards.
GAATGACTAGGCAGCAGTTCTGCGGAAAAGGACCTAGGGGTGACAGTGGACGAGAAGCTGGATATGCATCAACAGTGTGCCCTTGTTGCCAAGAAGGCCAATGTCATTTTGGGATGTATAAGTAGGGGCATAGCCAGCAGATCGAGGGACGTGATCGTTCCCCTCTATTCGACATTGGTGAGGCCTCATCTGGAGTACTGTGTCCAGTTTTGGGCCCCATACTACAAGAAGGATGTGGATAAATTGGAGAGAGTCCAGCAAAGGGCAACAAAATGATTAGGGGTCTGGAACACATGAGTTATGAGGAGAGGCTGAGGGAACTGGGATTGTTTAGTCTGCAGAAGAGAAGAATGAGGGGGGATTTGATAGCTGCTTTCAACTACCTGAGAGGTGGTTCCAGGGAGGATGGTTCTAGACTATTCTCAGTGGTAGAAGAGGACAGGACAAGGAGTAATGGTCTCAAGTTGCAGTGGGGGAGGTTTAGGTTGGATATTAGGAAAAACTTTTTCACTAGGAGGCTGGTGAAACACTGGAATGCGTTACCTAGGGAGGTGGCAGAATCTCCTTCCTTAGAAGTTTTTAAGGTCAGGCTTGACAAAGCCCTGGCTGGGATGATTTATTTGGGGATTGGTCCTGCTTTGAGCAGGGGGGTTGGATTAGATGACCTCCTGAGGTCCCTTCCAACCCTGATATTCTATGATTCTATGATCTTCCTCCTTCCCTTTTTTAAAGATGGGCACTACATTAGCCTTTTTCCAGTCGTCCGGGACCTCCCCCCATCGCCATGAGTTTTCAAAGATAATGGCCAATGGCTCTGCAATCACATCCGCCAACTCCTTTAGCGTTCGGACGCAGCGCATCCAGCCCCATGGTGTTGTGCTCGTCCAGCTTTTCTAAATAGTCCTGAACCGCTTTTTCTCCACAGAGGGCTGGTCACCTCCTTCCCATACTGTGCTGCCCAGTGCAGTAGTCTGGGAGCTGACCTTGTTCGTGAAGACAGAGGCCTAAAAGGTATTGAGTACGTTAGCTTTTTCCACATCCTCTGTCACTAGGTTGCCTCCCCCATTCAGTAAAGGGCTCACTCTTTCCCTGACCACCTTCTTATTGCTAAAATACCTGAAGAAACCCTTCTTGTTACTCATAACATCCCTTGCTAGCTACAATTCCAAGTGTGATTTGGCCTTCCTGATTTCACTCCTGCGTGCCTGAGCAATATTTTTATACTCCTTCCTGGTCATTTGTCCAATCTTCCACTTATTGTAAGCTTCTTTTTTGTGTTTAAGATTAGCAAGGATTTCACTGTTAAGCCAAGATGGTTGCCTGCCATATTTACTCTTCTTTCTACAAGTCGGGATGGTTTGTTCCTGCAGCCTCAATAAGGATTCTGTAAAATACAGCCAGGTCTCCTGGACTCCTTTCCCCTTCATGTTGTTCTCTCAGGGGATCCTGCCCATCAGTTCCCTGAGGGAGTCAAAGTCTGCTTTTCTGAAGTCCAGGGTCATTATTCTGCTGCTCTCCTTTTTTCTTTGTGTCAGGATCCTGAACTTGAGCATCTCATGCATCTGAACTTAAGCTCAGTTTTCTGAGCCTCACCAACACATTAGAGAACCACCTTCTGTGTACCTGACTATACTACCCACATTAGCCCAAGAGGTTGGTGGGGTAAAAGATACAGAATTGAACTCTTATGTACAAGATCAATTTTTTCATGGTTGTTGACATGAATCTTTTTAAAATAGACCCTTAATAAAAGGGATTAGTGGTGGTGGTAGAAAAAAGAGCATCTCTTATGCCACACTCCTTTTTGAGGTAAGATTCATTGAAAGGGATACTCCTGAGGGCATTCTGCGCCAAAAAATTAAAAAGTCTGCAAAATTCTGCAGATTTTATTTGTCAAATAAATGTGGAGACTCCAGCATGGCATTGGGGAGCACAGGCCACTGGCTGTACAGAGGTGGGAGACCACTGTGCAGCTCCTCCCCGGGAAACAGACTCAGTAGTGAGGCTCCACCCAACCCTGACACAGCGCAAGGGCAGGCCCTGGCCCAGAAACACCTGAGGGCCCGGCCCCTCTGTGCCAGGTGCATCAGGTGTGGGCAGGCAGGGTCAGCAATGCAGGATCCAATTGTGGAGGGACTCTGTGTGGGGCAATCTGGGTGCCGGTGGCTCAGTGGGGGTTCTGGGTGCAGTGGTAATGGAACTCTGCAGGAGGGTCCAGGTGAAGGTGGTTGGGGCTGGGCGGGGGTGTCTGCGGGGGTGGGGAGGTAGAGCTCAGCAAGAGGATCTGGGGGGCTCAGTGGGACGTGGGGCTCAGTGGGGTTGAGATCCATGTGCATCTGGGGCTCGGTAGGGTGGAGGTACGGGTGGCTTGTCAGGGTGTGTGTATGGGAGGGTCAGGCTCCGCGGGAGGGTCTGAGTATGAGGGGGTCTGGATGCACGGGGTGCAGGAAGTGTGGGGCGGGGGGAGAGTTTGCAGAGCTTTCTACAGCTGGGGGAGAAATTTGGTGGTGAGTCTGACACAGCCCCAGCAGCTGTGCGGGGGAAGAGGAAGACCCGTCCTCCCCAGCCTAGCGAGGACTAGCAACTGAGCCTGGCGCAGGGTAGGAGCCACCAGCCGCACCTTTTCCAGTCCCCCCCTCCTGTGCCACAGTGATTTACCTCTCTGCCAGCTGCCCTGGACACCCAAAACATACTGTTAGGGAGGGTCATATAACAGCTCTTGTGGCTTCCCTTTGCTTTCCTGTCAGAAAGTCGTTTTTCTGCGGGGAAGCAAAGAAATCTGTGGGGGACATACATTCTGTGCATGTGCAGTGATGCAGAATTCCCCCAGGAGTAAAGGGAGCACTTTGATAAACAAGAGAGAAAACTTTGACAAGAACTAGAAGAAAAAGGAAAGCCATTGCATAGGAGTCGTTTGCAGTTGATAAAGGCACCTGAAAATACTTCCAGTGCCCATGAAGAAGTCACTGCAGTAGACTGGAAGGAGAAATATCTGCAGGCTGAGCAGCAGTTGGGACTGCAGATGACCAAGCCAAGTTCTGAAATGTCCATATCAGATACACGATTCCCTCCTCAAAGACCCAAAGAATTTAATAAGCAACACCAAGATTTAACAGAAGAAATTCTTTGTTTTAACTGGGAGTGAATAGGACATTTTCAAAATGATTATGAGAATTCTTCTAACCCCAACCTAGTACATCAGCAACTGAGTGGTAGACATTCAAATCAGAGCAAATATGAGCCAGGAAGGAAAGAAACTAACAACTCTCAGAGCAAGGCTGCTAGTTAATGGGTTCAGGAGAGAGATGTTACCCAAATGGGTGTCAGTGAGGCCATCCAGAAGTTAGCCATGATAAGCAGGTCCCACTGTCTTTACCTAGATGGGTAAAGAGAACCTGCCTAATAGATACTGATTCTCAAGTGACCTGCATATATGAAACTTTCTATTATGAGCATTTATCTTATCAAAAGTTAGTCTATTGGCAGTATACTTCAGATAGAAGGGGCTGGAGGGCAAATTGTTCCATACCCGGGATATATAACCTTGAGGATTCAATTCTCAAAGTTCATCTGTGGGACTAACAAACAAGAGGTACTAGTCTTAGTTTGTCCAGATCAATGTATGAATCAACAAGGGTTGGTGCTCATAGGCACAAATGTGCTAAAATATCTTGTAGAAGACTGTAAGAAGAAATGGGGTACTGAATTTTTAAGTACAGTAGAACCTCAGAGTTAGGGACACCTCAGGAATGGAAGTTGTCCATAACTGTGAAATGTTTGTAACTCTGAACAAAGTGCAGTTTGGGTTCCAGCTCCAGCAGATGACACTCCAGGCCAGGCTCCAGAAGCAGCTCCCTCCTCAGCACTGGCAATTTCCTTGCAGGCAGTTTCTTTCCCTGAGTTGGACTGAGTTTGCAAGCTTGTCCCACTCCTGCTGGGGATGTGTGTGAAAATGGCGCATCCACTTCCCGGTTGGGGATGTGTGTGTTGAAAACAGCGTGTCCCCCTTCCGGCTGGAGGATGTGGGGGAAAGCAGCGCAGATCCCAGCGCTGCTCCTGCTCTGCCAGTTGCAACTGCCTTGGGCTGGCAGCGCCAGCGCCTTCAGCTCCTAGCTGTAAGTGGCTTCCCTGCATGTGGAGGTGAGGGTGGGGTGCAGAAGGGACAGGCAGCCCAGATGTGCCTACCTTTAAGATGCAATATAGGTACAGTACAGTATTTGCCCCCCCACACCCCCTCCTTTTTTTTGTCTCTGCTGGTGCCTGATTGTTTACTTCCGGTTTCACATGGTGACCAGTGAGTCCATAACTCTGGTGTTTGTATCTTTGAGGTTCCACTGTAGTATTTCATTACCAAATGAGTAGGCTGAAACTTAGTCAATTTTTACTCAGTCAGAGGTTACAGCAATAAGCTGACAAAGGGGCTGAAATGGTCTTGAGAGGAAGAAAATCAGAGACAATTGCACCTGGTACATCCAAAACAGTGCCAGGAATTCTGAAACTTGCTGTGAATGAATTGGAGACTGCTGTAATTCTGGAAGATCCAGGTGCTGCAATTGGACCCAGTGGACTAGCAGTTCTTTCTCAATTTGTTAAAGTCACTGGCTCCAGTATGAGAATAGGAGTACTTGTCAAAAACTTAACAAGGAAGGATGTCGTATTGAAACCTCACACTGGCATTGCAAAAGGGCAAGCAGTTGAATGGATAAAACCAGTGCCAGCCCACGTTTCAGCAGCATGGAGGGCCATATGAAACTTTAGCGCATCTGGCACGTAAATATGTTGTGACACTGGCTACAAAAGTGACGTGTGAATGCCTGTTCTCACTTGCAGGTGACATAAATAAGAAGCGGGCAGCATTATCTCCTGTAAATGTAAACAAACTTGTTTGTCTTAGCGATTGGCTAAACAAGAAGTAGGTCTGAGTGGACTTGTAGGCTCTAAAGTTTTACATTGTTTTGTTTTTGAGTGCAGTTATGTAACAAAAAATATCTACATGTGTAAGTTGCACATTAACGATAAAGAGATTGCACTACTTGAATGAGGTGAATCGAATCATTTTTACATTGCAAATATTTATAATAAAAATATAAAGAAAGCACTGTATACTTTGTATTCTGTGTTGTAATTGAAATCAATGTATTTGAAAATGTAGAAGAACACCCAAAATATTTAATAAATTTCAGTTGGTATTCTATTGTTTAACAGTGCAATTAAAACTATAATTAATTGCAATTAAGTTTTAAATCATGATTTAATTTTTGAGTTAATCAAATAAGTTAACTGTGATTAATCAACAGCTCTAGTAATGACTGAGGACAACCTTCTTACTTACATTGTGAAGACTGCAAAGTTGGATGTGGCTGGCCATAGATGGGTGGCAGCCTTGTCACTATATAACTTTGATATAATTTATAAGTCTGGCAAAGCCAATGTTGATGCTGATGCTCTTTCTTGGCGACTAAATGGTATTCCAGGGATAAAGATGACATGGAGTGGACAGAAAGAATTGTTAAAATGTCTCTAATTCAGTCTAGTTCAGATGAGTGGGATAAGGAACTCTGCAAAGCAGTTATGAAAGTTCACAGTACTCTGCAAATCTCATGAGGAAGATTTGGAAGCCGAAGAAGAAAGATTAATACTTGTTGCTACAAGTTGCATAGAAGCCTTACCTGGTAATGAAGAAAGCATATCACCAGAGTTTCAGGATCCAAATCCTTGGCCAGGAAGACCCAGTGCTCCAGACTCAGTTCCTGTTGATTGGAAAGTCTTACAAGGATGTGACAAATATATAGCCTGTGTGATTGACTTCCTGCAAGCAAGATATTGTGGATTGTGTCTCAGGTGCGCTGCTGGGATGGCAGTGTTTAAGCAGGGGAGAATGTAACCCATATGCCTAACATGGGAGATGTCTCTTTAAGAGACCCATGGTGGGATGGGGGAAGTAGGAATGAGTTGAGTTTGGGTCATTGTTACTAGGCAGATTTAGCACTCCACATCCAGAAGTTTCTGGAATTGGGTGTGGTAGTTTGGGGTATGCTACAATAGGTTCCCTGTTGCTGGGATCAGACTCCACCAGGGCAAGCAGTCAGGGCATCTGCTTTACAAAAAGCCATGTGCTTTGTGTGAGTTGAGAGAAGCTGAGCCCAAGGGAAGCAGGCTGTTTTCTCTAACTCTGAAGCATCTTGTAGCAGGTTTTTTTAGATTTGTTTGTTTTTTAATTTAATCTCTATAGTTAACTGAGTGGCTGGTTAATAAGTTAGCTGACTGGTTAACAGTGATTTCAGTAGAGGAAGAGTCTGCATGGATTCTAACTAAAGATACGTACAAGCAAGTGGAGGGAAGATGTTTTAGACTTGGCAAACAGTATAGATTTGGTGATCAAAAACTCTAACTGAGACTCAGATGAACTCAACCTAAGCTTTTGGAAACTGTGTTTCTGTGGGGATTGACCTGTTCAGATTTGAATTTTTCTTTATTTATGTTTATGTAGAATTGTGAAGATAATGTATATGGATTATAAAATAGGCATGTTATGCTGAAAAAAATTAAATTTGTTTCTTTATAAAATCTTGCGATAAAGTTCTTACTTAATTAAGTCCATTCCTTTCAGGACTTGGATGTGGGGAGGTTGACCCTGTGCAATCCTTGCTGAAAAACCTTAGAGACTGAATTCTGGGACTCCAGCTAGTTTTCTGAGGGAGTTGGGTTATGTAGGCTCTGGAGAAGGGCAATGAAGTGAACTCTAGTTCACCCAAAGGTTAAACATACACTGTCCCATCACTTTGAAGTTAACATTCTATTTACTATGCATACACAGGTAATGCAGTTACACTGATTAACATAAGGCAACTGCTGGTCATACATTGTAACATGGATAGATAAGCTGAAGACAATATATGTAATATTGTTAATTTCATACAGTGTCTCACGTCTTTGATCTTAAGGTTGACTGAACACAATCACATACATAATATAAAGGTGTGACACAGCACCAGAAAGGGTTACATAACTACCAGGCTAATTGACCCAGGCTCAACCTTTAAAGACCTATTAAAGTATATGTAAATTGTAATTAGGGCCATTTCAAGTTAGATTAGAGCTTTGAAATGCAAACCTGTATTGTTAGAGAATTAGGGGGTAATACTAATTGTATTTGTTTACATATATAGTATATTGTTAGAGGTTAACAATGTAACCAAACAGTTCTGTCTATCACTGTATTCTGTTAATTCAGAGATCAAAAGGAAATGTTAACCTTTAAATGAACTGTGAATGCAATGATATCATTGTCTTAATTTCTCTTTGAAATATATGATGAACTACCTGGAAATGGAGGGAGATAGGCAATTGCCTTATGTTAATCCACGTACCTAATTACTGGTGATGCTTAGGAAATAGGAGGTCTACTTTACAGCTAGGGTAATTGCCTATTTTTCACCCAAGGACTGCATGCTGTCAAGAGGCTGCCCGGGAACTGTATAAAGGGCTCTTGGGACCTGATCGTTTCATCTCAGATCTGCTTAAGCTTCATCAGGGGAAGTGTGAGCCAAAAGACAGGTCTTCAGTTCCATCTGGATCACCCTGATACTGGACACTGGATTGAATCTATGGACTAATTCTGAAAGAATCCTTTGCAACTCTAAAGGTCACCATCTCCACTATGAAATTGACTTAAGAACTCTGTTCATGCCTGTATGTATAATGATCTTTTAACCAATACACTCTCTGGTCTTTTTAAATAAATTTTAGTTTAGTTAATAGGAATTGGCTGTAAGCATATATTTTGGTAAGATCTGAAATATTTGTTAACCTGGAGGGTAATGTGTCCGATGCTTTGGGATTGGTAGAACTTTTTATATGATCAACAAGATTTTCAGTAATCCTCATCATATTTGACTTGAATGTCTGGGTGGGAGCACAAAGGCTGGGTTGCTTTAAGGGAACTGTATTTTTGGCTTCTGGGTAACCAGTAAGGTATTGTGGAAGCTGTTTTGTTGCTGGCTTGGTGAATCTAAGTATTAGAATAACCACCAGTTTTGGGGATTGTCTGCCCCATTATTTGCAGTTTACCCGAATTGAGCAATCTCAGCATGGCCCCCCTAGGATCCTGGTCACAAAAGGCAGTTAAGACATGAAAGGGAATTAGTATCTATAAGCTAATTTGGTTACAGTGCTAACAGTTATTTCTGGGGGGATTTTGCACCACTGCGCAATGCAGAATTTCGCAGAATTCCCTGTTTGCCCCGCAGAATATCTGGCTGCCACTAGGACCACTGGACTCTGCAGAGGCCAGCTCGCAGTGAGCAGAGTGCCCAGCCTGTTAGGGCTGGAGGCTGCATGCTCTTTGATCCTCATTCTCCCGGGTACGGGGGAGAGCCTGGGAGACTCAGCCAGCTCTGGTAAAGGGTGAGGAAGGGCAGAGCTTTAGCACACCATATGCCCCGGTGGGACAGTAAAGAAGTTGGGGGGAGTAAAGATTCTGGGGTGCTGCTGCCTGGGCTTAAGGATGCCCTGTAGCTGGGCTCTGTGTGGAGCGGGGTGCTGGTGTCTGGGGGCTGCCCCGTGGCGTGGGGAGCGGGGTGCTGGTGTCTGGGGGTTGCCCTGTGGTGTGGGGAGTGGGGTGCTTGGGGGCTGCCCCGGGGCTGGGCTCTCTGGGGCGTGGGGTGCTGGTGTCTGCCCCAGGGCTGGGCTCTGTGGAGAGCAGGGTGCTGGTGTCTGGTGTCTGCCCCGTGGCGTGGGGTGCTGGTGTCTGCCCCAAGGCTAGGCTCTATGAGGAGCGGGGTGCTGGTTTCTGCCCCATGGCTGGACTCTGGGCACTGACCTGGGGACTTCTGCCCTTTCTCAAGCACACTTCTCTTCACATGTAACTCAGTACTACTTTAATCATTCACAATGATCTCTACTAAGGGGACTCTCCCTTCCACTGGCTGGACAGCTGACTTCTCAGGAAGTACCTTGGTGTGTGTATCAGGTGTTGTAACTTGGGATCTTGTCACTCGTCGAGACGGGGATGCCTCTTCCCCCACAACCCTGATTATTTCAGGTCCCCCTTTATTTTTTCTTGTATCTTTTGGAACATTGCTTAGAAGATGCTGTCTTAATACTCCTCCTCTTCCTCCTTCTTCCTGATGGAGTCTTTGGTCTCATCCAGAGCAGTAGAAAATTGCTGCTTCTGATGATTTCTCTGAGATGGCATTTTTGTTGTTCACTCCGGTTCATTATTGAAGCTGCTGCTGAATAACTTGGTGGCGCCATCGCAGATCTTGTGCAGCTAGACCGGTTCGGTGGTGTCCAGCTGCTGCAGGAATTCAGACTGTTTGCAGTTACAGGCTGCCAGCAGGTTATATGGGGCCTGTCGCCTCCACCATGGTTCTATCCATCTGTCCGCTACTAGGCTGGTTGATCTTGCACTCTCTCAGGCCAGACCAGCTCCATGGTCCTTTCCTGGTCCTTGGCTTTGGCTCTCTAGCTTAGAGTCCACAGGCACCTTTTTCTGCAGCCGCTGCTTCTCCTGTCTTCTGCACTTTCCAGCCCTGGCTTGGGGATGTCATCCAGCAAACCTCACTTGTTGCTCAGTTTGCTTTCAGCCTTCCTCCAGGAAACACTCTTCCCTTCTCTGGATCTCCTGCTGCCTCTGGTGCTCCATTATCCTTCATAGCTGCTTTCTGATTAGCAAAGTGGAGCTGGCACAGGGGAGCTGGACCTATTTAATTTAATGGGGCCAGCCACCTTATGACACCCCCCTTCTATAACTTTTATAAATGACAAACTCAGTGCGTTTGATAGCCCTGGAGATTGAAGTCCTCTCTTTACCCACAGAACAAGTATGCCATTGCAGTGGTGTTACAAGTTTCGCTACATTGCTCTGACACTGTCTTAGCGCTGGCCTGGACTTAGCACCAAAAGGGTGAGAGGGTAATTCTTTTTCTATACCCTTTCAATCTTTGGACTGTCAGCAAGGATGTTAATTATGATGATGGTCTGGGTCCTCTAGGAATTGGGCTGAGACTAACTAATCATTTCACATAAATTACAGCTGTTGGATTTTAATAACTTTCCTTTACTACTGACCGAGGCTAGATTTGAACCAGTGGTCTAGAGGTGAAAAGCTCTGTATTCTATTACCAGTCCCCTGAGCCATCCATATGTTCCTTTATCTAAAATCCTTGTAGTCCTCTTAAATAGAGTATGGGGTAAAAATCTGGTGTCACTGGCATTTGAGAATACTCTAACATCGTCCACCCCAATTGTCGACTGTGCGTGTGAGGACACAGAAGTTAAATACAGCAACAGTTACTTACATACCAGGGCTTTTCATGAGAAATCCTCAGTGACCATCTTTGAAATCCAACCATATGGCAAAACCTAGCTTTATCTTAAAACCATTAACTAAGAACCTATTGCTACCATTAATTGGAAAATGAATCCGTAGCTCTTGTAAGTGGCATGCTGAGAGCTAGTAACTTCACGCTACTGCTAAGAAAACAAATTTGAATAAAATACTGTTAAGAGCAGCAAAATTGTACTAACACATCTGTCCATCATATCAAGATTTTTTTCACTTATCTCTGGAGGCTTTTGAAATTGTTATTTTTATTCATCATTTATTATTAATGTTTATTCAATACAGTCGAGATTCCTGGTGCTGTAAAAAGCACAGTAGAAGACAGTTTCTTTTTCATGGATGGAGTTCATAATCAAGGTTAGACAGAATTGTTTGGACACACAGACTGGGTTTATCTCAAAACAGAGTAAATAATATTGACCTTGCAATATGCATACTTGTTCAGGTTGCAAGATTGGGCACAAATTCCTTTATAATTTTTTTTTAAAGTGGGTTAAACACTTTCATGACCATCTAACTTTTCATCCTTTTTGAGATAAAATATTTCTCAGCAAATGGCTTAGCAAAATTCAGTGTTCAGAAAAATGTAAATTCTGTACTCTCATGTTTATACTGAGTTTGGTAAATTATTAAAAAGTTACCTTTTACATTTACTTTTTTTTTTTGCCTTGTACAAACTCTTGACCAGCACCTTCCTCTTTTCTTGGATTAGATCAAGCCTGTTTTGAAATAACAATATTTTCCTCTTTCCCATAACATTTGTTGCTCTCTTTCTTATGTGTCTGAAGGAGTTTCAGTCTTGGTTTTGTCATTTTGCTGCCCATTTTATTGTATACCACTTGTTTCTAGGGATATTCTTATTAACCTGGATAGGGGTTGAGTCCACACTGATATCCAGAGGTAAAGGAATCCATTTCTCAAAGCTCTTTGGGAGACTAGGTATGAATGTTCTTTTCTCTTGCTCTGCTCAGTTGTTCAAATCTGAAGTTTTAACATATTATTTTCTTTAATTGTATATATGGTCTGTATAATTTGTGTGTAATTCTGATCTACAATGCCGCCTCTCTGGATCTGTTTATTATGACTCAAAACATTTAATTCCAGCTGTTATCTATCAAATTTAGCAGAAAGAAGTTCCATTAACTCCCTGGATGAAATTGCTTTACTTGTACATGGCTGTACATTTTAGGCTTAGAATTCATTTCTAGAGAATTGTCAAAAAGTAGCTCAAAATGTTTTCAGTGAAAATTAAGAAATAAGGCTAGTAAAGATGTCCTGAGTCTTTTTGTCAGTGAAGGTGGAAAAGATAGGTGAAAGAATATACTGGAATGTTGTTACTGATGAGATTGAGTCTCGTTGTTGCTGACTGTTGGGAGTATAAGATTTGAGTAGGTAGTATTTTTCTTCACTTGTATTTCAATTCTTTCTGGTGATGTGATGGCAACTATTCTTTCTTACTTATATATTGCTACATATCCTGGCTACCTGAGAGGCTGGTTTTCCTCCTGTATTTTTCCATGATAGATGAGATGTGTGTATTTGATCAACTTTGCAGTCTCCATGTTTGAAAGTCTGGGGGATAATAGATGCCTTTGCGGTGGAATTTCTCTTTTTACCATGTCTTTGAGGAATTGTGAGCCGTGTTTATGGGTGCATTATGTTGTTCTTGTGGAGTGGTACTTTCCTTTTTTAAATTTAATTTGGGGAGTTTAGCTTTAAGAATTTCATGTGTGCTGAAGACATTAAGGTGCATTTTTATAAACATATAAAATGAATATGCATGCCACTGCAGAATGTGCCAAAGAAATAGCAAATCCTTGGCCCAAAGAGGAGTTAATCTAAAGACAGAAGCAGGTATGATAAAGTACAACAAACACAAAGCGAACACCAGATTGGTGTCTCATAGCTATCGTATTTCATGGGGTAGTTGGAGTTTCAGAAGATTTTTCAAAGGTTAGAAGGAATCCCATATGCTTATTGGGAGACTGCCCCAGTCTTATCGGATGGTGTGGAAAAAAAGTACAGAATGTGGAGTGAGTGAAGGAGATGCTTGTAGTCAGATGAGAAGCCTGTGTGAAGTACAGGGAAACCTTACAGATTCACCAAGCTTTCCATATCTACATCAGCCCTTGTTCAACAAGTTAAATTCTTCTAATTTCTTGTAAAGTTTGTATTTTGGAAGGTTTGGTTTCTGATCTGTAAATCTCAATGGATATTTGCGGTAGCCAGTGTTGGATTGTTGTCCTTGCTCTTTTTTTTTTTTCCTTTTTCTTCTAGAATTTTGTGAATGACTCTCTCTCTTTTCCTTTTTAGAGGGGGAAAAAAAAGAGAGAATGAATGAACTAAAAATACACACAAGTGAGTCAGAAATACCAGAGACAGCTTGTAGAGGAATTTTTTTTATTAACATTTTATGGAAATGCCCAAAGATAAAAATACTTTGGGACACGGCCAATAACATGTGTCACAAAGCATGAGATGACAGGAGACTTTCTGGTGTTCCTCCCAGGATTTCCAATAGAGAGAGTGTATGAAGTGATCAATAAACAACTAGGAATGCATTTGTTAGCATATCAGTACATGTGCAGTCACTGTGACACAGAAACAGGTTAATGCTTTGAATAGATCTACATGGCATTGTAGTATATAGGACACTACTGTTGGGGTAAGAAGAAGGAAATAACTAAGACAAGAACATGGAAAGCAGTAACATTGATAATATAGAGTGTATCTGACTACTTTTGAAATGTTCTGTGAGATCTGCCTGTTTTCTAAAACTTTTTTGCCATACTGTAATCAAAGTGTATTAAACTAGCACACAAGCATAGGATCCCAAAATCTGGGAAAGATGAAGAGAAGTATTCTGTATGAAGTCCGCAATCTCTGTGCTAATTTGCCTGTCCAGTATTTTATATAATTTGGTAATGGGTATTATAGGAAGCTCATGGATAAATATTTATGGAATGTAGAAAAGAATCGCCAACAGTACATCTGTGTACTTGATGTGGTGATTTTACATATTTAAGTATGTTATATTTAAATTCGAAGAGGAATGGAAAAGAATGCTTACACCCCCCAAAAATTGTAGTGGGAACTTAACTGTATCTAAGGATGCATAATAGTTTTCATTCTAACCACTGGTTTTCAGTTGCTCCTAACTTGTTGAAATTTTCCAGACTAGGTCTTTGCCCACAGATGAATCTTTTGGTAAGTTTCACAGAAAACATGTTTAAATATTTTTGACTAAGATGAGCGTGTGTAAGGGGAAGGAGATGGGATGGATGGAGAATATGCATTTCCTGTTACAGAAACATTTTGGCAACTTGTCTTTTTTTTTTTTTTTTCCCCTCCCCCTGACAGCTGGGGTTTAAAAGTTTAAAAATTGGCATGGAAAATAGCCCTCATTGTGGAAAAACACACTTTCAAATGGCATTCTTCCTTTTTTGAGGAGGTGGTTTTATTTCTGAATTTCTTTCAGCGATCGGTCCTGTTACCTACTACTAATGATTACATTGGTAGCTGAAAGAAACTCTTATGCTTTTTTTTATCCTAAAATTAAGCAGTTTGCTGATCTTTCTTTTCTCTCTGTTTTATCACTTTTTGAGCATCATCAGTCCTCTTCTCTACCTATTTTCCTCTTCCATCACACCTGCAAGGTGAAACTGATGCATAGTCTGTTTCTCTCATAGCTCCTGGTGGTCCAGCAGAAGCCAGCTATGCTCAGACATGAAAAGCAATAAAGCGTAGTCATTTTACTAGAACAGAAAAAGCATTCCTACAACAGGCGCAAAGTGTGAAAATTTTCCCTCTGGTGTTACTGTTCTTACCAATAAGAAAAGGAGTACTTGTGGCACCTTAGAGACTAACAAATTTATTTGAGCATAAGCTTTTGTGAGCTACAGCTCATTTCATCAGATGCATGTACTCCTTTTCTTTTTGTGAATACAGACTAACACGGCTGCTACTCTGAAACCTGTTCTTACCAATGTTTTCTGAGCAGAAGCAGTAACACTGATATGATCTTCCCCTGTGGGGTTATCCGGCACAGGAATATGTGAGGTTGGGGGAGAAGAGGTGGAAATGCAGAATACCTGCAATGACGTGTCCAACTGAGTCACCTGATTCAACTGTGAAAAATAATATTTACAGGTTCAGGTGCAGAAAGATACCACTGCATTTTTTCCTCTGTCATGTGATACATGGAACTTGTAGGTACTATCTAGGCAAGTACTGGTATTGCTCAGCACACATCTCTTTCTTTCAAGTGTTTTCATTAGCATTTAGTATTTATTGAAAAGACACATATAAGAAACATAACTGATCAAAAATTGTTCATATACGAGATGCTTGTTTCTCATCCATGCATACAAAGCAAGTTTTATGTGAAACTTTATTTGGAACTCCCTGGCTTTATTTGGAAATTTTGGGAGTCTGAAATTCAAAATACAGAAGAGGATTCTAATTAAACATAGTTTTGTTTGTTTGTTTTTTTTTATTTAGAAATCCTCAGTTTATTTGCATTTGGATTTTTACAACAGAGTGTAAAATTTACCATCAATCTAACCGTTTTTAGTTCAAACTGTTTAGTATATATGCTGTTGTAAAAAATTTTTGTTTGCTGTATTTCAACTTTCTCTTGCTTCCATTCTCTCCTCCCTTCTTTTTTTTTTGGAGAGGGGATGCAGTTAAAAAAGTATGCAGCATTTTTACAGCTTCCTAGTCATGGATTTCTCTTCTTCCAGTGGTTTACTCAACATGTCAGAATTAATTTGAGCATTCACATGAATGCTAAACACAGGACCCATATTATTATGCAAAGAAGTGAATAAATTACCATGTTCATGCTGATTTAATTGCATAGGCGGCAGCCATGCTTATGGTTCTGAGTGGCCTCAGTTGTTTAACACATACACAAGTTTCCTTATTTGCTTCATTGTAACAATGGAAATGCCGTTAAAGGAAAGCTCTGAGAATTCTCAACTGTAAGCTCTGGGTTTTCTGCATTCCAAGTGCATGTTGTTTTTTGTGGTGTCTTTGCTTATGTGAACTGACATTCAGGTGCGCCAGCAGATACTGTTGTGAGCCTATGATCCTTGGCATTCCTTTGTTCACACGCTAAACCAGGGGTCAGCAACCATTGGCATGCAGCCCATCAGGATAATCTGCTGGCGGGCCATGAAACATTTTGTTTACGTTGACTGTCTGCAGGCATGGCCCCTCGCAGCTCCCAGTGGCCGTGGTTTGCCGTTCCTGGCCAGTGGGAGCTGCGGGAAGTGGCAGCCAGCACGTCCCTGCGGCTTTCCGCAGCTCCCATTGGCCAGGAACGGTGAACCGTGGCCACTGGGAGCTGCGAGGGACCGTGCCTGCGGATGGTCAACGTAAACAAAATGTCTCACAGCCGCCAGCGGATTACCCTAATGGGCCATGTGCCGAAGGTTGCTGACCCTTGCCCTAAACAGTACTGCAATGTTATTTGTACTTCCTTGTAATTCATCATTTCAAAAGTAACAATGCACTGGTCAATAATGTCATTGTGAAATGTATGTGGCAATGCTGTGTGTGGACTTATGGATACTTGCTGATGTTATGCTTTAAAGTCTGTGACTAAAACATGTTTGTTTAAACCAGGCATGTCGGGGGAGTTGATAAACAATTTTTATCTAGACAAAGGAAAGAGGCCAACACCTCAGACCAGATATGGCCAAATTCAGTGTTCTATTCATTTGAATAGAAGATTGAAGAAAGAACGTTTACACTGTAAAATTGCAGCAGGAAACATCATGTGGGAGCACACCAGGGAACCCCTTAATGAAGATGAAGTCGGCATTGTGGAGGAGACAGGAGACTAAACTCCAGGGGATCAGTTTGACCTTGGAAACAAAGATAAACTTTGAAATATAAAGAGATCCAGATCTGAGAGCCGCAATGTATCCCCAGTAACGTTACACTGGTGCAGTCAAACAGAATTTACACACAGCTTACTATTTTAAATGAGGTTTTAACTTCAAGCACTGGTAAAATTAAGTGATTCTCAAGTGAAGACGTTGGTTACAGTTTTATTACTTTCTATCTTTTTTTTTTTTTAATTTTTATTTTGGGTGAGGAAAGGGGAAAAAAGGAAGTGTAAAAATTAGTAGACCTGCTCAAGGAAATGAGGGCAAAGACAGTCCTCAATGAGGTAGCCACACAGCTCAAACTGGCTGAGATAGTTACAGAAGTTGAATGTGGCAGAGTGGACTAAAAGGATGGAAATGGCTAATATAGAGAAGGATAGGCTTGCCAGGTGTCTGGTTTTTGACTGGAATGCCCAGTCAAAAAGGGACCCTGGAGGCTCTAGTCAGCACAGCTGACCGGGTCACTAGAAGTCTAGTCGGTGGCGCAGCGGGGCTAAGGCAGGCTCCCTGCCTACCCTGGGTCCTGGAAGTGGTGGCATGTCCCTCCTCCGGCTCCTAGGTTCAGGGGCAGCCAGGAAGTTCGGTGTACTGCCCCCATTCTGAGCGCCAGCTCCCATTTACCGGGAACTGTGGCCAATGGGAGCTGCAGGGGTGGCACCTGCAGATGGGGCAGCATGTGGAGACGCCTGGCCATGCCTCCGCCTAGGAGCTGCAGGGACATGCCGCTGCTTCTGGGAGCCGCCTGAGGTAAGCACGGCCTGGAGCCTGCACCCCCTCCTGCACCCCAAACTGCTGCCCCAGCTCTGAGCCCCCTACCACACCCAAACTCCCTCCCTGTGCCCTGCACCCCAAACCCCTGCCCCAGCCCTCTCCTGCACCCAAACTCCCTCCCAGAGTTCGCACCCCTTGTTGCATCCCAACCCCTTGCCCCAGCCCTGAGCCCCCTCCCACACTCAAATCCCTCAGACCCAGCCCCGAGCCCCCTCATGTACCCTAAAGCCCTCATCCTTGGCGCTACCCCCTCCTGCATCCCAACCCTTGCCCGAGGCTCCCTCCCACACTCAGAACTCCTTACTTCTGGCATGCCACAGACCCTGCATCCCTAGATGGAGCCCTCATCCCCTGCCCCAGCCTGGAGTACCTTCCCACATTCTGAACCCCTTGGCCCCTACCCAGAGCCCCCTCCTACACCCTATGCCCCTCATCCCTGGCCCCAGCTGGAGCCCTCACCCTGTCCAGCACCCCAACCCTCTGGTCCAGCCCAGTGAAAACGAACAAGTGAGCAAGGGTGGGGGAGAGCTAGGGAGGGAGGGGGGATGGAGTGAGCAGGGGCGGGGCCTCGGGGAAGGGTCAGGGCAAGGGTGTTCAGTTTTCTGCAGTTGGAAAGTTGACAACCCTAGAAAAGGACTCTGACTGCCCAAATGGGAAGCAGATGCACCAGCCGGGGAAGCTGACCTAAGAGCCAAGGACAGGGAGGCAGAAAAGCATCAGCAAGAAAAAGCACACTGGCAGGTCCTGGATGCTAAAAGGAAGAAAGAGGAGAAGGAAACAGCTGCACAACAACAAGCCATGGAGCTGCAAGAGAAGGAGAAGTTGTATAACTTGGACACGAGGGACATGTATGGATGGATGCCACAAGTGCTGTCTCTCCCTAAGGAGCACCCAGCTGGGACAGGTTGTGCCCTGCATACGAAGAAGCAGAAGAATATTGAAGAATACCACTTTTGTAAGGTTACATGAGATGCATAAAGTTCTAGAGGACAAAAAAAGTCCCAACTTTGATTACTAAGCTGTCAGGTAAAGCATTAAATATAGTTAATGAAATACCAATTGAACAGGCATTGAAAAAGGTGAGTTTAAAGAGGCTGTATTCATGGGCAGCAGGTATTGTTGGTAGGGAGAGGCCATGCCTCCCCAAACAGCCTAACATGGCCCCGCCCATACTCCACCAGGCCCCTTGCTGCTCCCTCCTTTCTGTGGCCTAGAGGCTGGGGTGGGCAGTCTGGGGGCCATGGTGTGCAAGACCATACCATGCGACCCGTCCTTCCAGCACTGGGACCATGCTGGGGCCAGGGGTGCTCCAGCTGTGCTACCAGCCCGGCCAGCGCTGGGAATGGGGGGGCACAGTGGCTGTAGCAGGGTGGTGTGCTCCGGGCTCCGGCAGGGGAGCAGAAGGGGCAGGGCCTCAGGCAGAGAGCTGAGGGGTAGGGGGCTAGCCTCCCCCAACAGCGTGTTCACTATGGCTGCATTGCAAAGGTTTCAAATTACTCCTGAAGTATATAGAGTAAAATTTTAGATGTCTCAGGATGAATGATAAGATGAATCATAGAGACTGTGTATAAATTTTGAGATTTGATGAGAAAAGGTGCCAAAGGGAAGGAGGCAGAGAATTATGACCAGTTGTTTGATCTCTTAATTGAGAAACGGTTCCTCAGTATGAGTTCAGAGGAGATCAGACAAGCTATCTGGGATAAGCCCATGGACTCAGTCCAGAAACCTGCTGATCTAGCTGATATATGCAAGCTAAAGGATCCAGTGACTGCAAGCCATGCAAGGAGAGGAGGGTGTGTAGAAGCCTGGTGTAAAGCAGGTGCACTTCATTTTAACCCTGGAGTACGGGAGTACGGTTAAGAGTCTGGCAGGCGCGGGGCCGCGGCTTCTCTCCGCACTGCCCAGAACTGCCCCCCCACCCCCCCAAAAGGCTTCTTGGACTGCCGCTGCCCAAACTGCCAAAGCGCAAAAAAAACCCCAACACTTGCCCAAACTGCCGAAGCGGGGTGGGGGGGGGACAACCTGCTCGGATTCTGCTGCCCCAAGAATGGACGGAATGCCACCCCTTAGCATGTGACGCCCCAGGCATGTGCTTGCTCTGTTGGTGCCTGGAGCCAGCCCTGTATGTGAGTATTCTTCCACTGCACTAATACTTCTGTTTTCTCGTGCTTTGCGATTTTTTTTTTTAACATTTTGCCCCCTAATGTGTGGTTCAAATAAAAGACAACGTACATATTATTTCAGTGCGGAGTGGGAAGAATCCTATTGTTTTATTGAAAATAAAGGGAAATGTGTTTGCTTATTGTGCAGTGGTACTGTTACAGTGCCGAAAAAACATAATGTTGAATTCCATTTCCAAACTAATCACGGCTCTTTTGACATTAGCCATCCACTTAAATCTGAGTTGAGAGAGGTTTGATTTGAGTTGATTAATTTTCTTCTATCTGCCCAGCAATCTGTTTTCACTAGACAAGTGGTAAAGTCTAAAAGTGCTACTATTGCTTCCTTTAAAATTGACCATCTGCTTGCAAAGAAGAAAAAACACTTTCAAGATGGTGAATTGTTGAAGGAAGCATTTTTGACTGGTACTGATTGCCTGTTTCAAGGATTTCCTAACAAGCATGAGATTTGTCGGCAATACAAGATTTGCAGTTATGAGGAGGATACATGCAATTTCAAGCGACATGCAAACTCAGCTAAAAGATAACTTGGAAATATGTGACTGGTTTTCACTGCAGTTTGATAAGTTGACAGATATATCGGATACAGTGCACTTGGCAGTTATGGTGAGGATGGTATTTAGTGACTTCACTGTATAGATGTCCTCACCCTTTGTTCGCCCTTTCATAGGCAGTACTTCTAGTAATTCTTCTTTTATGGTGAAGTCACTAAATACCATCCTCACCATAACTGCCACAAGTCCACAAATCAGCACTTCGAGCAACTAGAAGACTCCAGCTGGTTAATGGACTTGGCTTTTCTTGCCGACATCACTGACAAATTGAACATTTAAAATCTTGAGCTCCAGGGAAAAGACAGGTTCTGTAAAATCATTCAAAGCAAAATTGATCTTGTGGATGTCACATATGAAGACGAAGTCTCTCGTACATTTCCCAAGTATGAAGAAAATGGTATGTGACAGTGATTTTAACCCATCACCATTTGTTATCCACATTCAAACACTTCTGGAACAATTTGAAAAGAGATTTCAACAGTTCACCATCACTGAGCCTGTAGTTGCCTTTCTTGTGAATCCTTTTACTTGCCAAATAGAGGTAACAGAAATGGCTACATCAATTGCGAGTCTCATTCAAGTAAGAACAGAAGACGTGGAACTGGAGATTTTGGATCTTCAAAATGATATTGTTCTAAAATCCTGCGCAACAGAAATATTACTAGCCTCACTTTCTGCTACAGCTAGTCTACATTTTTCCAAAAAACTGTCCAATCAAAAAATAATTTTACTTTTTTAAAATAAGATGAAAACTGTTTGATATCTATTTTGTAAAAACTCCTTAATTTTTCTTACAGGCAGATAAAGAGCAAATTCACATAGGAAGGTGAAAGAGTAATTGCTGAATAATTTAATACCTTTTACATGTAAAATGACTTTTTTAGCTTATGGATTCATATATTATGTAATATTAAATATTTTTTTCGTATTATTTAATGTACAAATACAAAATAAGTCTTCAAAAATTGTTGGCGCCCACCACACTCTTCTGAAAACATGAATGTGCTGTTGGCCACAAAAAGGTTGGGGACCACTGGACTAGATGATAGAGCAGAGATACTGCCATGGGGAAGGACAAAAGCTGTGGGAATCCTTACAAGCAACTAGTTGTGCCTGCCCACCACCATGGGGAGTTAATGTTGCTAGCCCATGACTGACCTTTTGCTCATTGCTTGGGATCAGAGCATAGGCATAGTTTGACTGCTATATTTGGGAGGGCAGCATATGCCTGCATGCTGAAGCCCCTGGCTCTCTCTCCCCCGTGCCTGGAATGGTAGCTGGGGTGGGGGGAATGGGCTGATTTAATAGGGAAGCCCCTGCTGCTACTGCTGTTTGCTGTAGTGACCTGAGCTGTGGCAAATCTGGCACAGGCTGCTGCAGAGATGCTGCTGTTTTGGTGCCTCTTGGTGCTGCTCCACCCGTGTTTCTGCTGTGGCTGCTGCCAATGGGACACTGGATTCTGGGCTCCCTCTTCCTCCCTGGCCCACACATTCCTCTGCCCAACCCCTCCATCCCCTTCTCTTCCCCCGTCCTATCCCACCCCCCTTTCCAACTGCCTCTTCTCTTCCCCCCCCCCGCCCATTTCTCCCACCTGATCCCCTTGCCCTGCTCACCTGTACGGGAAACAGGATGGTAGCCATGCAGGGTGCCCAGCACATGTAGAAGGTGGCGAAGATGGGCACTAGAACCCAGGAGGCAGCGTCCAGTTGCAGAGGCATCAACCCGCAGTGGCCACCCTCACCCAGCAGAAATAGCTCCGTTCTGCTCCCCACTCAGCTGCCAGGGAGAGGGGCCGAGTGAGCCAGAAATGGGGGGAGGGGGGGAAAGAGGTGCAGTGTGGGTAAGACTGTCCCCCCTTCCCAGCAGGCATAGTAGAGCAAGCCCTGCAAGAGCAGATTGGCACTCCTAGAAATTGGGGGACGGGGGGAGGGGGCAGTGGCATGTGACTCCGTGTGCTCCCCCCATCCCTTCAAACTACACCCATGGGGCACCAGATCTTGGTGGTAGTGGATTTTGCCACTAGATATCCAGAGGCAGTAGCTCTAAAGTAGAAGCTGACTATGTGGCAAAAGCTCTTTTCGCTATTTTCAATAGACTGCATTTCCCTAAAGCAGAGGTCCCCAAACTGTGGGGCGCGCCCCGTAGGGGCATGCAGAGGAACGTTTGTGGGGACACAGTGGGCTTGGGCCAGCCTTCAGGGGGAGTAGGGAGGGAGCACCTCTCCCCCAGCTCTGCTCCTGCCCCAGCCCCCACTATGGCCCAGCTGCGGCTTTGCTCCCGCGCTCAGCTCTTGGCCCAGTCCCCAGCCTTGGCCTTCTTACTTCTGTCTGTCTTCCCTTCCCTTCCCTCCCCCGCAGCCACAGCCTTACTCAGCCCTGGCTGGGAGGGGTGGGGTGTGACCCTGAAAAGTTTGGGGACCACTGCCCTAAAGAGATCATAGGCCAAATTTGCTGTCACAGCTATTCAGTGAATTATGGGAGTTGTGTGGAGTGAAACAACTAAAGACAAATGTTCCCAGAGAGAAATGGTTTTGCGGAGAGCTTCAATGGGACACTGAGATCCATGCTGGGGATGTAGGCCAACATTTGGGCCCAGGCCTGGGATGAAATGTTACCTTATGTGTTGTTTGCTTATAGGCAAGTGCCCCAAGAGACTACAGGGATTGACCCATTTGATCTTCTCAATGAAAGGAAAGTGAGAGGACCCCTAGAGCTCAGAGACTTATGGAAAGGGGACACTGAGGCAGAGGGGGAACCAGTGACTGAATATGTACAAAGGTTCTGAAAAGAGTTGAGACACATGGTGGATAGATGTAGTTCAAACTAACCTCACTCAAAGCTGAACCAAACAAAAGGTGTGGTTTGATAAATGTGCTTTTTTTTTTTTGAAGTAGGGGAGTTGGTGTTGTGGAACACCACATCCCTGTGGAAAATAACAAAATGCAAAACTCATGGGAGGGACCTGTTGAAGTGTTAGAAGAGGTGAATGACTGTACATATGTTAAAAGGCCTCCCACTAAAGTAGTTGGTACACATATGAATAGGCTTAAAGCTTATCACAGTCGGGAACCAATGGTAAACATGATTTGTAGTGTTGAAGGAGAAACTGAGGCATCATACCTCATTGATTTGAATGCCAAAGTCATTGATTACTTTTAAATATTGAGGTATGCTGTCGGTTAAAACTAGCTGAAAAGTCAGAGGTAATGTCTGCTCTGCAAGCATACAAGCAAGTGTTCTCCAGCAAGGACTCGTGATGATTCATTAAATCATCATGTGCCCAGTCAGACCTACCATACCACTGGCAAGTTACAAAAGCAAATTCAAACATGGGGGAGGGGGGGTGATTAAAGAGTCTGGCAGTCCCTGGACATCACCAGTTGTCTTGGACCCTAAGAAAGATAACTAACGTTTCGTGTTTATTATAGAAAACTCAGTGCTGTCATTGTTCTTGATGCATATCCTGTGCTCAGAATTGATGATATGCTTGATGTTTTGAGCAAAGCTAGATGTGTTAGCATGTCTGACCTTGTGAAAGGTTATTGGCAGATCCCTTTTGATGAAGATGCACAGAAAAAAATCTGCTTTTATTATTGATAGGGGATTGTATGAGTTCAAAATATTACCTTTCAGATTCATTAGTGCAGGACCTACTTTTCAGAGGCTGGTCAGCTGAGGGTTAAACAGATTTCAGGACTTCATGAGGGCCTGCCTATTTTTATGACATTGCAGCAGCTCTTGGTCACATCATATGAAACATCCTGGAATTGCACCATTAAAACTCAGAGATGTAGGTCTGACTATAAAGACATCTAAATGTAAAATTGGAGCAGCCAAAGTTCCATTGGGTATGGGGTAGTCAGATGTCTCCTGATCCCTTGAAAGGAGAAGCTATTGGCCTGTGCCTCTAACCAAAAAGCAGGTCGAGTCTTTCATAGGCTTAGTTAATTACGACCGCCGACTTGTGGGTAGATTTGAAGCTATTGTATCTGCAATCACAGATTTGTTTAAAAAGACGAAGCCAAACAAAGTTGTGTGGACAATGATCTGTCGAGGGTTTTGATTCTTTGGAGGACAGATTCCTGTGGGACATAACAAGAGCCAATTCAAGGTTGTTAGTAGCATTCCTGAAGTAGCTGCAGATGGTGGAACACTGCTTCTGGGCCTGAGAAACTAGCACTGACTGGTGGGATTGCATCATAATGCAGGCTTGGGATAACAAGGAGTGGCTGCACAGCTCTCCGATGTGCATGGCCACATTCCTGTATTTCAGAGTAGCAGCCGTGTTAGTCTGTATCTGCAAAAAGAACAGGAGTACTTGTGGCACCTTAGAGACTAACAAATTTATTTGAGCATAAGCTTTCGAAAGCTTATGCTCAAATAGATTTGTTAGTCTCTAAGGTGCCACAAGTACTTCTGTTCTTATTCCTGTATTTGTGTGCTGAGCTTGGCCCAAACTGAAAGGTTCCTTGCTGCTATAGATTGGACATGGAATAGCGTTTGAAAATGATATATGCAGAATTAACAATGACTGTTTCTCTTTCTAGAATGAAAAGAAATTGTTGCAGTACTGAAAATTAAATTGGTGAAATAATGCAGTGGTTGAACAAGAAAGTTGTAAAATATAACTGCCAAAGAATGCACCATGAGCTAAAATAATTTGGAACTGGTCCATGTAGAGCAGCTCTCATGTACGAGATGAAACAAGTAATGGCAAGATCTCCAGATCGGACTCTCCAAGAACTCTGCTGCAGTATCTAATTAAATTTGTATTGCATATTCATTTGTATTGAGCCTCTGCTCAGAGAACCGGGGAAATCCTGCTGTTTGTTCTAGGACAGGGGTTCTCAAATTAAGGGCCGTGACCCCTCAGGGGTTGTGAGGTTATTCCATTGGGGGGGCCCGAACTGTCAGCCTTCACTCCCAAACCCGGCTTTGCCTCCAGCATTTATAATAGTGTTAAATATAAAACAAGTGTGTTTAATTTAAAAGGGGTGTGTGTGAAAAGGGTCACCAATACAAAACTTTGAGAACTGATGTTCTAGGAGGACTGGGAGTCTCAGCACAGTCCTCTTCTTCCCTGCTGCTGCCTCTCAGGTAGCAGCCAGTTCCAATGCCTCGTCCCCCTTCCCCTTCCTCCCACCCCCCGCTCTGTCTCTGGGAGAGGTTGGTGATGGTTTTCCTGCATCAAGTGGCTCTAGATAGTGCGTGTGGGTCATCTGGGTGAAGTACCTATGGGGCACTGTACCTCAGAATATCAATGGCAGTGTCATACGCTCTTGTATTGTCTGATCAGCATATTGAACTAACACCCAATTTGTGCATGTGGAAAGGTTGTCTGCTTTAATGTTACTGAAGTTGTTGCTAAGGTTTTGTGTTAGAGTGCGTTAGATGATGCTGGGGTATATACTGCTTTTCGGTAACTGTTGGAGATGGAGGTGAATGTCTTATGAAGTGTTAATGTGTCATCTGTGCTGTATGAACATGGCAAGGAATGCAGAAGACCTTTCCCTTCACTTTATTTTGCCATGTTTCCAAAATTTTGCGTTGGTTGAGTGCAACCTGATACAATCTTCACTGTTGGTAAATGAAGTTTATTTTTGTGTTAATAGAATGTGAAATTTCTAGTAGATCTTGGTCTCTGATGCATGGGAAAAGGAATATGTAGTAAAGGGGAACTTGAAAAGCTAAGCTCAGACATGCAGATGTCTGTTTCTCTTTTGCAACAGTTGATAACTCTGCCTAAAAAGTGCAGGGAGTTGCATTACCTGTATGTGTGTGTTGTCTCCAAATCTAGTAAGAGCACTGCAGACCTGTGGTGGACTAAACTTATGTTGTGGTGGTAAAAAGCCTTTCTGTCGTTGGCCATGAGTCTTATTGTTTTAAATTCTGAAAACAGTTTGATCATATTAGGGACTAATAATTAAATGTCAGTGTTTGAGTCACATGGCCACACAAAGCATTCCAAATTCATAATTTTTTTTAAATTAGCATTTATATTATTTTGAGTTGTGACTAAATCCTTTCCTGAGTTGAGACTGTCTGCAGGAAGTTTTAACTGAAAACAGATTTGTTTCTGTTGTCAGTATTTCTGAATTACAATCTTTTAAACTGTAACTTTTATGCGAAGACACTTTGTTTTGTAACAGAGGAGATGTTGGTTGTGAAATTCTAATGAGTTAGTATGGGTACCTCCTCCCCCACTTTTTCCTACGAACTTCTGCTTGATGAGATAGATTTATCACTGGATTAAAAACTGTGATAAACACAAATCTGTATGGTAATTTGAAGTTTGTTTTAAAATCTCCACATTCCCCTGTCAGAAGGCAGCCCTGTCTAGAGCGCCCTCTTGCAGCAGGCCATGGCATGACAGACATGCCTGCCTCAGTTTCCCCCTTCAGATTCCCCCAGTAAATCCACTTCAGGCTCTCTTGCTTAAATAATACACCTCCTTGGGGCGAGTTGATTACCAAAACATAGTTAATTGAATCTTCAACAAAAGTCCCAAATGTAGTCCATTTCCCACCTCTATTGTATATAATCCTCAAAACCCTGCTCTTCCCAGCAGACAACCACACCGGCCTCTCTCACTGAAGTCCTTCTATACCATACTCTGGTGGTGTCCACCACACCCATGCTCCTCATCAGTCTTCTTCTGTACCACTGCCAGGACAGCCCTTCCAGCCAGAATGCAACCCTGCTCTTCCCACCATGAACCCCACAGCCTCTTTGTTGGGGGAGCATCCCTCACACCCCTGGCTCTCTCTCTGGTTCCCTGGGTTCAACTCTTTGGTTGTGGAGATTTTGGTGGGTAAGCCCCTCTGCTGCTCCCAGGCGTTCAGCCCTCTCTGGCCCTTGGCTTCAGCTCTCTGGCTTAGAGCTACCATCCTGCTGCTGCTGCCCCTCCTGCCTTCAGTTATGGTGTTTTCTGTGCACTGTGTGTGCAAAGTCATGCTGGCGGGGGTGGTGCAGCGTTCTCTGCAAAATGGCATTTTGTGCATGGTGTGCTCTGTGTGAGCCCTGATCCCTCTTTCTTTACAGATAAAGCACAGTTCCCCCTGGAGCAGGCTGTGGCATGACAAGCATGCCTGCTCACGAAAGCTCGTGCTCAAATAAATTGGTTAGTCTCTAAGGTGCCACAAGTACTCCTTTTCTTTTTGCGAATACAGACTAACACGGCTGTTACTCTGAAACCTGTCTCAGTTCTGTGATCTTCTTCATTTGCCCTTGCTGCTTCTCCTCCTCTCTTTTCAGCATCAGCCCTTTGTGTCAGCATTCCTCCTCCAGCTGTAGTGCTTTCTGTTTTCGGGCCTCCTTGTCTTGTCTGTGCGGGGCCTCAGCATCACCCATCTTCTTCACCCGTCTCTGCCACAGTCTCCTCCTACCTTTTCATTCTCTTCTTGTCAAACTGAGCAAATTTCTCTTCCTCTGTCTTTTCTTCTCTTCCATCTGCTCCACCTATTCGTGAGTCTGGAGCACCTTCCATTGACATGTCTCCTATTCAGTTTGATCTCCTTCAGTCGCCATCTCTTTTCCTCCTCCAGCTTCTTTTCTGTGCTCAGCCTCCTGTTTCTTCCTCAAACTATCCAGCTACTGCCACTTCTTTTCAGCTAATTCACACTTGGGATTGGTTTGGATCAGAGTGTGGTGTTTGATGAAAAGTTTCATTAAATCTACTTTGCCCCACGGCACTTCGGGTCATGGGCAGCTGTTTCTTTAGTACAGTATATAAAAATGACTCGAAAGGACAAGGAACCTTGCTGGCTGGGTGGGGTGAGAGGGGGTGGATTCTTTTTTCTGGGAGGGGGGAGCCTACCATCCTTTGCTTGCTGCCCATCATACAGCTCATCTACAGCTTTCTTATAACTTTGGGGCTGTTGCTGAGCCTCATCACTCTGATTAGAATTGCTCTCTTTGCTGCTCCCCTCCTGCCGCTCTGCTACAGGGTTCATGATTGGTGTCTTGTTGGCATTTCAAGCACGAAGGGAAACCCTGGAGTTTGGGGAACCTCCTTAGAGGAGGGAGTGCTGTCCCAGCTCAGTCCTGACTTTAACTGTGGTTTCTTCATCCACAAGCCTCTCAGTGGAGCTATGGTTGTCCTTAGTGTCCCCTGGGGTGGAGTAGTAGGTGTAGGGATGAGAGCCCCGGTACCATATGGAATATTGTAGAGGGGTCTGGATGGTGCTGCAATGGAATTTTTCATGGACTGCAAAGGGAGTCAAGGCCAGGATTGTTGAACCTGTAGGTCCACAAGAGTCTGCAGCATCTGTGATTACTGCTGTGGAAGCCCCATATGTCCTGGTGCATCTCCCTCTCCTTTTCCTGCTGGGACTCTTGGGCTTGTCTCCTCTCCACTCTTTCCTTCTCCAGGGTATCTGCAGTGTTCACCATCCAGACCCTCTGCTCATGGATGCAGGAGTGGCTTGCAGGATCTCATTGATCATGTCATTCTGGGCCCTCCTTTTTTTTTTTTTTTTTAAATATCCGACTCAGACATTCCACAGATTGAGGAGCCCTTGGTACACAGAAGTACCATTGTCAGTATAGTCACAGCAGAAAGCAACAGTTAAGATTCAGAATTCACTTCCCTTGCTCCTCTGCTTATTGACACTTCTACTTTAGAGTGCTCATGAAGGGCGCCTTTAATAGAATCATAGAAGATTAGGGTTGGAAGAGACCTCAGGAGGTCATCTAGTCCAACCCCCTGCTCAAAGCAGGACCAACCCCAACTAAATCATCCCAGCCAGGACTTTTTCAAGCCCTGCTTAAAAACCTCTAAGGAAGGAGATTCTATCACCTCCATAGGTAACCCATTCCAGTGCTTCACCAGCCTCCTAGTGAAATAGTGTTTCCTAATATCCAACCTAGACCTCCCCCACTGCAACTTGAGACCATTGCTCCTTGTTCTGTCATCTGCCACCACTGAGAACAGCCGAGCTCCATCGTCTTTGGAACCCCCCTTCAGGGAGTTGAAGGCTGCTATCAAATCCCCCTCCCCCTTCTCTTCTGCAGACTAAATAGTCCCAGTTCCCTTAGCCTCTCCTCGTAAGTCATGTGCCCCAGCCCCCTAATAATTTTTGTTGCCCTCCATTGGACTCTCTCCAATTTGTCCACATCCTTTCTGTAGTGGGCGCCCAAAACTGGACACAATACTCCAGATGAGGCCTCACCAGTGCCGAACAGAGGGAATAATCACTTCCCTCGATCTGCTGACAATGCGCCTACTAATGCAGCCCAATATGCCATTAGCCTTCTTGGCAACAAGAGCACACTGCTTACTCATATCCAGCTTCTCGTCCACTGTAATCCCCAGGTCCTTTTCTGAAGAACTGCTGCTTAACCAGTCGGTTTCCAGCCTGTAGCGGTGCATAGGATTCTTCCATCCTAAGTGCAGGATTCTGTATTTGTCTTTGTTGAATCTGATAAGATTTCTTTTGGCCAAATCCTCCAATTTGTCTAGGTCACTCTGGACCCTATCCCTACCCTCCAATGTATCTACCTCTCTCCCAAGCTTAGTGTCATTTGCGAACTTACTGAGGGTGCAATCCAAATGTTGAACAAAACCAGCCCCAGGACCGACCCCTGGGGTACTCCACTTGATTCTGGTTGCCAACTAAACATCGAGTCGTTGATCACTACCCATGATCACTAGCCATGATGGAGTATGGCCCACCCAGAGGTGAGAGAAATGAGGGAATTGCTCTGTTGCACGAAACTATGAATATAAGGTAATGGCATTGAATACTGGCACCATTTTCCACAGACAGTGGTGACTTTAGTCAATATCTCACTCACATCACAGCTGCTGCTGGTGTCCCTAAGTCTCCATGGTCTGTTTGCTGCAAAAGTGCCTGCTGAAGTTATCACTGATTGGCATGGGAAAGTGTCCTACCATGCAGCAAGAAATAAGGCTGCCGTTCCTAGAAACCTTTGGGAGAGGATTGTAGAGTATTTTAATGTTTCATCAAGGTGTCTCAGGAGGATTCAAGTGAGATTTCTGCGTACATAAACAACCTGCTCCTTATGGTCCCCTTGCATATCTCTACAGGGGAATGTAAAGCAGGTAATAATCCTACCTCTTTGTTTTATCACTTCCTCTTCTAGTACAAGTAAATTAATGCAAAGTGAATAGCTATGTCCTGGTAAGTTAGGGTCACCGTCACTGTAGAGGTAAATAAATGCTTGTGCTTCTCAGAAGTATCCACTGTAGTGGGCGGGATAGTGGTAGGGCCTTCACCAATAAGACATGCAGCTCTTTGTAAAAGCAGCAGGTCTGTAGCTTGGCACCAGATTGACTGTCTCCTTTGCTTTCTGGTGTTAGCACTGCTGCTGGTCCCTGTTGTTCTCCTTTTCCTGCATCTTCCAAGCAATCTAATGCTCAGAGATTTCAACATTTCTACAGCTGGCCTGCAGCTGTGTTTGCACAGCCTCTTCTCCCCATATGCCCAGAAGATCCAATATTTGTCTACTCCAAGCCACAGCACATCCAAAGTGTGTAGCCAGCATGGTCAGCTGGGCAGTTGCACACAACAGAGCTGCTAGTGTGCTTGCCAAGCTGGGCAATCAGGAAAAGGCATTTCAAAAATGTGTGGGGCTTTAAAGGTGGTGGGGGAAATCACCTACTTGACCCTTTTCCAAGTCCTAAGGCTAGTTCTGTGCATGGTGGTCTGACCATAGTGGATAAAATTTTGCCATGTCTGGGGCCAGTGCTGAAAGACTTTTTTACACCTCCCCCCTCCATGGCCAAAGCTGACTCCAGTTAAGGCCTGGTCATAGTGACAGTAATAAACTACTGGGCAAACAGATGCAGGCCCTTACTTCTTTCTCAAATCTGTGCTCTGTAAACCAAAACAAATGACAAACCTGCAAATTGGAAAGTTGTACCTAACTAACGTGTCCGATATTTAGAGGCATTAACTCTCTAATTATCCAGATAGCTTTAGAGAGGGAAGGAGATTTGGTCCTTTCTCCACAAGAAACTTTTAAATGCACTTTATATTATGAATTTGGAGGGCTGGGGGGGAAGCTGCACAAATGCCTGTTTGTGGCATTTGTGCACTCATTGAGAAATGCTGAGCTTGGCTCAAAGCTTATTTGGACTTAATATCACAATTTGCTTATCTTCTTGCCCTTTTTGCCGATTGATGTGTCTGATATATATCAAGGTTTCTAAAAATCTGAGGTTGTAAACTATTCCACTGCCAAATATCTGTTTGGAATTCTGTAAAGAAATTTATTTTCCCCAAGGACGTATCCCTCCCTTGCTGTTAATTTCAAAACAGGACTGCTTGATAGGTCTTTATCTGCAGTCATTGGGGCAAATATTGCTCCTACACTGGTGTAAATCTAGAATAACTTTATTGGCGTTAATGGAATTAATCGGAATTTACATAATCAAAATCTTGCTGTAATTAAATTACTTATCTTTTAACCTGTGTTCACTTTCCTCTCTGTCCGCCAACTATTGCAGGCTATGTACTCAAGTCAGAAGTTCATCTCTGGGGTAAATTCCTCTGAATTGGATGTTCTAAGTCAGTGGTTCTCAACCAAGGATATGCAGAAGTCTTCCAAGGGGTACATCAACTCATCTACATATTTTCCTAGTTTTACAACAGGCTACGTAATGTGCAATAGCAAAGTTAGTGCAAACTAAAATTTCATACAGTGACTTGTATATACTATTCTATATACTATGCCAGTGGTTCTCAAACTGTGGGAAAGTTCGTTTTAATGGGGTTGCCAGGGCCTGTGTTAGACTCGCTGGGGCCCAGGCCTGAAGCAGAGGCCTGAATTTTTAAGTGAGGTGAAACGTGGGGTATGTAAGACCAATCAGACTCCTGAAAGGCATACAGTAATCTGGAAAGGTTGAAAACCACTGTTGTAAGTCATCTGGGATTGGAACCCCAGGCTGGAAAAATAGTCATTTTACAGTAAGTCCTGTGCTCCTACGCTGTTCAAGGTTTAGAAGAACAACAACTTTTATTCTTACAATACTGCAAAGGGTGGGAAGTAAACATTTAAGTACCCTGGTACCTTTGATTGTTGGGTGCACTCTGGTTGCTAGTATTGAAAGCCTGGTGTCTTAAGTGGTGTGGCTTACATGTCACTGGACTATATATTTAGCCATTACATTAGTCAGAAATGTATTTTCCACCAAGGGCAGAGTTGTAAGCAGGTAAAATTACAAATATCAATTACTTAAATAGTTCTGAGGTAAATTGGTACTCTGTACATCTGTATACCTTTATATAGGAATTTATCTACTTTATAAAATGCCAAGAAATAACTAGCTTTCGTGCCCTCACCCTCCTCCTCCGCAGCTCTCTTTTTGAAAAGCCCCAAAGAACCTAAAAGTCAACACTTTGTTAATACATAAATTATTTTTCAGTGCCATACTCCAAAGCTCTTGACTGCAGCCTTGCTCTTTATGTGGGATGCAGCAGGCCAGTGCGGGCTGGGAAGTATACTTGTAGCAGTTTAATGATCCCATTGTGTTCTATGTAAAGGCATAGGGTCTTATAGGGAGATGGTTGCTAGTAAAACTATATGCAGCCTGATTTCTTCTTTACCCTGGGGCCAGGTTACTTTCAGCTGTGCTTGATTAAATAGGGACAAGAAACTTCTGTGCCTGCAAAAATAAGGTTGGCAGGCATTTTATTTACACTTTTTGTTAGACATGTCCGCAACTCCATTAAAATGTGTTTGTACCATACTATTGTAACAAGATATCTACTTAAACTTCAGAGCTTCAAAGCAGCCAAGTTTTGAGTTGGAAACCTGCTAACCCATGAGAAGGGAGCTTTACACAAATGGACTGGTCATTGTGTTCTGTTTGAACAAAAAGTTCTGCTTAGGAGTGGGCCATACTAAGTAATATTTTCCACTTATATAGTGCATCTAAGGCCAGATCATCCCATCAGATACTGATCTATAGATTTTTCCCTTCCAGAAGTAGGTGTATCCTCCTTTCTCCTCCCTTACTTGTCCTCCATCAGCTCTTCTAGTTTTGGACATAGCAGCTATATCAATGTTAAACTAACTCAATTCAAGAGCTATTGTTAGGATATATTTCAGAGTAGCAGCCATGTTAGTCTGTATCCGCAAAAAGAAAAGGAGGACTTGTGGCATCTTAGAGACTAACAAATTTATTTGAGCATAAACTTTCGTGAGCTACAGCTCACTTCATCGGATGCATTCAGTGGAAAATACAGTGGGGAGATTTATATGATATTTTAGGATATAGATATTCAGGCCTGTCTGTAAAGGCCTATACGCTAAGAATTTAGGTGTATTCTTATCACTTAGCTAGCTGTAGAGGTAAGAAAGAAAGAAAGAAAGAAAGAATCAAAATCACTGTCTGCTGGTGTAAGGGCCTTCTCTTTCTGTGACGGTCTGAGGCCCTGTGCTTAGGCTAAGATCTTTGGCTAAGCAGCAGAGGCAGCCATAAGCTGGGAAGCGAATGGTCAGATCCTCACATTCCAAACTAGTCACTGAAATAAGGTGCTATTGGGCTGTTAGGAATACAATCCTGTGCTGATAATGCCTGTCGCCTCCAGAGAAAGGGAAGTGCCTAGAAGATGTAAAAGGAAACTTAGTTTGATAGCATCCTGTCTGGCAAGAACTCACTTATCAATAGCTGGGATGTGAAATCCTCATTTCTTTGTTGTTCTGTCACTGTAGTCCCCATTTCCCTATTGTTTGTATAATCTCTGTCTGGCTCTGTGATTGTTTCTTTCTGCTGTATAATTAATTTTGCTGGGTGTAAACTAATTAAGGTGGTAGGATATAATTGGTTAAATAATGTTACAATATGTTAGGATTGGTTGGTTAAATTGCAGTAAAATGATTGGTTAAGGTATATCTAAGCAGAACTCAAGTTTTACTATATAGTCTGCAGTCAATCAGAAAGTAAGGGGGGGAAATGGGAACAGGGAATGGGGGTGGGGAAATTGGAATCGTTTTTAGCTAAGGGCAGGAATGGGAACAGGGCCACAGGTAAGGCTCTGTGGTGTCAGAGCTGGGAAGGGGGACACTAAGGAAGGAAACTGGAATCATGCTTGCTGGAAGTTCACCCCAATAAACATCGAATTGTTTGCATCTTTGGACTTCGGGTATTGTTGCTCTCTGTTCATGTGAGAAGGACCAGGGAAGTGAGTGGGTAAAGGAATAAGCCCCCTAACAGCTATAATGGCTGTATGTCGCTCTGGTCGATCGCTGTTTGAGTTGTCCATCGGGGTACGTATGTTCCAAGTTGAAAAGTTTCTTATATTTTCGATCGCAGAGGTGGTGATCCTGCTGGATGTGGCTGTCCAGCCAGGAAAAACAGAGGCAAGACTGTTTTTAGGGTACCTTTTCTAACCCCCACCCCATGTGGGGTGAGCAAAGTGGATTCTAAAAAGGACTGCTCAGTTGTGGGTGCAGCTGCCAAGATGCTCGACCCGCTTCAGTCCTCGAGCAAGATGACTGTATTACACACCCACTGCATATGTGTCGGTCTGTGACTAGAACTTCTGGATTTCACTGTCCTGTTCCTGTCGCCGATCGCCACCGGACTTTTAACTTGTGAATATGTTTTCCCAAAAACTGGAAGGTGCCTGTCTGGGACTTCTTTTAAAGTGGGGAGACTGGTGCACAACAGTCACCACACTATCCTTGACTGACAGAGGACTTGAAACCAATGGCATGGACACCATGATGATTGGAGATCCTTTATCAGCTGCAGCCTTCATCCCTTCACAGCCGTTGTAACATTACACAACAGTTTCAATTCCATTGTGCAGTTATCTTTCATCTGCTCTGCCGTTAGGGACTTCTTGGATCACACTTTGCCTGGAACTTCGCCCTTGACCTTCACCTTGTAGCCCTAAGGGAGTACATGACTCCAGGCAGCATAGCTCTCGGGATCATTGAGGCATGCAAGCCACTCCACTCCGCTCCATGTAATGAAGCAGTGAATGATCTTACTAATGGATTACCTGTGCACAAGGAAAAAAGAGGGAGGATTATTTGGTTTAGTCCTGGACTCTTACATGGGAACTAAAGTAGAAGGCATACAAGTGGTATTTCATTTAGCTCACTCACACTGTTCAGTCCCTCCCCAGATGCTGGAAGAGATCAGCTACTTCCTGATATAGGCTCTAGACATGTGAGGAGACTCACTCAGTTTGGGGCTAAAATGGTGTGTAAACAAGGGTTCTAATACAGTTGGGTCTGTCCACACTAATAGTCCAAACCATGCTAGAAACTGGCTTAGCTGAAGTTTGTTCAAACAATTCTGTACTTGGTTTGAACTCCATTGGGTTTGCAGACCGTACTGGGTTTACAATGGCTCCATTGGCACCATGGCACCAGGCCCACACTTGGAAGGGGCCCACAAAGGGTTAATCCAGCCTGGGCCACAGCCCAGCAATGTGAAGAGTCAGCAACTTCCCAGTGCTAGCTGAAACACTCAGCAGCCTGGGGAGCACAGTGTGCAGGTGAAAAAGGGCCTGCGTGTGCTGGGAGTTGTAGTTTGCATGCCTCTGTGTTCCACTGGGGACCTGGGCTGCCAGCTGCACTATTAGTCCCAGAATGCCCCACGCCATGCTACCAGCCACCCCAGCTGAAGTGGTCGGAGCGGACCAAAAAGAAACCCCAAGCAAGGAAATGGTCTGGTGCACAGTGCTAATCCTGCTGTGCACCCCTCCCCCTTGGAGCTCCTGGCTCCCCCCCACCTCTGAGTCTCCCCCACTCTCCTGGGGCGGTGGGAAGCTGGGGACAGCCCCCCAGCGAACATGATGCCCGGGGGCTCCTGGGCACTGTCTCCATCATGCATTTCAGGGTGGGGGTTGGTTGTCTGTGGTCCCTGGGAGTAGAGGGGGCGGTGACAGTGGGGCTGTCAGTGCTGGCTGCCGTGACCCCTGCTGGTGGAAATGCCCAGAAACTGTCCCCCTGCACTATGGGGAGGGGAGGGGTTGCAGCCCAGTTTTGGGGGAAAGGGGCAGTTGTGGGACAAGTCGGGGTGCGATTGGGGAGCTGGTGGTGACTCTGGGGTGTGTGTGTGTGTAGGAGAAGCAGTGTGTTAAGGTGGGGTTGGTGTGAAGGGGCAGAGGGAGGGAGGGTAGGCACAAGTTTCCTCTCTACACTCCGCCCCAAAGTTTTATAAACATTATTGTACCAAAGTACCTTTAAAAAAATGTATTTACAAAACATATCTTTGGGTGGAGGAGGTGGTGGTGGGGAGATGCAGGTGCGACACCACTGACTGCTACATTCAGGCTTAATATGGCTCATAAATGTGCTAATTAAGCACTTGTGTTCAGAGCCCCAAGCAGGCCCTGAGTGTTTAAAGAAGAAAGACAAAACTAACAAACTCCCTCCCACACAAACCAAATTCCATGGTATTTTGGGTAAATTGATGTTAGCCCCGTTTGTTCTCTATGGGCTGAGTGGAGGTCTCAGTATGGCTTCAAATATCTTACTTTGTTTTTGAATAAATGTTTTCATCCCCATTCCGGCAATACTACATTTACTATGGCATCAATGGTGCTGTCACACTGGGCCCACACTTGGAAGGGGTCTATCACAACCACATGGGGGCCCAGAAATACGTTTCGCGCTGGGCCCACAAAAAGTTAATCCGGCCCTGGTTGCGGATATATGGTAGAGCCTGCTAACCATGTAAGAAATAGTGAACTGGGGATGAGAGGAAAATGTTGGTAATTTTTTTTCTCCTAGGAGAGGGAAATGTTGGGACTCCATTACATAATGTATTATATCTACCACATGGTGTCATAACATGTAAGCTACCTGAGTTGGAAGTTCTGGTGACTCACAATTCTGGAAATTTCAGGACATGGAACTGACAGGATATAGTGTTAGACAGCAACTCTATTCCTGAGCCACTCTTACCAAACAGAGTAACTCTTGCTGATAACGCAATGCATTTCTTTACCAGGATTTCATGTAGGGTCTTTCAGCCAGTGAACTTGACTACTGCTAAGAGAGGGTGAAATTGGAGTAACTGAGGAATTGCCCCAACAGCTAATGCTCTGTTGCCCCCCTCTCCCCTTGAACATAAACAAGGTAAAACTGGTTTTGTATTGGCTGTTCCCCACTGGGACATGATTAGCAAATAATGGCCTCAGTAATTTGCAATTTTTACAATTAATTGGCCTGAAGCTGTTGTCTATCCAATACAGTATTTTGTATTTATTTTTTATGGACTACATGAGACCTTGATCATCCTTATAATTTTTTGACAGGTTTCAGAGTGGTAGCTGTGTTAGTCTGTATCAGGAAAAAGAACGAGGAGTGCTTGTGGCACCTTAGAGACCAACAAATTTATTTGGGCATTTTTCCACTGCATGCATCTGATGAAGTGGGCTTTAGCCCACGAAAGCTTATGCCCAAATAAATTTGTTTGTCTCTGAGATGCCACAAGTACGCCTCATAATTTTTTGAGTTTCTCACTCAGAAAGTTCGGGTAATCCTCCTGTGTTCTGTGAAAACTGGCATTTTATAGTCCAGTAACTTAAAACTGTGATATTCCATTCACTCTGGATGACCATAGAATGCCAACTGATGAAGGTTTACAGCTTCTAGGTTTGAAAAAAATGTTGGTTTTAAAATTATATTGATCCCATCTAGAAGCCAGACTGATTCTACGATTAGTCCTACAAATTACTTTCTTGTTATCCTTTACAGTCACCTTGAGTGAGAGTTATTCTTAATACAGCAGATCACAACATTTGTAATGAGTACTTACCTATGTCAAGCATATTTTAAAATCGTGAGGAGGAGTTGGTAGCGAACTATAAGTAGATTTTTGACAAAGAGATAAATTATTGAATTGCTAAGGAATTAGCTGGGAGAAACCTACACTTGAGTAAACTGTCCAAAGGAGGACTTAAGACCTGAGGGCTTTGCAATAGACATAAGACAGCGATCAAGAGTATGACTATGCTTCAGTCGAAGTTGTGATTGCCGATCAGACAGTAATATCCATGCTAGTTTTAATTTAGGAATCTAGGAATGCTAAAAATAATAGTGAATTGGTAGTGGCATGGGCTCTGGCATGGGCCATACAAGCC
Source organism: Caretta caretta (assembly GCF_965140235.1). Classification (NCBI taxonomy): domain Eukaryota; kingdom Metazoa; phylum Chordata; order Testudines; family Cheloniidae; genus Caretta; species Caretta caretta. Next base: position 54,029,180 of record NC_134212.1, on the reverse strand, counting down.
TACCTGAAATGCTGGATATGTACTTGCATTGCTAGCCCAAGCTGGTGTCCATTTTGCTGTATCATTACTCCTGTTTTTAGCTGTGCTAGCTAGATTAAAGTTAGTGTGGGTGTGCCTACCTGAGCTACAATCAACCTCTGATTGCAGTGTAGACCTATCCTAACTGACAGCAACTTGGAGCCCCAGCAAGAGAACAGTGAGAGGTCTATTGGATATGTAAAAATGGGTAAATATTTTGCTGTGATTTAGATCTCAGTTGTGTTTTTATTAAAAAACAACATAAAAGCCAGGCACCACCATATGTACTTAATAACAGTATCCAAGCTTAGTATGCTTTCTGGGTAGACCTGTAACAAGCTTTTGTGGAAAACTTGCTGGTAAAACTTGGCTGAAATCTTTGAGTTTTGCCACAGTGTATATAAACGCAACTAAGTCTTGTTACTGACTGATTTTTCAGAGATACAGGAGAATTGAAATTTCTCAAACTGTATTAAGATTTTCTGTTTAAAACATAAAATAGTAATTTGCAGCTATGTGGGTTTTTTTTTTAAAATAACTTTTGTAAGTGAATTTAATGCTATTGAGAGATGAAATCTTGGTCGGTGGGCACACTCCATCAGAATAGCAGAAGGCCTGCCCCTTCAGGAGAAGGTTGGGGCCACGGATCCCACAAATCAACTAATTATGGGGGACAAAGAATGAAAAAGCCGGGACAGGAGTGTGTGCAGATCACAGGGTCAGAGCAAGGCCTCTAGAAGGGGACTGTGAGCAGAGAGATGACAAGTGAGAGTTGCCAGATTGAAAGCGCTGGAGACAGAAATCTGTTTAGTAACAGAGAAGTGCTTGACATCACATGCAGCAATGTTGTAAGTGTCCCTATGCAGCTCCACCAGTGTGCCTCAACCCTGTTCTTCAGTGACCACTACTTGTCTGGCAGTGAGCAGGAGTTCAGTCTCCACAGCCCATTCAGTTCTTGGCCTTTCAGCTGAAAGGCCAAGTGCCAGTTGTGAGGTGGGGTTTTTATCATGTGTGGTAGGTTTTCTTATCATGCAGAGTAGACAGTTGTTTGCTCAGGACCTGGGCTGAGACTGGATTCACTCCACAAGGGCTACTGAAGAACTATGTGATGGCGATGATAGTTAATCACTGCTGTTTTGAGCCACCACTTACCTAGAGACATATTATCTCTATCTCATAGAGCTGGAAGGAACCTTGAAAGGTCATCAAGTCCAGTCCCCTACCTTCACAGCAGGACCAAGTACCATCCCTTATTTTTTTCCCCAGATCCCTAAATAGCCCCCTCAAGGATTGAACTCACAACCCTGGGTTTAGCAGGCCAGTGCTCAAACCACTGAGCTGACCCTTCCCCCCCATTCCCATTCCCTGGCATTTGCCAAATCTTTTTGCAAATATATATTTTTAAACTTTCAGATGTTTTGTTTTCCTATGTGAAGTGCTTCAAGCCCTGGTTTTGCCAGCCTCCTACATTTCTACAAGTGAGTGACTGAACATGTTTTTATATTAAAGGCTAAGAGATATTTCAGTGTTAAAACTGAGCTTTGGAACTGCAAGAGATTTTCTAACCATAGCAGCAGTCTCTTTGCCCTCTTGTGTGTAAGCATTATTCTTTAACAGGGTTACTGGCCTAGTGGATGGAAGGAAGCAGCAGATGTGATACATCTTGATTTTAGAAAGGCTTTTCATACTGTCCCACATAGCATTCTCATAAGCAAACAAAGAAGATGTGGACCAGATGAAATTTCTGGAAGGTGGATGCATAACTGGTTGAAAGATCAGATTCAGAGTAATTATCAGTGGTTTGCTGTCAAATTGGGAGGGTGTATCTAGCTGGGGCCCGCAGGGGTCTGGCGCTGGTCAACAGTTTCATTAATGACTTGAATAATGGAGTGGAGAGTATGCTTATAACATTTGTGTCTGACCCCACGCTGTGGTGGGAGTGTGTGTACAAACACTCTGGAAGACAGGATTAGAATTCAAAATGATCTTGACAAATGGGAGAATTGGTCTGAAATCAGCCAGATGAAATTCAGTAAAGACAAGTGCAAAGTACTACACATAGGAAGGAAAAATCAAATGCACACAAGAAAATGGGGAACAATTGGGTAGGCAGTTAGGTTATTGCTAAAAATGATCTACATGACCCACCCATATCCACTTTGCGTCGTACATCGCCTGCACTACATTGGTCACTTCTGTATGCCTTCTGATCTCCTTATTGGGTATGTGATCACGAAGCAATGTCTTGCAGATTTGCCTTTCCATTGCTCTCTGAATGGCAGCAAATTTTTCTTCCTCTACCTTTGTTGTTGACCAGCTTTCTGCTCCACATATCATTCCTGGAAGAACAGTGGAGTTACAGGTCTTTCCTTTTCTTCATAGGCAGTTTATCATCTGTTAAAAACGCCTTTATTTTGTTGAAACTTGCCCACCTTGCCTTTCTCCTACTGCATTGCCCTTTGATTGAGTTGTCTCTGCTCAGCTGCTGACCCAGGTAGATATATTTGTCGACCTTCTCGATTACTTTCCTGTTTACAGTGATAATTTTTTCTTCACAATGCTCATTCCGCATCCACTTTGTCTTCGACGTGTTCACTTCCAACCAATGTCATGTGAAAGTGTTTGCAGTTGCTGCAATTTGTTTTCCAGTTCTGCTGTGTCCTTTGTGAATATTACACAGTCATTCGTGAAGAGAAGATGTGTTAACTGTTCTCCGTTGATTCTGATTCCTTCTTCCCGGTTCAATTTCTTGAACAGTGCCTCCAGTACTGCTGGAAACCGCTTCGGTGAGATTGAGTCACCTTGTCTGACTCCTCTTCAAATAATAATAATAATAATTAATAATGCAGGGGACATTAAATAATGTTACCTCTGTTGGGCAACTGCAGTTGACCTACTGGAAGAAATTAATATACCTTGGGTCTACTTGATTTCGTTGAGCATGTCGAGTACAGCATTAATCTCCACCGCCTCGAATGCCTTTTTGTAGTTGACAAATGCAGTACATAATGGTACTTTGTATTCCTTGCACTTTTCGATGAGCTGCCGAACTGAGTGGATGTGATCAATTGTCAGGTATCATAGAATCATAGAATATCAGGGTTGGAAGGGACCTCAGGAGGTCATCTAGTCCAACCCCCTGCTCAAAACAGGACCAATTCCCAACTAAATCATCCCAGCCAGGGCTTTGTCAAGCCTGACCTTAAAAACTTCTAAGGAAGGAGATTCCACCACCTTCCTAGGTAAAACATTCCAGTGTTTCACCAGCCTCCTACTGAAAAAGTTTTTCCTAATATCCAACCTAAACCTCCCCCACTGCAACTTGAGACCATTACTCCTTGTTCTGTCATCTGCTACCCCTGAGAACAGTCTAGATCCATCCTCTTTGGAACTCCCTTTCAGGTAGTTGAGAGCAGCTATCAAATCCCCCATCAGTCTTCTCTTCTGCAGACTAAACAATCCCAGTTCCTTCAGCCTCTCCTCATAAGTCATGTGTTCCAGTCCCCTAATCATTTTTGTTGCCCTCGCTGGACGTTTTCCAATTTTTCCACATCCTTCTTGTAGTGTGGGGCCCAAAAGTGGACACAGTACTCCAGATGAGGCCTCACCAATGTCGAATAGAGGGGAACGATCACATCCCTCGATCTGCTCGCTATGCCCCTACTTATACATCCCAAAATGCCATTGGCCTTCTTGGCAACAAGGCCACACTGCTGACTCATATCCAGCTTCTCGTCCACTGTAACCCCTAGGTCCTTTTCTGCAGAACTGCTGCCTAGCCATTTGGTCCCTAGTCTGTAGCGGTGCATGGGATTCTTCCATCCTAAGTGCAGGACTCTGCACTTATCCTTGTTGAACCTCATCAGATTTCTTTTGGCCCAATCCTCTAATTTGTCTAGGTCCCTCTGTATCCTATCCCTACCCTCCAGCGTATCTACCTCTCCTCCCAGTTTAGTGTCATCTGCAAACTTGCTGAGGGTGCAATCTACACCATCCTCCAGATCATTTATGAAGATATTGAACAAAACCGGCCCGAGGACCGACCCTTGGGGCACTCCACTTGTTACCGGCTGCCAACTAGACATGGAGCCATTGATCACTACCCGTTGAGCCCGACAATCTAGCCAGCTTTCTATCCATCTTTATAGTCCATTCATCCAGCCCATACGTCTTTAACTTGCTGGCAAGAGTACTGTGGGAGACCGTGTCAAAAGCTTTGCTACAGTCAAGGAACAACAAGTCCACTGCTTTCCCCTCATCCACAGAGCCAGTTATCTCGTCATAAAAGGCAATTAGATGAGTCAGGCATGACCTGCCCTTGGTGAATCCATGCTGACTCTTCCTGATCACTTTCCTCTTCTGTAAGTGCTTCAGAATTGATTCCTTGAGGACCTGCTCCATGATTTTTCCAGGGACTGAGGTGAGGCTGACTGGCCTGTAGTTCCCAGGATCCTCCTCCTTCCCTTTTTTAAAGATGGGCACTACATTAGCCTTTTTCCAGTCGTCTGGGACCTCCCCCGATCGCCATGAGTTTTCAAAGTTAATGGCCAATGGCTCTGCAATCACATCCACCAATTCCTTTAGCACTCTTGGATGCAGCACATCCAGCCCCATGGACTTGTGCTCGTCCAGCTTTTCTAAATTGTCCCGAACCACTTCTTTCTCCATAGAGGGCTGGTCACCTCCTCCTCATGCTGTGCTGCCCAGTGCAGCAGTCTGGGAGCTGACCTTGTTCATGAAGACAGAGGCAAAAAAAGCATTGAGTACATTAGCTTTTTCCACATCCTCTGTCACTAGGTTGCCTCCCTCGTTCAGTAAGGGGCCCACACTTTCCTTGACTTTCTTCTTGTTGCTAACATACCTGAAGAAACCCTTCTTGTTACTCTTAGCATCTCTTGCTAGCTGCAGCTCCAGGTGTGATTTGGCCTTCCTGATTTCACTCCTGCATGCCTGAGCAATATTTTTATACTCTTCCCTGGTCATTTGTCCAGTCTTCCACTTCTTGGAAACTTCTTTTTTATGTTTAAGATCAGCAAGGATTTCACTGTTAAGCCAAGCTGGTCACCTGCCGTATTTACTCTTCTTTCTACACATCGGGATGGTTTGTCCCTGTAACCTCAATAAGGATTCTTTAAAATACAGCCAGCTCTCCTGTACTCCTTTCCCCCTCATGTTATTCTCCCAGGGGATCCTGCCCATCACTTCCCTGAGGTTGTCAAAGTCTGCTTTTCTGAAGTCCAGGGTCCGTATTCTGCTGCTCTCCTTTCTTCCTTGTGTCAGGATCCTGAACTCGACCATCTCATGGTCACTGCCTCCCAGGTTCCCATCCACTTTTGCTTCCCCTACTAATTCTTCCCAGTTTGTGAGCAGCAAGTCAAGAAGAGCTCTGTCCCTAGTTGGTTCCTCCAGCACTTGCACCAGGAAATTGTTCCCTACACTTTCCAAAACTTCCTGGATTGTCTGTGCACTGCTGTATTGTTCTCCCAGCAGATATCAGGAAAATTAAAGTCACCCATGAGAACCAGGGCGTGCGATCTAGTAGCTTCTGCGAGTTGCCGGAAGAAAGCCTCATCCACCTCATCCCTCTGGTCTGGTGGTCTATAGCAGACTCCCACCACGACATCACCCTTGTTGCTCACACTTCTAAACTTAATCCAGAGACTCTCAGGTTTTTCTGCAGTTTATACCGGAGCTCTGAGCAGTCATACTGCTCCGTTACATAGAGTGCTACTCCCCCACCTTTTCTGCCCTGCCTGTCCTTCCTGAACAGTTTATATCCATCCATGACAGTACTCCAGTCATGTGAGTTATCCCACCAAGTCTCTGTTTTTCCAATCACGTCGTAATTCCTTGACGTCACCAGGACCTCCAGTTCTCCCTGCTTGTTTCCAAGGCTTTGTGCATTTGTATATAAGCAGTTGAGATAACCTGCTGATCGCCCCTCATTCTCAGTATGAGGCAGGAGCCCTCCCCTCACAGACGTTCCTGCCTGTGCTTCCTCCCAGTATCCCGCTTTCCCACTTACCTCAGGGCTTTGGTCTCCTTCCCCCGGTGAACCTAGTTTAAAGCCCTCCTCACTAGGTTAGCCAGCCTGCTCGCAAAGATGCTCTTCCCTCTCTTCGTAAGGTGGAGCCCGTCTCTGCCCAGCACTCCTCCTTCGTGGAACACCATCCCATGGTCAAAGAATCCAAAGCCTTATCTCCGACACCAGCTGCGTAGCCATTCGTTGACTTCCACGATTCGACGGTCCCTACCCAGGCCTTTTCCTTCCACGGGGAGGATGGACGAGAACACCACTTGCGCCTCAAACTCCTTTATCCTTCTTCCCAGAGCCACGTAGTCTGCAGTGATCCACTCAAGGTCTCCGGTATAGAGGCATTTTTCAGCTCCTCATCATAGCTGGTAGGAGGGCATGGCCATGGCTCCACCCTGGTCATCGTGTGAGGAGTCCTCATTCGACTCTGAGAGGGGCTGAGCACCCCCTCAAAAGAGGCACCATCACCCAGCATACCCAATAGACTTCAGTGCCAAGCTGTCTATGGACCCCCAGAACCGTGGCCCATCCAGTGGCAGTTCTGGAACCCATGGGAGTTCACTGAAGTACCAGGGCAATTTTCCAACCTCCCCATCCATTGTGGTCTCTGAGAAGCGAGCTGCATTCCCACCCCAGCAGAGACCATCCCTGCAGAGGTTGAGGACCCGGCCCTTCCTTCACTGGTGGCTTCCTCCTCCTCATCCCCCAATAAGGCACTTGCAGGTCCTGCTAATCCTCTGCCCCAGGGTGACTTCAGAGCCCATCAAGAGCTCCTTAAGAGGGTTGCCTCTAATCTGGGCCTGGAAGCTGAGGAGCTGGCAGAAACAGCGGATGGCCTTTTTGATATCCTGGCTGCTGCAGCCACCACCAAGGTGGCTCTGCCTGTACACAAGGGTGTAGTTAAGTTAGTGAAGGCCCTGTGGAAGACCCCGGCATCTTTACCCGCGATGTCCAAGTGCCTGAAAAAAAAAAGTACTATGTGCCTGTAAAAGGGTTTAAATATATGTACTTCCACCTTGCCCCCCTGGTCTCTGGTGGTCTCTGTCCACCAACGAGTAGGATAAGCAGGGCCAGACCAGCTCTGTCCCTAAAAACAAGGACACTAAACACCTGGACCTCTTTGGCAGGAAAGTTTATTCCACCACTGTTCTCCAGCTGTGTATTGTGAATCAGCAGGTGCTGCTGGGGAGGTACAACTTTAATGTGTGGGACTCCATGGCCAAAGTTAAGGACTCCTTGCCCAAAGATTTGTGGCAGGAGTTTACGGCTATCTTGGAGGAAGGGAAAGCAGTGTCCAGAACATCACTCCAGGTGGCCTTGGATGCAGCGGACTCAGCAGCCAGGTGGATGGCATTGGCAGTCACCATGAGGCGGGGTTTGTGGCTGCAATCTTCGGGATTGTACCAAGAGATTCAGCAGCTGCTACAGGATTTTCCATTTGAGGAGTTTCCTTATTCTTGGACCAGACTGACACCAAACTTCATGGCCTTAAATAGTCTTGGGCTATGTTGTGGTCTTTGGGCTTTTATACACTGGCAGCCTCTTAGAAACAGCCTGCTCCGCTCCTCTGGCTTCCAGCTGTGCTGCTGGCGAGTGCTGGGGGCTGATTCCCTCCTCCCCCCAAACCTGAGAGCCAGGGGAGCGGTGCAGGCTGGGGCCGGGTTGCTCCACTTCCCACAGGAAGTGGCCAGCCCCCCTGCCCACCCCCCCATCCTCCATGGAGGCCTGGGGCCCCACACAGCCCCCGGGCAGAGGCCTGGGGCTGCCCCCCCCCGCTCCCACCCACAGAGGCCTGGGGCCCCAGGCTGCTCTGCTCCCCTGGCTCCCAGGCTTGGGGGGAGGGAGGAACCGCCCCCCAGTACTTGCCGGCGGCGCGGCTGGGAGCCAGGAGAGCGGAGCAGGCTGGGGCCGGGTCGCTCCACTTAGACTACCCGTTCAGCCCGACAATCTAGCCAGCTTTCTATCCACCTTCTAGTCCATTCATCCAATCCATGCTTCTTTAACTTGCTGGCAAGAATACTGTGGGAGACCGTATCAAAAACTTTGCTAAAGTCAAGATATATCACATCCACCGCTTTCCCCATATCCTCAGTGCCAGTTATCTCATCATAGAGGGCAATCAAGTTGGTCAGGCATGACTTGCTCTTGGTGAATCCATGTTTACTGTTCCTGATCACCTTCCTCTCCTCCAAGTGCTTCAAAATGGATTCCTTGAGGACCTGCTCCATGATTTTGCTTGGGAGTGAAGTGAGTCTGTAGTTCCCCGGGTTCTCTTTCTTCCCTTTTTTTGATTGTTATCGAACAGAACTCGTCATCAGCATGGATGCATGTCCTCTGGAATGGTGGTTGAAATATGAAGGGACATATGAGCACGTTTGGCATGTAAATATCTTGTGATGCCGGTTACAACAGTGTCATGTGAAGACCTGTTCTGAACAAGAAGTAGGACTGATTGGACTTGTAGGCTCTAAAGTTTTATATTGTTTTATTGAATGCAGGTTTTTTGTACATAATTCTACATTTGTAAGTTCACCTTTCATGAGATTGCACTACAGTATTTGTATTAGGTGAAATGAAAAATATGTTTTTTACAGTGCAAATATTTATTTAAAAAATATATATATATATATATATAAAGTGAGCACTGTACACTTTGTATTCTGTGTTGTAATTGAAATAAAAATATTTGAAAATGTTGAAAACATCCAAAAGATTTAAATAAAATGCTGTTCTATCATTGTTTAACAGTGCAATTAAGCGTGATTAATGTTTTTAATCGCTTGACAGCCCTCGTTAAAATACATATAAGATTTTAAGACATATACTGTTAGAGCGCATATGATCATCATACTATTTGCCTTTCCTTATTTTGTCAGCTGACCATTACATTGGTGATAGAATAACAATGGCATCATATCCTCTCACTATTGTTGCTCTGCAAAGTCCCACTCAAAGGAAGTGGGCTGTCTTTATCACTGCTTTGAAAAGGATTTTAGGATCTGTTGTGCATGGAATGAGGAAGTGGAACAAGTTGTAATCCTTTGCGAAGAACCGGCATAAGTGAGCTTTGATAGAAATTTGTTTCGTTGGCATTATCAGCTGACAAGAAAGAGCTCCGTGTGAAGGTGCTTTTCTGAGGGCCTGCAAAATATGTTGAGCTTTCAGTGCTGGGAAATCTTGTATTTTGCCTTCATTAGAGGTGCCACAGAAAACATGCAGGTGGACTTTACTGGCTGTCCTTTCTTCATTTAGGTCCAGTCAGCACTGTAACTACTGTATTAGGGGATCTGGTTACAATATTGCCAACCTCAGCAGCTCAAAAATCATGAGTCAGACCCCAAAAATCAAGAGAGATGATTATTTTTTAAATTAGACTGTGGCTTTGGTTTGTCTTCTGATTTTGAACTCCACCTACCCACCCACTCTGTGTGAGACAATTAGTGTTGCCAGTGCTCACAAATTCATTAAGGTGGTTTTGTCCCCCGTTTGCAAGAGTTTGCACCCCCCACATCTGCTCTTTCCCCTTCCCACCAATTAATTCTGCTTCCCCCACTCCCTGCCTCACCTCTGCTATTCCTGGATCTCCTGATCTTCTTCACTCCTCTCTGCACATTCCCAGTGTTGAAGGGAGAGAGAAGGGAGGAGCAGAGGGGACACGACTCACTATCCTGAGAGAGACTACTGCTTTGAAGATGAATTCTACTGCCGCTGCTTCCAAAGAAAATCTTCATGCTGCTTCGGAGATTCCAGAACAAACTGAGAAGACAATTGCTCCCTTGCCGATTCCACAGAAATCTTCAACTGGTGCTCAGAATGCTGCTGCTCCACAGAATGCCCATCAGGGAACAGCCTCTAAGAAGATCCTCAGTGCTTTTCCAGGACATTACAGATGAGCAGCATCGATTGGAAAAGCAGTGCCTCCTTAAAGAAAACCTGGGGAGATGTTGCGGCAGGGAGATCTTGCACCTCGAGGATGACCTTCCAGGACATCACAGCCGGGACAAATATCATTTCGCTTGCTCTTCAGGAGAAGGATGCCACAAGAACTTCTTCCACCTCCTCCACTGCCAAGGATCCTGATACTGGTGGTTGTCCTCCTGTGCCGGAAGGTACCCCAACCAGAGAGACCAGCCTCCCCTCAGAAACCATCCAGTGGGACCACAACATCTCACTAGATGCCTGCCCAGCCGAACCTCTCCATACTACTCTCCCAGAGCAATGAGAACCATCTAACGAATCCGCTGATACTGCCTTCACTCAGCAAAAGCAGAATAACATTGGGTCATATTGGTGAATGGAAGATGGTGGGAAGGGCAAATCAGTAGTAAGGTGTCAAAAAAATTAAGCATGAGGCCAGTTTAGGGGGACAAAACTAATAAAAAATAAAAACCCCTTCAGTTTATTCAGAGTAGCATACTAATGGGAGGTTGTGTTAAATTTGGGGCTTAAAATAATTAACAAAGTTGTAATTCTTACAAAGAAAAGATATGATTTTTGTCCCAGCTTAGAGACTTAAAAAACCCCTAACCTTTTAGTTAAATAAACAAACAACTTTAAAAGTAAACCATGGAAGCTACTGCTTAGAAAGTTATAAAGCAACTTTTGTAACCAGAGTTCTGTTTGAGTAATGTTGGAAATATGCATTGCACTTGCCCTGTTCTTCGTCTGCTTTCCTTCCAGTAGCAATGTTTGGGTCCAAGGAGTTATTGGCAGGATAGTGGTGGGGAATCAAGGTGGTTCATAAATAAATTGGTGCCTATGTGATTTAGGTGCTTTTGAAAACTAGGCATTTGTGAGAAATGTTGGAAGTCCGGTTTTCTAAACCACCTAAGTCCCACTGACTTTTTATGGCACTTAGGACCCTAAGTCATTTAGGCACTCTTGAAAATTCTGTCCAATAAGCACAGACAGTTCTCCTTCTCATTTGCAGTGCATCCTTTTGCAGATTCTATACTCGATCTCATGTAGCCAGTCATTCATTCCCTCCCTCCCTCACTCACTCTGTGTTGCTTCCTCTTGACAGATAGAAAATTATTTTATTAATTCTGTAAGGGTAGGGTGCTTCTCTCAATGGAATGCTGGCTCAGACTAGTAGACATCTTTTTTTTTTAAATATATAGGATGGTGCTTGCTTGCTTTTGTAGAGTTTGAAAATTAAATAATTTCCATAAGTAATACCTTCTATGACACAATTTATAAAGCTCCAATAAGTGGGTCTGGTATTTGGGAAAGTAGCATAAAGTTCTGAAAACTCAGTTTGTAACTTATGATGATTTAGTAGATCTAAAGTGCGGGTACTGTTGGCAGGGGTCCAGCTCCCTTCTCCCTCTCAGATTTTAGACATAATTCACTGGAAAATAACAGTTAAGAGTTCAATTTGCAAGCAATTTGATGGGTTTATTGGGGCTAAACAAGCAAGCATATTTTGAAGCTTTTTATATTAGTTGGGCTTATTTTTATATGCTGATAGTTCTTTCCCCCCTTCCCTTAACTACTGTTCTATATGCTGATAGAACCCTGTTCTTCTCCTGACCCCTAACTCTTCATGCTGATGGAGCTCCCTCTTTTTGGCAAACTTAATTATACTTGTAGTGTCCCTCCCCTGGTACAACCCCTTCCAGTATATGGTCATGTTCCGTTTTGGGGGGTCTTGAGTCTAGGGGCAATGAGACAATCTCTTTTGTACCTGATGGGAGGGGTAAGGAGCGGGGTTACTTGTGGATATGGTCACTTTCTTGCAGACTTTCTCTCTTCCTTACACCTTCCTGTTGCTCGATAAGTCCCTTATCTTCTCTTGTTACTGAAAGGCAAGGCTACCACCTGGGAGGGGCAGGGGAGGAAGCAGGGCGCAGCCTTATGCTTTCACTTACATTCTTTTGCTTGCATATTTAGCCTGTTTAAACTAAAAGCAAGGCCGAAAGCAAGATTGTTTACTTTTTACCTTGTTTATTTCATTCTCCTAACAGGTACTAGAATTTAGCTTTGAGGGGAACAAGAGAGGCATCCCACTTGAAGCTTATATAATATTCCCAAAAATTAGTCATGGCTAATCTGTTTTACAAGATAGTTGCTGTTTTTAAAAATAATTTTGATTTCACATGAAAGTAAAGGACTAGAATGAGCCAGTTACAATTCTATATGCCACTCTGCTGATTAGTCCTGATTTGTAATATTCATGATATTCAAGTCCTCTTGTGTTTCTTGAGTAGAGACTGCAGTAATGCCAAACTGTATCAATCTGTTGCTGTTCAGCATGCTTCAGGTGAATGGTTTTTATGATGTGCACAGGTGGGGACAGTGAAACCCAACACATCCATTTTCACTTTTGAGAGAAGGTGGAGTTTGAACTCTTTCTCCTTGCAATAAAAATATTAGATTTAGTTGTACAGGTCAAAAGGTCACAAGTTAGACATTTGTGCTGGCATTCTTCAAAAGCCTTATTAATTTATTTAGACCCCTAATTTCTCTTACCTTTATAAAAGTTAGAATTTAGTGGAAAAAGCTTCCTGGAGGTAACTCGTTTAAAAAAAAAAATACCAGTACTCTGTAGCTCAAAAACTAGAGTAATGCCGAAATATAATTTTGGTATGACACATCATTGAGACTGTGGGGTTAATCTGTAATAACTTTTAGGAAAACATGGCCTGCAGCTCCCATTGGCCGGGAACGATGAACCGTGGCCACTGGGAACTGCGGGGAGCTGTGCCTGTGGATGGTCAACGTCAACAAAATGTCTTGCGACCCATAATCAGATTACCCTGATGTGCCGCATGCGGCCCATGGGCCGCAGGTTGTCCACCACTGTACTGTACTGTTTTGCTGAAGCTGGGAGCCTGACAGTTAAAAGAAGGTTAAAAGGAACCAACCCACCACCCCTAAGGAGAGGGAGGGGGTGAGTGGTCAGCAACAGTTTGAGGGTCAGTGCTGAAGGGCAGACACTGAGTCCTGGTCTACACTAGGAGTTGAGGTTGAATTTAGCAATGTTAAATTGATTTAACCCTGCACCCGTCCACACGACGAAGCCCTTTTTTTCGACTTAAAGGGCTCTTAAAATCTGTTTCCTTACTCCACCCCCGACAAGGGGATTAGCGCTGAAATCGGCCTTGCCGGATCGAATTTGGGGTACTGTGGACACAATTAGACGGTATTGGCATCTGTGAGCTATCCCAGAGTGCTCCATTGTGACCGCTCTGGACAGCACTCTCCACTCAGATGCACTGGCCAGGTAGACAGGAAAAGGCCCACAAACTTTTGAATTTCAATGTCCTGCAGCAGGCTACAGGAAAAGCACTAGCAAAGTTAGTATAAACCTGCCGGGGGGGTGGGGTAGGGGAGAGAGTCATAATTTATTTTATAATTATATGGTAAAAATGAGAAAGTAAGCAATGTTACAGCACACTATTACTGAATTACTATTGTATTTGTACGCCTGATTTTTTTAAGCTAGTAGTTTTTAAGTGAGGTGAAATTTGGGGTACGCAAGACAAATCAACCTCCTGAAAGGGGTACAGTAGTCTGGAAAGGTGGAGAATGACTGGCATAGGCTTCCTCCTTGGAGCTAGTGGTCTGTTGAAGCTTCTCCCTAAGCACCTCTCTTCAACTGAAAAAACAATGAGGAGTCCTTGTGGCACCTTAGAGACTAACAAATTTATTTGGGCATAAGCTTTCGTGGGCTAGAACCCACTTCATCAGATGCATGGGAGTGGAAAATACAGGAGCAGGTATAAATACATGAGAAGATGTCAGTTGCCTTACCAAGTGTGAGGTCAGTCTACCGAGACACTTCAATTAACAGCAGGATACCAAGGGAGGAAAAATAACTTTTGAAATGGTAATGAGAGTGGCTCATTTCATACAGTTGACAAGAAGGTGTGAGTAACAATAGGGGGAAATTAGTATTGGGGAAATTAGGTTTAGGTTTTGTAATGACCCAACCACTCCCAGTCTTTATTCAGGCCCAATCTGATGGTGTCCTGTTTGCAAATTAATTCCAGTTCTGCAGTTTCACGTTGGAGTCTGTTTTTGAAGTTTTTTTTATTGAAAAATAGCCACTTTTAGGTCTGTTGTTGAGTGACCAAGGAGACTGAAGTGTTCTCCTACTGGTTTTTGAATGTTATGATTCCTGATGTCAGATTTGTGTCCATCTATTCTTTTGCGTAGAGACTGTCCGGTTTGGCCAATGTACATGCCAGAGGGGCATTGCTGGCACATATTACATTAGTAGATGTGCACGTGAACGAGCCCCTGATAGTGTGGCTGATGTGGTTAGGTCCTATGATGGTGTCCCTTGAATAGATATGTGGACAGAGTTGGCAACGGGCTTTGTTGCAGGGTTTGGTTCCTGGTTTGGTGTTTTTGTTGTGTAGTGTGTAGCTGCTGGTGAATATTTGCTTCATGTTGGGGGGCTGTCCCCCAGGGTCTGAGAGAGTGAGGGATCATCCTTTAGGATAGGTTTAGATCCTTGATGATGCGCTGGAGAGGTTTTAATTGGGGGCTGTAGGTAACGGCTAGTGGCTTTCTGTTACTTTCTTTGTTGGGCCTGTCTTGTAGTAGGTGACTTCTGGGTACCCTTCCAGCTTTGTCCATCTGTGTCTTCACTTCACCGGATGGGTATCGTAGTTTTAAGAACGATTGATAGAGATCCTGTAGGTGTTTGTCTCTGTCTGAGGGACCGGAGCAAATGCTTCAACTGAGCCCTGATGGCTTTTATCACATTCAGTGCTCATTATTTAATTAACTGTCTAGATAGTGTAGGGAGCCAGGGTGGTTTCCCTCCGAACCAGAGGGTAAAGAGCCACCCTCTCAGCCTTAGTGGGCGGGGCCAGACCAAGCTTCCACCAATCCCCAGAAGGGAAGGGGTGGGACAGGAAGTACAAAGGGCGGGGCCCTTTTGTCCAGTGAGGAGAGCACCAGGGAGGGAGACAGACACAGGCTGCTCCCTCGCGATCCTGCTGCTGACCCAGGGGAGGCCCTGGGCCAGGAGGAACCTGACCGGGAGGAAGGTTGGGGGGGAGGGATAGCTCAGTGGTTTGAGCATTGGCCTGCTAAACCCAGGGTTGTGAGTTCAATCCTTGAGGGGGCCATTTAGGGAACTGGGGCAAAAACTGGGGATTGGTCCTGCTTTGAGCAGGGGGTTGGACTAGATGACCTCCTGAGGTCCCTTCCAACTCTGATATTCTATGATTCTATGATTCTATGACCAGGACTGCCAGCTGCTGAGTACCCGGAGGACCTGGAGGGGCCCGGCTGTAGCCCGGGCCAGCATGAGTCTGATACAGAGAGGGAGCTGGAGCTGCCAGCAGCGGAATACCCGGACGAGCTGGAGGGACCGGAGAGACCCGCTTGAGAGAGCGGGTAGGAAGTAGCCCAGGGGCAGAACTGCACCGTGGGGTGGGTGAGTTTGGTCAGCGGGTGCGGATGGCCCCCTGCTGACCCAGCGGCGGGACCTTCGCCTCCCTCCACTGTCAGGGCCCTGGGCTGGAACGCAGTAGATTTGGGTGGGCCTGCATTCCCCTACCCCGGCCGACCTGCCTTGGGTAGCAGAACTGTGCGCTGCAGACTCGTCCCGGCGCTCCCCCGCCCGAGAGGCGCGCTGCAGACTCGTCCCGGCGCTCCCCCGCCCGAGGGGCGCGCTGCAGACTCGTCCCGGCGCTCCCCCGCCCGAGGGGCGCGCTGCAGACTCGTCCCGGCGCTCCCCCGCCCGAGGGGCGCGCTGCAGACTCGTCCCGGCGCTCCCCCGCCCGAGGGGCGCGCTGCAGACTCGTCCCGGCGCTCCCCCGCCCGAGGGGCGCGCTGCAGACTCGTCCCGGCGCTCCCCCGCCCGAGGGGCGCGCTGCAGACTCGTCCCGGCGCTCCCCCGCCCGAGGGGCGCGCTGCAGACTCGTCCCGGCGCTCCCCCGCCCGAGGGGCGCGCTGCAGACTCCGGCCAGCACACCTTCCCCGCTAATTCCCTAGCGCCCGAAAGGTGTGACTAAGGCCTGCCAGTGGGACCATAGCTCTCCATCGCCCCCTAGGAGCTCGGAGGACCGACTGAAACCTGTCACAATAGGCTCTTTCTCCTTCAATTAGCTCAGCATGGACAGCCTGGGATCAGACTCCCCTTAAAGGGGCCAGCCACCCCATGACATTCTCTGAGCGCACTCTCCATTTGTCTATAATTCTACTTCCAATTAAAAAAAAAAAGTTGGAACACCACCACAGACAGTATAGGTTAGTGTGGCATATTGACTGAGCAGGGATTCCAAAGAGCAGTGATTCCTGGACTCCCTATTGCACAATGGCTGTGAATTTCACCTCAGCAATGCAGTGTCCACTCCAGCCTCTGCAGTCCAGAAGTTTCAAGGTCACCTATACACTCACTCACTTCTCTGAAAATTGCAGTATATTATTTCTGTGTCAGGCAATTCATTGACTATCATCCCATGTCGGCTTCCTCCAGAATGACACACCAAAACATGATACAGCATATACCTTATAATTACCTGGATTGTACCACCTAAGCTTTACAAGTGTAAGAGATTCAGAATCTGGATTGGGTCAAACTAAACAGTTATTAGTGTTCTGTTCCCTAGCCAAAATCAATTGTCCTCCTAGCCTGTTCAGTGATCTTTACTATAAAAATTATGTGCCTGGAGCAAAAGACCATTTCATCATCATCACTGAAATCATTTGCACACAGCTGGACAAATATCAGTACGCACTGGAGGAAGAGAGGGAAAGAAAAATGAAATAATTCAAACTTAACCCATTCTGAACGACAGTTAGGGCTATGAATCAGAGTACATCCCTAGTGCTAATTATCCCTCTTATTTAGGATCAGACGATCTTACTGACAAGGTTTTATTACAGTACACTCAGTCATGAAACCCATTGGCTTCATGATTAGAGAGAGGAGATTGTATGCCCGCATCTACACTGAGAATTTCAGCCATTCCCCCAGACCACTGCTCTAGCACCTGTGTATCTCTTCCAGTACTTGAAGTGGTACAACCATAGACAGCCTTCCAAAGTTATCACCATGTCATCTAACCAGTTGTGCAACTTTGAGCAAGTCACTTCAACATTCTGTGCCTCAGTCTACCGACCTCTAAAATGGGGATAGTGATACTTGTCAGTCTACCGACCTCTAAAATGGGGTTAGTGATACTTCTCTTCCTCTGTGTGGCACTTTCTCATCGGAAGGTTTCAGTACTACGTATTGCTTTTATCTTTTCTTATTGTAATGCCTTCTTCAAGGTTTGAAAGTAACATTTACTCCCTTCTTAATACTTCAAGTGTTAGTCTTCATAATTTCACAACCAGGGTTTCCCCTATTGGTTTTATTCTGGACAAGTTCCCTTTTGTTTACGTCTTGGAGTGCGCCCCAATGTCAATCAGCACACATTAAGAATGGTGCAGAGATCACTGGTTTGTTAGACTGAATGATTTAGAGAGGAAAGCAAGAGTTAGCATTTGGCATGTGTCATGATTACAGCGTGAGCTGTGTCTTATAAACCCCTTTTCAGTGCCTCTTGAATGTACCACTCAGTGACAGGTTTCAGTGCCTTCACCCCGCCTTGCAGGGAACCCTGCAATTCTATAACATTTAGATCCCTGGGTTGCAGCTCTCCTGTTTTCCAACCATAACAACTCAAAAGGCCCAACTGTATTTGGCACCTGCAAGAAACTTCCCTTCAGGAGCCCATGACCAGGGGCTGATTAAAGAGACTCCAAACAACTTCTTCAAAACAAATGTATTGTTTATACACCTCAAAATACACAGCAAACAGAGAAAATAGTTAAAACAACAAAAGCCTCTCGTATCTGACCTTACTGAAACATTCTTTCTTTACACGTTTTAGTAAATTCCACTTAATCCAGGTACCCCTACCTTTGGGCAAGCATCATGTTAATCATGGTGCTAATGGGGCAGGTTCATGCGGTGGAACGCCGATTCTAGGCTCAGGAAACAAGCACAGAGTGGTGGGACCGCATAGTGTTGCAGGTCTGGGACGATTCCCAGTGGCTGTGAAACTTTCGCATGCATAAGGGCACTTTCATGGAACATTGTGACTTTCTTTCCCCTGCCCAGAGGCGCAATAATACCAAGATGAGAGCAGCCCTCACAGTTGAGAAGCGAGTGGCAATAGCCCTGTGGAAGCTTGCAAAGCCAGACAGCTACCGGTCAGTTAGGAATCAATTTGGAGTGGGCAAATCGACTGTGGGGGCTGCTGTGATACAAGTAGCCAACGCATTCAAAGATCTGCTGATATCAAGGGTAGTGACCCTGGGAAATGTGCAGGTCATAGTGGATGGCTTTGCTGCAATGGGATTCCCTAACTGTGGTGGGGCCATAGACAGAACTCATATCCCTATCTTGGCACCTGAGCACCAAGCCGGTGAGTACATAAACTGCAAGGGATACTTTTCAATAGTGCTGCAAGCACTGGTGGATCACAAGGGACGTTTCACCAACATCAAGGTGGGATGGCTGGGAAAGGTACATGACACTCACGTCTTCAGGAACTCTGGTCTGTTTCAAAAGCTGCAGGAAGGGACTTTCTTCCCAGACCAGAAAATAACTGTTGGGGATGTTGAAATGCCTATAGTTATCCTTGGGGACCCAGCCTACCCCTTAATGCCATGGCTCATGAAGCTGTACACAGGCAGCCTGGACAGTAGTCAGGAGCTGTTCAACTACAGGCTGAGCAAGTGCAGAATGGTGGTAGAATGTGCATTTGGACGTTTAAAAGCACGCTGGCGCAGTTTACTGACTCACTTAGACCTCAGCGAAGCCAATATTCCCATTGTTATTACTGCTTGCTGTGCTCGCCACAATCTCTGTGAAAGTAAGGGGGAGACATTTATGGCGGAGTGGGAGGTTGAGGCAAATCACCTGGCCGCTGGTTACGCACAGCCCGAAACCAGGGCGGTTAGAAGAGCACAGGAGGGCGCGGTGCGCACCAGAGAATCTTTGAAAACCAGTTTCATGACTGGCCAGGCTACGGTGTGAAAGTTCTGTTTGTTTCTCCTTGATGAAACCCCCCGCCCCTTGGTTCACTCTACTTCCCTGTAAGCTAACCACCCTCCCCTCCTCCCTTCGATCACCTCTTGCAGAGGTAATAAAGTCATTGTTGCTTCACATTCATGCATTCTTTATTAATTCATCAAACAAATAGGGGGATAATTGCCAAGGTAGCCTGGGAAGGGTGGTGGAGGAGGGAAGGACAAGGCCACACAGCACTTTAAAAGTTTAAAACTTTAAAACTTATTGAATGCCAGCCTTCTTTTTTTTGGGCAATCCTCTGTGGTGGAGTGGCTGGGTGGCCAGAGACCCCCCACCGTGTTCTTGGGTGTCTGGGTTCGGAGGCTATGGAACTTGGGGAGGAGGGCGGTTGGTTACACAGGGGCTGTAGCAGCGGTCTGTGCTCCTGCTGCCTTTCCTGCAGCTCACCCAGATGCTGGAGCATATTAGTTTGATCCTCCAGCAGCCTCAGCACTGAGTCCTGCCTCCTCTCATCACGCTGTGACCACCTTTCAGCTTCAGCCCTCACTTCAGCCCGCCACCTCTCCTCCCGGTCATTTTGTGCTTTCCTGCACTCTGACATTGTCTGCCTCCATGCATTCGTCTGTGCTCCGTCAGTGTGGGAGGACAGCATGAACTCAGAGAACATTTCATCATAAGTGCATTTTTTTCGCCTTGTGATCTTCGCTAGCCTCTGGGAAGGAGAAGATCCTGTGATCCTTGAAACACATGCAGCTGGTGGAGAAAAAAAAAGGGACAGTGACATTTAAAAAGACACATTTTATAGAACAATGGGTACACTCTTTCATGGTAAACCTTGCTGTTAACATGACATACATAGCACATGTGCTTTCATTCTAAGGTCGCATTTTGCCTCCCCCCAGCACGTGACTAGCACCTCCAGTCTCCACCCTCCCCGTGGCTAACAGCGGGGAACATTTCTGTTCAGCCACAGGCAAACAGCCCAGCAGGAACAGGCACCTCTGAATGTCCCCTTAAGAAAAGCACCCTATTTCAACCGGGATATCACTCTCCTGAGGATAACACAGAGAGATAAAGAACAGATGATGTTTGAACTCCAGCAAACATACACTGTAATGCTTTGTTCTACAATGACTCCCGAGTACGTGCTACAGGCCTGGAGTGGTAAAGTGTCCTACCATGGTGGATGGATGGAATAAGGCTGCCCTCCCCAGAACCCTTTTGCAAAGGCTTTGGGAGTACATCCAGGAGAGCCGCAAATGCCAGGGGAAATTAATCATTAAACATGCTTGCTTTTAAACCATGTATAGTATTTTAAAAGGTACACTCACCGGAGGTCCCTTCTCCGCCTGCTGGGTCCGGGAGGCAGCCTTGGGTGGGTTGGGGGGGGGGTACTGGCTCGAGGGGGAGAAACAGTTCCTGGCTGTCGGGAAAACTGGTTTCTCCGCTTGCTTGCTGTGAGCTATCTACAACCTCATCATCATCATCATCTTCCTCGTCCCCAAAACCTGCTTCCATGTTGCCTCCATCTCCATTGAAGGAGTCAAACAACACGGCTGGGGTAGTGGTGGCTGAACCCCCTAAAATGGCATGCAGCTCATCATAGAAATGGCATGTTTTGGGTTCTGACCCGGAGCAGCCATTCGCCTCTCTGGTTTTCTGGTAGGCTTCCCTCAGCTCCTTAAGTTTGACACAGCACTGCTTTGGGTCCCTGTTATGGCCTTCATGCCCTGGGAGATTTTGACAAATGTTTTGGCATTTCGAAAACTGGAACGGAGTTCTGATCGCTGTTTGGGAAGAGGAATCCGTGCTATCAGATCCCATACCTCCCGTTCAGTCCATGCTGGAGCTCTTTTGCGATTCTGAGACTCCATCATGGTCATCTCTGCTGATGAGCTCTGCATGGTCACCTGCAGCTTGCCACGCTGGCCAAACAGGTCCTCAAACCTAGATGGGTTGAGGTATCCTCTGGAAGACCTCTGCATATCCCCAGGGGTACACGTACCCCTGGTTGAGAATCACTGGCCTATGCAACCCCTGAACCAAGGCGAGAGACCACAGGCTAGAGGGATCAGAACTGAGAACCCCAGGCCTTAAGGAGAGCTGTGCTACCCCTGAGCCCAAGGGGAGAGACTACAGACTAGAAATGTCAGGACTGAGAATCACAGACCCCAAGGAGGGGGCATGTACAACCCCAGAACCATGAGAAGAGAGATTTTATTTTAAGTTTATTTAAATTTAATAAAGTAGAACCCCAGCAGGGGAGTCTTGTCTTACACAGTTTTGGTCTCTGTAGCCTTCTTAAGGGGCCCTGAGAGAAGGGAAATGGGTAGGAAGTGCCTTTTGTGGTTCCAGATTAGGTCATCAGGAGGTACTACAGGGCAGGTATGCGAGCTGACATTTTAATGGATTATTTTAAAATAGAGATTTTAATATTCTGAGTACACTTACAAAGCCACTCTCATGATAGTACATGGTGTCTTATTTGTCGAAATCACTTTCCAAATTCTGTATACAAATAGCACTATTGAAATACAGTGATTTGAGGAGTGGAGAATTATTGGAGGCACTGAGAGAAATATTGTCCAGAATGCTGAGACAAAGCCCAATTGCTATTAAAAATGCCATGATTTTTTTTTGGTTTGTTTTTTTAATATGTAAGAGAAGACCTTGAAAATCAAGTCCTGTGTGTTCTGAAAGAGGCCCTTGGTCAGAAAACTTGAACTGTATCTACCTCAAAAGGATGAAAGGCTGGGTTGGCCTGTGGTTTGAGAGGAGTTTAGGTATTCCAGCCTGGATATCTTTACCATTAAACTGTCTCCTCTCACTAAGGCTCTGTCTAGGCTAAGAAAACTTACACTGCTTCAGCACCAACTCTGTGATTAACATTGGGAGCCTTTTGTAAGTGGCTGCATATTTAGCATTGTGGCATGTAATTCTGCTCAGAGCATTTGTAAACAACATGATGTTATAAACACCAGGAGCAGTTACTTTACAGTGGGCCTCCCAAAATGGTTAACTTTGTGTTGTAGCAACCAGGCAAGGTACTAACAAACTTCAACAGGACTTTAAAAATAAAGTGGAAACCTCTTTACCAAGCTGCTGCTGCACCCTCGGTAGCTCTCACTCCACCTCCTCAACTTCCCCCCTGCCTTCCTGTTTCCTGTCCTTTCAGACTCCCAACAGCCAGTGCTCCCAGTTCTAATAATTACAAGCAGCACCTAAACATCACATTCCCTCTTCTCTTAAGAAACTCTCCCAATTAAAATAAACATTGTTGTTCTAACCACAGGAACAAATATGAAACAAGACACTATACTGTTGGCAGAAATATTACACTGAAAACACTGTAGGTACTACATAACACAGTCTCTAGTCCAGACAGGTGGTTGTCTGGGTCTGACAGGCCGTCTCTCAAGCCCCGGTTCCAGTGCAATGTCTTGTTGTATTGGTACTACGGTGAAGTCATCCAATGCAGACTGGGTGTTGGCATAATCTCCTCTTGGTGCATAGGCAGGTGTAAGATAAGAAGCATTCCATACCCGCACATCAGAAAGTCGATAGGTTTAAGGTCCCTTCTTTATGATTTTAAGAGGAGCTGTGAATTTATAGTCCCCTTTGCGTAAAATTCCAGGTTTTTGTATTCTAACGAAGGAACCACACTCAGAGTTTGGTTCGTTAGCACCCCGCTGCTTGTCTGTGAAAGCCTTAGACTTTGCTTGGTTCTGTTCAACTGTTTTTCTCACCTCATCCTTGTTTGGGGCATGAGGTCGTGCCTTTAACAATCTAGCAATGTTCAGTTTAGTATTTATCTGTTTCCCATGCAGTAACTCTGTGAGTGATCTTTGCGCTGTGGCATGTCGTAGCCCGGTATGCTTGTAAGAAATCAGTAGTGAAGGTTATCCACAATCACCCTTCCTGTTTAGCCTTTTGCAAACTCTTTCAAACTTCTGTTAAACCATTCTATTTCCCCTTTGGCTTGAGGGTAATATAGGGATGACCTTCTGTGTAAAATGTTCCTCTCTGCTAGAAAAGTCTCAAACTCCAGGGAAGTAAATTGACTAACATTATCTGAAACCAGTTCTTTGGGGTTACCTTCCCTGCTAAAAACTGAAGAAAGGAACTTAATTACTGTAGCAGAAGAGATTTGCGATGTAAACGCTACCTCAGGCCATTTACTGAAATAGTCTATTAAAGTGATGGCATAACAACAGTCACTTGGAGCAGTATCAAAGGGTCCTACAAGATCAATAGCCACTTTTTCCCATGCAGATTCAGGAAGAGGAACAGGCTGTAATGGAGGGGTACATATCACTGCTGTCTTATCATGCATTTGGCAAGTGACACAGGATTTTGAGTGCTTCAGTTTGAGAATCCATCCCTGGCCACAAATACAGATCCCGTAGTCGTTGTTTGGTTCTGACAATTCTTTGAGTATCATATGTCAGGTGTATGAGTTTTGACTGTAATTCTTCTGGCACAAGGAGCTGGTGTGTACCTCGTAGCACACAGCCATCAAGCAAAGGAAGTTCATCCCAAACTCTAAAATAAGGCAGCAAAACTGGGTCAAGGTTTTTAGGGTGACTGGGCCATCTCTTTGTCAGAAATTCCCATAGTTTTTGTTGAATTGGACAAGCTGAATAAACAGCTTGAAATTGTTCTTTTGTAACTGCAATAAGGGCGCTTGTAATAAGCGCAACTACTACATCCTCATCCTCTGGTGTACTATCTGGTGAAGGCAAAGGCAGGCGAGAAAGGCAATCAGCGACCACATTTTGGTTTCCAGGCTTATATTCCAATTCATAAATGAAAGAGAGTAGTCTTGCAGACCATCTAGCAATAAGATATCCTGCTCTTCCCAGCCCTTTCATGGTGAGCAAAGTCATCAAAGGGCTGTGGTCTGTGTGCAACTTGAACTTACGGACCCACAGTTAAGTTCTCCATTTTTCAGGAGCCCAGACAAAAAGAGCAGGTGCTTCTTTTTCAACTGTAGAATATTTTCTCTTAGGATTACTTAGTGTCCTTGAAGCAAATGCAACAGTCCTCTCTGTGTTGTCCTCATGCAGTTGTGTGAGGACAGCCCCAAGTCCATAATCAGAAGCATCAGTTGTTGCACTATTCAGTCCTGCATTGCCCACAATTGTAAGTACTGGACTATGTACAATCAAGTCTTTCACTGTTTCAAAACTAGCTTATGAATCCGTTGTCCACACTAAGGTTCAACTTCTCCGTAGTAATTCTAATAATGGTTCAATGACAGAAGCATAATTGAGAATGAATTTTGCATACCAGGAGGTAAGATCAAGAAGGAATGTAAGGTTTGCAAATCTGTTGGAGGAGGAGCATTTGAAATTGCCAGGATATGATCTGGATCAGGTTTTAGTCCAGCCTGTGAAATTGTATGCCCCAGAAAGGAGAGTTCAGTTTGTCTAGATTTGCATTTGGACCTATTGAGCTTGAGGCCTGCTTTGCTGATGCAGTTTAGTACAGACTGCAGGTTATTGTTATGCTCCTCAGAAGTATTTCCAAACACGATAATATCATCCAGATGGCACTGCCTCACTGGTATAGGTGAAACCCATTCCGAGGAGTCAATCTTTTTAATAATGTCCTTTTGAACAGGTATTCTAAGTTCCTCTGAAACAGCTTCCCTGACTGAAAATGGTAAGCGCCGTAACTTCTGTCCTACAGGCATCACATTATTCTGCATTTTAACTTTATGCAGAAACCCATAAGCACAGCTGAGTTTCTCCTCAACCTGGTGTTGGGTCCCAGCCGAAACTGGTGTGTGTACCGCAAAAGTGCTTTGCTGAGGAAAATCAATTCATCCATTAACTACCCTGAGATTTAAAGCAGCCAATAAATCTCTGCCAAGGATAGGAGTGCCTTTGTGGACAATGTAGAACTCTGCAGTTACAGAGCAATCACCAAAAGTAACTATTGCTGGCAGGCAGTCATGTACTGGAATCTGGTTTTTCAAATAGCACACCAAGTGAAGTTTGGGTTCAGTAAGAGGCACATCTTTAAAGTAATGCAGATAGATGGAATCGGGTAGTATAGATACTGCTGAGCCAGTGTCCAACATTAGCTGAATAGGGTGTGATTTGCCTGAGGGTATGGCAGAAACGTTTACAGTGCATTTTATCTGTTCTGGAATATGTGCAGTAGTGATTTTGTCCACGCTCAGCACAGTAACATCTGGTATTGTAACTACATGCACCTGTTGATTGAACTGGCTGCTGCGACATACTTTAGCAAAATGCCCAATCTTTTTGCAATGATTGCACTGAGCTACTTTTGCCGGACATCCTGTGTAGCTTGCAAGGTGTTGTGGGGATCCACAGCGAAAGCATGCTTTTACTGTATTTTGAATTTGCTGATTCGGTAGTTTTTTCATTAGTTTTCCTCTTGTAATTGTTTGTCTGCAGTGATAGTGAACTTTCCTGCAAAGGAGTCACAGCCTGGACTGTGCCTCCTGTATCCATGCTCATTATTTTGGCTTCAGCTGTAGCTGACTCAGTCTCGGTAGCAATGGTTATTGCTTTTTCTTGTGTAAGTTGTGGTTCTAGAAGTAAGTGTTCTCTTACATGAAGTATGGTTGTTTTCTCTATGAGCTGGTCTCTAATCATCTCATCTGCCATATTCCCAAAGTCACAAGTTACAATCAGACTCCTGAGGGAAGCAATATACTGCATTATAATCTCCCCTGTTCTCTGCTCACGCTGGCAAAATCTATAGTGATTAGCTACTACATTCACTTTTGGCACAAAAAAATTCTTTAATGCAGTGAGTGCAGTCTCATATTTATCATCTGCAAGGGGAAAGGTGTAAAATATACTCTGCCCTTCTGCTCCAAGGCAGTGGATTAGCAGAGCACGCTTTCTTACTTCAGAAATCTCTGTAGCACTGATTGCAAGCAGATAAGTCTCAAACATGTGGATCCAGGCAGTAAAAGCTATTGGATGTTCACCTGGGCTTTGCAGAAAAGGTGCAGATGGGTTCAGAGGCAGAAGATCCAGACTCATCACCAAAATGTTGTAGCAACCAGGCAAGGTACTAACAAACTTCAACAGGACTTTAAAAATAAAGTGGAAACCTCTTTACCAAGCTGCTGCTGCACCCTCTGTAGCTCTCACTCCACCTTCTCAACTTCCCCCCGCTCCTTCCTGTTTTCTGACCTTTCAGACTCCCAAGAGCCAGTGCTCCCAGTTCTAATAATTACAAGCAGCATCTAAACATCACACATTGGTGGAACTGAACCAGAGTAGGCAACATTGGGTAAAACTTTAGAAAATGACCATAGTATGTAGGTGGTGCCTTGAATGAGTAATGCTACAACTTCTTACAAACTCCCACTTGTATTACCGCTCTCCCTCCCCTTAATAGCTACTGCCTCACAGTTGGGAAGAACCCCAGGAATATATCACTGATTGGGTCAGACACTGTATCACTATAAGCATTGGTTTCAGAGTAGCAGCTGTGTTAGTCTGTATCTGCAAAAAGAAAAGGAGTACTTGTGGCACCTTAGAGACTTACAAATTTATTTGAGCATAAGCTTTCGTGAGCTACAGCTCACTTCATTGGATGCAGCTGTAGCTCACGAAAGCTTATGCTCAAATAAATTTGTTAGTCTCTAAGGTGCCACAAGTATTATAAGCATTGTATAACTTTCTGGTGGTTTGTACAGTATCTGGAGTTAACAGGAAGTACTTTACCTTCCAGCAGTCTTGAATGAATATACTTTGCCGAAATGCACAAATAATGTTTAGGGAGATCCTAGGCAGTGTGTTGTATGTTGTGGGGGTCAGAGCAAGAAAAGGCGTGTTGAAAGACGGAGGCACAAGGGGGGATGAGGTGAGTAAAGAGTAAATGGAGTAGAATAAAGTGAGTTGGAAAACTTAACATAGCATCATTTTTGCCTCTGAATCTGGAGCTGAAAAGATGAGAACAAACAGCTGCTTTCAGTGCATCACTTGGCATGCTGCAGCAGTGAATGATTTGACCTGCATTTCAGCTGAAAATTAATTTTGCTGTGGCTCCTCCAAGGAAGCTTTTTATGTTCTGGCAATGTGAAGAAGAATGGTGGGGATGGGACACAGAAATAGAATGATTAGGGGGAGCACATTCCGCAGTGCTGGGAACGTACTGGGAAGGGCAGTCTCTGTCACTTTAAAAAAAACAATGACCTGTCTGTTGGAGGAGGGGCAGTTTCCTGAGAATCAGGTGCATGTCTGGAGCGATGATGTCATCCTTCTACTAGACTAGCCTGAGAGAGACGGATGCAGAGGAGGGAATATTTTCCTTAACACTGGCTTCCAGTTGGGAGGAGGAGAAAACTGACAGAGCTCAAGGCAGTTTGTGAGTATCAAATATAGAACTATTGCTTAAATCTTCTGAAATCTGAAGCAGTGAACTGCAGGTTGAAGGTGATACACACAGCTTCATTTGAAGTTGAGAATTGTGGACAGACTATAGAAGTACTGAGGAGATTCTTCTGTTACCAACATCCCATGCCAGCAAACACTTTTGATGTTGCTTCCTAATAAGCTGTCATGGACAATATTATTGACCTCCTCTTTCAGCAATAGTGAACAAGCTACATGGTTTGTTCAGGGATTCAGGCCGTTTTCTCACATTTAAAGAACCACTGTAGTAGCATTTGATTCTGGTAGAGAGAGTGTGTGTGTGTGTGTGTGTGTGTGTGTGTATGTGTGAAACACCATCGTTATTTAAAATCCGAGTGGATCTTTGGTCCTCAGAGACTACCTGATAACCTCAGTCTTTCATTGCTAGCTTGTAAATGATTTAACTAATGTGAGCAGGTATCAATAATAGGTAAGAAAAGCTTGTCTTATGGAGAGATCATATGGTATTTTTTTGTGATTTTAATATCTTACTGGCACTGCAAGAGGTGAGGAAGAGAGTGAGAAGGCAAGTGTGTGCATAGTAACCTGAAACCTTAGATTTGTAAATTTCTTGGGGCAGGGACTGTGTCTTTGTGTCTCTGTGTGCAAAGCCTGATACAATGCGGCCCCACTCCTGACTTGAGCCTCTGGGCACTATTCTAATATAACTATCTTCTTCTTCCCATTTTCTCTACTGTCTTAAGAACATACAAGATTCCAAAGTTATTAAGGTGAAAGAAACTCTTTATGGTACCATTACTATGGTTTATATTTTTATTCACATTGAAGTAAAAACTTATACCATGGCTGACTCAGTTTTCCTTCCACTGTTCTGTATCACCAGTGATAAATAATATTCAAAAACAAACAAACAAAAAATGTGAACTTCTAAGGAACATGGGTGCCCTTTAAAAGGTCATTCTAATTTTAGGTAGTAACAGGTTTCAGAGCCATTCCCTATACTTCAAATGGGAAATATTGCTAGATTTAGTGTGTCCTTAACATAAACCCCCAACCCAAGGATGGAAGAAGTGACCATGCTGGTGCCAGTATCTATGATAACCAAACAATAACAACAATACGTGTAGAGTACTGTTAGCCCAAACTGCCATGGATTTTTCTTTGCTTATACCTCCAGATTTCAAGAGGGTCCTCTCAGGAGGGGTGGCCTTTTTCCTAACCCATTTACTGGTGGTATGAAGCCAGGCAGGGGAGAGGAGACTTCCTGCTTGTCATGCAACACACTTACGTTGTTTTGTTTGTTTGTGTTACGGTAGCATCTCAGAGCCACAGTCATGTATCAGGACCCCATTGTGATAGGTGCTGTACAAATCCAGAACAAGATGATGGTCTCTTTTACTGCATCAGAAAAAGTACTTTGTACACTGATTCTTTGCATATGGAAATTGACTTTTTTCTGCAGCATTTTTCATAAAAATGTGCATAATCTTTTAAATTTTAATCTGTACACCAGTTGTTAGCACTAATAAATGTACACTGTACTCGATCCTAGAGGTGTGTGATCTCTCATGAGACTGAAACATACTTAGAACCTTCTGCTTCTAGATAAAAGTTGCTACATGTAATGTAAAGTATTATATTTTGGTAGACCAAGATAACTCAAAATACAGAACCAGTTCCTCAATTGTGGGCAAGGAACACACAGCATGGGATGGGGTCGGGGATGCAGAAGTGACTTTCTCACTCCCCTTGTCCATTGGCTGGTCTATGCTAGGCAGGCTGCTATTCCCCACCCCATTTGCCAATGGCAGCTAGTAGATACCTCTGTGGAGGAGAGTCCTGGCCACACCCCTTTCTCCAAATCATTTCTCTCTATGCTGGCACTGAAGGGTGGGTGGGGGTATAAAAAATCCATAAAACATCTGTCTGACCCAAACACTCTCAGGCTCAGGCCAAATCCTCCAAGTCCCCTGTGTTTTGGGCCAGTGTGGCTGGTGAAATAGTACAGAGCATGTGGCCCAGGCTCTGAGCCCCCGCATATAAGACACTATACTTGAAGGATGATGTGTGCATTCTATTCTTAACCTTTCTTGAGGCGTTCACTTAACTTATCACTTTATTAAATATATTACTATATTTAGGTCTTTTTGAGCATTCTGTACAGTCTCTATGCTGGATTCGCTGGTCTGCAAAATTAGTTTTGCACAAAGCAAACTTCAAATGGGTGGAATAGGTGCTGGAGAGATCCCCCCGCTCAGGGGGAATCTCAAACAGGGGTAAAGCTAGAGGAGGGGGCTCTGCCACCTGTCTCCACCACCTCCTGTTCTGCAACCCTGGTCCCGGTTGACGGAAAGGGGCATGGTGAAGCCAAGGCTCCACTACACCTGATTCCCTGCTAGTTAAGGTTCCCGCAGGAATATTACATTAGCAATATAAGTTAAAGTTTTCTTCTTGAGCTAAATTTATGGCACGGCTTGTCAACTTTCCCTTTCTACGATGCCCAAGTTCTATCTGGAGAATCAAGCCCTCTAAATCTATAGAACAGGGTTCTGTGGCTACTCCACTAGCACTGTAGATACATTTGCCTACTTAGCCTCCACATAGATTCATAGATACTAAGGTCAGAAGGGACCATTATGATCATCTAGTCCGACCTCCTGCACAACGCAGGCCACAGAATCTCACCCACCCACTCCTGCGAAAAACCTCTCACCTGTGTCTGAGCTATTGAAGTCCTCAAATCGTGGTTTAAAGACTTCAAGGAGCAGAGAATCCTCCAGCAAGTGACCCGTGCCCCATGCTACAGAGGAAGGCGAAAAACCTCCAGGGCCTCTTCCAATCTGCCCTGGAGGAAAATTCCTTCCCGACCCCAAATACACAATATTTCAGATGAGGTCTCACTGGTCCTTGTATAACGGTACTAACACCTCCTTATCTCTACTGGAAATACTTCGCCTGATGCATCCCAAGACCTCATTAGCTTTTTTCACGGCCATATCACATTGGCGGCTCATAGTCATCCTCTGATCAACCAATACTCCAAGGTCCTTTTCCTCCTCTGTTACTTCCAAGTAATGTGTGGCCAGTTTACAACAGAAATTCTTGTTATTAATCTCTAAATGCATGACCTTGCACTTTTCACTATTAAATTTCATCCTATTACTATTACTCCAGTTTACAAGGTCATCCAGATCTTCCTGTATGATATTCCAGTGCTTCTCTGTATTGGTAATACCTCCCAGCTTTGTGTCATCCACAAACTTTATTAGCACATTCCTGCTTTTTGTGCCATGGTCAGTAATAAAAAGATTAAATAAGATTGGTCCCAAAACTGATCCCTGAGGAACTCCCCTAGTAACCTCCTTCCAGTCTGATAGTTCACCTTTCAGTATGACCCGCTGTAGTCTCCTCTTTAACCAGTTCCTTATCCACCTTTCAATTTTCATATTGACCCCCATCTTTTCCAGTTTAGCAAATAATTGTCCATGTGGAACCATATCAAATGCCTTACTGAAACTGAGGTAAATTAGATCCACTACGTTCCCTTTTGTCTAAAAATCTGTTACCTTCTCAAAGAAGGAGATTAGGTTGGTTTGACATGATCTACCTTTTGTAAAGCCATGTTGTATTTTGTCCCAATTACTATTGACCTCAATGTCCTTAACTACTTTCTCCTTCAAATTTTTTTCCAAGACCTTGCATACTACAGATGTCAAACTAACAGGCCTGTAATTACCCAGATCACTTCTTTTACCTTTCTTAAAAATAGGAACTATGTTAGCAATTCTCCAGTCATACGGTACAACCCCTGAGTGTACAGATTGATTAAAAATTCTTGCTAATGGGCTTGCAATTTCATGTGCCAGTTCCTTTAATATTCTTGGATGAAGATTATCCCTAAGCTCCTCATTAGCCTCGTTAAAGACTGAGGCAAAGTATTTATTTAGATATTGGGCCATGCCTAGATTATCCTTAACCTCCACTCCATCCTCAGTGTTTAGCGGTCCCACTTCTTCTTTCTTTGTTTTCTGCTTATTTATATGGCTATTGAACCTTTTACTATTGCTTTTAATTCCCTTTGCAAAGTCCAACTCTACATGGCTTTTGGCCTTTCTCACTTTATCCCTACATGTTCTGACCTCAATAAGGTAGCTTTCCTTGCTAATCCCTCCCATCTTCCACTCCCTATATGCTTTCTGCTTTTTCTTAATCACATCTCTGAGATGCTTGCTCATCCAGCTTGGTCTACAACTCCTGCCTATGAATTTTTTCCCCTTTCTTGGGATGCAGGCTTCTGATAGTTTCTTTCTGATAGTTTCTCACATTAATGTAGCAGTCACAAAGGCATAGACTGGGTTAGTAAAATGTACTGTGTTTTGCAGCAACCATTGTTTACCACTCTGGTTCTTCAGTGCGTTTGCCTGTGCATTTGCCTGTCCAGTATGTGATGTTAGGAACAAGAAACAAAATTCTTTCGCATTTATAGCTGTTTTCTATTGGCTTCAGAGTGTTATTGAGAGTATCTGCATTGATCTCTAAATAGGCCTCTGCCTTGGATCCTGGAGATGATCATTTCTTTCCCCATGTACATTGGGGTCAGCTGGGACCCCAGACACTGAAATCTGCTTTCCCTGGTGGTTGCAGAGACCGAAGTCTCATCTCTCTTCGCAGGCATTTGCTGAAGGGAAGATTTGTGCTAGTGAAGGATAGTGTGCTTTGGAGGTGCATACTTTTTTATATATGAGACAAAAAATTATATTTTAGTCTATCCATTTTATTTCAAATATAAATGGGGCTGGCTTTATAAATCAAAACTATAGTAAAATGAAATTTGTGTGTTTATCTGGTTGGGGTCAATTGGGAATAAAATATGTTAGGACCACTTTTTAAGAATATGAAACTAAGTAAAAATCTTAATGCAGTCTTTAAAAATGGCTTAATCCTATCCAAATTGCTAGCAAATGCATGTTATACATACCTTTTATATTTTGAATGAGTTGTGAGGGAGGGGGAAGCCACACTGTTTTAGCTGGAAGCAATTTAGGACTTGGCTTTAAATGGTTTTAGGTAACATGGTTTTAATACAAGAGTGGATGAGATGTAAGTAGAGAAAGCAATACCGCTCCTCTGCAGATTTTCATTCTGTGACTGGGTCAAGTGTTAAGGCTGTGTCTGCCTTAGAAAAGTGAGCTGTTGTCTGACTCTGGGAATAAAATAAGATTTCCCCCAGAGGTCCCCTTCAGCCAACGTTGAAAACAATTGTCATACTGTATGGACAGGGTCAACAGAGTTCAACATATATTTTAACACAGCATTTTAGAACGTCTCATTCTAAAGTTGTCTGTACTAGGCTATTTTATTGATGCAGCACCACTAGCAGGAGCATTATCACAGACTGTGTCGTGTAGACCTGACTGGGTGGCTGATACAATTTTTTTAAAAAATCTGTAATAGCTTGGAGATATGTTTACATTTACAGCTTCAACACTGAGGGAGGGCTGGTGGAAAGCCGTTTGTCATCCTCTGTCAAATGTAGACACAGCGTAAGACAAATGATCTTAGCTGTTCATCTAACCTCAGCATGGACATTATGTGTTGTGAAATTGGCTGTCATGGCATAGTTTTGCCTTTTTGCTGAAGACGGTCACTTGGCAAGGAATGGCAATATAGAGGATATAGGCGGAGCAGCTGCAGCTACCTTCCCTTATTCCTGACCTGTAAAATAAAACCTCTTAGTTCACATCCACTTTTGTCATTTTCCATAGAAGATTTTTGTCCTATACGGTTAAATTGTGTGGTATGGGAACACATTCTTCTGCATCAAGCTAATTGCAAGAGTCATAGTCAACTTGTCTGCATATATCCTTGCTGCTTATGCTGTTAAGCCTTTAAATCTAAACAAAGTGAGGTGGAGAGAAACATTTAATGCTCTGTTGTGCTGTTTCATCTTGCTGTGTTTGTCTGCCTCACTTCTGTCTGAGGTAGCTGTGTGGATGGTTGTATAATTGTTAGCATTGTTGTCAGCTCCTGTAGCCCCAAGGGCTGCAGTACTTGACCAAAGCTCTTTGGTGATTGCTTTCCTGTCCTAATTTGGGTGATGACAAAAGGATGTTGGAGGAATGCAAATATATCCTGTATTTTTTTTCTCTTGTAAAACTACAAAGATTACCACTGAATACCTGTGGGCCAGATCCTCTGCCTGGGTAACCTGGTGTAGCTTCCTGTTTATAAATTGAGCTATGCTATGCTGATTTTCATCAGCTGAGGATCTGGCCCAGTATCTATAGTTTGGGAATGGAATCATGTTTGACATCTGAATAGTTTGGTTCTTGGTGGTAGGTGAGGCCAAACTCTATTAACCACCTCAGCTCAGAACGAGTCAGAGAGGCTGGTTTAGCAGAATGTGTCGAATTTGCTTTTCCCAATTATAGCTGCTGTGTGGTTTTTATTGGTTTAACTTGAATTTCAGATATGATGGACAGCAGGTATTAGTTTGTACTAGGGAAAGCCTGTGTAAAGACTCGCGCTCTATCTCATGCCCTTCATCCAAAGGATAAAACAAAATGACAAAGGTAAAGCTCAGTTAGAAGGTCACTAATAACAGATATGTTGTCAGTTTGCTGAAACTCTTGGCTATTTCAGAGTAGCACTATCCTTATGGATGGTGGTGGATCCTGGGCCCCACCTCTTCCTGACGAGGCCCCACCCTCCGCAACAGGAGCCAGGAGCCCCTTCAAGCCCCGGGCCAGCTGGAACCCCGAGCCACACCCACCCACCCTCGCCACAGGAGCCCTGGGCTGGCCCCAGCCGTGCCGGCCAGCCCGAGCATCCCCAGCCCAGCATCCTGCGGCTCTGCCTTCCCTGGCCTATTACACCTGCCGCCCATGACTGTCCTGTGAAATACAAACTGACAAATCCCAATGATGTCTGAGTAGCTGAGAGTCTGTGGACTTTCTTGTTTAATGCTTTGTTTTACTCCAGCTTTTGCTTGTCTCTGTTCAGACAGCTAACAGAATCCAAGCATTGGGTACTTTTTGAAGAACCGGTCTGCTGCTTTTTTACATTTTAGTTTTCTATTGGCTTCAAAGTGTTATTGAGGGTATCTGCGTTGATCTATAAATAGCTGTCTGCCTTGGATCCTGGAGATGATCATTTCTCTCCCCATGTACCTTTGGGTTCAGCTAGGTCCTGTTGATGCCTGATGGGGAATTCAGTGTTTCCTGTTGCTGAACCCCTCCACTGAGCAGCCGAGATTTCTTTTGCTATATTTCTGTCTTTTAATTTCATAGTAACTTGGAAGACTAAGGACTTGTCTACGCTACAGAGTTTAGTCAACTTACATTGACAACCCAGTACTGCTTTAATTACATTGGTTGTGCATGTCCATGCAACACTCCTTGTGTCAGCAGAGCACGTCCACAGTTGGTGCTCTTGCATTGATAGAGAGAGCATTGCCTCATGGGTAGCTATTCCCCTGTGCAACTCACCACCCTCTACTGGTGGGAGATCTGGGAACGGATCTCAGTGCATCATGAGGGCATGCTCACAGTCCCATGATACAGTTCTTTCCGTCCTATCATTCCATGGGCTTCCACAATTGTTTTGTTTCCATTTTTTAACAGCCCCTGTAAACTCTGCACCCGCCTTTGCTGCCTGAAAGCATGGATCCTGAACTGCTGACCAGTCTAGTGATAAGCTTTATGAACACAGTGTGGCTGGTTCTGTCATATTTCATGAGCTGAGAAACAGAAAATCAATCTGTGGTGCCTCCCCTGCAGTGTGTAATGGAAAGAAACAATTCAAGATTGCTGATGGCATTCATGGAGCAGTTGCACGTGGTGGACCATTGGTACTCGTGATAGTATTGCATTGTGATGCATGTATGGGATGATGAGCGATGGCCGCAGAACTTTTGGAGGTGCAAAGCCACCTTCCTGGAACTCAGAGTAGCAGCCATGTTAGTCTGTATTCGTAAAAAGAACAGGAGTACTTGTGGCACCTTAGAGACTATCAAATTTATTTGAGCATAATCTTTCGTGAGCTACAGCTCACTTCTTCAGATGATGAAGTGAGCTGTAGC
The DNA here is from genome assembly GCF_965140235.1 of Caretta caretta. Lineage (NCBI taxonomy): Eukaryota > Metazoa > Chordata > Testudines > Cheloniidae > Caretta > Caretta caretta. The sequence goes on along the minus strand of NC_134212.1, from coordinate 53,993,697 downwards.
TCACGAAAGGTTATGATGAAGTGAGCTGTAGCTCACGAAAGCTTATGCTCAAATAAATTTGTTAGTCTCTAAGGTGCCACAAGTACTCCTTTTCTTCCTGGAACTGTGTGCGGAGTTCACCCCTGTCCTGCGGTGCAAGGACACCAGAATGAGAGCTGCCCTCACAGTGGAAAAGTGAGTAGTGATCACTGGGTGGAAGCTGGCAACTCCAGACTGCTACTAGTCAGTCGTGAATCAGTTTGGAGTGGGAAAGTCCACTGTGGGGGTTGCGGTGATGCAAGTGTGCAGGGCCATTAATCGCCTCTGGCTAAGAAGGACCATGATTATGGGTAATGTACAGAAAATAATTGATGGCTTTGCGGCAATGGGATTCCCTAACCTGCGGCAGGTTGGTAGATGGCACACACATCCCAATTTTGGCCCCAGACCATCTTGCGACAGAGTACATCAAACAAAAGGGCTACTTCTCCATGGTCTTGCAGGTGCTGGTGGATCATTGGGGCCGTTTCAATGACATCAATGCGGGTTGCTCAGGGAAGGTGCATGATGCACACATCTTTAGGAACACTGGACTTTTTGAAAGCTGCATGCTGGAACTTTATTTCCAGACCAGAATATTCCAATGGGGTATGTGCAAATATCCACAGTGATCCTGGGAGACCCTGTCTATCCTTTACTCCCGTGGCTCATGAAGCCTTACACTGGGAACCTAGACAGCAACAAGGAGCACTTCAACAACAGGTTCAGCAGATACTAAAATGACAGTTGAATGTGCCTTTGGCAGATTAAAAGGTCGTTGGCACTGCCTTTTTGGCAGGTTAGACCTCAATGAGTAAAATATTCCGATGGTCATAGAAGCCTGCCATGGGGTGCATTTCCTGCAGGTGTGCAGCTTCAGACTGAGTCTGTGTGCTGCTTTGGTCCCTGCAGAAATAGCTGCCATTTGGTACGACACAGTTTCCTACAGCAGGGGGAAAAAATAAGGCAGCTCTGCCAAGGAATCTTCGGCAGAGGATTGCAGAGTATCTACGTGAAAGTTTCCTAGAGATCTCTATGTAGGATTCCCGAGACATCCTGGTGTACGTTAACAAACTTTTTCCGCTGGGCCCCCACTGTGTGGCTTCATAGCCTTCATTGTTAATTTCTATTCCTTATCCGTCCTCTACCGTATAACAAAGTAAATGAGACCTCAATCTCCTATCACTGTGCAGTATCAAAGCAAAATACCTACTTAGTAGAGCTTGCCTCTCCTGCTTAGTGAGTGCTGAGCTGGAGTGCTGGGACTGGCTAGAGTCAAAAATAGGTCCTGGTTTGCCATGCCACCGGATGACCCTGTCGCATCTCCCACTTTCTCCTCCAACTCCACTTCCTCATCCACCACTTTGTCCTTGGCTCCACTGGCCGTTGCCTCCAGTCCCCCTAAAGTGTCTACAGGGCTCTTGATGGCGTGCAGCTACTTGTAGAAGTGGCATATCTTCAGCCCTGCACCAGAGCAACAGTTGCCCTCCCTTGCCTTCTGCCATGCCTTCCTCAGCTCCTTGATTTTAGCACAGCACTGCTGCATGTCCGTTTCATGTTCCTTCTCCTGTGTGCCACAAGTAATCTGCCTGTAGATATCAAAGTTCCTATGGCTTGAGCAAAGCTGTGATGCACAATCTCCTCTTCCCCCAGATCCAGCAGATCCAACAGCTCCAGTGTGCTCCATGAGTGAGTGCATGTTTTTGTGGAAAGCCAGCATGGTCAGCTGGGAAGATGCTGTGTGAACAGTACACGCCGAGCAAACAGGAAGAGGAATTTCAAAAATTGAGGGAGCCTTTAAACTGGAGAGAGTGCATCCCTGTGTACCTGCAGAGCAGCAGAGTTCAAACTGCTGACCAATTCAGTCATGATGGGCATTGTGGGACACTTCCTGGAGGTCAATTACAGTGACATAAACAAGTGCACTATCTACACTGATGCTGGGTCACTCTAACTATATTGCAAAAAGCTCTATGCTGCTCGTCGAGGTGGTTTTATTTTGTTGGCATAGCAAGGGAGTTAAACTGGTGGGAGGAACCCTGTTGTGTGTATACCTCCAATGTTTTGTTGATTTTTGTTGACAAAACTCTAGTGCAGACAAGACCTTACTTTCTTATTGTCCCCAAAAGAGGAATACTAAATTGCGTAACCTGAAAGGCAGCTCATCGACACTCCTACCTTCTTACTAGTCACTGTGCCTCAATTTGCCAATTTTATAGCTTTTAAAGAACAATTACTAAATACAAAGGTTGCGCACACAAATCCAAATCTATGAAAGAAAGATACATAATACGGTGTATGCTATCATAGGGTGACCAGGTGTCCGGTTTTCAACCAAAACACCCTGTCAAAAAGGGATCCTCGTGGCTCCGGTCAGCCCTACTGACCAGGCAGTTGACAGTCTGGTTGTCAGCACCACACAGCGGGACTGGCAGGCTCACTGCTAGCTTCCTGCGGCTCCCAGGAAACAGCCAGCATATCTTTCTCCTAGGCTTAGGGGACGCCAGGGGGCTCCACATGCTGCCTCTGCCCGCAGGCGCAGCTCCTATGGGTTGGGTTGGGTCAGGGCTGAGGACGAACTAGTGTGACTCACGAACGCTCAACAGGCAGCTGTTGAGGGGTCGTGGTGCGTGCTTCTCCCACTGCTGCCGGCCCTCTTCTCCTCCTCGTGCTCCTTCTGTGGCTGGGCTCCAGCTGCCTGCAGTGTGTGTCCCTGCAGCGACCCACGGTCGGTCGCCCCATCGCCCGCACCCAGGAGTTCGAGGTATGTATCCTTGTCTCCGAGTGCTGGGAGTGGGACTGTTGGAGGGGAGGGGAGGAGAACAAGACCAGGGCCAGCCCTGCGGGTAGGAAAGTGGGGGTAGGGACCCAAGCTGCAGGGGGCAGTGAGCCAGGTGACTTCTCTGGAGCAGGGGTGCCCCACTGCTCCACTGCTCTGTGCAGCTACCGCCGCTCCTGTCCCTCTCCCCTTATTCCTCCCCGGAGTCCCTGGCCACTCCAGACTGGAAATGACCACCTGTCTGCTGTGCGGGCTGGGGGAGGCTGCTGTTGGGGTGTCCCCCTGCCCCCACCCAGGAGCAGACTTACCATGAAACAAACTGTGTGCTGGCACGGGGCCCCCAGTGACTGAGGGACCCCCAAAACAAAGGAGAAATCTCATCTGACAACCTGCTCCTAAGTCCCAGCCGACAGCACAGCAGGTCTCAGGCAGACAGGGTGCCTGCATGCTGTGGCCCGGTGGCTCCATGCTGCTCCCAGAAGCGGCCAGCTGCTGGCATGTCTCTGTGTGCCCCTGGCAGTGGGGGAGGCGGCTGCGTGCACTGCCACTGTCCCCCTCCACCACAGAGGCACACAGAGACGTGCCAGCAGCAGGGCTAAGGCAGCTTCCTGCCCGCTCTGCCTCCCTCCCTCCGTGCCATACCGCTTCTGGAAGCGGCCAGTATGTTCCTGTGGTCCCTGGTGGGGGGGGGTGTCCCCGCATGCTGCCCCCACCCCAAGCGCCAACTCTGCAGCTCTCATTGGCCAGGAACTGTGGCCACTGGGAGCTGCGGGGCCGGCGCCCACGGGCAGCAGCACACGGAGACCCCTCCCCCCAGCCTAGGAGCCACTCCTGGAGGAGTGGGGGAGGGATAGCTCAGTGGTTTGAGCATTGGCCTGCTAAACCCAGGGTTGTGAGTTCAATCCTTGAGGGGGCCATTTAGGGATCTGGGGCAAAAACTGGGGATTGGTCCTGCTTCAAGCAGGGGGTTGGACTAGATGACCTCCTGAGGTCCCTTCCAACCCTAACCTTCTATGAATCTATGAGTGTGTGTGCTGGTCACTTTGGGAGGCGTGCCGCCCGAAGTAAGCGCCACTGCCCTGCCCCAGCCCAGAGCCCGCACCCAAACTTCCTCCCAGAGCCTGACCCCCACACCACTCCTGCACCCCGACCTCTTGCCTCAATGAAGGTACCTCGGGGACGGGAGGGGAGAGAAGAGAGAATGTTCTTTTTCTTGGCTGGGCCCCGAGGGGGGTTCCCTGAAATTGAACCTGCATACAGGGCCCCACTAACTCTAAATCTGTCACTGCCCCCCCACCATGTACCCAGTCTCCACTGAGCTGGGGTGATGGGACAGGGGGAATCTGTGTGTGCTGCTGCTTCTCTCCATCTACTGCTGCGGGCAGCTGCTTGTGTCTGAACTTCATGTGCCTGGTCCTGAGTGTTTTTTTAAAGAGACAGTGCTGTGAGGTGAGCATCAGGAGCTGCTGCTCTGTCCTTAAGCAGCCCAGGCAGGGAAAGTGACCTGGATGCAGGGAGCCCTGACCTCAGTCCTTGCTCCCCCTTGCTCACAGCCCTCTATGGGTGCACGGGGGTGGGGCAGAGGAGCAGCAGTATGGGGGGTAGCGAGCAGCAATTCCAGCGACTCCATCACTGCATCCAGATCAGTTTTCCCATGTGCATGCAGGGGTTAGGGGCACAGGAAGGGGGTAGGGGTTGGGGTAAAGAGGGCACAGTGCATGGGTTAGGGGCACAGGAGGGAGGTGCAGGGGGTAGGATTGAAGGGGGTGCAGGGATTAGGGGCGCAGGAGGGACCAGGGATTAGGAGTGAAGGGGGCACAGTGCAGGGGTTAGGGGTGAAGAGGGTAGGGAGCCCATTGGGGGCCAGGGCAATGTGGGTGGGAGTGTGCCATGCACATGGGGGCCAGGGGCACCAAAACGCAAGTTCGCCCAGGGTGCCATTTTCCCTAAGGCCGGCCCTAACGTGAGACTGCCCATTGTGGGGCCCTGTGGGGACTCCTGCGTCACCTCCCCCGTAGGGCCCTGAGAAAGTGCATGAAAGAGTTTCTGTCTAGGCAAGTGTGTGCATCTCCCACATTCAAACCATTACAGCTCCTGGCCTTCTCCTGGTGCCTGTCTGGGCCTTGCAGTGAAAAGGAGCAAATGAGTGAGAGTGGGGGAGAATGAGGGAGAGAGGGGTGATGGAGTGAGTGGAGGCAGGGCTGCAGAAAGGGGCGGAGCAAGGGTGTTTGGTTTTCTGGAATTAGAAAGTTTGCCACCCTGTGCTATAAACTAAAATGCAACTCAAGGTATTTTACCATTGTTCTATTTTTCCTCTGCCTACTCATGCACCTATTGTTGTTGTGTGACCAATATAGTTGCACTAGTGTGGGGCACATTTAAAACATGGTTCAGCCCATTCTACCCTGCAAAACTGAACTGTGTTTTAACCATGAAGGGCATCAATCATATTGTAACTGGTTCCTTCTATCTGGTTGTTTCTGTTGTGTACAGGTCTATTAGGGTAGCATTTCCAGCAGATCATATTGCCCTAAATGTGTCTATATTAATGTCTTTATCTCTTAATAGCGATGTGGTCTGTTGGGGAAGGAGGAGACTGAACAGTTAGGTATTGTCCTTCCTAACCTATCCAAACTTTAATTTTTAAATATTTAGGTCATTGATGTGTGTGTAAGGTGTATAGGCTAGGTATACTATGACTCTCCCTATACTACAGGTATGATCAAGACAGAAGAATCTGTTTCAAGATGGTTGTTCTCTATCCACTTTCAACAGGTTAAAGTTCATAGTGTGATTGGTACTCCAGTGTACCCATAGCTATGTTGAAAGAGGATCAAGGAACAACCACAAACCCACTCTCCTGTTGGTAATAGCTGTATTCTGTGTTTTCCACAGTATGCATCCGATGAAGTGAGCTGTAGCTCACAAAAGCTTATGCTCAAATAAATTGGTTAGTCTCTTAGGTGCCACAAGTACTCTTTTTCATATTGTAACAGATTACTGACTTGGACATAGTTGTGTATAGACAGGACCTTAGACACTGCTTCAAGTTTTAAATAATAGAATCTAGTATTGGAAGAAGGGATGTTATCTTTTGTGTATGAAGTTGTCTTCATAGACAGCATTATCTTTTCTCGCCAGTGACATGGGCTTTGAGAGACACATGATCTTACCAGGATCTGTTCTGGAATAATTGTTTTATGAAGGAACATTTTTTAAAATTTAGCCTTGCAACTGTGAAATTCTAAATAGAGGGTTCAAAAGGGGCATGCTCCTTGATTTCAGTATGTATTGGTTTGTTAAATGATTATCTGTAGTTGTCATATCCTGTTACCATCCCCCTCCTGTGAGAAAACGCCCTTCATGTTTAATTAAACAATTTTCAGGAAAGAAGCCAACTCAATTGTCACACTTGACTGCAGCAAACCCTTCCTAGTAAAGAATGTGCTGTGATGAAGAGCAATCCATCAAACCTGTCTTAATAGTTTAGAAAAGAGATTTTTTTTTATGGCTTCTGATAAAGTTTGTGGAACTTACTGTTTGTAAAGTTGGGGGTTGGCTTTTCTTTGCCTTATCTCTGTTGTCAGAGCTGCATTCCTAGTAGGTGGTGGTGGGTGGATTGCCTTTCCAATGAGGTGTTCCTGTAATGGGGGAAGGCCTTGTTTTTTGTTTTAACAGCTTCCTCTTGTTTGGAACTGTGAATTGTCCTCTCCCATGCTATTCTAGTTCTTTCCTCCTTCCTTAAAACTTGAAGTTGGGTTACTTTGTACAGTCATTGTAATATGTGTGCATTTCATCAGTCTCCCTCCAACCAGCAACAACTGTAATAATACCAGCATGGGATCTATGTAGTAGATCCTTCTGGCTTCAGAAGATAGAACTTGTGAAATGAGAAGATGTTCGTTCTTTCTTTCAGTGTTACTGGGATTGTGACTGCCAAAATGTGTTGCCTTTTTTTGGCTTGACTCTAGACACTCACATGAATTTTCTTCTGCGTTGTACTAATAGGTAGACAATGCCACTTCTTTGTTAACTTTAATTATGCACATTTTCATTTGTGTGCTGTTGTGCCTCTTTAAAATACTTTTTCTAAACAGAAAGATGCCTCTGGACTTTCATCCCATATTTTGACTTCTGAGAGCATTCCTTATAAACACTAAGATGAAGCCAGTTCTACAGGTTTAAAAGATGGGATTTTTTTTATCAGAATCTATTGATTTCAGTTTGCGACTTCGTTATCCAAACGTGGATTTTGGCAATTCAGTTCCCACTCTGGCATATTGTATAGTGTAGATATACATAAACAGATTGTTTTTGGAGGGTGTTTGTTAAATACAGTTTTGCTCCATATAGTACCTGCTGCTCCTTGAGTTATTTAGTATTTGACGGCCAAATTTGCCTTAATAAAATCAGATTTTACAGGGTGTGCTGCGGGAGGGGGAGGAACTGGGTGGGAAGAGGCATAGTGGGTGTTTGGGGGCAGGGCCTGGGGTGGGACAGAGTGGGAGCAGGAAGAGGTGGGGTGGGGGCTTGGGGAAAGGGTGGATCCTGGGGTGGGGGTTGAGCACCCCAAGGCCCCAGAGGAAGACGGCACCTGTGCCGGCAGCTCCCCCTGTCCTGCCCTGCCCCGAGCGTGGGTCCCCCTGCCCTGACTCCCGGGGGCTGAAGACTGGTAAGTGGGGGAGGGGGTCACAATTGAAAAAGTTTGGGGACCACTGCTCTAATGCATGGTACTCTTTGGGGGTTTGGACCAGGACCCCATTGTCTTAGGCACTGTACAGAATCAAAAGACAGTTCCTGCCCCAGAGAGTTTACAATCTAAGATAAGAGACAACAGATGATACAAGACAGATGGGGGAAGTACAAGGAAACCGTGTTGGTCTGCAGGCCATTGTCTCATCACATCAGTGGCCTAACCATTGTCAAGTTTTTTATAGGCATCAGAGAAAAGGAGTGTTTTTCAGGAGAATAATGGGGTAGTTTTGAGGACGTTTACGAGGTAGCTTCTTCCAAGCATGAGAGGCTGCACAAGAGAGGGCATGAAGGGGCTTGGTTGAAAATTTAAAATGTGGGCAGCAGAGGCTGGCATCATGGGTCAAATGGAGGCAGGAGTCGACATTTCAGTAGGGAATGATAGTTGGTGGGGATAGGCTTCAAAGGGCCTTGAAAGCGAAGATAAGTAACTTATGTTATATATAATAGAGAACGGGAAGCCAGTAGAGGGATATAATAAGAGGGGTGATATGGTCAACTGGGATTCGGTTAAATTGGAGAAATAGAGTTGTTTAGATAGGAAGATGGCAGAACTGAAAGAGGAGAGAATGAATTTGTAATTGAGGAAATCAGCCTCGTCATGGGATTTTCACTAGAGAGTCTCTGCTGCAAAGAGTGGGAACAGATCAACCAGATGTTGGGGGTGAGGGATTGGCAGGGCAGATCTTGCCATGAGAGAGGGCAAAAGAGTCAAGGATGGGGCAGAGAGGGTTAGGAATGGTGGCTTGAGAGGCACGGATGGTGGTACGGATGGGTGCCAGAGGTGGAGAGGACGAGGATGGAGGGAGGGTCAGAGTTGCAGCAAATATCACCAGAAGTGACGAGGAGGAAGAGGTGTAGATGTGTGACCTTGGTTTATGCTAATGGGAGGAGCGGGAGATAGGGATGGAGAGGGGAAGAGGATCTGGTAGAGCTGGTGGGAACAGTAGAGAGGTGAGTAGCAAGAATGGGGAGAAAAGAGGAGGAGTGATGGTATGATGCAGCAGAGGTGTGTGATGAGAGTCGTGGGTGAGTGGCAGATGGACAAGGTTACAAAGAAAAGCTTGAAAAATGTTGTGTAGGTATAGGAAGGGAAAGGAAAGGGACAGCAGCACCTGACCCGGCCAGGCAGCTGGAGTGTGTTTTCCTAGGAAGAGGGAAGAAGGCGACTGGGCTTCACCAGGGGTGGGCAAACTTTTTGGCCGAGGGCCACATTGGGGTTGCAAAACTGTATGGAGGGCCAGGTAGGGAAGGCTGTGCCTCCCCAAACATCCTGGCCCCTGCCCCTTATCCGATCCCTTCCACTTCCCGCCCCCTGACTGCCCCCCTCAGAACTCCCCACCCATCCAACCCCCCTACTCCTTGTCCCCTGACCACCCCATCCCGGGACCTCCGCCCCTAACCGCCTCCCCGGACTTCACTCCCATCCAAATCCCCCCGCTCCCTTTCCCCTGACTGCCCGGACCCCTATCCACACCACCGCCCACTGACAGGCCCCCCCCGGACTCCCATGCTTATCCAACCCCCACTGTTCCCCGTCCCCTGACAACTTCCCCCTCCTGCCCCCAAACATCCACCCCATCCAACCACCCCTTGCTTCCTGTCCCCTGACTGCACCCCGGGACCCCCTGCTCTTTATCCAACCCCTTGGCCCCCTTACCATGCTGCTCAGAGCAGCATGTCTGGAAGCCGTGCTGCTCGGTCGGAGTCCGACACGCTGCCCTGCTGCCCAGAGCGCTGCCCGCATGGCGAGCTGAGGCTGCAGAGGAGGGGCCGGGGGCTAGCCTCCCCAGCTGGGAGCTCAAGGGCTGGGCAGGACGGTCCCGCCGTAGTTTGCCCACCTCTGATCTGGGTGGAGAAGACACTGTGGGAAGAGTGGATTTATGAGGCTTGCATCAGTTCCCCCTGCTGGCCAGCTATTTTTTAAGTTATTTCCTCATTTTTGGACTCTAGAGACTCATCACAGAGTGGCTTGCCTTTTTTAAAGGCTCTGGTGTATATACAGTTGTGCTTATATCTTCTTCTCAGGGAAAGTCCACTGATCCGTGACACTGGTTTTACTCCTGATTGCAGTTCCTTGGAGGATGGGGAAGGAGGGAAGGCCAGGGTTGAGGCAAATGGCACTAGAAGTAAGAAGGAGGAGGAAGAAGAGGCGGAGGAGGGTGTGGATATGGGTTGGGATCTTGATTTGTGCTGGTGGGAGGAGGAGGGAGATAGGGATGGAGAGGGGAAGAGGATGCTGTAGAGCTGGTGGGAGCAGTAGAGGGGTGGGAAACCAGGCTCTCGATCAAAGCAGACTATGTGACCACACCCCTGAAGACTCAGCCTGCCACTGTGACTTGCTTCTAGTAGCTGCAGGGAGGCTTTAATGAATGTCTTGCTCAGAGAACCAAGAAAATAAACAACCAAAAAGGGACCTTTTTTGTTTGGCTTATTGAATTGTTTAATTGTTACTGGGCTGTTATTTACCCTTGGGGCTCTGCAGCAAGATTGCTTGGAAATAGTGTTGACAGGTGTCTGGTGTTTGACCGGAATGCCCAGTCGAAAAGGGACCTTGGCAGCTCCATTCAGCACCACTGACTGGGCCGTTAAAAGTCCAGTTGGTGGGGCTGGCAGGTTCCCTACCTGGCTTCGTGTGGTTCCCTGGAAGCAGTGACATGTCCCTCAAGTCCTAGACAGAGGGGCTCCATTTGCTGCCCCCGTCCCGAGTGCTGGCTCTGCTCCCATTGGTTGGGAACTGTGGCCCATGGGAGCTGTGGGGGCTGCGCCTGTGGGCAAAGGCAGTATGCAGAGCTGTCTGTCTGCGCCTCTGCCTAGGAGCCGAGGGACATGTCACAGTTTCCAGGGAGCCCCACCGAGGTAAGCGCTGCCTGCACCCAACACCCTGCCCACTCACTTACCCAAACTCCCTCCCAGAGCCTGCACCCGCTCTGGCAGCCCTGAGCCCCCTCCTGCACCCAAACTCCCTCCCAGAACCTGTATACTGTGGTACCTCCTGCCCCAGCCCTGAACCCCTCCCACACCCAAACTCCCTCCTGCAGCCTGCACCCCACACTCCTTCCCCTCCAACTCCTTGCCCCAGCCCAGAGCCCCTTCCCACACCCTGAACCCCTCATTTCTGGACCCACCCCAGAGCCTGTACCCTTCTCACACCCCAATCCCCATCTCAGCCTGGAGCCACCTCCCACACTCCGAATCCCTCTTGCACCCTAAACTCCTCATTTCTGTCCCACCCCAGAGCCCCCTCCTGCATCTTGAACCCCACATTTCTGCCCCCGAAGCCCTCACCCCCTTCCGCACCCCAGTCCCCTGTCCCAGCTTGGTGAAAATGAGCGAGTGAGGGAGGGTGGGTGAGAGCAAGTGACAAAGGGCGGGGGATGGAGTGAGCAGGAGCGGGGTCTAGGGGAAGGGGCGGGATGTTAGGTTTTGTGCAATTAGAAAGTTGGCAACCCTACTTGGAAAATCCCCTTCTGATACTGAAGTAGCTGGCTCCAGCAACTTCCAGTGCAGTATGTCTGGATGGGCCTTTCTGGCAAAGACACCAAACAGGCAACCAGAGAAATTGAGAAATCATCAGGAAGGGATGAAATGCTTGTGCTGTGAGTTGGCTGGGCCATGTTGCTTTTCACTCTCCTCCATACAGCCAGCCCTGGAGGGACAAGAGGGATAGCAGCCCAGACATGGACAAACTTGTAGGCTGACCATGTGTGAGGTGGTCCCCCAAACGGGGGCACGTGGAAGGAATTTTCAAAGTGTTGGTTCAAGTCTACATCAGTAGAACTAATTTTATGCAGACATATCTGGTCCAGTTTACACGTGTCAGATATTTTCCTCTCACGTGCTTCTCATCAGATACAGTTTGCAGACCTGATCTTATCTCACAGTTTCTATAGAAAACAAAAGTTTTTCATTCTCAGGCCGCCTGCCCCCCTTCAGCCCACTTCCAAGCCAAGGGATTTCTAGTCCATTCTAGAGCTGACAGTGGCTTTTGCAGCAATGCTGTAAGTCCACATACAAAGCTGAAATGAACATAAATGGAGCTATGTAGTTTCCTCGTTCTTGCTAATAGCGTGTTGTCTTCGTAACTTAATAGTGATCCTTTTTAAAACAAGTTTATCTAAACATGAAAACTAAGCTTGAGTCACCAAAATCTGACTGGAACCTCTTGTGGTGTTACTATTTGAGTTGACAACATAATGAAGATTGTTTCTATCATTGTTTTATTTTGTTCGTTTTTTTTTACATTGGGTTCACCCATGATTCTGTTGTAGAATTATTTATAGCTACAGAGCATGGATGACCAGTGCTTGTTCAATACAAAAAACAAAAGGGGGTTGTCATGAGATGGGCTGAACTATTTTGGTGGCTGTCGAGTTGACATGGTTCCTGGCTGCAGGGTTCTATATCTGCATGCTGAAATACCCACCAAAATCTTCAAGATGTATCCGTGACATACTTCATCTATGGCGTTACCTTATTTTGTAACCTCCTCATTCCTTTCCTCAATTCCTCCCTGCTGTTCAATTGCTCTCAATTCAGATTGAAAGCTTTTGGGGGGAGAGACAGACTGTCTTTTTATATGTACTCTGAGGTGCACGCTAGTGGCTGCTGTAATAAATAAGAGGTTTCAGAGGAACAGCCGTGTTAGTCTGTATTCGCAAAAAGAAAAGGAGTACTTGTGGCACCTTAGAGACTAACCAATTTATTTGAGCATGAGCTTTCGTGAGCTACAGCTCACTTCATCAGATGTTTACCGTGGAAACTGCAGTCTGCTGCAGTTTCCACGGTAAACATCTGATGAAGTGAGCTGTAGCTCACGAAAGCTCATGCTCAAATAAATTGGTTAGTCTCTAAGGTGCCACAAGTACTCCTTTTCTTTTTGTAATAAATAAGTCCTCTTAATGATTTGTAAGTGGTGGTGGTGTTTAGTTATGGCTAACCCTTTGTTACTTCCTATATCATCCTTCCTGCAACAAGAACTTTCTTCAACCCATGAGAATAGGTGTCTTGTTCCCCCCAAGCATTTTGTAGAGAAGATGGGGCATCATGTCATTGTGCCATGTGATGTTAAGTACATACCACTTGACTAGGTTATTTCAAGTGAAGTAGTAGTATTAGAAGAGGCTGAACATTCCACATCCCTCGTAAACTTTTTGTGATGCAATTTGGCAGCAAGAGGGAGCAGGGTCAGGAAGGATCAGAGAGCAGGGTCAGGATAAAAAGTCCTTGGGACTTAAAAAGTTCAGTTATCAGACTGTGCTAGTCAATCCTTCAATAACATGTCACTGGGAACTATAAAAATCCCACAGTTTGGATCTGACAGTCATTATTAAGATATGCTGTGTTGGTCCCAGGATATTAGAGACACAAGGTGGGTGAGGTAATATCTTTTATTGGACCAACTTCTGTTGGTGAGAGGACAAGCTTTCGAAGAAGAAGAGCTCTGTGTAAGCTCGAAAACTTCTCTCTCTCCAGGTGTCACTGGGCAAAGGACCCATGGGGGATGATGCCCAGGGTCCTGCCCCTGTGGGCCAGTCGTCATCATCATCCTCTCCAGATGAGGCTGTGGCAGGGCCTTTTTGCGCTAGCCCACTGTATGATTTCAAGGAGCACCAACCCCTGCTCCAAAGGTTGGCCATGAACATGTAGGCCTAGAGGTGGAAGAGATGGTGGAGCAATCAGACACTTTGCTTAATATGCTCTCTACATCAACCCCCGCACGTGTCACACTTTTGGTGCACAAAAGGTCCTAAAGATTGCCAAAGCCTTCTGGCAAACCCCATCCTCAATCCCATCCACTTCCAAAAGGGTTGAAGAGAACTACTTCGTCCCAGCCAAGGGGTTTGAATACTTGTACACTCACCTGCCCCCAGGGTTGTTGTTGGCTTCTGCGGCCAACGAGAAAGACAAACAAGGGCAATATTCCACCCCCAAGAATAAGGAGGCCAAGAGACTGGACCTTTTCGGAAGAAAAATTTATTCTACTGCCAGTCTTCAGTTCAGGGTCGTGAACGACCAGGCTCTTTTGGGAAGATATAACTTCAACTTATGGGATTTCCTCCATAAATTCAAGGATTCCATGCCCCAGATGCGGTCCAAGAATTCGGGCCCTTTTTGAGGAGGTACTTCAGCAGCTCGGTATTCCCTCCAAATGGCATAGTACATGGCCGATTCAGCGGCCAGAGTGGTCGCCTCAGCAGTGGTCATGAGGTTCAGTTCGTGGCTTCAGTCCGCAGGTCTGTCCCAGGAGATGCACTCCTTGATCCAGGATCTTCAAGGAGAAGGGATAGGGACACGAGTTTTAGTCGTCACCCCCTTTTCTTCTCCTGTTCACCCCGCAACCTGGCCTGGCGAAACATCAGGGGGCCCAGAAGCGTGCGTTTTGAGGGTGCGCTCAAGAACAATGCCCCAATCAACTCCCCAGATTTGCCTCATCCTTTCCTCAATTATCTTTGTCCCTACTGTTCGGCCTGGTCACAGGTCACCTCGGACCGTCGAGTGCTAGAAATTGTATCTCTGGGCTATACCCTGCGATTCTCGGCCACCCACCCTCCTACCCCTCTTTCGCATCCCTCTTTAGGGACAGAAACTCCTTGTTCAGGAGGTTGACAACCTCCTGCAGCTGGGGGCAGTGGAGGAGGTCCCTTGGGAAATGAGGGTGAAAGGATTCTACTCCTGTTATTTCCTAATCCTGAAGTCAAAAGGAGGCCTAAGACCCATTCTGGACCTTCAGCGACTCAACAAATATCTCAAGAATTTGAAGTTCCACATGGTTTCTCTGACCTCCATCATCCCCTCCCTGGATCCAGGATACTGGTATGCCGCTCTTGACTTGAAAGATGCTTATTTTCATATTTCCATCTTCCAAGGACACAGATGGTTCCTCCATTTTATGGTGGGCCAGCTTCACTCCCAATTCATGGCGCTACCCTTTGGCCTCTCCTCGGCCCCAAAGGCTATTTACAAAATGTATGACCCTAGTAGCTGCTTACCTGAGACATTGGGGAGTACAGGTCTATCCTTATGTCGACGATTGGCTCATCAAGGGCAGGTCGCGGGACCAAGTGCAGAACAGCCTCAATCTGGTGTGTTCCACCTGTTGCGACCTGGGCTTGTTAAGGAACGAAAAGAAATCGACCCTCATACCAGTGCAACAAATAGAGTTTATAGGGGCGGTCCTCAACTCTGCAGGCCAGAGCCTTCCTTCTGGAGGCTCGTTTCCAAGCCATGTCGGACGTGATCTCCCATGTACGGGGCCACCTGCTTACCACTGCCTACACTTGCCTAAGGTTGTTAAGCCACATGGCAGCCTGTACTTAGTGGTCTGTCATGCCCGGCTCCACCTCTGGCCACTGCAGGCGTGGCTGGCATCGGTCTACTTTCCCAACAGGCACGACCTAGATCTGGTAGGCAAGGTCCTGTACCACATCTGGTTGTCCCTGGCATGGTGGTTGGAGCCTGGATGGGTGTTACAGGGAGTTCCCTTTGCGGCCACATCCCTGTCGCTAACTCTGGTTTCCAATGCCTCGGACCTGGGTTGGGGAGTCTACCTGCGTGAACTCGGCACACAAGGCTGGTGGTCGGGAGTCAACTGCTCCTTCAACATAAATATCAGGGAGCTCAGAGTGATACGCTTGGCCTGTCAGGCTTTTTGGTCCTACTTGAAGGGAAAGTTGGTTTTGGAAGCTCTCTGGGGCTGGGACTTCTGTGTGCAGCATACCATTATCTCATAGCAGCACATCTCCATGCGGTCAGGAATATATTTATCACCTCAGCGGAGCCTTCTCGTCTCGCCACAAATGGTCACTCCACCCCAAGGTGGTCAGCGTGATCTTCCAGAAGTGGGGATCTCCCTGAGTGGACTTGTTTGCGACTTGTCAGAACAGGAAATGTCACATGTTCTGCTCATTTCGGGGGATCAGTGGGCTCATTGTCAGATGCCTTCTTACTCCCATGGTCGGGAGCTCTAATGTATGCATTCCTACCAGTGCCATTGCTTCAGAGTCCTCATGAAGATCAAGCAGGACAGGGCCAAAGTGATCCTGATAGCCCTAGCTTGGCCTCACCAGCACTGGTTCAGCTCACTGGTGGACCTCTCGGTGACGGCCCAACTGCAGGTGCCTCTCTGGCCAGATTTCCTATCCCAGAACCACGGCAGTCTCCTGCACCTGAATCTAGCTGCACTGCACCTAATAATTCCTGTGTGGCTGAATGCTAAAGAGCAGGAGTACTCGGCCCGTGTCCAGCACGTTCTACTGGCAAGCGAAAAGCCCTCCACCCTACCTGCCCAACAGTTTGTGTGCTGGGCCTCGACCCAAGGCGGTAGGCCAGAGCAGGCCTCGCTGCAGTTGATCCTGTACTACCTTCTACATCTCAACTTCCAGGGCTTGTCCCTTTCATTGATTAAGGTCCAAATGGCCGCCATATCAGCCTTTCATCCCCCGTTCCAGGGCAGGTTGGTCTTTGCTCATGACGTGACGGTCCAGTTCTTGAAAGATCTGGAGCGATTCTACCCCATGTCAGAGACTCTGTCCCCCTGTGGAACCTGAATCTAGTGATCGCCTGGCTCATGAGACTTTTCTTCAAGCCCTTGGCATCCTGTTCCCTTCTTCTGCTCTACTGGAAGGTGTCATTCCTGGTGGAGATAACATCTGCCTGAAGAGTCTCTGAGATTAGGGCACTTACCTCGGAGCTGCCCTATATGGTGTTTTTCAAGGACGAGGTCCAGCTGCATCTGCACCCAGCTTTCCTGCCCAAGGTTGTTTTTGCAATTTCACATGAACCAGGACGTATTTTTGCCAGTCTTCTTCCCAAAGCCTCATAAGTCTGAGGAGCAGTGTAGGTTGCACTTACTGGACATCAGGAGAGTGCTGGCCTTCTACATCGAAAGGACAAAACCATTCCGTAAATCAATGTAGCTGTTCGTCACGATGGCAGATAGGATGAAAGTTCACCCGGTGTCCACCCAGAGAATTTCATCATGGATCACCGCCTCCATCTGATTTTGCTATGATTAAGCAAAGGTGTCTCCACCGGTGATTGTAACTGCCCACTTGACTAGAGCGCAAGCCTTCATGGCCCATGTGCCAATTCCAGATATCTGCTGGGCTGCCACCTAGTCATCCATTCACATGTTCACATCTCACTACACGCTTACCCAGGAAGCCCAAGACGACGCTGGCTTTGGTAGAGCAGTGTTGCAAGCTGCGTGTCCGTGAACTCTGAGCTCACTTTCAGCGGGGCCAGATTAACCTTTTGTGGGCCCGGTGCCAAATATATTTGTGGGCCTCCATGGGGGCAGTGGTACATGGCACGGGGAGATTGGTCCGCAGAGCAAGGGGCATGGTATGGCAGGGGCAGCCTCGCTCCGCCCAGCCCAGTGCAAGGGCACTATTTACAAACAGGCAGTTGCCAGACGCACAGTGTCCTGCCCAGCCCTGTGCTGCCAGTGTGCCCCTTCCCCTCAGGGGTGGGCCCATGTCACGCCACACAGCCCCCCCGCCCAACACTGGAGCACCCCCCTGATCCCGATGGCCACAGCCCCCGCCCCCCCCTGACTTGCTATGCCCAGGACCCCCCTGCCCACAGCTCCACCACAACTGCCCAGCACCCCACGCACAACCCCCACTCCCTAGTGCCCCAACACACACAGATCTTCCCTGCCCCCTCACAGCCCAGCACCCCCCCCAGCCCCCTCAGAGACCCACTCCCGCATGCCCTGCCTCCCGGCCGTACTCACTGGCCCTGCTGGGAGGTGACTGTCTGCCGGGCTGAGCTGGAAGCACAGCCAGGGCTGGTCCCGGGGCAGGGAATCGCTCCGGCCCCTCTGGAGTGGTATGATCAGCCAGGCTAGGGCCTGCCCCAGCCGGGGTCCCTCAGGACCCACTTGCCTGGAGGGGACCAGCCAAGTCCCCCACACTGGCCCCTCCTCCCCCCCAAATGCTGAGACTGGCCATACTTCTGCCCCAGGCCCAGGCGGCTCAGCTCTAGGGAGGCAGGGGGGCCCCACAGCTGGTGGGAAGGAGAGACTGCCCGGAGCTGGAGGTGCACTGGAGCCAGAAGGCAGAGATGAGTGCTCGGCTGGCCGGCGGGCGGGCCAAGAGGAGCAAGTGATGGGCGGGGCAGAGCCAGCAGGCTGGTGGGGTCTCAGCACAGTGCAAGTGGAGCAGGTCGGGGCCCCTTCTGAGCTTGGGCCTGGCTCCATGGTGCTACTGGTGCCATTTCAAACCCAGCACTAACTTCCAGCGATACTGCTTGTGAATCACCTAGAATGGAATCGACATAAGCAAGCACTCAAAGAAAAAATGGTTACCTACCTTGTGTAACTGTTGTTCTTCGAGATGTGTTGCTCAGATCCCTTCCATTATCTGCCCTCCTACTCCTCTGTCAGAGTTGCTGGCAAGAAGGAACTGAGAGGGTGTAGGGCCAGAGGCGCCTGATATACTGATGCATAAGCGTGGCACTCCAGAGAGCACCACAGCTGACCTGACAGATACCAGTAAGGTAAAAGTTTCCGACAACTGTGCACATGGGCGCATACACACCTAAAATGGAATGGACATGAGCAACACATCTCAAAGAACAACAGTTACAAAAGATAGTTAACCGGGTTTTTTAGTGAACATGTTTTAATAAGTTTTTAAACACAAGGAGTTGGGCAGTTGTGAGGGGAAAATCTAGATAAGTGCTTTACACATTGTTATCGTGTCTTTTTTGGGATAAACTTTTTAGTTCAGATTAGTTCAGAGTCTAACTTTTTTTACTGCCATGTATTTATTCCTTGCCATCTTATTGTGAGGTAAAATAATGTTGAGAGCTATAGCAAAAGTATTGAAGTTAATTGAAAACCAAAGCATAAAAAATAACGAGGAGTCCTTGTGGCACCTTAGAGACTAACAAATTTACTTGGGCATTATGCCCAAATATATTTGTTAGTCTCTAAGATGCCACAAGGACTCTTCCTTGTTTTTGCTGATACAGACTAACCGGCTACCACTCCAAAGCATAAATATTAGTCTGATAAAAATGGGAGTGCTAGAAGATTCTAGGATCAGAATAAAGAGTTGTGGATATGCTACAAGGGTTCTCACAACAAATTTTTTGGTGGCCACAGGGTGCAGCCACCAACTCTTGCTGGTGGCCGCTCTGACAATTTTTCCTAAAACACTTAATTAACTTCATGAAAAACAAAATAAATATGCACACATACATGTCCAAAATCATTGTAATTTATTTATGTTGGGTTTTTTGCAGACTGAATAATAAAAGTAATGTATGTAAACAGAATAGAAACACAAATAAGGTGCTTTGCATGTTTTGGGGTTTTTTTAGACTTGCTAGCTAATAAGTCTGCTACTGTGAAAAGTGATATTTGTATATTGGTTCATAGAACTTTTCACAGCAGACTTACTTAGTCCAGGCAAGCTGAGGGACAAATTAAGCCCTGGATGAGGTGGTAGGTAAGGAGGCGGGGGGGGGGGGAGGGGGGAAGGGCCACCACGGGTGCTGCGGGGAGGGGTCTGGAGGAGGCAGCAGGGATTGAGTCTGGGGCTGGAGCCTCGGGTCCTGCTGCATGGCCGGGGGCTGGAGGAGGCAGCAGGGGCCAGAGGCAATGTGGGGAGGGGTGAGCTCAGAGCTGGAGCCCAAAATCCTGTGGCTGGGGACTGAGCCCACTGCCACTTGGCCAGAGCCTGCCACCCACCACCCCAGGGCTGAAGCCCAAAGCCCTAGCCCCACTGCTCCTACAAAGGTGGGAACTCACACTAGTCGACTGCTCATACAGTGTTTCTGGCTCCGGAAGGGGGCAGGGGCCAGCCACTGCTGGCCCCCCGGGGGAGGAGCTGCTGCTTTCCCCTCCCCACCCAGGAGGCTGTGGCTGCAAGAAAAGTCCCTGGTGGCCAGATTTGAGAAACTCTGTGCTAGGATTTCAGGTCTTAGCCCTTCTTATTCCTGTTTACCAGAAAATGCAGCTGTTGCTTTCTTTTGCAAAAAATAAACATGACTGTTTTGGACTGTTAACACACATCTGTATATAGTAACTGTCTGTGGTCCATGAGAGCAATGGGTTATCAAAGGCTGGCTCTTTAAACAATATTTATTAAATATATTGTGTGATATGGATAATGGTATTAAGTGGAGAGTAAATTTTTTTGTGTGTTAAGTTATTTGGAGTACAAATAATGTGGCTTTTGTTCCTGTAGTTATGGACTCATATCTTTCATTGTTTGTTTGTTAAATTACCCAAGAAGGACTTGCTTTATAAATTAATTTCTGTAATCAAAGACTCATTTTCATCTAGAAAACAGCTTTCCACTCTCTGGGTCGTCTTAGTTGAAGATGTATTTGGTAACAGTAAGTTGCAGGGTTTTTTTAGACACTGCAAACTCTGTCTTAGGGTATGTCTGCACTACGGAATAAGGTCGAATTTATAGAAGTTGTTTTTTTAGAAATCGGTTTTATATATTCGAGTGTGTGTGTCCCCACAGAAAATGCTCTAAGTGCATTAACTCGGTGGAGCGCTTCCACAGTACCGAGGCTAGAGTCGACTTCCGGAGCGTTGCACTGTGGGTAGCTATCCCACAGTTCCCGCAGTCTCCGCTGCCCATTGGAATTCTGGGTTGAGATCCCAATGCCTGATGGGGCTAAAACATTGTCGCGGGTGGTTCTGGGTACATATCGTCAGGCCCCCGTTCCCTCCCTCCCTCCGTGAAAGCAAGGGCAGACAATCGTTTCGCGCCTTTTTTCCTGAGTTACCTGTGCAGACGCCATGCCACGGCAAGCATGGAGCCCGCTCAGGTAACCGTCACCCTATGACTCCTGGGTGCTGGCAGACGCGGTACGGCATTGCTACATAGTAGCAGCAACCCCTTGTCTTGTGGCAGCAGACGGTACAGTACGACTGGTAGCCGACATCGTCATGTCCGAGGTGCTCCTGGCCACGTCGGCTGGGAGCGCCTGGGCAGACATGGGCGCAGGGACTAAATTTGGAGTGACTTGACCAGGTCATTCTCTTTAGTCCTGCAGTCAGTCCTATTGAACCGTCTTATGGTGAGCGGGCAGGCGATACGGACTGCTAGCAGTCGTACTATACCATCTTCTGCCAGGCAGGCAGGAGATGAGGATTGCTAGCAGTCGTATTGTACCATCTTCTGCCAGGCAGGCAAGAGATGAGGATGGCTAGCAGTCGTACTGTACCATCTTCTGCCGAGCAGCCATGAGATGTGGATGGCATGCAGTCCTTCTGCAGCCAGCCAAAGATGTAAAAGATAGATGGAGTGGGTCAAAACAAGAAATAGACCAGATTGTTTTGTACTCATTTGCCTCCTCCCCTGTCTAGGGGACTCATTCCTCTAGGTCACACTGCAGTCACTCACAGAGAAGGTGCAGCGAGGTAAATCTAGCCATGTATCAATCAGCGGCCAGGCTAACCTCCTTGTTCCAATAAGAACGATAACTTAGGTGCACCATTTCTTATTGGAACCCTCCATGAAGTCCTGCCTGAAATACTCCTTGATGTAAAGACACCCCCTTTGTTGATTTTAGCTCCCTGAAGCCAACCCTGTAAGCCGTGTCGTCAGTCGCCCCTCCCTCCGTCAGAGCAACGGCAGACAATCGTTCCGCGCCTTTTTTCTGTGCGGACGCCATACCAAGGCAAGCATGGAGGCCGCTCAGCTCACTTTGGCAATTAGGAGCACATTAAACACCACACGCATTATCCAGCAGTATATGCAGCACCGGAACCTGGCAAAGCGATACCGGGCGAGGAGGCGACGTCAGCGCGGTCACGTGAGTGATCAGGACATGGACACAGATTTCTCTGAAAGCATGGGCCCTGCCAATGCATGCATCATGGTGCTAATGGGGCAGGTTCATGCTGTGGAACGCCGATTCTGGACTCGGGAAACAAGCACAGACTGGTGGGACCGCATAGTGTTGCAGGTCTGGGACGATTCCCAGTGGCTGCGAAACTTTCGCATGCGTAAGGGCACTTTCATGGAACTTTGTGACTTGCTTTCCCCTGCCCTGAGGTGCATGAATACCAAGAGCAGCCCTCACAGTTGAGAAGCGAGTGGCGATAGCCCTGTGGAAGCTTGCAACGCCAGACAGCTACCGGTCAGTTGGGAATCAATTTGGAGTGGGCAAATCTACTGTGGGGGCTGCTGTGATGCAAGTAGCCCACGCAATCAAAGATCTGCTGATATCAAGGGTAGTGACCCTGGGAAATGTGCAGGTCATAGTGGATGGCTTTGCTGCAATGGGATTCCCTAACTGTGGTGGGGCCATAGATGGAACCCATATCCCTATCTTGGCACCGGAGCACCAAGCCACCGAGTACATAAACCGCAACTTTTCGATAGTGCTGCAAGCTCTGGTGGATCACAAGGGACGTTTCACCAACATCAACGTGGGATAGCCGGGAAAGGTGCATGATGCTCGCATCTTCAGGAACTATGGTCTGTTTCAAAAGCTGCAGGAAGGGACTTTCTTCCCAGACCAGAAAATAACTGTTGGGGATGTTGAAATGCCAATAGTTATCCTTGGGGACCCAGCCAACCCCTTAATGCCATGGCTCATGAAGCCGTACACAGGCAGCCTGGACAGTAGTCAGGAGCTGTTCAACTACAGGCTGAGCAAATGCAGAATGGTGGTAGAATGTGCATTTGGACGTTTAAAGGCGCGCTGGCGCAGTTTACTGACTCGCTTAGACCTCAGCGAAACCAATATTCCCATTGTTATTACTGCTTGCTGTGTGCTCCACAATATCTGTGAGAGTAAGGGGGAGATGTTTATGGCGGGGTGGGAGGTTGAGGCAAATCGCCTGGCTGCTGGTTACGCGCAGCCAGACACCAGGGCGGTTAAAAGAGCATAGGAGGGCGTGGTACGCATCAGAGAAGCTTTGAAAACCAGTTTCATGACTGGCCAGGTTATGGTGTGAAAGTTCTGTTTGTTTCTCCTTGATGAAACCCCCCGCCCCTTGGTTCACTCTACTTCCCTGTGAGCTAACCACCCGCCCCTCCTCCTTTCAATCACCGTTTGCAGAGGCAATAAAGTCATTGTTGCTTCACATTCATGCATTCTTTATTCATTCATCACACAAATAGGGGGATGACTACCAAGGTAGCCCAGGAGGGGTGGTGGAGGAGGGAAGGAAAATGCCACACAGCACTTTAAGCACAGCACTTTAAAAGTTTACAACTTTAAAATTTATTGAATGACAGCCTTCTTTTTTCTGGGCAATCCTCTGTGGTGGAGTGGCTGGTTGGCCGGAGGCCCCCCCACCGCGTTCTTGGGCGTCTGGGTGTGGAGGCTATGGAACTTGGGGAGGAGGGCGGTTGGTTACAGAGGGGCTGCAGTGGCAGTCTGTGCTCCAGCTGCCTTTGCTGCAGCTCAACCATACACTGGAGCATACTGGTTTGGTCCTGCAGCAGCCTCAGCATTGAATCCTGCCTCCTCTCATCACGCTGCCGCCACATTTGAGCTTCAGCCCTGTCTTCAGCCCGCCACTTACTCTCTTCAGCCCGCCACCTCTCCTCCCGGTCATTTTGTGCTTTCCTGCACTCTGACATTATTTGCCTCCACGCATTCGTCTGTGCTCTGTCAATGTGGGAGGACAGCATGAGCTCGGAGAACATTTCATCGCGATTGCGTTTTTTTTTCTTTCTAAGCTTCACTAGCCTCTGGGAAGGAGAAGATCCTGTGATCATTGAAACACATGCAGCTGGTGGAGAAAAAAAAAGGGACAGCGGTATCTAAAAAGACACATTTTATAAAACAGTGGCTACACTCTTTCAGGGTAAACCTTGGTGTTAACGTTACATACATAGCACATGTGCTTTCGTTACAAGGTCGCATTTTGCCTCCCCCCACCGCGTGGCTACCCCCTCAACCTTCCCCCCTCCCTGTGGCTAACAGCGGGGAACATTTCTGTTTAGCCACAGGCAAACAGCCCAGCAGGAATGGGCTCCTCTGAGTGTCCCCTTAAGAAAAGCACTCTGTTTCAACCAGGTGACCATGAATTATATCTCACTCTCCTGAGGATAACACAGAGAGATAAAGAACGGATGTTGTTTGAATGCCAGCAAACATACACTGCAATGCTTTGTTCTACAATGATTCCCGAGTACATGTTTTGGCCTGGAGTGGTAAAGTGTCCTACCATGAAGGACGCAATAAGGCTGCCCTCCCCAGAAACCTTTTGCAAAGGCTTTAGGAGTACATCTAGGAGAACCGCGAATGCCAGGGCAAAGTAATCCTTTCACATGCTTGCTTTTAAACCATGTATAGTATTTTAAAAGGTACACTCACCAGAGGTCCCTTCTCCGCCTGCTGGGTCCAGGAGGCAGCCTTGGGTGGGTTCGGGGGGTACTGGCTCCAGGTCCAGGGTGAGAAACAGTTCCTGGCTGTCGGGAAAACCGGTTTCTCCGCTTGCTTGCTGTGAGCTATCTACAACCTCCTCCTCATCATCATCTTCTTCGTCCCCAAAACCTGCTTCCGTATTGCCTCCATCTCCATTGAAGGAGTCAAACAACACGGCTGGGGTAGTGGTTGCTGAACCCCCTAAAATGGCATGCAGCTCATCATAGAAGCGGCATGTTTGGGGCTCTGACCCGGAGCGGCCGTTCGCCTCTCTGGTTTTCTGGTAGGCTTGCCTCAGCTCCTTCAGTTTCACGCGGCACTGCTTCGGGTCCCTGTTATAGCCTCTGTCCTTCATGCCCTGGGAGATTTTGACAAAGGTTTTGGCATTTCGAAAACTGGAACGGAGTTCTGATAGCACGGATTCCTCTCCCCAAACAGCGATCAGATCCCGTACCTCCCGTTCGGTCCATGCTCTTTTGCGATTCTGGGACTCCATCATGGTCACCTGTGCTGATGAGCTCTGCATGGTCACCTGCAGCTTGCCACGCTGGCCAAACAGGAAATGAGATTCAAAAGTTCGCGGTTCTTTTCCTGTCTACCTGGCCAGTGCATCTGAGTTGAGAATGCTGTCCAGAGCGGTCAGAATGGAGCACTCTGGGATAGCTCCCGGAGGCCAATACCATCGAATTGTGTCCACAGTACCCCAAATTCGAGCCGGCAAGGTCGATTTAAGCGCTAATCCACTTGTCAGGGGTGGAGTAAGGAAATCGATTTTAAGAGCCTTTTAAGTCGAAATAAAGGGCTTCATTGTGTGGACGGGTGCAGGTTTACATCGATTTAACGCTGCTAAATTCGACCTAAAGTCCTAGTGTAGACCAGGGCTTAGTAAGGTCTGTGTTGTTGCAGAGTTCATGCTGCATTTTAAAGCTGTTTGTCAGGAATTTACTTATAAAAGACTTTCTGCAATGGGGTTTAATTTCTCTTCCCATCTGGTGACCAGTGAGTAAGAGCCATCTGGCTTCTTTGGACTCTGCAGCCCATAAATTTTATGAAAGCCTGCCCGTGGCTCTACTGTATCTGTATGGGATGAGCAGTATATGTTTTCTGTCTCTGCCTCTCTCTCAAGAGAGGAAGAGGCTATGTAATATTAAGTTTGAATACAGGACGTAGGTGCATCAGTTGATACTGCTTTGAGGGAAAACTGCAGAAGTGAAAGTGAGGCTGCCTTTGTTAATTGCCCAGAAGCATCTACAGGCGAGTGAGTAGAATCCTGGAATGATTCTCTGTGGTGCTGGGCTTATGTGGAAATTTCCAGCTGCATCACTGTCACTGGATACTCTTATGCAGTTCAAAACGAACCTTTAATATTGGAGAGAGAGATGATTATTTTTTTCTTTCTTTTTAACTATTACAAATGATGCTCTTTTTCAAAAGAAGAATATGGCTCTGACTGGCAGAAACAAAATGTTTCCCATCAGATAGATGGGAGTTATCTCCTACATCTTGTACTCTGAACTGTTCAGCACTTTCCAGAGGTTTTAAATTTGGCAGAAGAATATAAGAATTATATGTTCCCCCTCACTCCCATGTTTTAAAAGTTAGTGTCTTTAAAATTCCTCTGTGGGATAGCCCACAAAGGAGAATCGTATCTATGTTGCTCTTCCCCTAAGTGCTTCCCCAGAAGTATAGCAGAAGCCAAGTGAAACTGTCAAGAATTGTGTTGGTTATGCCGTAACGGTATGGAAGTTCTGTTGGTTGGAGCAGTACAAGTGCAGTGCAGAGGAGGAAACGATGAAGTATGCGATGAAGTGAGCTGTAGCTCACGAAAGCTCATGCTCAAATAAATTGGTTAGTCTCTAAGATGCCACAAGTACTCCTTTTCTTTTTGCGAATACAGACTAACACAGCTGTTACTCTGATACAAGGTGGGTAGAAAGTTGGCTAGATTGTCGGGCTCAACGGGTAGTGATCAATGGTTCCATGTCTGGTTGGCAGCCGGTATCTAGCGGAATGCCCCAAGGGTCGGTCCTGGGGCCGGTTTTGTTCAATATCTTCATTAATGATCTGGAGGATGGTGTGGTTTGCACTCTCAGCAAGTTTGCGGATGACACTAAACTGGGAGGAGTGGTAGATATGCTGGAGGGTGGGGATAGGATACAGAGGGACGTAGACAAATTGGAGGATTGGGCCAAAAGAAATCTGATGAGGTTCAACAAGGACAGGTGCAGAGTCCTGCACTTAGGACGGAAGAATCCAATGCACCGCTACAGACTAGGGACCGAATGGCTAGGCAGTAGAGAGAAGGACCTAGGGGTGACAGTGGACGAGAAGCTGGATATGAGTCAACAGTGTGCCATTGTTGCCAAGAAGGCCAATGGCATTTTGGGGTGTATAAGTAGGGGCATTGCCAGCAGATTGAGGGACGTGATTGTTCCCCTCTATTCGACATTGGTGAGGCCTCATCTGGAGTACTGTGTCCAGTTCTGGGCCCCACGCTACAAGAAGGATGTGGAGAAACTGGAGAGAGTCCAGCGAAGGGCAACAAAATGATTAGGGGTCTGGAACACATGACTTATGAGGAGAGGCTGAGGGAACTGGGATTGTTTAATCTATGGAAGAGAAGAATGAGGGGGGATTTGATAGCTGCTTTTAACTACCTGAAAGGTGGATCCAAAGAGGATGGATCTAGACTATTCTCAGTGATAGTAGACGATAGGACAAGGAGTAATGGTCTCAAGTTGCAGTGGGGGAGATTTAGGTTGGATATTAGGAAAACCTTTTTCACTATGAGGGTGGTGAAATACTGGAATGCGTTACCAAGGGAGGTGGTGGAATCCCCTTCCTTAGAAGTTTTTAGGGTCAGGTTTGACAAAGCCCTCACTGGGATGATTTAGTTGGGATTGTCCTGCTCTGGGCAGGGGTTGGACTAGATGGCCTCCAGAGGTCCCTTCCAACTCTGTGATTCTATGATTCTATGATAATGTCTAATTGCTTTCTAGTGACCCAATCCCTAGTCTTTTTTTAATAAGGCTTTATGGCCATTGATGCAAAGCCCTGAGATGATATTAAATTTTCAGGTTTGACTACATTGGAGAATTATACACCATAATTGCTGTATTTCACTCCATGTGCTTGCTTGCATTTCAGAGGTGGGTTAAGGGGTGCCCGTCTATCTCTTCCCTACCTCCAAAGGGTGTTTTCAGGTTTGAAAACTGTTTATAAAATACTCTGAGGTCCTTGGACAAAAAGGGCTATAGAAGGGCAAAGGATTATTACTTTTAGAAAACTACTTGCCCTGAAAGAGTAATTACACTACCTGAAAGTAAAACTGGACCTCACCTCAGCAGCTAGTAGACTACTGCAGAAGGGCAGAACCAAAAAGCTACACAAGAGTATTATTGTCCTTTCAGTGCAATTGGGGCTTTTCAGGGCTGTTTCCGTCTTTGGATGAGAAATTAATTATATGAGTCCAATATATTTTTGATGTAATCTTGTTTGTTCACATAAAATGTACACTAAGTGCTGTTTTCCTGTAGAAACAAACAGCAGGCAGTTTTCTTGCTCAGAAATCCCTGTGTGGTACTCCACCAAACAGCTCTATCTCTTTGTTCCTTCCTGGATCATGCTCACAATCAGAACTCCTTCTGCTGGCAGGCTTGCATTCTCCAAAACACAGCCTGCAACCAGTGTCATACTCCCCGGCATACCTATGTTAATCTACCTTATTTAGCTCTGCCCTTGTCATGTGGCCTCGTGCCTGGAGAAGTAGCCCCCATTATTCTGCAGCCATATTTACTCCATAAAGGGGCTTAATTGCTCCTGTTATGGATCCTGAAAGAGAGTGTTTGGCACACTTCTGGACTTTAATGAGCTCTGTGACTTGTCTTTGGATTCAAGATCTCCTTGATGACAGCCTTTAGCACCTTTCAGCATAACAATCAGGGCTGTCCTTAGGATTTATGGGGCCCTATGCAGTATTATTAAACTGGTGCCCCTATGCCCGATGGCAGCCTGGGCTCCCATGTGTATTTTACATAAGAATGGTCTTTTGAAGGATTTATTTAAAAAACTGTATGTCTGAAGATCCAAGCATTTGAGGCTAAAGATGAATACTCAGGTTGTGCATCTAAAAATCTATGCAAGGAGTTTTTTGGAGATGTGATTTTATAATCTTCAGCAACACACTGACATATTTTTAAAGCAAATTTTAAACTAAGGTCCTCCAGACTAACATGTTCTGAGTAAATATTACAGTAATACACAACTGGCTTTGTCAGTAAATTCAGAAACTGAATATATCTGGAGGTTGTCAAATGCCTGTTAAATGGCTTCATTACCACTTGAATGGCTCTTTAACAGTTTCAGTGTTGTGCTAATAGGTCTGGAAGGCTTTTTCACTTTTAAGGACTAGATTCCCTTTCTGGAGGAAGACTCTCACCATGCTGCAGCAGCCAGCTATGGTGGGAGCCTGTAGGAAGGGTCAGAACAAGGATAGGAAGAGGTGGAAGGGTGGACACTAAGACCCAGGGGTGTCCCAAATTTTCACCCTCCTATGCTGCTTATGCCTAAGGATGGCCCTGATAATAGTATTGAGAAATTCACTTCTCTGTAAGTGAAGTTTTCTGGGGTGAGTGAGGGAACCTATGCAGACTCTGAGCTTGCTTTATTTTTTTTAAAGGGAGAAATATTGCTAGCTCTGAAGATGGCAAAGAAAACTTTACAAAGGTATAAAACCAAGGAATCCTGATGGCTTGGCTACATGGGGAAATTGACCAGTATATACCTATTGTAGAATAAGCTATTCCACAATCCTGTGTGGACACTCTAATAAAAGTGACTTTGTTCCAGAATAGTGTGTCCATATGAGGGCATTGTTCTAGTATAATTTAGCTATACTGGTCAATTTCCCCATGTTGATGGGGCCTTAGCCTGCAACTGGACCATTTTTTGTGTTACTGCAGCTTCTTATATCTTTGCCAAAGAGGACAGAGTGAATTTAACAAGACTGATAGAATCCTGCAGGCAACAGTGAAACTGTCAAGAATCATGTTGTCAGGGTTCCTTCCCCACTCTGAACTCTAGGGTACAGCTGTGGGGAGCCGCATGAAAGACCCCCAAGCTTATTCTTACCAGCTTAGGTTAAAACTTCCCCAAGGTGCAAACTTTGCCTTGTCCTTGAACAGTATGCTGCCACCACCAAGCGTTTTAAACAAAGAACAGGGAAAGAGACCGCTGGGAGACGTCTTCTCCCCAAAATATCCCCCCAAGCCCTACATACCCCCTTTTCTGGGGAGGCTTGAGAATAATATCCTAACCAATTGGTTACAAAATCATCAAAGACCCAAACCCCTGGATCTTGGAACAATGGAAAAATCAGCCAGGTTCTTAAAAGAAGGATTTTATTGAAGAAAAAAAAAAAGTAAAAATCATCTCTGTAAAATCAGGATGGAAAATACTTTACAGGGTATTCAGATTCAAAACACAGAGGATCCCCCTCTGGGCAAAACCTTAAAGTTACATAAAACAGGAATAAACCTCCCTCTTAACGCAGGGAAAATTTACATGAAACAAAAGATAAACTAATCCGCCTTGCCAGGCTTACCTATACTGGTTGTAATATTGGAGACTTGGATTAGGATGGGATGGAGAAGATGGATTTCTGTCTGGCCTCTCTCAGTCCCAAGACTGTAAGCAAAGAGCACAGAACAAAAGCCTTCTCTCTTTCCCCCCCCTGGTTTTGAAAGTATCTTGTCCCCTTATTGGTCCTTTGGGTCAGGTGCCAGCCAGGTTAGCTGAGCTTCTTAACCCTTTACAGGTAACAACAGGGTGTTGCCTCTGGCCAGGAGGGATTTTATAGCACTGTATACAGAAAGGTGGTTTACCCTTCCCTTTATATTTATGACACATGTCTATTTCATTCTGCTACTGCTTGGCATAATTATAGACAGCAGCAAAGACAAGCACTGGAATTACTTGCTGTGGAGGAAGATCCAATAAATGGGGGTTGGGGAAGGGAATGAGCAGCTGAGACCTTTTCTTCCACCTCCTCCCCATCATAGTGGTCAGGACATTGGGGAGGGGTGAAATAGCAGAAAACCTTTCTTCCTGCCCTGTTCCCCTTGCAGCAGTCAGCAGGCACTAGGCTTGTCTACACTGTGTTGCAGTACATACTACGGAAGGGTTAATTGCTGAGTGCACCAAAGTGTTGCTTGCTAACTGCCCCTGGCCTTGTGGCTGCTGCTGGTGCAAACTTAAACATTTGCACTAACATGGTCCAAATGACTCCCACAGTCCACCCTGCAGCGCAGCTTAGGGGTGTGGGGGAAGGGAAAGAAAAGGGGGAATGACAGAAAGCATTAGCTATTGATAAGGAGTAATGGTCTCAAGTTGCAGTGGGGGAGGTTTAGGTTGGATATTAGGAAAAACTTTTTCACTAGGAGGGTGGTGAAACACTGGAATGCGTTACCTAGGGAGGTGGTAGAATCTCCTTCCTTAGAAGTTTTTAAGGTCAGGCTTGACAAAGCCCTGGCTGGGATGATTTAATTGGGGATTGGTCCTGCTTTGAGCAGGGGGTTGGACTAGATGACCTTCTGGGGTCCCTTCCAACCCTGATATTCTATGATTCTATGATATACTCTAGAGCAGTGATATCGGACTTCAGTGGTTCAGGAGCCAAATTAGTGATCATAGAATCATAGAATCATTACCCAACATTACCCAAATCAACATTACCCAAAAGAGTCACAGTAGCGTGAATCCATTGTTTCATTTATTGTAGTACTATTCATATTTAAAAGTAGGATGGGGAATTATTTAGGGTTTTTATATTTTATAAAAACCCTATATATATAAAATTCTCACAGCAAATAAGTACAGGTTGATAATTTATTTGGTTAATAACATAGTAAAAGCATTCTGATCGATTAATAATTAAATCATAGTGTTTTAATATCATGTGCTGCAAAGAGCTTCAGGAGACACATTAAAGAGCTACTTGAGAGCTCTGGAGTCTGTGTTATGAGAGTGGCGGGAATAGTGTGAATTTGATACCTTCCTAGCTAAAGGCTGATCCACAAGATGGAGCCCCCAAGGCAGGGTATCGAGACAGTAGTCTGGTAGAAATCCTACTGCCATTCCTTTTTGCAGTAGCTGATGGCAGGGGAACTGGTCTTCCCTCCAGAATGTTGCCTCTGTCCCTCCCTGGTGAAAACCACCCTGATCATGTCTTCCATGTCTCCTTTTTGGCTGGTAGGCAATTAGTAAATCTTTCAGTCCCTGTATATTTAGCATCCCTTGAAGGTACCTCTTATTTTGAAATAAATCATGCCCTATACAGTTAATGAGGTAGAAGGCTGAAGAGCACATCCAAATGGCCTTTGGAATATCTGAGACACAAGCTAGGTGAGGTAATATCTTTATTGAACTGTATTTTAAAGAATCTTTATTGAGGTTACAGGGACAAACCATCCTGATGTGTAGAAAGAAGAGTAAATATGGCAGGCGACCAGCTTGGCTTAACAGTGAAATCCTTGCTGATCTTAAACACAAAAAAGAAGCTTACAAGAAGTGGAAGATTGGACAAATGACCAGGGAAGAGTATAAAAATATTGCTCAGGCATGCAGGAGTGAAATCAGGAAGGTCAAATCACAGCTGGAGTTGCAGCTAGCAAGAGATGTTAAGAGTAACAAGAAGGGTTTCTTCAGGTATGTTAGCAACAAGAAGAAAGTCAAGGAAAGTGTATCATAGAATCATAGAATATAAGGGTTGGAAGGGACCCCTGAAGGTCATCTAGTCCAACCCCCTGCTCGAAGCAGGACCAATTCCCAGTTAAATCATCCCAGCCAGGGCTTTGTCAAGCCTGACCTTAAAAACCTCTAAGGAAGGAGATTCTACCACCTCCCTAGGTAACGCATTCCAGTGTTTCACCACCCTCTTAGTGAAAAAGTTTTTCCTAATATCCAATCTAAACCTCCCCCACTGCAGCTTGAGACCATTACTCCTCGTTCTGTCATCTGCTACCATTGAGAACAGTCTAGAGCCATCCTCTTTGGAACCCCCTTTCAGGTAGTTGAAAGCAGCTATCAAATCCCCCCTCATTCTTCTCTTCTGCAGGCTAAACAATCCCAGCTCCCTCAGCCTCTCCTCATAACTCATGTGTTCCAGACCCCTAATCATTTTTGTTGCCCTTCGCTGGACTCTCTCCAATTTATCCACATCCTTCTTGAAGTGTGGGGCCCAAAACTGGACACAGTACTCCAGATGAGGCCTCACCAATGTCGAATAGAGGGGAACGATCACGTCCCTCGATCTGCTCGCTATGCCCCTACTTATACATCCCAAAATGCCATTGGCCTTCTTGGCAACAAGGGCACACTGCTGACTCATATCCAGCTTCTCGTCCACTGTCACCCCTAGGTCCTTTTCCGCAGAACTGCTGCCTAGCCATTCGGTCCCTAGTCTGTAGCTGTGCATTGGGTTCTTCCGTCCTAAGTGCAGGACCCTGCACTTATCCTTATTGAACCTCATCAGATTTCTTTTGGCCCAATCCTCCAATTTGTCTAGGTCCTTCTGTATCCTATCCCTCCCCTCCAGCGTATCTACCACTCCTCCCAGTTTAGTATCATCCGCAAATTTGCTGAGAGTGCAATCCACACCATCCTCCAGATCATTTATGAAGATATTGAACAAAACCGGCCCCAGGACCGACCCTTGGGGCACTCCACTTGATACCGGCTGCCAACTAGACATGGAGCCATTGATAACTATCCGTTGAGCCCGACAATCTAGCCAGCTTTCTACCCACCTTATAGTACATTCTTCCAGCCCATACTTCCTTAACTTGCTGACAAGAATACTGTGGGAGACTGTGTCAAAAGCTTTGCTAAAGTCAAGAAACAATACATCCACTGCTTTCCCTTCATCCACAGAACCAGTAATCTCATCATAAAAGGCGATTAGATTAGTCAGGCATGACCTTCCCTTGGTGAATCCATGCTGGCTGTTCCTGATCACTTTCCTCTCATGCAAGTGCTTCAGGATTGATTCTTTGAGGACCTGCTCCATGATTTTTCCAGGGACTGAGGTGAGGCTGACTGGCCTGTAGTTCCCAGGATCCTCCTTCTTCCCTTTTTTAAAGATTGGCACTACATTAGCCTTTTTCCAGTCATCCGGGACTTCCCCCGTTCGCCACGAGTTTTCAAAGATAGTGGCCAATGGCTCTGCAATCACAGCCGCCAATTCCTTCAGCACTCTCGGATGCAACTCGTCCGGCCCCATGGACTTGTGCACGTCCAGCTTTTCTAAATAGTCCCTAACCACCTCTATCTCCACAGAGGGCTGGCCATCTCTTCCCCATTTTGCGATGCCCAGCACAGCAGTCTGGGACCTGACCTTGTTAGTGAAAACAGAGGCAAAAAAAGCATTGAGTACATTAGCTTTTTCCACATCCTCTGTCACTAGGTTGCCTCCCTCATTCAGTAAGGGGCCCACACTTTCCTTGGCTTTCTTCTCGTTGCCAACATACCTGAAGAAACCCTTCTTGTTACTCTTGACATCTCTGTCTAGCTGCAGCTCTAGGTGCGATTTGGTAGGCCCCTTACTGAATGGGGGAGGCAACCTAGTGACAGAGGATGTGGAAAAAGCTATTGTACTCAGTGCTTTTTTTGCCTCTGTCTTCACGAACAAGGTCAGCTCCCAGACTACTACACTGGGCAGCACAGCATGGGGAGGAGGTGACCAGGCCTCTGTGGGGAAAGAAGTGGTTTCTGACTATTTAGAAAAGCTGGACGAGCACAAGTCCATGGGGCCGGATGCGCTGCATCCGAGAGTGCTGAAGGAGTTGGCAGATGTGATTGCAGAGCCATTGGCCATTATCTGTGAAAACTCATGGCGATCGGGGGAAGTCCCAGACGACTGGAAAAAGGGTAATGTAGTGCCCATCTTTAAAAAAGGGAAGGAGGAGGATCCTGGGAACTACAGGCCAGTCAGCCTCACCTCAGTCCCTGGAAAAATCATGGAGCAGGTCCTCAAGGAATCAATTCTGAAGCACTTAGAGGAGAGAAAAGTGATCAGGAACAGTCAGCATGGATTCACCAAGGGCAAGTCATGCCTGACTAATCTAATTGCCTTCTATGACGAGATAACTGGCTCTGTGGATGAGGAGAAAAGCGGTGGATGTGTTGTTCCTTAGACTTTAGCAAAGCTTTTGACACTGTCTCCTACAGTATTCTTGCCAGCAAGTTAAAGAAGTATGGGCTGGATGAATGGACTATAAGGAGGATAGAAAGTTGGCTAGATTGTCAGGCTCAACAGGTAGTGATCAATGGCTCCATGTCTAGTTGGCAGCCGGTATGAAGTGGAGTGCCCCAAGGGTCGGTCCTGGGGCCGGTTTTGTTCAATATCTTCATTAATGATCTGGAGGATGGTGTGGATTGCACCCTCAGCAAGTTTGCAGATGACACTAAACTGGGAGGAGAGGTAGATATGCTGGAGGGTAGGGATAGGATACAGAGGGACCTAGACAAATTGGAGGATTGGGCCAAAAGAAATCTGATGAGGTTCAACAAGGACAAGTGCAGAGTCCTGCACTTAGGATGGAAGAATCCAATGCACCGCTACAGACTAGGGACCGAATGGTTCGGCAGCAGTTGTGCAGAAAAGGACCTAGGGGTGACAGTGGACGAGAAGCTGGATATGAGTCAACAGTGTGCCGTTGTTGCCAAGAAGGCCAATGGCATTTTGGGGTGTATGTGTAGGGGCATTGCCAGCAGATTGAGGGATGTGATCGTTTCCCTCTATTCAGCATTGGTGAGGCCTCATCTGGAGTACTGTGTCCAGTTTTGGGCCCCACACTACAAGAAGGATGTGGATAAATTGGAGAGAGTCCAGCGAAGGGCAACAAAAATGATTAGGGGTCTGGAACACATGAGTTATGAGGAGAGGCTGAGGGAGCTGGGATTGTTTAGCCTGCAGAAGAGAAGAATGAGGGGGGATTTGATAGCTGCTTTCAACTACCTGAAAGGGGGTTCCAAAGAGGATGGATCGGATGACAGAACGAGGAGTAATGGTCTCAAGTTGCAGTGGGGGAGGTTTAGGTTGGATATTAGGAAAAACTTTTTCACTAGGAGGGTGGTGAAACACTGGAATGCGTTACCTAGGGAGGTGGTGGAATCTCCTTCCTTAGAAGTTTTTAAGGTCAGGCTTGACAAAGCCCTGGCTGGGATGATTTAGTTGGGGATTGGTCCTGCTTCGAGCAGGGGGTTGGACTAGATGACCTCCTGAGGTCCCTTCCAACCCTGATATTCTATGATTCTATGAACCTCAGTCGGTGAAAGAGACAAGATTTTGAGCTACATGGAGCTCTTCTTCAGGTCTGGGAAAGATACTTAGAGTATCAGAGCTCATACAAGATGGAACAGATTGTTTAGCAGAGGAGTGGGCAAACTACGGCCTGGGCTCCGTATCCGGCCCTCCAGATGTTTTAATCGAGCCCTCGAGCTCCTGCTGGGGAGCGGGGTCCGGGGCTTGCGTTGCTCCGGCACTCCAGCCAGGTAGTGGGGTCAGGGGCTTGCCCCACTCTGTGAGGCTCCCGGAAGCAGCAGCATGTCCCCCTTCCAGCTCCTACGTGTAGGGGCAGCCAGGGGTCTTCGCGCGCTGCCCCCGCCCCAAGTGCCTGCGGACAGGGCCTCCACGTCGGAGCCAGAGGAGGGATATGCTGCTGTTTTTAGGAGCTTCTTGAGGTAAGCGCCACCAAGAGCCTGTACCCCAACCCCCTCCCGCACATCAACCCCCTGCCCTGATCCCCCTCCCACCCTCCAAACCGCTTGGTCCCAGCCTGGAGCACTCTCCTGCACCCCAACCCCTCATCCCCAGCCCCACCCCAGAGCCTGTACCCCCAGCCAGAGCCCTCCCCCCCCCCAGTGCACCCCAACCCTCTGCCCCAGCCTAGAGCCCCCTCCTGCACCCTGAACTCCTCATTTCTGGCCAGACCCCAGAGCCTGCACTCCCAGCTGGAGCACGCATTCCAACCCCCAATTTCGTGTGCATTCATGGCCCGCCATACAATTTCCATACCCAGATGTGGCCCTTGTGCCAAAAAGTTGGCCCACCCTGGTTTAGCATAAGTAGTTAACACATTATAAGCAACCATGCAAGCTGAAGTGGCCTGTTAATATCTTTGTAATAGGACAAAAAAGGGGGATTAGGGGTTACAGATTGTTGTAATAAGCCATAAATCTAATGTCTTTATTAAAACAATGATTTTTAGTGTCTAGCAAGGAATTTAAACTCCCCAGCTTATCTTTTGAAGGTGTTGTGCAGGTTTCCTTTGAAGATGAGGACTGAGAGGTCAGATATGGAGTGATCATATTCTGAAAAGTGTTCGCCCATGGGTGGTCTTGTTTTTTATCATTTTTTTGTGTAAGTTCATTTGATAGCATAGTGATTGTCTGGTTTCATCAACGTAGTTGTTGGGGCATTTAGTGCACTGCATGAGGTACACCACATGTTATGATAGCATATGTAAGTCCCATGGATCTTGAAAGGTGTGTTGTGGGGGGTATTGATCATCATAGCAGGAGAGAGATATCTTCAGGTTTTGCATCTGTTGTTATGGCTGGGTCTGGTACTGCTTTGAGTTGGTGAGTCCTGGTCTGTGGGGAGCTTGCTTCTGGTGATGAGGTTGTGTTGTTGTTTGAAGGCCAGAAGAGGAGGGTTGGGAAAGATTTCTTTCAGGAAGTGGTCCCTGTCAAGTGTGGGAGGGAATTGTTTGATACCCCATATGAATTGTTGCATGGGGTGGTAAGTGACAACTAGGGATGTGCAGTCAAAGAGTTTTTCATTTTCTGTATTGAAGCAGGTTCTCTCAGGACATTTGGGTGGCCCATTCCATGATGCAATCTACTTACCTGGTGGAGTGTCCTTATTTGGTGGAGGTGGTTTTAAGTGTCTTAAGGTGTGTATCCCAGACTTGCTCCTTGAGCATATTCTATGCTATGTAAGTGCCTGTCTCTGGATAAGATTTTTTGTTGTGTTTGGGGTGATTACTCAATTTGTGAAGGTAAGAGTGGTGATCCATCAGTTTCTTGTACATAATTGTCTGTATGGTTCCATTGCTGAAGCTGATCATGGTGTCCAGGAAGTTGATGCTAGTGTGGGAGTGCTCTAGAGAAAGTTTAATGAATGGGTGGTGGCGGCTGAAATTGTGGTAGAAATATGAGAGAGTTTAGGTCGTCTGTCCAGAGGATTAAAATATCATCGGTGTATCTCAGGTATATCATTGGTTTAGTGGTACATTATCTGAATCGCAAATGAAGATCCTGTTCCTCTCTCACTCCACAATCAAATGAAAGTGCTTTACGTTTTAATTAAAATTTAACATCTCCTTCAATTTAGTTACACTGAAATAACCTGTTGCTCTGAAGCCACCTCCTCTATTGTTATGGTGGGATTCCATTCCTAAATGTACGTAGTTAAGGGTGTTCATGCAATCTGATTTCCTGACTGGATAAACATCTGTAAGTGCTTTATCACTGAAAGGAGGACTTTCCCACTTGAATGAAC
Source organism: Caretta caretta (assembly GCF_965140235.1). Lineage (NCBI taxonomy): Eukaryota > Metazoa > Chordata > Testudines > Cheloniidae > Caretta > Caretta caretta. Next base: position 53,956,231 of record NC_134212.1, on the reverse strand, counting down.
TCAGAAGTGAATTTTCACTAAAATGGATTTCCTTTGACATTTCTTTGTTCATTTTACTGTTATGAAAGACATTAAATAAGGGCTTCCTCTCTCATAATTTTTTTTCTGCTTTTCAGTGAAATCATTCATGATCATTGTTATTGCATTGCAAAATCAAGTGGTGGTCGGATATGGGTTAAAAGGGCACAAAACCACACTTTTAAATGGGGAAAGAGGAAGATTTACTGACTGCGAACACATGCAAAGTAACCAAACTTAAGTTTTTGTCTGTTTCTGTTATGAAACTTGGAGGTCCTTTAAATAACCGCAGCTCTCACCTCATTATTTACTAATGTCATCACAAACTTCAGTGGTTTTAGCCATGTGTAGTGATAAGATTGAAGCATCCATCTTGCTAACTTGGCTGTTGTAATTAAGCCCAGGGCCAGGGCTTTTTCTTCAAGCAGTGGTGAGGAACTTGTGGTATACTGCGTGGAGAGATTTGTGACATGACTGAGCTTAATACAGCAAGCCCAGGGATCAAGACCCTAGACAGGGAGACACCACCATTTCCAATCTTGAGGAGGATGTCAGTAATATGTTCATCATCAGAGGGGGGATAAAACCCCAAGTCAGTATTTAAGTTTAGTTCTGTTAGTATCAATGGCTGATTTACCAAGTGGATGTGAACAAAGAGCAACTTAAATTTTTCTGCGGCAAATGTCTTTAAGAGCACTCTATGCTCTCTCGTTCTCTCTTGCTCTCAGCATGGCTGTCAACGTCGTGTTTCTTCAGGCCAGAAGAATGTGCTGAAATTGTTCTGTGGATGAACTGCCAGAGGTACTATATGAGTAGTGTCCCTGGTATTCTCTTGCATATTGAGCATGGCTCTGTGATTCAGAGTACATGTTCCCCAAGTAGAGAATTTGACAGATAACACAGAGATTAAATCTATTATGGGGGACCTCTAGAGCCATTCTGGATTTCCATTTGTCATGTTTTTTGTAGAATCATAGGACTGGAAGGGACCTTGAGAGGTCATCTAGTCCAGTCCCCTGCACTCATGGCAGGACTAAGTATTATCTAGACCATTCCCGACAGGTGTTTGTCTAACCTGCTCTTAAAAATCTCCAGTGATGGAGAGTCCGTAATCTCCCTAGGCAATTTATCTCAGTATTGTTTACCATTCGTATCTGTGACCTTTTTCTAACAACAGTTGCTGGATTAATCGGTCTTTGATTGTCAGAAGTTCTGTGTGGGCCACTTGTAGCTTATTACAGTCACTACTAAAACAGTAAACAAAATGCACATATTTTAAAACTTTTATAGGCTTCCTTCATAAATTTGGTGTCTACTGTAACATGTTGGGTAACATAGCTGATGCCCTTGCTACATTCTTGGCAATCTTTGAGTCAGACCTGGCACTTTTCTAGTTTGATCCTATCTGTGTAGTAATGGTTTTGCTAGCAAAAAGTCAACTCTAGATTTTATCTGTGAGAGCAGCTCTGATAATGCTTATCTTTTTGATTTCAAACTCTGTTTGCTGGAGTCCTGCCAATATGTCACTAGCCCATAGAGTAGAATGTAGCTTCTGAATCTATCATCTGATTTTTGATTGTGCTTGGATATTTTAAAATGATGAGAGAAGCATAAAGCTGGAATTGTTGAGAACCTGTAGCATTGAAATGCTGCAAAGCTCTGGAAATCCTATTAGCAATACAGTCATGGGGTAGTCTATTACATTGTTAGAAAGCTGTTGCATTTTGTATTTTCTTGATATGGGTGTAGAATCTTACTGCTTTTTTAAGGGGAAGTAATATATGGAAATGTTTTTTCTTGCTGAAAATGAATGGCATGTTTTCAGAGATTTATAATAAATGTATATGTTCTCTGGGGCCTCTGCCTTATATCAGAATGTTGCCTTGACTTGACTTCAGCGAAGAAAACTGCTATGGCTGGGACTGTTTACAAGATGGCACTCTGTTTAGGAGAAGAAAAAACAAACTCTGTGGAACACCTGAATCTGTTAAAAGGGACACTGCTAACATCCTTCCTTTCCTTTTCCAGAGTGTTGTGGTTAATGGGTTAGTGTGTGTATGTAGATATATATGTTGGGATTGGAACTTTTGCTGATGGTTCTGCAATGGGTGAATTGCTATCAAAAATGGTGGAAGCAATGGCTCTACCCTGGTGCGTGGTGGGGTTGGTTTTTTTTTTTTGGAATTACAGTGAAATTTTAAATAAATCCTTTTTTCTTTAGTGTGAAAGCAATGAGCAGAGGAGGTAGGTGAATGGGAACCTGTAAATAGGGTGACCAGATGTCCCGATTTTACAGGGAGAGTCCCGATTTTGGGGTCTTTTTCTTTTATAGGCTTCTATTATCCCCACCCCGTCCCCGTTTTTCACATTTGCTCTCTGGTCACCCTACCTGTAAATGAGACTAGAGAGAGTTGTCTCAAACCTTTGGAAAGTTCAATTTAGCTAGAATTCCATTCTGAAGACATTTGAATTACAAAATTTAAAGTGTGGCTATGTTTTGTAAAGTGGCAATGTAAGATGGTGATATTTTTCTCAACAGATCTTTTCCTTGTGTACATTCACAGACATAGCTGTTTAATGATAAAAATGAGTCTTTATTGCTTTCTTATTCCTGTTAACTCTGTACAGTCAGCATAGTTAAGAGAGATCAAACTGAGTTTATTCCATCTCGTGCAACAGTAATAGAATGGAATGTAAATAAACCAATTGGCTAAACCTGCACAAATCTTGGGAGGGCAATGGGCATTCAAAAGTGTTGCTAAGACCTTACTTGGTGTGCGAAATCTTTATATCTTGTGGAGACATGCAAAATGGGAAGAGCCCAGCTTGACTTTCTGATTCCAGGATGAGTTTACAGTGTTAGCAGCTAGCAAAATGCCCTTATGGAATAGCTGAACCCATTTGATCTGGAAACAACTGATGTACAATAAATTTGGAACCTCACAATGACTGTTTTGTAGCAATCCTACTTTAATAATCCTGCTTTAAGATGAAAACAAAAGTCCAATAAATATTTCTTAGGTGTTTGCTCACTGAATTTGTTGGCACTGTGCCCTTCTGGATTTCACCCTTCAGACTTTCAAACTCCTAATTGCAGGTATTGTGGGAAAGAGTGGGGAGGGGTGCCTTTCTTCATTTTCTTTTGTGAGAATTACATCATCGCTATTCTGCATGAGTTGAGTCATTCCAAATAGCACTCTGGTCTTTGTTGATGCTCAAGCCTGGCCAGTATATCTATCACAGGCAGGGATGGTTTACAAAGATCCATAAGTGAATGCTGGAAACTGAACTATCCCAAGTGATTTTGGCTGATAGTTCATTAAGGCCTTGAGGAAAGAGAGGAGTTGATATTTGAAGTTGCTTTGAAATGATTCCTATACACCTTTCAGCATTTAGGAATGCTGCACAACCGGCTTGATGTTGTTCTGTGTGTTAAACTCTCAGGAGTAGGATTTAATGGTTAGAGCATGGGACTGTAAACCAGGACTACTCTCCTGTAAAACAGAGAGATTTACCTACTTCACAGGGGTAGGCAAATATTTGTATTATACATATTTGTAGAGCACTATTAGATCCTCAGATAAGTCTAATAGAAGTGCAAAAAATTACTCTTAGAAAGGAATGGGTGTGTGAGGCTCATACAGAGATTGCTTCTTTAGGTATTTGTGAAATTCTAGCTATGTTTTGATGGTAAAAAAGAGGTTTATAGTTAAGGGCATTCTCAATTATCTAAGAAGTAAAAATAACCACCATCAATTTTTTCCCCCTAATATATGGAGTCTGTCTGCTTCTCTTTGTGTAGTACAGTGTTGCTGTACTCTTGAACCAGATCATGTGTTATAATGCCATTTGGCTTACATTTAGCTAGTTCTTGATGGTATTGATTTATAGGTTATGTGGGAGAATACTACAGAAACCCCTGTAATGTCAGTAGAAAAACTAATTAGCTAACTACTTTCACAGTATGGCTGTGACATAAATACAGGTGGACTTATTACATTAGAACTTAGTGTGCAAAAGGTTTTTCTCCTAAATCCTTTAAATAGTATTCCTGAAGGACCATGCCCATTATTCATGCCATGTGGGTAAGAATAGAATTTCTCAGAGATGAGAATTGTTTTCCACATTTCCTCATGTGTTAGGACTAAATGATTGTTTAAATTCACTCATGAAAAGTGCATCTTCCTCTTAATGGTTCTTTTGTTTCTATTTGTAGGCTCTCAGTGTCATTTGGAAGATGGCTTCCACCATATCTGGATTAAATTCCTTGTCCTGCAGATGACTAGCATGTTCTCTAAATAAGAAAGTGGGAGAATATTCTGCTCTGACAAAGGCATTCTGAACAGTAACTCCACGAGGAAATGCAGCTACGTTTCCATGCCCTCTTGCCCAGGTTTAGCACTGCTGCAAAGCCCCAAATCCAGATGAGACAATCCCCTCTTCCAAAGTGTAAACATGATTTTATAATACTATAAATATGCATATATAAATATAGTTTGTATTTTTTCAAGATCTTTGTTAGAAACTGGCTAATTTGACACTTCAAGGAGTATGTGCTAAGAATGATGTGCTGTAGCCTATTCATATAAAATTGTATGTAGCTTTAAAAAATATTAAAATTAACTTCACCCTTACATCATATTTCATCCATGTTTCCCCATGACACATGCCCACAGGTTCCTCTGCTTCTTGTTCTTAATTTCATTTTGGGGATGTGCTTTTGTATTTTTTGTTTTGTTTCAAAAGGTTCTGCATATAGTGGGAGGTGAGGCAACACTGGTCTTGGCAGAACACCACAAAACCAAGAGAGTAATTACATGACGCAAGCCTTTGATTATTTTTTTCTCTGTAAAACTTTCTGGCACGGCTGGGCATTCCAGTTGCAAAAGAAGGAACAGGAGAAGAAACCTCTAAAGATCTGCATGGAGAGTTAGAAGAACTTTTCTGTTAAAGTTTTACTACCTAAAATAAAAGCACTTCCCAGTGCAATTCTGGAATCTTTTTCATCCCTCTCAGAACTGAAGTTATCTTTTCACCACTCCCATTAGAAGCAAGGCTTTATTTTGTTTTTGGCAGGCTTGCCTTTTTACTAGTTGTGTTGCTCTATGTTCTGTGGGAGGATTATAAAAGTATTAACAGAAGTCTTACATTTTGCTTGTCCTGGACCCTGCTGGACTTCAGCAATTACACTGTCTTCTAGAGAGTTCTATTGAAGTGACAGCCTGTTCAGAAGAAGGATGTAACAGCAAAGCAGTTGCACTTGAAAGACCAATGGATTCCTTCGTTTTGCTTGCTTCTGTTCTGTTGCCTACAAAGCATCATCATCCCTATATCATCAGCTGATGAATGATAGCATCCAGCGCTGGATTTAAAATAAATATATATAGCTAACTCATGAGTTCCATGTGTACACATTGAAGAAGAAATTTTGTTTAAACTGTATTTTAAGAGGATTGGATTGTACTGCTCAATTTTCACTTTGGGTAAAGGATCTTGTCCAGTGAAGACTTTCAGTCAAACAGAGATACAAAAGCCTTCTTCATATTATAGAACTAAATGTGAAAGATGTCTTTGAAAAGGACTTATTTTTCTGTTGGACGGGGTGGCGTGCAGGGGATGTTTACTCCACGTAGTACAACTTCCATTGCACCCAGTAAGGGCCTCAGCAATGAACCGGGACAGAATAGCTGCTTCTTGAATAGTGCTTTACAGGTAAGGATGCGGTATTCAGCTTGTCTGTCTTTGTAGTTCACCTTTTCGATTTGCTTTATATTCTTATTGTTGCTAACTTGTTCTTCTAGGCTCTGTCTACACAACAAATACAACCAAATTAGGGGACTTTTGCAACACCATTGTCTCCAGATAGAATACAGGTTTCAGAGTAGCAGCTGTGTTAGTCTCTATCCACAAAAAGAAAAGGAGGACTTGTGGCACCTTAGAGACTAACAAATACAGTTCTACTTTGTAGTGTAGATTAACTGTGTTCCATAACTGGGCTAAAGCCCTAGACTTTCCAAGACAAAAGTATATTAAAGGGGTACAGTTAACTTAAAAATTACACTTCTGTCTGAATTTTTTAATTTAAAATGAATAAAACTGAAGGATTAGAGAAACCTCCTTTTTCATTTTTTATGTTCAGTTTTGTGTGGTGCACCAGTCAATTATTCCTTTTGTTTATATGGGTTTTCACACAGCAACAGGAGAAGAAAAATATTTGTAAGAAATAGGAAACTGATTTTGAAACCACAAAAATTGGCAGGGCTTCTGGCAAGTCTAGTTCCTGAAACTGATTAATTTTTTTTAAATAACTAGATTCAGTTGATAGCGTCCATTTAAAATCCCTTTTGTATAGTCTGTATTCTTCGACTCTTGAATTAGAGATCACAGGCTGGTGACTTGATGAGAGAAGTACTGACTTTTCGTCTATGGGAGTTCAGTTTGAGTGAAATAAGTTCGGTTCATAGTTCATGTCCAGCTATCATTCTTTAACTCATGTGAGATGAAGAAATGTTCTTGCCCAGAACTGCCTTCAATTCCCTAAAGGAGATATTCCTTCCAGGTCAAGCCTAAGTCAGAAGTTAAGTTCTTAGTGGATTTATATATGTAATACAATTATTTGCATTGTGACCACTTATACACTATGAATGCCAGTCTTCTGGACTTAGTTCTTCTTGTTGGAAGGTGTTCCTTAAGGCCCTGTCTGTACATCAGCTACAGTTAATTTTGGGGACACAGTTTCAGCACAGTTAAATTGCAGTATGGGTAGGACCTAAATGACAATTTACTTAGCATATCAAGGATTGAAAATTTCACTGGCCTGAGATCCAAGATTTGCCATATTAAAGTCTGATCCCATGCCAAAGAAGTTGTGTGATAAGACACTCTGCTTGAACTCAGGAAATGTGCTTCCTGCTTCTGTGCCACAGACTTCCTATGTGACCTTGGCTAAATTACTTAATTTCTCTGAGCCTCAGTTCCCCCATCTGTAAAAAGGAGATATTTCCTTCCTAGAATCATAGGATTAGGGTTGGAAGAGACCTCAGGAGGTCATCTAGTCCAACCCCCTGCTCAAAGCAGGACCAACACCTTTTCCTCTTACCTTTTGTCTATTCTTTTTAAATTACATTCTCTTTGGGGCAGAGACTCTCCCTTACTATATGTTTTGTGGCTATCACAATGGGGCCCTAATCTCATCTGGCAACTCTAGATATTACTGTAGTACAAACAAATAATATAGGTGGAAGGTCTAGTGAATAGTTTACGGGCCTAATATCCTATGAAATACCAGGGCTCAAAACAAATGGAATCTAGCACTGGAAAGATGAGATTACCCGTGGCATATATTTCCATTTCTTTTGGGTCATGAGATTTTGTACATTAAATTTGTAAAGCACTAATTACTGTCTTCCTCACCAAACTTCAATTCTCACCCGATTTTAGTGCTTGCTTGGTATCTAATGAACTGCTTGATGCTGTACAGCAGTCTGAAAACTTGGGATCCTGTCCTTCAAATAGCATACTCTGTTAATCTTTAAACTCTAATTGGTCAAAAGAGATTGGATGCTAAAAATATTGAAGTGGGATGTAAAAAGGAAGACGGTAATCAGAATGACCAAATTTTAAAGCTGTATCTCATATTTCATTAAAATAGTGTCTTCGATATTTTTATTGTGGAATGTTAAATTTGTAAAATGTAAACTTAAATCTGAGAGACTGTTTGAATTATTGCTGCTGCTTATGATATAGGTAGTTCCTGTTTTTACATTTGAGAGGAGCAACAATTACCTCATGCAGTTAAATTTAAAAAAAATACTGGATTCTTTCCTAAATGCAATATTTTCTCCCCTTCGTTCAGTCTGACATAGCTCTTCTTGAGTTTTGTATGTCATGAGGAGCAGCAAAGATTTCCACAGTCTCACAGGAAGGGCTACAACTCAAGTACAAATATTAACTTTTACGTTTTGAACTTTTGGGAAGCTTCACAAATTTAATAACAAATACAATACAGGCAAGCTAGGCCTATGGGCTACAATATATAATAAAAACATATAAGAAAAAATACAGGGTAGATTTCATTTAAATCAAATTGATTTAAATCATGATTTAAATCACTAGTCAGGAAGACTCAATTTAATCATGATTTTCTACATAAAAGTGCATTCTTGGTGGTGGTGGTTATAACCTTAATTCATATTCTTCACAACTCAGAGATAGATGTAGGGGGTTTCATTTTTAGAAGGTACACACTATACATTTTTAAACAGTGATTTATTCTGAAAACTTTTCAGATTAGTTTTACAGCTATATCAGAAAATGAATGATTGTTTGGTTATTTCATATACCAAAGGTAATTGAAGCAGATATTTATGAAGTCATTGGGAGGTGAACTATCTCCAATTCAACAGGTTACTCATTAATATTTGGAGGATTTTCTTGACAGGTTGTATTAGGAGGAGAACATCACCAGGCAGACATTTTAAATTGTTTTATTTAACTAAAACAACATTATGTATTCTGGATTTTTTTCTTCAACAGCAAACATACAATATTTTAACAAAACAAGCATATGTCCTTTCTCACATTTGTCTCCAGACTTCTTCTCCTTGTCCAAATCTATTCTGCCCCCAACAATCTTCTATTCATTGAACTTTTTGAAACTTTGCACTTTTAGAGAGAGGTAAGGGATTGACTCTGTGTACACAAATTTGCAGAGGGACAATAGAGTTGTCTGTTATTTCTTACCTCTGTATATTTATTTAAAAACATTTTTGCTGTTAACAAGCATGTTATCTCTGGAGACACAAATCCACAGTTTGAGAACTGCAAAACTAAGCATCTCTGATGGTATCTTCTAGACTGAGCATGGAGTCTATATAGAAAGATTTACCTAAATAATCTATACAGAAGCCTGTGGAACCCCACAAAATTGGGTCCCTAATCCATGAACTATTGGAACTCATTTACAAAACTTTTTTTAAACATTACATGACTATATTGTCTTATACTATAGAATTAGAATTTATAATCCCTATTCCATGATGAGATATCTTTGGGCTATAATGTACCTTAATTAAAACTATATTTAGATAGGTTTTTTTCCTCAAAAAGCATTTTATCAAAAAAAAATCTGATTTAAATAAAACAGATTTTTAAAAAAATCATTGATTTTTATCCACCCTGAAAAAATACTTTTACACTTGTAAACTTGTGCTCTAAGTTCCATTACTTAACAAATTGCCAGGACTGGAATCACTTTGGGAGACCAGGATCAATAAACTTTTCCAGCAAGTTATCTTGGTCAGCAACCAAAAAGAAAACGTACACTGCCTGTGCATATGCTGTGGAAGCATTTAGTCAGTTAAATGCACAATGCAATTTGGGTCGAGTTTCTTTTAGCACACTGCCTTAAAGATACTGCTTCTTGATGTTGGATATTGAGTGCTGGGTATACACTAAGGCCCAATTAATATTAGTTGAAATTAAGCTAGTTATCAACAATCATATTTATTTAGAATTATTGTTATACTGTATAATGTCTTTAGTCAGAGATTGAAAACATTCAGAAAGGTTAATATTATCACAGTTTTTCAGAGGTGGACGCTGAGACACAGAAGTCAAGTGATTTGCCCAAGGTCACTGTTTCAGTGGTAGAGCTGGGAAGAAAACCCAGTTCTAACTTTTATCTAATTTTGCCTATAATTTAACCTATATGCTAGCAACAACCAATTGTAAACACTTTTGATGCTAACACATGATAGTAAATACCATGATTTCTATGCGGGTGGGGGGGGGGGAATACCCATCCACATTGATCAGGGCTAGAACATTTCCAGTAGCAACTGTGTGTAAATATGATTGTTGCTAGTTTGATTTCAGCTGCAGTGGAGATAGAACAGTACTGTTTTGGCCAGTAAGAGCCAGTTTATCTGTGCAGCAGCCACTCATAGAGTAATGGGTCTTTAGTTCTTCCAGCCAGAGTGTTGGGGCTAAGATGAAATGCTGAACAAAGGGTAAGTAATTTATAGGTCACCACAACCAGAACATTAGGACTGACAAATTATTAAACAGTTTTTCCTGTGAAGAGTATACATTCTTCAGAGTGCCCACATTGCTTGCAGACAGGTTCTGTAGTTGGTCAGCAAACTCATGCGGGGAAAAACAGGAGAAAGAAGTCTCTGGGAATTGGAAGAAAGACCATCCCATCATTTTGGTGACAATGATTAATTTTTTTTAGATTAGATTTTCTTAGGCTATGTCTGCACTCCCACTTCTGTCGGTAAAACTCTGATCTGTCAGGGGTGTAGAAAAACCCCCCACCGTCCTGACAGACACAAGTTTCACCGACAGACTTGGTGGTGTGGACAGCTGGAGAGCTCTCTACATAGAGCGGCTACGTGGGAGACCTTCCAGCAGCACAGCTGAAGCAGTACAGCTGTGCCGCTGTAAGGTCTATAGTGTAGACGTAACCTGAATCTCCTGTTATCTAATGCCATTATATTACTCACTTTCCAGCATGGAAACTCAGCTGCATCTACTAAAATTGGGAATATGTCCATAAATATGCTGACAGAAAAGGAGTATGCAAGCAATACAATGTAGTATTAGCCCCTTTTCTCCCTAGAACTGTAAACTCAAAACACCTGAGTCTCCGCCTGCCCATCTTGTGGCTGAGCAATTCCACAGCAAAAGGCTTGAAGATTTAAAAGCATGTTATGGGATCTGAATCCACCCCAGGAGAATTACAGCCTTAGTTAAGCGTGTGAGAGAGATGCTGAGGGATGTTCTGTTAGACAGCATGGGTAGTAAACTAGTATCTATAACTGGAAACACGTAGGGCAAGAAAAATGAAAGGCATGTCTTGTTAATGAATAGTTTCAATGCATGAATGCTTTTTGGAAATATTTGGATTGTATAATTTTGGTTAAAATCTTGTGCAAGATTTTCCTATTCAGATTAATAAAATAACCTGTGCTTCCTTTTGCTTTACAGGTTCTTTGGCACCTGGATATCTTCCGTCGCAGCTTCCGACAGATCACGACGCACAAGTGCATGGGAGATTCTTGCATTTTTTGTGCTCTTAAGGTAAGAGATGGGAGCAAAAAAAGAAAAACAGTTTGGAAAAATTGGAATTTTTTAACAGAGATTGTATTTGTGGCTTGCATTTAGTTAACCATTGACACAGCGACTGGTGAGAAGGAAAGTAAATCTACTTAGATGCAGGCTGCAGAGAGTCATAAGGTATAATGCCATACCTTCAGGATATTCAGCCAATGGGTTGTGAGAATGTCATGTTTCTGTCTTGAGTTTCCTCCATTAAATGTGTAATTACTCTCTATCCTTCTGCTAATGGAGTTCTACATGAAGCTGACAGGAGCCTCCATCTTATGTGAACAGTTTAATTAATTTCTCAAACTCAGTTGTATTTTCTAATTTGACTTTTTGATTTATAATTATTATTCTCAGCATAGTCAGTGTCCTCCTCAGTACCTGCCTTTCCATAAGAGCTGCTTAAGAAACTAGTTTCAAAGTCAGAAGTTAAGTAATAGAGAGAAAAGGTGAATATGCAGCATCAGTGAGTGTATCACCAGTGTTGGTCAGTTATTATGATAACAGAGAGTGGAAACGATTCTAACAAGAAACGATGTATATAGTTTTGGGGGAAGTGTGTCTCTTGCCTATGAAGCCTTCAGGCTAAAACTCTTTTTCAGTTTAAAACTGTTGGGGGGGAATTTTTCTGAGATGATATTGGACTGTGGTAAAGCTGACTCAAGAGGCTTCTCTCACCAGCCTTATGAGTATTAAGAATATAGTACACACCTTTAGGGAACCTGTTCACAGACACTATTATTAAACCTATTTCACAAGAGGAGAAACAGGTAGTTAAATATCATAGACATGGGCATGGGAGTAAGGAATTCTGGATTCAGATGTTGGTTCTGACACTAACTGGCTTTGTAACCTTGAGTAAATTACTTAGGCCTACATTTGCAAATGTGTCTTAATTTTGGAAGCCTCCAGTTTTGGGTGTCCAGCTTGAGATGCTTGGTTTGCTGAGAACCGACAACTCCAATTAAAGTCAATAGAAGCAACGGACATTCAGGACCTCTACAAATCAGAAAAATTAGTCGACATACTTGAAAATGTATACTGCAGCCTCCCTGAGTGGCAGTTTCCCCATCTGTAAAAATGGGGCAGTGATATTTACCTAACTGTCCAATTGGTTGAAAGGCCTAAATAAATTAATTGTATTGTGGTAGCACCTGGAGGTCCTAATCCTGTTTTGCTAAGCCCTTTACAGACACATAACAAAAAGATGGTCCCTGCTCCAAAGAGCTTACATCCTAAGTATGAGACAACAGATTGGCACAATAAAGTGGCAGGGGGGAGCACAAGGTAACAGTGAGATTATAATAAGTGAAACAGGCAGTAATCCCAGTATGCTAGCTGTCTAACCATTTTTGAGTGACTTGTAGGCATCATGGCAGAGACAAGTTTAAAGGATGAATTTGAAGGAGGGTAGTATATTGGCATGGTGGATTTTTACAGAAGGGAACTCCCATGCATGGGGACAGCAAGGGAGAAAGCATGATGTTAAATTTTCCATGTGTACATGGACAATGAAAATTTGATATGGAACAGAGGTGAGTGTCAATGGTTCTATACCAGTGGTTTTCAACCTTTTTCAAGACCCCTACACAATTTCAAATGGCGGTGCAGACTCCTTTGGAAATATTGAACATAGTCTGCAGACTTCCAGTGGTCTACAGGCCACAGTTTGAAACGACTGCTCTGTGAGAGGAGGTAGGTAGAACTTGGCTAAGCCATGAGGGGTGGCACATAGTTTGTGATTATGGAGGAAACAGGGAGTCATTGGAGGGACAAAAAGGAGGAGGTGATGTGATTAAAACAATGAAACAGAAAATAATTGCAGCAGCATTTTGAATGCTCCCTTGAATGCAAGATACGCTATTGTTAAGGCCAGGAAGGGAGGAGGTTTCAGTAGCTGAGGAGCAAGATAATGAAGGCCTGGATGGAAGTTGCAACTGTGTGGATTGAGTGGAAAGGCCGAATATTAGAGATGTTTTATAGGAAGAAGTGGCAAGATTTGGACACGGCATGGATGTATGGGATTAGAGAGAAAGCTGAGTTGAAGATGATAGATTATGGCCCTGAGGGACAAGGAGGATGGTGGTGAGGTCTGTGGTAACCAAGAATGAGAGGACGGAAGAGGGCTTAAGGGAAAAGATCAAGGAATTAAGTTTTGTCTGCGCTGAGTTTTAAGCTAACAGCAGGACTTCACAAGGAGAAATCAAATTCAGGGTGAGATTTTAGTTTGAATAAAAGTGGCTCCAAAATGGAGCTCTGAGTTATCAGTGTAAAGATTATAGTTGGACATGTTTTTGAATGAGGTCACCAAGAGAGACTGTGTAAAGAGAGAAGAAGAGGGGAATATTGGACTGTGGATGAAGAGGATCCTCTGAAGGAAACATGGAATGATTAGAGAAGTAGGAGAACCAGGAGAGGAAAGAGTCATGAAAACCAAGGGAAGATGAGTCATCAAGAAGAGTGTGGTTGGCTGGTGTCAAAGGCAGCCGATAGCTCAAGGAGGATAAGGTTTTGAGTTTAGTTTACAAAGTAAATGTTTGTGAAGTGTATGGAAGTTCACAATGTTTGTTAAAGCTAGTTAGTGGCAGATGGGAGCCCAAAACTTAAAAGATCTGAGTTTATATCCCTGTGCTTATTCTTAAAAACATGTGGAAAGGCACCACTTGGTCCTCTTCCTCCCATCTTTGTATGATTGAAAATACCTATATTTATGGGTTTCATATCTGAAGTCAATATACATGCTACGTTAACCACAGTCTTTAGCAAGCTTTCATCAGAGCTTTTGCACCATACCGAATTCCAAAATTCTTTCACCCAGTTCAGGAAGCTTACATCCAGTTGGTGCAGTGTTCCTATGCATTATGAAAGCCTGGAGGCAGAGTTAAGAACTCAGCAGAGTTTATGTATTAAACCATTTTTAGTAAGTAAATTATTCCCTCCAAGAAACATCCCTAAATGTAGTTAAAAGCACCAGTACGTGGCAAGAAAGAAAGGGGGGGGAGAAAAGAAAAAGGGAGGGGGAATAGAAACTCCAGATTAGATTTAATCCAAGCCAAAATCTTGTAATTGTTTCTCATTCTAAAAACCAGTTCTTTGTTGGTGGAATACTGAGTTAGAAATCCTCTTAGGGAACTTTAATGCTAGAGTTGGCCAAGATTCTAATGTATGAAGTAGCACCACTGGGAAGGAAGGAGTGGGTAAGACCAATTCCAACGGCATCCTTCTACTCAGCAAATGTGCAGAGCATGATTTTATGATCACAAACATAATCTTCAGACAAAGAAACAAATACAAAACAACTTGGCAACACCCCCACTCAAAACAATGGCACCTCCTAGACTATGTCATTTTAAGAACAAGGGATATAAGAGATGTCCAAATCATCCGTGTTATGAAAGGAGCCGATGATTGCTGGACTGACCACTCCCTGATGAGGTCAGTAACATCCATCAGGATTGCACCGAAACATAGAAAGCAATCCAAATCACACAGATGGCAATACAACATCCAAAGACTTCAATCCTCAGTACACGAAGAGAACTTCCAAACACTCCTCAGTGAAAAACTGGCCATACGCAAACCTGGAAATGACAACACAAGTGTCGAAGAAGACTTGGAAGCCCTGAAATAGACCATCCATGAGGTTTGCGAGGAATCCATTGGCTTTGATACCCGCTGCCATCAGGACTGGTTTGACAACAACAACGCTGAGATTACAGCCCTTTTGGACCAGAAGAGAAAAGCTTTCTGCGACTGGCAAAACCAACCACTACCCAGTCAGAAGCAGAGCACTTTCCATCAGCTCAAAGCTGAAGTTCAAAGGACGATCTGAGAAATCAAAAACAAATGGTGGGAGGACAAAGCAAAAGAAATCCAAACATTCCCTGACAGACATGATATGCAGAGCTTTTTTTGTGAGACAAAGACCCTGTATGGACCACGCTCATGTGGCCTCACATCTCCGAGATCAGAAGATGGTAGTGCCCTTCTTAAAAATAACAAATCCATCAAAGAGTGCTGGAAGGAACATCATCAAAAGCTTCTAAATTGAGAATTGACTGTGACTGATGACACCATTGACTCTAACATTCATAAACCAGTCGGAGAACACTTCAATCTCTCTGGTCACGCAATCACAGACATGAAGGTCGCTATCTTAAAACAAAAAAACTTCAAATCCAGACTCCAGCGAGAAACCGCTGAATTGGAATTCATTTGCAAATTGGATACTATTAATTTAGGCTTAAATAGAGACTGGGAGTGGCTAAGTCATTATGCAAGGTAGCCTGTTTCCTCTTGTTTTTTCCTACCCCCCCCCCAGATATTCTGGTTTAACTTGGATTTAAACTTGGAGAGTGGTCAGTTTAGATGAGCTATTACCAGCAGGAGAGTGAGTTTGTGTGTGTATGGGGGTGGGGGGGAAGTGAGAAAACCTGGATCTATGCAGGAAATAGCCCGACTTGATTATGTAAAGAGTTGTCACTTTGGATGGGCTAGCACCAGCAGGAGAGTGAATTTGTGTGGGGGGGTGGAGGGTGAGAAAACCTGGATTTGTGCTGGAAATGGCCCACCTGTTGATCACTTTAGATAAGCTATTACCAGCAGGACAGTGGGGTGGGAGGAGGTATTGTTTCATATTCTCTGTGTGTATATAAAGTCTGCTGCAGTTTCCACGGTACACATCTGATGAAGTGAGCTGTGGCTCGCGAAAGCTCATGCTCAAATAAATTGGTTAGTCTCTAAGGTGCCACAAGTACTCCTTTTCTTTTTACCATTGACTCTATCCCTCAGCACCCAATCTGGGAAACTCTTGCCAACCCACCAATATCTGAAGAGGTCTGCAAAGCAATTAAACAAATGAAAAACAATAAAACACCAGGTCCTGATGGCATACCAGCTGAAGTACTGAAAGTGGGGGGAGAAGCACTGACTAACAAAAAGAAAAGGAGGACTTGTGGCACCTTAGAGACTAACAAATTTATTTGACCATAAGCTTTCGTGAGCTACAGCTCACTTCATTGGATGCATTCAGTGGAAAATACAGTGGGGAGATTTATATACACAGAGAACATGAAACAATGGGTGTTATCATACACACTGTAACGAGAGTGATCAGGTAAGGTGAGCTATTACCAGCAGGAGAGCGGGAGGGAAGAAACCTTTTGTAGTGATAATCAAGATGGGCCATTTCCAGCAGTTGACAAGACCATCTAAGGAACAGCGTGGGGAGGGGAATAAACATGGGGACCCATCACTCTCACAGATATTGGGAGACAGGCCAGTCCTTGCTTACAGACAGCCCCCCAACCTGAAGCAAATACTCACCAGCAACCACACACCACACAACAGAACCACTAACCCAGGAACCTATCCTTGCAACAAAGCCCGTTGCCACCTGTGTCCACATATCTATTCAGGGGACACCATCATAGGGCCTAATCACATCAGCCACACTATTAGAGGCTCGTTCACCTGCGCACTTCAATCTCTCTGGTCACTCAATTACAGACCTAAAAGTGGCAATTCTTCAACAAAAAAACTTCAAAAACAGACTCCAATGAGAGACTGCTGAATTGGAATTAATTTGCAAACTGGATACAATTAACTTAGGCTTGAATAAAGACTGGGAGTGGATGGGTCATTACACAAAGTAAAACTATTTCCCCATGTTTATTCCCCCCCTCCACCCCCCACTGTTCCTCAGACATTCTTGTCAACTGCTGGAAATGGCCCACCTTGATTATCACTACAAAAGGTTTTCTCCCCCCCCCCCACTCTCCTGCTGGTAATAGCTCACCTTACCTGATCACTCTCATTACAGTGTGTATGGTAACACCCATTGTTTCATGTTCTCTGTGTATATAAATCTCCCCAATGTATTTTCCACTGAATGCATCAGATGAAGTGAGCTGTGGCTCATGAAAGCTTATGCTCAAATAAATTTGTTAGTCTCTAAGGTGCCACAAGTACTCCTTTTCTTTTTGCGGATACAGACTAAAATGGCTGCTACTCTGAAAACTGACTAACAAGCTTCACTTGCTGCTCCTCAAACTCTGGCACACCGAAGAAATCCTTGCCGACTTATGTAAGGCTAACATCATCACCATTTTCAAAAAGGGAGACAGGGCCGACTGTGGCAACTATTGAGGCATTGCCCTCCTCTCCTCTTGCTGGAATCTTGCTGAATCCCCTGCTCCCTGTTGCAGAGGAAGTACTTCCAGAGTCCCAGTGTGGCTTCAGACCATCATGAGGCGCAACCGGCGTGATTTCCGCAGCCAGGCAGATCCAGGAAAAATGTCAAGAACACCACCAGGAGCTGTATATGAACTTTATCGGTCTGACCAAAGCCTTCGACTCTGTCAACCGTGAGGCTCTGTGGAAAATCATGTCAAAGTTTGGTTGCTCAAGGAAATTTATCATTATTGTAAGATTCCGCCATGACCAGATGACTGCCTCCATCTTGTGCAGTGGCTCTACCTCTGAGCCCTTTCTCATCTGAACTGGCGTAAAACGAGGTTGTGTACTGGGACCCACCCTTTTCTCTTTTTTCTTAGCAGCTATGAAAACACTAACCCAACACCATCTGCCACAGGGCATTGGCATCCAGTATTGGATTAACTTCAACCTTTCTCATCTCCATGCCAGAACTAAAGAAACAGTAACCAAATTCCAGTGCACAGATGATTGTGCTGTAGTTGCACACTCAAGGATGGATCTAAACTTCCCTTAATTGCTTCTCTGAAGCTTACAAAAGCCTAGGGCTAACTCTGAACATCAGCAAAACAAAAGTTCTCCACCAGCCAGGCCCCGGTCAAACATCAGACCCAGCAAGGAAGATCTACATCAACAAAGAAAATTGAAAAATGTAGAATACTTTCCTATCTTGCCAGCCATCTCTCACAGAGGGCAGGCATAGACATCGAGATTCAGCACAGAATTCACTGTGCCAGCCTAGCCTTTGGCAGACTGTCTCACCGGGTGTTCAACAATCACAACATCCGAACACATACTCGACTTTTAGGTTATAAAGTAGTGGTAATCCCAACTCTCCTCTACGGCTCTGAGACTTCGGTGTCCTATAGAAAACACCTGAAAAACCTGGAACGCCAGCACCAGCACTTTCTTTGGAAGGTCCTCAACATACAGTGGGAGGATCATCATACTAACGTCAGTGTCCTCACAGAAGCCAACATCTTCAGTGTTGAGGCCCTGATTATCCAGCACCAGCTGAGGTGGAGCGAGCACTATGCGCGCATGCCTTGATGTATGCTTATCAAAACAACTGCTCTATGCCCAACTCACTAAAGGAGAATGGAAACAGGGAGGCCAAAAGAAATGCTTTAAAGACACCCTCAAGATAAACATTGAGAGATGTGGCATCAACATCACACACTGGGAGAGAGAAGCCCAGGATAGGGATAACTGGTGAAAACTTGTCAGAGAGGGAACATACACTTTTGAGGGAAATTGCCTTGCCCTGGTTGCAGAAAAACGCCAGAAAAGAATGGAAAGATAACTGTCATGCAGCAATTTTGACCCAACCCTGTCTTCCAACACCACCTGCAATGTCTGCCAATGAGGCTGTGGCTCAAGGATTGGACTCCTCAGTCACCAAAGGACCCATGAAAAACAAAATCTGTGAAAGAGATCATCCTCGACCTCGAGGGATCGCCAATGACTATGTAAAACTTCCAAACTCTATTCAATGGCTTTGAGGAGCTCTTCTGACTTTTATTGCCATGTGGTATGTAAAACTGTGCAAGAGAAAAATGAGTATGTAGAAATCTGTTTGTGATAAGTAGTAGAATTGTCTCATTCTTGAACACAACCAGCATACTTACCCTACAACTGCAAAATAGTGCACATACTGTTTTATCTGTTGTGATGGCAGGAAACCATCATTATTAATCTGTGCAAAATGCTGCTACACATGCATAAGCACTTGAGATTTTTCAGGTTACATTTTGTTACTGTTTTATGCTTGCTATTTTGAAATGGAATATTAAGAGCTAGAGTAAAACTGAATTATAAAATACAGGAATATAATACAAAAGGAAAAAGCTAAGTCACTAGGTTATACTGGAGAGGCAGAAAATGAAGAGCCTCTTGCTACATGCTCATGGAAGGGAGACAAAAAACAAAAGATAGTTTTCAGACTTTTTCCTGGCTTCATGTAACCTTTGCAAGAGACACTGATACTATGGTGAGAGTACACTGTAAATAAATACCCAGATTGGTGTGTATATAATTATAGTGTAAGTAACTTTTATATCCATTTGACTTCAAAACCTTTTGGCCCTATGTTGGTCACATTGAGGAAACAAAAGACCTTGCATTAGTAGGAGCGTTGCCAGCAGATTGAGGGAAGTGATTATTCCCCTCCTTGGGGCACTGGTGAGACCACATCTGGAGTATTGTGTCCAGTTTTGGGCCCCTCTCCCCCAACTACAGAAAGAGTGTGGACAAATTGGAGAGAATCCAGTGGAGTGCAACGAAAATGATTAGGGGGCTGGGGCACATAACTTACGAGGAGAGGTTGAGGGAACTGGGCTTATTTAGTCTGCCGAAAAGGAGTGAGGGAGGATTTGATAACAGCCTTCAACTAGCTGAAGGAGGGTTCTAAAGAGGATGGAGCTTGGCTGTTCTCAGTGGTGGCAGATGACAGAACAGGGAGCAATGGTCTCAAGTTGCAATCATGGGCGGCGAGTTTTATGGGCCCGTGGTGCCTGGGCACCACGAATATTCCTGGTTCCCAGACACAGTGGGCCCGGCTCCAGCTCTGGTCTCTCCTTCGGCCCCACCTTCTGCCCCCGGGTGCCCCCTGGGCTATTTAAAACAGCCCGGGGCCCCACTCACCACTGGCAACGCAATGGAGCTGAGCAGCTTCCTGCCTGCTCGTTCCACGTGGCTGCTGGCCTCTCCCTGTGGCCCCTGGGCAGGGTGGGTCTGTGTCCTGCCTCAAGCGCCCCTGTGACCAATCGGAAGCTGCGGGGGCAGTGCCTGGGGGTAGCAGCGCATGGAGACCCGGCCCACCCTGCCTAGGAGCCTCAGGTAAGCGCCATACCCCCCATCCCTTTCCCACACATCCCCTCCCACCCCCAAATTCCCTCCCAGAGCCTGCACTCCCATCCCTTTCCCACACACCCCCTCTGACACCCAAACTCCTTCCCAGAGCCTGCACCCCTACCTCCGTACACCCTCCTGCCCCCAAACTCCCTCCCAGAGCCCGTACCCCCATACCTTTCTCACCCCCCTCCCAGCCCCAAACTCCCTCCCAGAGCCTGTACCCTCATCCCCTCCTGCACCCCCACTCCTTGCCCTAGCCCAGAGCCTACACCCAAGCTTCATCCCAGAGCCTGAACCCCATCAACCCCCCTCCTGCAACCCCACCCCGTGCCCCAGCCCGGAACCTGCACCCACTACCCAAACTCCATCCCAGAGTCTGCACCCCAGACCCCCTCCCCCACCCAAACTCCCTCTCAGAGCCTTAGGCAAGTGGTGGGGGGGTGGAGTTGAGGGGGGTGTTCTGGGCAGCACATTTCTACAAACCTGCCACCCCTGGTTGCAATGGGGGAGGTCTAGGTTGGATATGAGGAAAAACTATTTCACTAGGCGGGTGGGGAAGCACTGGAATGGGTTGCCTAGGGAGGTGGTGGAACCAAAGCTGTAGCTGGGATGATTTAGTTGGTGTTGGTCCTGCCTTGAGCAGGGAGTTGGACTAGATGGTGTTCTGAGGTCCCTTCCAACCCTAATTTTCTATGATTTGTCCATCAAGTCAGGTGTCCCATCTTCAGCAGTGGTCTATTCCTGATGCTTGAGGGAAAAGATCCTAGCTTCATAATGCTCTCTCAGTACAAATAACTAAAGCTGCAATCGTTTTAATTCTTGCCACATATTACTTGGCTTTGTTCATGAATTGATATGGAATCCATTTTGAAATCGCTGCACGCCCAAATGGGCAACCAACCTTTTGAAGTAATCCGATATGTATACGTTTACGAAAGTCAGGTAGAAGGTACTTGTACTACAGCTTGCAGGCCCTCAGTTGGAATCACAAACACCATGCCAACCATGCACCTGAGTTGTGGTGACATAGTTTAAAGTTTCTCATTAACCCAGCTGTCTTTGCCACAGTGTGCAGTAGTGTCGCCGTGACACTAAAACAGCTTGCTGATTTATAATTAATGCTGAAGTCTGCTGTGCTCTAGTTTGTTTTGGTGTTTCTAGTGCATGACTTTGCTTTGGTGTCTGTTTATCTCAGCTCCTGGGGGGGGGGGGGGAAATCCGTCCACTGTACTGAGCTTGACACAAAGAGTTTGTTCTCCTTCCAGGGATTGTACTGGGAGCTCCAGTGCCAGGATGTAGGACAGAGTGGTTTTTGTTCTCAAAGAAGAATGCTGCATTGATCGATAAATTCCAGTGAGGCTGCTCTATTAGTAATTTTATCATGTGCAACAAAAGCAGGAAGAATGTGAATTTTCTTTGTAGAAATAGTGTTTTCTAAAGTGAAAGCTGAGGACAATAGCAAGTTTGATTACCTTCAGAAACAGAAAGGATTGTTGTTCAGGGTGCTGATTAGGTGCATATTTGGAGAGTGAAGATTTATTGTAAAAAGTTCCTGAAGTGTCTGAGAAATTGGTAGTATATTGGTTGGGAAAGTCGTCTTTATAGTGCTTTTTCCAAATGAGGCTATGACCCTATGGCAAAACAGGAGCAAAAATCTGTAAAATAAAAGTTTGTGTGTTTAATGGGTAGGGAATGGTTGGGAGACAGCACAAAGAAGATAGTGAGAGAAATAGATGAACAAGGTACCCAGGACTAGTCTATGCTAGAAGCGCTACATTGGTGCAGCTGGTGAAGATACTCTATATGCTGGTGGGAGAGAGCTAGGGTGACCATATTTCCCAAAGAGAGAACAGGACACCCCCAGCATGCTGTTGCCCGTTACTGGAACCCTTCGCTCCTCCCCTGCCCTGGGTCAGGCTGTTGCCCATCGATGGACCCCCTTGCGGGGGGGGGGCACATTCTTTTGACCGGTCAGTGGAACTCTGCATCCCCATTCCCCCCACAAGGCTGTTGCCCGGTTGCTGGAACTCTTTGAACCCCCCCCCCCCCCCCAGCCCACCCCATGTGAAGCTGTTGTCTGGTCACTGGAAACCTGCAGAGGGGAAGCCCACATGCTAGAACGCTGTTTCCCCCACCCTGCCTCTCCCCTGTGGGGGGCTGGCATCTCTGCTCACCCACTCCGCACCCCACTTTTTTGATAAAAGTGGGCATTTGTCCTGTTTGCTCTTGCCAACTGATCAAGTCAGCAAGAGCAAACAGGACAAATGCCTTCTTTTGGGAAAAAAAGTTGGGATGGCCAGGGCAGGGCTTAAAAAAGGGATTGTCATGGCCAAAACAGGACGTATGGTCACCCTAGAGAGAGCTCTCCCATCAGCATATTAGCTACCACCTCTCGCAGAGGTGGAGTTATGTTGGCGGGAGAAGCTCTTCCGCCAACATAGCACTGTCCACACCAGTGCTTACATTGCTCAGCAGTGTGGCTTATTCACACCCCTGCAAGACTTAAGTTATACTGACATAAGTGGTAGTATGTACAAGCCTCCAAACTAGTATCATTGCAGTGATGGGTTCAGGAAGCAATATGGGACGAGGAGAGTAGTGAGGGACAGAAATTATGTAGAACCTTGAAGACAAAGACAAGACATTTGAACTTTGATGTGGTAGAGAAGGGGAAACAAGTGGAGAGATTCAGAGAAGAGTCTGATATGGTCAGATTGGGTAAAAAAGATGATTTTAGCAGCTGGGTTTTGTATGGACTGAAGCAGGGTGATGTGTATGTGAAAGACCAGGGAGTAGGAGGTTATCATACCAGTATAAGCAGAGGGCATGATCTGAGATTAAGAAAAGAGAAATTTAGTTTGGATAAGTTAAAGTGATAAAACTGCAAGGAATCTCCCTTCCACCTAATGGTGTGTGACAGGAAAGTCTTGCTCCGGTGAAAAGGTAAGCAAAGAGCCTATCCTGGAAAATACAGGGGAGGGAAAGCAGAAAGACAACATTTAAGTCTCTTGACTCCAATTGGGTACTTCTGTTAGGTCTCCGATAGACTAAAAATATTGCTGGGTTTAAACAGAGTGCTTAGAACAGTAAATGCACAACAGCATTATAACACAGGTTGATCATTCCTATGTGGACCAAGCTGCACAATTACATAACAAAGTTATAACACTTAGTTTTTTTCCGCACTGTGTCCCTATGGATACTCCACTGTAGGTGTGTGTGTGGCGACGTGCTACCAATCGGAGAATTTCAATAGTGGTCCGTCCCACCTGCACACGTGCAGCTCCCCACTTGCCATGGGGCTAGCCAGTGTGCTTGGGCATTTCCTCCTCAGTTCCTTCTCAGCTGCCCCTGGCTAGAGACGGAGCTAAGAGCTGTCCCATCATGGATTAACTCCCTATAGTTTTGCAAATTTTAGCTTCCCTTGAAGCCTTTTAGTACCTTGTTTGTTTTAAGTTGGCCATGGCAAAAAAAGAAAAAGGGGAAGTGGGGGGAGAAAGGGTTTGCCTCCCACCAACCCTGGTGGTGGGGGGACCCTCCTGGACAAGGGTATGTCTGACTCTCCAGGCTTCAAAAAGTGCCTTAGCTGCAAATAATCTATCCCAGTTTTTGGATTGCAGTGCATTTGCTGCCTGGGGGAAAAGCACAATCCACAAAAGTGTGGTTGGTGCCATCAGTTAAAATCCAGGTCCAGGAAGGATAAAGAGTTAAGGCTTAAACTACTGCTCATGGAGTCGGCTCTTTAACCCTCGGAGTTATTACTTCAATCTTCTTTGTCAAAGGTGGGTGATTCCAAGGAGATGAGCCACTTACTCAAGACCTTCAGGTAGGCTAGCCCACCACCCCTTCCATCCAAAGCCCTGCCTGCCAGAGCCTCAAGCGCCAGGCCGCTGCCCCCTGCTGGCTCGATCTCCTCCACTCCCCAGTTGGCTCGACCCCCTCCATGCCCCGACTGGCCCCAATGCTGCACTGGGCCGCCCCAGCCCCTGACAGACCTGAGTTCAGACCTGCCTTTGGGAGCTGAGCCCCCGGTGCCCTGCCAGCTTCAGGTAGAGAGGGAGGGCAGTACCTTGGAGCTCAATATGGGCGGGGCACAGCATAGGTCAGGGGAGGCTTAGCCTGCCCTGGCCTATGATATCCGCCACCCATGCTCAAGACCACCAAGAAAAGGTCTGTGAGTCCCCATAATGAGCCTCGATCAAGCTGGAAATGATATCCAGCTCCATCGGTACGGACGGCACTGAAACTGTCTAGAGCTTGTAGTGAGACCACATGCGGTACCAAGCTGACAGAGCAAGTTGGTCTGCCCAGAGACCAGCTGGGCACGGGCAAAGAAGTACCTGTACCGTGGGGGCTTGAAAAGCCTGGAAGATCAGCCTCAGTGAAGGCTACACGACGGCGTGGTCACCAGCACTGACCCTGTTGTGCGTGGCACTGACGGACCAAGGTCCATGTCTCTGACTCCATCAGTACGAGCCTCTTGGCACTGACGTCCGCACTGGTGGATTTCCAGTGCACAACAGATCTCTCCGTGTCTGACCCCCTTGACTTGCCCTTACTCAGTACAAGGGCTCCGATGCCGAGTTCTCCCAGAGCATTGGACTCAGTAAGATCTCCATGCTGCACACCACCTTTTTCCTCTTCAGAGTCAGAAAGAGAGGAAGAGGACTTGGATTCCCACCACTCATCCTACCCACCATACAAGTCCCAATTTCATCATGGACACCAGGCCTACTGTGCCCCGCCCCCCCACAGCCCTCAATCTCCATGGTTTGGGCAGACATGGTACCAGCCCCCTACCCTTCCGGGCTGTACTAGTACCGGGGCAAGCCCAGGGGCAACAAGACTCCCAGGCCCCTCCAGTGGTATACTAGCAGGCTAGGAGCCACCCTCCTTCAGCTGCGGCATCAAAGGGTTCGGAACCTCCTGAGCACCTGGGGAAGGAAGTTGAAGCTGAGGCAGAAAGGGAAGACATCCCTCAAGCTCGTCTCTCGTCGTCCTCACCTGATGAGGCGGTGATGCCGCCTCTACCATCCATGGTGGATGATTTAAAATCATTCCAGGACTTGGCTCAGAGTGTGGCAGAAGCCCTGCAAATAACAGCTGCTCCGAGTGACTGAACCTCACCACAAACTGGTGGACATTCTACATTCCTCCACCTTTGCCAGAGTGGCCCTCCAAGTTAATGAGGCACTCCTGGATCCTGCCAGAGTTATGTGGCAGACCCCTGTGCCCATCCTGCTGACATGCAATCGGGTGGACAAAAGGTATTATGTGTCGGCCAAGGACACGGAATTTGTATTTTCTCACCCACTTCCAAATTCATCATTGTGGATGCGGTTAATTGTTAAATGCCAATACCAGTTTAAATCCACCCCGTATGACCAAGATGGGAAATGCTTGGACCTGTTTGGCAGAAGAGCGTATTCATCAGCCACTCTTCAGTTCCAGGTGGCCAATTATCAGGCCTTGTTGGCTAAATATGACGACCAGAGCTATGTGAAACTAGATTCCTTTATTAATCAGCTCCAGACTCCTCAAAAGACCAATTTATGGCCATAATTAACAAGGGTCAGATGGTGGTGAAAACGTCTCTCCCGTCCACATTATATGCGACAGACATGGCAGCACATTCAAATTCCACAGCTGTGGTTGAGAGAAGGGCTTTGTGGCTGCAGTTGTCCGGGTTCCCTAAAGAGGTCCTAATCATGGCGGAGACCTTCCCTTTGAGGGAAATGAAGCTGTTCACTGAAAAGACAGACACATCTCTTCGCACATTGAAGGATTCTCGGACAATTCTTCGTTCCCTAGGGATATGCACACCGGCCTACAAGAGAAAATACAGTCCTCAGCCGTCGTTTAAGTCCCAGTCATCGCAGTACATGCCTCAGTGGTCGTCACAGAGATCCTATTAGCCACAGAGAAAGAAATCAAGATTCCCCAAGTGGAAGCACTCGAAACCACAACCAACTTTGTCTCAGCCCTCAAGCTCAAAATGGCATTTTTGACAGGTTGGTTGAGGTGCTTGTACAACACTCTATTTCAGAGTTCCACCGGTTGATTCTGTGGTAGAGAGGGAACTGAGGAGGAAATGCCTATGCACACTGACTAGTCTTGTGACAGGTGGGGAGCGGTGCATGTGGGACGGACTGCTATTGAAATACTTCAATCAGCAGCACGGGGCCACGCACACACCTACAATGGAGCACTCATTGGGACACAAATCTTGAAGAACCATTGTTACTGCACAAGGTGAGTAACTTCTTCCTCCTGTCCACACAGACAATGCGCAACTATGTAGTTTGACACTGTGGTGCTTAAATATGTTGTTAAATAGCATAGAATAGATGTGTGAGCCTTTGCTGCTTAATGTAAAAATTAGGGCTGTTGATTTAATCACAGTTAACTCAAGCTATTAACTAAAAAAAAATTAACTGTGATTAAAAACATTGTGATTAATCACACTGTTAAATAGGATGACCAGATAGCAAGCGTGAAAAATCAGGACAAGGGGTGGGGAGTAATAGGTGCCTATATAAGACAAAGCCCCGAATATCAGGACTGTTCCTATAAAATCAAAACATCTGGTCACCCTGCTGTTTAAACAATAGAATACCAATTGAAATTTATTAAATATTTTTGATGTTTTTCTACATTTTCAAATATATTGATTTCTATTACAACACAGAATACAAGGTGTACTGTGCTCACTTTATGTTGTTTTTTATTACAAATATTTGCACTGTAAAAATGATAAAAGAAATATTTTTCAGTTCACCTCGTACAAGTACTGTAGTGCAATCTCTTTATCGTAAAAGTGTAAGAATTTTTTTCGTTACATAACTGCACTCAAATGTAAAACTTTAGAGCCTACAAGTTCACTCAGTCCTACTTCTTGTTCAGCCAATTGCTAAGACAAACAAGTTTTTTTACATTTACGGGAGATACTGCTGACAGTTGCTTATTTACAGTATCACCTGAAAGTGAGAACAAGCGTTCTCATGGCACTTTTATAGCCAGCATTGCAAGGTATTTATGTGCCAGATATGCTAAACATTCATATGTCCCTTCATGCTTCGGCCAGCATTCCAGAGGACATGTTTCCGTGCTGATGATGCTAGTTAAAAAAATAATGCGTTAATTAAATTTGTGACTGAACTCCTTGGGGGAGAATGGTATGTTTCCTGTTCTGTTTTGCCTGCATTCCGTCATGTATTTCATGTTATAGCAGTCTCAGATGATAACCCAGTACAGTACATGTTTGTTTTAAGAACACTTTAACAGCAGATTTGAGAAAACGCAAAGAAGGTACCAATGTGAGATTTCTAAGGGTAGATACAGCACTCAACCCAAGGATTAAGAACCTGAAGTGCCTTCCAAAATCTGAGAGGGATGAGGCGTGGAGCATGCTTTCAGATGTCTTAAAAGAGCAACACTCCGATGTGGAAACTACAGAACCCAAACCACCAAAAAAGAAAATCAACCTTCTGCTGCTGGTGAATGGACTGTAAGGTGGCACCTTCTAGTCCATACTACTTTAACTTGCTGGCAAGAATACTGTGGGAGTCCGTATCAAAAGCTTTGCTAAAGTCCAGGAATAACATGTCCACTGCTTTCCCCTCATCCACAGAGCCAGTTATCTCGTCATAGAAGGCAATTAGGTTAGTCAGGCATGACTTGCCCTTGGTGAATCCATGCTGACTGTTCCTGATCACTTTCCTCTCCTCTAAGTGCTTTAAAAGCGATTCCTTGAGGACCCGCTCCATGATTTTTCCAGGGACTGAGGTGAGGCTGACTGGCCTGTAGTTCTCCAGATCTTCCTCATTCTCTTTTTTAAAGATGGGCACTACATTACCCTTTTTCCAGTCATTCAGGACCTCCCCCGATTGCCATGAGTTTTCAAAGATAAAGGCCAATGGCTCTGCAATCACATCCACCAACTTCTTTAGCACCCTCGGATACAGCACATCCGGCCCCATGGACTTGTGCTCGTCCAGCTTTTCTAAATACTCCTGAACTGCTTCTTTCTCCACAGAGGGCTGGTCACTTCCTCCCCATACTGTGCTGCCCAGTGCAGTAGTCTGGGAGCTGACCTTGTTCGTGAAGACAGGAGCCGAAAAAGCATTGAGTACATTAGCTTTTTCCACATTCTCTGTCACTAGGTTGCCTCCCTCGTTCAGTAAGGGGCCCACACTTTCCTTGACTTTCTTCTTGTTGCTAACATACCTGAAGAAACCCTTCTTGTTACTCTTAATATCCCGTGCTATCTGCAATTTCAAGTGTGATTTGGCCTTCCTGATTTCACTCATGCATGCCTGAGCAATATTTTTATACTCACTGGACATTTGTCCAATCTTCCACTTCTTGTAAGCTTCTTTTTTGTGTTTTAAGATCAGCAAGGATTTCACTGTTAAACCAAGCTGGTCGCCTGCCATATTTACTGTTCTTTCTACACATCGGAATGGTTTGTTCCTGCAACCTCAGTAAGGATTCTTTAAACTACAGCCAGCTCTCCTGGACTCCTTTCTCCTTCATGTTGTTCTTTCAGGGGATCCTGCCCATCAGTTCCCTGAGGGAGTCAAAGTCTGACCTTTGGTCAGGTGCCCACTCCTTTTCCTGGGGAACTTTGTTAACCCTTTACAGGTAAAGCGAGCAGAGAACAGCCACTAAGAGGAATTTTATAGCTAACTGGCTGGCTGGGTGTCCATAAACGGGAGGTACCCCAACACTTTATTTATCACATGCCCCCCAAATCACAGATGGTGCTGGCCAGCCTGGGTCGGGTCAGGTTGGGTCCACACTGGCTGGGATTTCTTCCTGGAGGTTTAGTAAACAGTGTTAAAAAGATACATGCACCTCTAATTTTCTAATAATTACATGAAGAACTAAACTGTACTTTTTACATTTTAAGGATTACAATGACTTAGAATGCAGGGACATTTTTACCTCGCTGATTCTGGGAAACCTTCCCGGGAGAGTGCATCAGCCACTTTCTTAGAGGCTCCTGAAATGTGTTGTATCTCAAAATCAAAGTCTTGAAGAGCTAAACTCCACCAAAGAAGTTTTTTGTCAGTCTCTTTGACTGTGTGAAGCCACTTCAGTGCAGCATGGTCAGATTGCAGGTAGAACCGCCGTCCACAAATGTATGGGCGTAGCTTCTCCAGAGCATACACAATTGCATAACGTTCTTTTTCTGAGATTGAACAGTGGCTTTCCCACTCAGAAAGATTTTTGCTGAGAAACACGACAGCTTGGAATTATTGATCTGGTCCTTTCTGCATTAAAACTGCTCCCATATCACGCTCGGACGCTGGTTACGACAAATAGTTGGTCGAAGTCCGGGGCCCTCAGTACAGGTTCAGATGTAAGGGCCGCCTTAAGCTGATTGAGAAATGTCAGACAGCCTTTAGTCCACTGAACGGCAGTTGGCTGTCTTTTCCTGGTCAGGACTGTCAGTAGGGTGGAAAATTGGCTGTAGTGTAGTACAAATCGTTGGTAATATCCAGCCAAGGCCAAGAAGGATTGGACCTGTTTCTTTGATTTAGGGACAGGCCAATTTTGGATAGCATTTACCTTAGCTTGTAGGGGGTTGATCGTACCTTGACCCACCTGCTGTCCAAAGTACGTTACCTTGTTTAGGCCTATTTGATGCTTTTTGGCCTTAACTGTTAATCCTGCCTCCCTTATGTGCTGGAAGACAACTTGGAGGTGCTCCAGGTGTTTTGCCCATGAATCAGAGAATATAGCCATATCGTCAAGGTAGGTGACTGCAAATTACCCAAATGCAGTCAGAAAGTTATCTACCAGTCTCTGGAAAGTGGTGGATGCATTTCGCAGTCCGAAAGGGAGCACATTAAATTCATACAACCCTACATGGGTGATGAAGGCGGACCTTTTCTTGGCTCGGTCATCTAGCGGCACTTGCCAGTACGCCTCATTTAAGTCTAAGACTGAGATGAAATGGGCACGACCCAGTTTCTCCAATAGCTCATCTCTGGGTGGCATTGGATAGTTTTTTGGATGAGTTACATTATTTAGCTTATGGTGGTCCACACAAAAGCAGATTTCCCCATCTGGTTTGGGAACCAGAACCGCTGGAGAGGCCCATGCACTCTGAGAGGCCCATCTGTAACATGTCTTTGATTTCCCTTTTTATTGCAGTTTTGGCTTGAGGAGCCATCCGGTAGGGTTGGGCTCTAATTGGGTGAGCATAACCTGTGTCAATAACCATTCTCTCCATCCTGGGATGGCTGAAAACATTGGCGCGAAGCTGGTGCACAGCTCCTGGATTTGCTGTCACTGCTTAAGCCCAAGGGTGATGGAAAAGCTCACCTTTTCTACACCACCATTGCTTTTTCCTTCATAGTAGACTTTTTCAGGCCACTCAGCATCGTCTTTCTCCTGGGCTGTAAATGGGAGAATCTTGATTTCTCAGGAATAAAAGGGCTTTAGAGAATTAACATGGTATACTTTAGGTTTTAGAGTTTGGTTTAAGAACACTATGAGGTAATTAACAGCTCCCAGGCGCTCTCGGACTATAAATGGCCCCTCCCACGATGCTTCCATCTTATTGGCCTGGAGCGCTTTCAGGACCATGACTTGGTCACCTACTCTGAAGGAACGCTCTCGGTCATGTTTATTATACCAGGCCTTTTGCTCTTGTTGAGCATCCTGTAGGTTTTCTTGAGCAAGGGCTAGAGAGTCCTTGAGGGTGTTTTGCAGGTTGGTTAGGAAGTCCAAAATGTTAGTTCCTGGAGATGATGTAACCCATTCCCATTGCTGCATGACCAACTGTAATGGCCCCTTAACTTCATGGCCATAAATGAGTTCAATGGGTGAAAACCATAAACTTGGATGTGGTACAGCCCTGTAGGCAAAGAGCAACTGCTGCAACACTAGGTCCCAATCATTGGAGTGCTCATTCACGAATTTACATAACATAGCCCCCAAAGTCCCATTAAACTTCTCCAGTAGGCCGTTTGTTTGATGATGGTAAGGGGTGGCAATCAAGTGGTTCACCCCATGAGCTTTCCAAAGACGTTTCATGGTCCCTGCCAGAAAGTTAGTTCCCGAATCTGTAAGGATGTCAGAGGGCCAACCTACCCTGGCAAAAATGTCTGACCATGCCTGGCTCATGCTTTTAGTCCTGGTGTTGCTTAAAGCTATTGCTTCCGGACATCGGGTGGCAAAATCCATGATGATCAGTATATACAGCTTTTCTCTGGGTGTCTTCTTCAGGAAAGGACCCAGAATATCCACAGCTACATGCTGAAATGGAACCTCAATGATGGGGTGTGGCTGGAGAGGGGCCTTGACCTGGTCTTGGGGCTTTCCCACCCTCTAGCACACCTCACAAGACCAGACGTAGGTAGAAACATCCTTGCCAATCCCCTCACAGTGGAATGACTTCCCTAAAAGGTCTTTGGTCCTGTTCCCCCCCAGCATGGCCACTAGGGTGATCATGGGCTAAGCTCAAGAGCTGTCCCCTAGTTGGAGTTACCAACTGTCTCTGAGGATGCCAGTCATCCTTGTGCACACCAGAAAGGGTCTCCTCATATAAGAATCCTCCTATAACAAACCTGGACCTATTAGAAGAGCTGAGAAGTGGTGGGTCGCTCCATGGCGCCATCCAAGCTCCCTTGAGTGTCTCATCCGCTTCCTGCTCTGTCTGGAACTGCTTCCTTGATGCTGGAGACATTAGTTCCTCACTGGGTTGTGGACTTGGGCTTGGTCCCACTGGAAGCAACGTAGGTGATGGGGTTGTTTCCATTGTCTGTGAACCGCTCTCCGCTGGTGTACTAGGTGGTATTTCAGGCTCCAGTTGAGCCTCTTGCTCCGGTTTAGCTGCTGCTGTAGGTGCAGGCTCTGTGACACCCTTTGGTGCTGCCTCCCCTGACTCTGGCGGGGTTGGAAGCATGGGCTCTGGTGCTGACTGCTCCGCCAGCTCTGATCCTTGGGCTGGTTCTGGCTGGGTTCCAGGAACTGGATTTACAACTGCTGCCATAGACTCGTTTCACCACCTCTGGCTTGGCTCCTGTAGGAGGCTTAGGAATGGAGTTAAGTGTGGAGGCCTATTTAGCCTGGCTGCGGGTAACAATCCCCACCCTTTTTGTTAGCCTCACATGGTTGGCTAAGTCTTCTCTCAGCAGCATGGGAATTGGATAATCGTCATAGACTGCAAAAGTCCATATTCCTAACTAGCCCTTGTACTGGACAGGAAACCTGGCTGTAGGCAAGTTAAGAGGTGGCCTTAAAAGGTTGCACTTGCACTTGGGCCTCTGGGTCAATGAATTTGGAGTCCACCAGGGTTTGGTGGATAGCTGACACCTGTGCACCAGTGTCTCTCCACGCAGTAATCTTCCTCCCGGTCACACTCACAGTTTCCCTTTGCTCTGGTGGTATTTGTGAGGCATCTGGGCCTGAAGGTTCTTGGTGGGACTCCGAGGTGATGAGCTGCAGTCAGCTGGTGCTCTTGGGGCAGATGGCCTTTACATGCCATAGCTCATTACATTTAATGCATCGCCCAGCTGACTGCGGGCTGGGGCAAGTTGGGTGGTAGGAAAGTGGGGTGGTGGGATGAGAGGGCATCTGGGATCTCCCTGGCTGTGTGGAGGGCTCCTCTTTGCAAAATGGGGCTTTGGGATGACCTCAGTGGTGGGATGTCGTCTCGGGTTGCCCCTTCTGGTATCCTCTCAAACTGCTACTAGCTTTCTTCTTCTCCGCCACCTCCATCCATTTGGTTCCAATCTCCCCCACCTCGATTACAGTTTTGGGCTTCCCATCAAGGATGTACCTTTCTATTTCCTCAGGAACACCCTCTAAGAACTGCTCCATTTGCATTGGGAGAGAGAGATCTTCCAGAGACTTAACACTTGCTCCTGATACCCAGGCATCCCAATTTTTTACGATGTGATAGGCGTGTCAGGAAAATGCCACGTCCACCTTAGGGCTCTGAACCACAGACAGGCATGCTCAGGTGTTAGCCCCATTCTAATTCTGGCCTTTTTAAAAAAAAAAGTTCGTAGTTGTTCGTGGGTTCTTTAGGCATTTCAGCTGCTACCTCTGCTAAGGGTCCACTGAGCTACGACCTCAGTTCCACCATATACTGGTCTGTAGAGATGTTGTATCCAAGGCAGGCCCTTTAAAAATTTTCTAAGAAGGTCTCTATATCATCGCATACCTTGTATGTGGGGAATTTCTTGGAATGGGGAGTGGCACCTGGAGAAGGACTGTTAGGGTTACCTGGTAGACCCAGCTTAGCCCTTTCCAGCTCTAAGCGCTTCAGCTCTAACTCTGCCTCCAAGCGCTTTGCCTCTGTTCTCTCCTCCGCTTCCACCTCCAAGCGCTCGTTCTCCACTTCCAAGCGCTTCATCTCTAGGTAGAAATTCCTTTATGCCTCAGTTAGAACTTGGCCTGAGTTAAAGGCCTCCCTCCCTCCCTCCTGGCACTGGGATCTCGGTTGGGGGAGGGCTATCCCTTCCGTCCTGGGGAGTCCCCGTTCATTTCCGTCATGAAGCTGGATGTCTGGGCATAATCTGGGTCTGTATTCTCTGTGGTGTGCTGCTTTGGGAAGACTGGTTTTTCTAAGGTTTCGGTGCCTGACCTCAACCTCATGCACAGGGCTGCCCTACTCTAGCGTAGCTATTCTGTTGCCACACATATAGAAAAGAAAACAAAATAAACGGTTTGTTGGACTCCCTGGCTTTGCAGGCTGATCCCTTTGCAGGCCTGTTCCCCCACAGGCAGCAAAAACAAGAAAAGAGAAGAGAAGAAAAGAAAAGAAAAGAGGGGGGAAAATACATTTGGAACTTAGGCTTTTTGCTAGATCTTAAAAGAAACAATTACAAAAATTAAGCATTAAGGTAGCTCTCTTGAGGTTCAGTTTAAAGGTTACAAGCAAAAGAAAAGCATCTGGGGTTAGCACAGAGGAGATCCGCAAGCCAAAATAATAAAAAATAAACCTGATTGCATCTAGCTAAACAGTCCTAATTTACTTATACATTTGTGGGGTTTCAAATAAGTAATTCTAGGCATTATCTGATGAAGCCTTACGCAGCATTCCTGCTTATAGCGTTGCTGCTCCGTGTCTCCTTCTCCAGAGAATAACAGACACAGACAGACAAAGGGAAGTTTTTTCTCCATTTTTAAAAGTTCTAGCCTTCCCATTGGCTCTTTTGGTCAGGTGCCCACTCCTTTTCCTTTACCTGGGGAACTTTGTTAACCCTTTACAGGTAAAGCAAGCAGAGAACAGCCACTAAAAGGAATTTTATAGCTAAATGACTGGCTGGGTGTCCATAAACGGGAGCTACCCCACCACTTTATTTATCACAGACCCCAACCTGGAGCTCCAGCGTTTACACTGCATAATGCAGGCCCAAGTCCAACCACCCATATCCCAGACTTCCAGTGCCCTCCCAAAATGTGGCTGCCCTTTGTTCATAATGTGGTGTGAGAAAACTTGACTGTCCCCCAAACTTGGCTTTCCAGAGGATGAAGAAAGTCAGCCTGTGGGGATGTGGAAGTCTTTTGGCAGACTCCGAGAGCATGACCCCCATAAGACTGCATCTGGACAGCAAAGTAATAGGGCTTGAACCCTGGGTCCTGGCTTGACTCAGACTTACACCCTCAGCCCCCATGAGGTCCTCAGTCTGAGCCCTGGGTTAGCACAATTTGTGTTTAGACAGAAGGGGGGTTAGGTTTGAGCCTTTGTTCAAACCCTGGGCTTACATTCCAATGTAGACATACCTTGAATGAGCCCCTAGGCACTACCACAATACCAAATAATAAATAATAGTGTCAACAGGGCAAAGGCATTTTTACTACCGTAGTGCCCAACCCTGTCAACACTGGCATTTTCAACATGGCTGCTGCTAGGGGAACTGCACTGGTGCCACACCAACAGTGCAAAAACTTTAAGTACAGATGCACCCAGTTAGTATTTGTTTGGAAACTGCATCAAGAAATCAACCTTATTTACTCTCCCACTCCCTTTACATTGTCCTGCCAGATCTTTGTTTGCTTTTGGAGAAATCCCAGTTACAGGTATGTTTAGTGGAACTATAATGTGTTACTCTCTTCTTCTGTACTAAATGTTCTTGGTGTTCTGCAAAGAGAATATGATTGCTCTTTGAGAGAGGTGGAAGCAGGATTGTAGGGTGTGATGGGATCCCAGGTTACAACCTGGAACTGTGGAAACTTTCCAGCATGGGCTGTCTCTCACAATGCTTTGCTAGTGACAAGCAGCAAACCCCTCCAGGTGCTGTTATCACTCACTCAGCAACATGCGGAGACACATCCAGCTAACTTGCATGAATGTTCTCTAAACCACTCATGAACCGTACACAGGAAAACACGAGCAAATCCTTCCAGCCTTGCACCCCAGAAATGTACTGCCTTACACTGCTCAAGACCTTCTTTTGAACAATGGAAGCTCATTAATTAGTTTGCTCATCGTCAAAGGATAGTGGACACTCAGCAACCATTGCAATCTGAGCAGATTCCCTAAGCACTTCAGACAAACTCACTGGTAAGGATAAAACATTAAAATAAGTTTATTAACTACAGAAAGATTTTAAGTGATTATAAGTGGTAGGCAGAAAAGTCGGAGATAGTTACCTAAGAAATAAAAATAAAATCACAGTCTAAATCCTAAACTTTCAGACTAAGCAAGAATTGAATTAAACAGCCTTTCTCATCCCACCTGATGTTTCAGGCAGGTTACAGTTCTTAATACACAGGCTGAATTTCCTTCTCAGCCTGGGACCAGTTTCTTCAGTTGAAAGTCTTTGGCCACTTCTACATGACCCGCCGGATCGGCGGGTAGTGATCGATCTATCGGGGATCGATTTATCGCGTCTTGTGTAGACGCGATAAGTCGATAGCTCTGCCATCAACTCCGGAACTCCACCACGGCGAGAGGCGGAAGCGGAGTCAACGGGGAAGCGGCGGCCGTCAAGGACGTGAAGTAAGTGATTCTAAGTCGATCTAAGATATGTTGATTTCAGCTACGCTATTCTCGTTGCGTATCTTAGATCGATTTCCCCCCGCCCCCCAGTGTAGACCAGGCCTTTGTCTTCCCAGCAATCTTGTTGCCTTCAGCGTAGGTGGGAGAGGAGAGAGATGGTCCCGTGATACTGCTGTCCCTGATTTTACACAGTCAGTTCATGTCCCAGGAAAAACACTGGCCCAGACGTGTCCTGGTAGGCCTTGCCGAGTCACAAAGTTGAGCAGTCCTCCTTGTGTGGTACTTGCACAACTGTCTCTTGCAGAATTGCAACTCTCATGTTTAAAATTCCCTTGCTGGTCAATGGCACGTGATGGTTGCTTAACACCCATTTGGGTGTGTGTCACCACCTTAGTCATTGAAGTGCTAGCAGTGGGCGTCTCCCAAACTCACAACATATTTCAATAACAACCATATAGCAAAATCTCATAACTTCCTACACATTAACTTATACATATTTTGACAGAACAATGAGTTTCAGCAGATCGTGATGTTTCATAAGGTACCGTACATAGCGTGCTTTTTATGAAATATCACAACCATATACAAATGGTGAATATGGTGGTTACAGGGTGCTACTTTGAGGTACAGTGTGTCATAGGGAATGAAGGGAATGAGGTGTAATTCGATCTCCTCTGCTCTTTGCAGGAGTAGCACACAGGAACCAGTTACTATTAACATAAGAGGCTTTGTGTTGCAATTTCTTAGTTCCCTGAAAGCACCCAAGATTGCAGGGCTTAGCAAACTTTATCCCAATTCACCAGCTCATGGAAATGACAATAATATAGAGACCAATAACAGTAATTAAACTTGGAAAATAAATAAGATATAGACAGTCCATGTCCAATGCATGCAGCATCTCAGTGCTGGGGAAAAGCTGTCTGTAATTAATGGCAAGAAGTGGCACAGGGGACAAAATGATTATAGATCTTCTTTAAAGGTATGCACACAGGAATTAGACCTGTGATGCTAGCTGGGCAAACAAAGCCATCTGGCAACTTCAGGCCCCTCCATTCTCCACTTATTTGGCTAGTTTAATAATGCTATTTTTAATTGGGAATGATTGATTGTACTCAAGCCCGCTGACAGCAATACCAGATCCTAGGGCAGAACAATCAATGGGTGCCCATGTGGACATGGTTTGCCTGACATTTGGGTGGTGCTGCACCTGCGCTGGCTCATGCCCAGCAAGCTGCCAGCTGCGCTTTTCTGACACGGCCAGGGCTTCTACATGCCCACCCGGTAGGGTTGCCAACTGTCTAATTGTGCAAACCCAAAGACCCTTGCCCTGCCCTGCCCTTTCCCTGAGACCACGCCCCATCCCGTCCCTTCTCTGAGCCCCCCCACATTCACTCCATCCCCCCTCCCTCCATTACTCGCACTCCCCCAACCTCACTCACTTTCACCAGGCTTGGGTAGAGGGTTGAGTTGTGGAAAGGGTTGCAGGATCTGGGAGGGATTTTGGGTGCAGGAGGGGGTGCGGGGTCGGGCTCCGGGAGGGAGTTTGGGTGCGGGGTCGGGCTCCGGGAGGGAGTTTGGGTGCGGGGTCGGGCTCCGGGAGGGAGTTTGGGTGTGGGAGGGGGTGAAGAGTGTGGGCTCCGGGAGGGAGTTTGTGTGCGGGCTCTGGGAGGGAATTTGGGTGGAGGCTCTAAGCTGGGGCAGGGGGTTAGAGTGCAGGAGCAGGTCAGGGGGTCAGCACTTACCTTGGGTGGCTCCCGAAAGCGACCGGCACACCCCTCTGTAGCAGCTCCTAGGCGGTGGTTCCAGGGCGGTTTCTGCCTGCCACTGCCCAGCCAATGTGAACTGTGGAGTTGGTGCTTGGGGTGGGGACAGCGTGCAGAGACCCCAGACCCCTGAGCAGTGGCCCCCTTGCCCTCCCCACCCCCCAATCAGTGGGCCTGATCTTACTTAACTACTGTTGACTCTTTTCTTGTGAACATAATTGAAAAAGTGAGTTCTTAGGGGGGATACAAATAAAGGGAATGCTGCAACAACTATGAGGCGCCTCCTAGGGACTTATCAAAGCTATGTGAATGGCAGCATGATGGCAGGTGAAATTCAGTGTTGGTAAACTCAGTGTAACCCAGATTGGAAGGAATAATACATACTGGCACTACTTATGCACATTGCTGGGTTCTCAGCACTGACCACTCAGGAAAAAGACCTGGGTGTCATTTGGACAGCTTTAGGAAAGCTGCTGCTGAGTGTGCAGCAGCAGACAAAATAAGCAAAAACAAAAGTTAGGCTACGTAAGGAGTGGTATGGAAAAGGATACTAAAAATATTATGCCAAATAGTCAGGGTTCAAGCTCAGAAGGGACCACCAAATCATCCTGTCTGTCAGGCCATCAACACCACCCCACACTTGCACACTAAACCCAACAACCCAAAGAAAGGACGTGTTAGAAATGTACAAAATAATGAACAGTCTGGAGAAGATAAACTAGTCACTCCTACTTACTCTGTTATAATGCTAGAACAAGAGGACTTCAAATAAAACTGAAAGGCGGTAAATTTACAACTGACAGAGACTTTTTTTGCACAGCACATACCTATCCCTTGGAACTCCTAGCCACAAAATATCACTGAAGAATAGAGCTTAGCAGGATTCAAAAAAGGATTGAACATTTATATGGGTAATGAAAACATGCACAGTTACATTAGACTGGATTTAAAAAACCCACAAACCTTCAATCTTCAGGCATAAGACAACCTCTGATGGGATTAGGAAGAAATTTCCCCTGTGTTCATATAATTCCATAATCACCCACTTAGAGGTTCCTTTCTCTGAATCATCTCGTTTTGGCTGTTGTCAGAGATGGGATACTGGACTAGAAGGACCATCGGTCTGATCTGGTATGGCCTTTCTTATTAGAGTGGTGGCCTAGTGGACCAGAACTGGGTAGTATTTCATGTCTTGTAAATTGTGTGGGAAAGCATGAGGAGAATTGTGCAAGAAAAGGATGAGTAAAGTTTGAGGCTGACAGTTGGTGAAGGTTGTGGTTTGATGTGACATAAGAAATTAGGAAGGAAATGGAGCAGAGTAACATAGGGGCCTTGAAGATGAAGACAAGAAATTTGAACTTGAACAGGAGGGAACAGAGCAGATTAATTGATACTAAGGGTTTATTTACACTTAAAGCACTGTGCTACTGTAGTGCTTCAGTGTAGACACTACTGATGCTGACAGGAGGAGTTCTCTCATGGGAGTAGGCAATCCACCTCCCTGAGAGGCAGTAACTAGGTCAGCGGAAGAATTCTTCCTTGAATCTAGTGCTGTCTACACAAGGATTTAGGTTGGCTTAACATCATCACTCAGGTGTGGATTTTACACACACCTGACTGACATAGTTAAACCAATCTAATCTTCTGGTGTAGACCAGGCCTAAGTGGAGAATTAGATTTAGAAGTTTCTTTCATTTTATGTTTACCTCCCAAAGCTTAGTAAACCAGCTGGGAATATGTAATATTTCTATCATAACCATAAAGATGACATTTCTTTCTCTTTCCCCCCCAGGGTATCTTCAATCAGTTCCAATGTAGCAGTGAGAAAGTACTGCCCTCTGATGCCCTACGCAGTGCTCTTGCAAAGACCTTTCAGGATGAGCAGCGCTTCCAGCTGGGCATCATGGATGATGCTGCTGAATGTTTTGTGAGTATGCTGTTTATGTATCACAATTATACGGGTAGCTGGCCAGTTTTGCAGGGGTGTATAGAAAACACCACACTAAATTATTTTGATTCTCATAGCCACGTGTGTATAGGGACTGTATTATATGTATTATAAAAGAGAGGTGGTCCTGAGTCCCAAAGTTTGTAGTGTTCAGGTGTGTGTTTTTGTTGGGGACCATTGCCAATGAATGAGAAATGGAAACACAGTCCCTCTTCATTTTTGTAGCTGAAACTGTGCTCAGTTGCTGCCGACCGTTTCAAATGTTGTTTGGACAAGGCTTATGTGGAGAACTCCTTGTTTGCAAAATTGTGACAAATTGGGATAGAATGCCCAGAGCTTCAAGAGAGTAACTTTCTTGACCGAAGGGGGCAATAGTTTCCTCCTATGACAACTCTTAGTTGTGTTGAGCTTCTTGCCAGACATCTGGCCTAGGTATGTAAAGTTGGGATGCTCATGTAACTCTGAGATCAGACTGTCATGTAGCAACTTTAAAATGTGTTTTTAATTAGACAGCTGCTAATATGCAGCATCTGAGCTGTATGGGAGCACCTAGTCTTACAAGCCATCCCCTTTGAATGGTTCCACCGCAGCAAGAGATTCCCATCAGAATACATTGTAGGCAGTTTGCAAACTTGGCCATAGGGGGCTAGGGTGTGGGTGGGTTTGTATTTCCAACTCGGAAGGAATTTTAAAATAAAAAATTAAAAGAACATTGCTGAGTTTGCAAAATAAATCTGTTTGCCATATGTAACATAAGAATAATATCACTTCTCTAACTCACAGGGATGTTCTGAGAATAAATACACTAGAGTGTGAGGCTCTCAGATACTATGGAAATGGGGCCATATAAATACCTAGTGTGACAGGGTCGAGCCAGATGGCTACAGGAGAGTAATAGAAGGCAGATATATTAGCCCCAGGTTAAGTAGGTCCCTTTTCCCTGGGTAAGGTAACAGGGAAGGTTCCAGAACAATCAGGAACCTTCTGGAGATAATTAAGACAGACAGGCTGATTAGAACACCTGCAGCCAATCAAGAAGCTGCTAGAATCAATTAAGGCAGGCTAATCAGGGTACCTGGGTTTAAAAAGGAGCTCACTTCAGTTTGTGGTGCACGTGTAAGAAGCTGGGAGCAAGAGGCGTTAGGAGCTGAGAGTGAGAACGCGGACTGTTGGAGGACGGAGGAGTACAAACATTACCAGACACCAGGAGGAAGGTCCTATGGTGAGGATAAAGAAGGTGTTGGGAGGAGGCCATGGGGAAGTAGCCCAGGGAGTTGTAGCTGTTGCACAGCTGTTCCAGGAGGCACTCTAGACAGCTGCATTCCACAGGGCCCTGGGCTGGAACCCGGAGTAGAGGGTGTGCCTGGGTTCCCCCCAAACCTCCCAACTCCTGGTCAGACACAGGAGGAGTTGACCTGGACTGTGGGTTCACGAAAACAGCCAAACTAAGGGCTGCCGTGAATCTCTAAGACGAGCATATCTGCCAATAAGCGCAAGACCCGCCAAGGTAGAGAAGGAACTTTGTCATACGAGATAAATAGATAAATTGCTAAACACTGTTTCTTGGCTCCAAGATTCAAAATAAGGAAAATAAATTAAGTGGCGATAACTTTCTAAGTACAGTGAAACATCACTGACAGTGGCATAGCTTCATAATAAATTTTTCTTATTCCTTGCATGCTTTAGTCAGCAGTACAATTGAGACTTTTCATTATTGGGCATCTGAATAAATGCCCATTATGATGAATGGGGAAGTTCAGACCTTTGAGAACTGTTTTATAGGCAGCCCTTTAAGCTGTCTATAAACTAAGGGCTTGTCAATATGGGAAACTTATACCAGTGTAAGCCAAGGTGTGAATTTAAACTAATATAGTTATACTGGCTTAACCCTGTGTGGACACTCTTTATTCCAGTACAAGAGGGCTGTTCGCTTGTTTGTTTTGTTTGCTTGGGAAGATGTTTAACCTAACCAAAAAAAAAAATAAAAGGCCACTCCTAGGGTTTGTCTACACTTAAACTGCTGCACTGAAGCGGATGCACCACTGTAGCACTTCAGGAAAGATGCTACATACACCGATGGGAGGGCGTCTCCTGTTGGCGTATGTACTCCACCTCCCTGAGAGGCAGTAGCCCTCTCTTCGACATAACGCTCTCTACCCTGGGAGTTAGGTTGGTACAACTGCGTCGCTCAGAATTTTGGACCTTCCACACTCCTGAGCAACGTAATTATATGACATAAGTGCTAGTGTAGACTGAGCTTTAGGGCTGGTCTGCACTAAACATTAGACTGACCTACCTACATTGCTTAGGCCTTGGAAAAATTACAAGCCCTATGTGATATAATTAGGTCAATCTAACCCCCACTGTAGATACAGCTAGGGCTTGGTCTACATTAGCAAATTAGATTCTTCTTCGAGTGCTTGCTCATGTCCATTCCATTCTAGATGTGTGCACGCCCACGTGCACAGTTGTCAGTGACTTTTGCCTTAGCGGTATCCATAGTTCGGCTGTGGTGCCCTCTGGAGTGCCGCGCTCATGTGTCAGTATATCAGGAGTTGCCGGCCCTACTGCCTCTCAGTTCCTTCTTACCACCCATGGTGGCATAGGTGCCGACTCCGTGGGTGCTCTGGGGCTGGAGCAACCATGGGGAAAAATTAGTGGTTGCTCTGCACCAACTGGCAGCCAAGCTCCCCACCTCACCTCCTCCTCCGCCTCCTCCCCTCAGTGTGCCACATCCCCACTCCTCCGCCTACCTCCCAGCGCTTGCCGCCACCAAACAGCTGTAGCAAGCTCCAGGAGGGAGGGGGGAGGAGTTGGAACGTGGCGTGCTCAGGGGAGGAGGCGGAGAAGAGGCGGGGCGGGGATTTGGAGAAAGAGTCGAATAGGGGCCTGGAGGGGGCCGAGTTGGGGTGGGAACTTTGGGGAAGGGGTTGGAATGGAGGTGGGAGGGGGTGGTGCAGGAGTGGAGTTGGGGTGGGGCCAGAGGCAGAGGGGGTCGAGCCTATGCATGGTGGTTATCATAGAATATCAGAGTTGGAAGGGACCTCTGGAGGTCATCTAGTCCAATCCCTTGCCCAGAGCAGGACCAATCCCCAGCTAAATCATCCCAGCGAGGGCTTTTTCAAGCCTGACCTTAAAAACTTCTAAGGAAGGGGATTCCACCACCTCCCTAGGTAACGCATTCCAGTGTTTCACCACCCTCCTAGTGAAAAAGTTTTTCCTAATATCCAACCTAAATCTCCCCCACTGCAACTTGAGACCATTACTCCTTGTCTTGTCATCTGCTATCACTGAGAATAGTCTAGATCCATCCTCTTTGGATCCACCTTTCAGGTAGTTAAAAGCAGCTATCAAATCCCCCCTCATTCTTCTCTTCTGTAGACTAAACATCCCCAGTTCCCTCAGCCTCTCCTCATAAGTCATGTGTTCCAGACCCCTAATCATTCTTGTTGCCCTTCACTGGACTCTCTCCAATTTCTCCACATCCTTCTTGTAGTGTGGGGCCCAAAAGTGGACACAGTACTCCAGATGAGGTCTCACCAATGTCGAATAGAGGGGAACGATCACGTCCCTCGATCTGCTGGCAATGCCCCTACTTTATACATCCCAAAATGCCATTGGCCTTCTTGGCAACAAGGGCACACTGTTGACTCATATATAGCTTC
Organism: Caretta caretta; assembly: GCF_965140235.1. Taxonomy (NCBI): domain Eukaryota; kingdom Metazoa; phylum Chordata; order Testudines; family Cheloniidae; genus Caretta; species Caretta caretta. The sequence goes on along the minus strand of NC_134212.1, from coordinate 53,912,701 downwards.
TCGTCCACTGTCACGCCGAGGTCCTTCTCTGCAGAACTGCTGCCTAGCCATTTGGTCCCTAGTCTGTAGCGGTGCATGGGATTCTTCCGTCCTAAGTGCAGGACTCAGCACTTGTCCTTGTTGAACCTCATCAGATTTCTTTTGGCCCAATCCTCCAATTTGTCTAGGTCCCTCTGTATCCTATCCCTACCCTAATGTTGGTTGGAGTGTCTCTCTCTCTTGCCTAGCAAGTGGTCAGTAGTTTCCTTCTTCGCTGTAGTTAGTAAGTTAGGGTCCCATGGGGACTTTGCCCCAGGCAGAGCATGCCCTGGTCTCCGGATTTTAATCCGTGCTCTGACTATAATAGGTCTATGCCTGTTAGTGACCCCCATGGCAGCTGTCTGAAGTGCTTGGGGGGATTGCATATAAAAGAAAAGTGTTGAATCTGTAAGAACTTGTATCCCAGGACACAAAAAGAATGCAACATCCGTTTGAGAGCCCTCCTCATGGAGGCTGCTCTCCGCCTAGCCTTGGAGCCGTCCCAGCTGGATTCAACTCCCAGTACTTTGGTCTCAGTGCGTTGTGCACCCCCAGCACCAGGCTCTACTTGGCACCATTCCCCTTTGCCAGTAAAGAAGTAAAAAAAGCGGGACCCAGCACCAAGCAAGAAGGCCCATGGGGCATTGGGTAAAGGACCCTGTTATGGCTGCCTGCCCACCCAGGAGCTACATGAGGTACATCCCCTAGGGGACCTCCTACCCCCCCCCCCCCCAGGGGATCCGTCACCATCTCCAGGGAGCAGTAAGGGACCCACACTCATGGCAGAGTCAATGCCTTCCCATTGCAGCTGGCACTGCATGCTGCGATGGACCCAGAAAAGGCTCCCTACAAGGAGCCTTTCAGAAAGCCTCTCAGAAGGTGAGTGAACGCCGCCAGTCTCCAGAGCCGAGGTAGAGCTCTTTGTGACCACACCCCAGGTCACTGGTTCACTGCTTCAGATTATTGGCACTTCACTCCTGGTCTCTGCCTTCTCAACGAGACTCATCCAGAGGGAGGTGCTGGTCACCATGTGGTTGGCACTGGTCATCCTTCTGCCAACTATCTCCACGATGTCAATTGCCATCACCTAGACCACAGGTACGTTCCGCAACGTGGTGCTGATCCCCCTACTCCCGGCACCAATCTGCCTATTCAAGGTTCTGTTCATCCACAGTGATGGTTAGCCACCGGACTCAGGTGTCCACAGCCCCGCTGCGGTCACCAGAGGAGGATTCCTCTGGCACGGAGAGGGAGTTCAGCCCCTCTCTGAGACAGCACCGCTGTGACTGGGCTCCTGAGGTTGTGTCCACCTCCGCAATGCCATCCTGGCAGCAGGGCCGGTGGCCAGTGCAATTGCCCTATTGGAGTGCTTGGGGCATGCCGATCATGCCAATGCCCCCCTCGGACCAATTGTCGGTTACCGATTCAGACAAACATCAGGTTTGAATTCCTATACCTGCACCCTCTTGCAGGGTCCCTTGTCATATCTGCCATCAATTACAGAGACAGGCAGGGTCAGGTGAGTGGCACCCCCAAAAATAAAGATGCCAAGAGGTTAGACTTATTTGGCAGAAAAAAATATTCAACAACAAGCCTCCAATTTAGGGTCTCTACCCATCAGGCCCTACTTGGAAGATACAATTTGATTTAGTTGGGGATTGGTCCTGCTTTGAGCAGGGGATTGGACTCGATGACCTCCTGAGGTCCCTTCCAACCCTGATATTCTATTCTAACCTGTGGGATTCTATTGGCAAGTTCAAAGAGAGCCTCCCACAGGAGTTCGCCTTTCTCATAGAAGAGGGAGGGTGGTAGCCAGGGGTGTCCTCCAGATGGCCTGGGACTTCATGGACTCGGCGTCTAGGGTGGTCGCCTCTGCAATAGCCATGAGGCGTAGCTCCTGGTTACAGACTTCCGGACTGTCCCAGGAGATGCAATCCACCCTCCAGGGACCCTTTTGAGGGAACGGGGCTCTTCTTGGAGCTGACTGACTGATGCTAGGTTACAGGGCCTTAAAGACTCCTAGGCCACCCTCCGCTCCTTAGGCCTACAGACTCCTCAGCAGGCCAGAAAGCTGGTCTGTCCCCCTCTGCCTCCACCGTTGTCGAGGTCTTGGGGTACCCCTTGTTCCGGCTCCTACGAAAAGGACAAAGATGGGGTTTAAGCAACGTCTCGTCCACCTGCCCAGCCTGCTCCTTCTTGGGATCAAGGCAGCCAGAAGCAGTCATTTTGAGGGTGTGTCCGAGGATGATGCCCCAGTCACTTCACCATATCTGTTCCCCATCTTCCTCAACTGCCTCCACCCTTTCTGGTCAGCCTGGTCCAATATCACCTTGGACCTCTGGGTGCTCGACAGCCTTGTTAGGCTATATGCTGCAGTTTGTAGCTGACCAACCCTTCTATCCTCCTTCCCCATCCCTCTTCAGGAACCCTTCTCACGAGCAACCCTTTGTTCAGGAGGTCAAAAACCTCCTGAGCCTAGGGGAAGTGGAAGAGGGTTCCGCAGGACATGGAAGGGAGAGGATTTTACTCCCATTACTACTTCATTCCGAAGGCAAAAGGGGACCTCAAACTTACCCTAGACCTTTGCCACCTCAACAAATCATCTCTCAAAAAGTTGAAGTTTCATATGATTTCCCTGGGCTCCATCATCCCCTCCCTGGGTCTGGAAGACTGGTATGCCGCCCTCGATTTAAATGATGTGTGTTTCCCTATTTCTATATTCCTGGGGCACCGACGTTTCCTCTGTTTCACGTTGGGCCAGCGCCATTTCCAGGTCACAGCGATGCCCTTTGGTCCCTCGTTAGCCCTGAGAGTTTTCACGAAGTGTATAGCACCAGTGGCCACTTACCTGCGATGTCAGGGAGTCAAAAAGTACCTGTGCTTCGACAACTGGTTGATGAGCATCCGGTCCTCAGATTAGGTGTGGAGGCGTCTCGATCTGGTCTGTTCCACCTGCAGTGACTTGGGCCTGATAATAAACGAAAAAAAGTCAACCCTCACCCCAGTGCAATGCATAGAGTTCATTGGGGCGGTACTCGACTCCGCTTGAGCCAGAGCCTTCCTCCCCGAGGCCATGGTGGACCTCGTCTCATCTCTGCATGCCCAACCATTCACTACTGCCCACACGTGCCTGAGATTGTTGGGTCATATGGCAGCATGCACTTATGTGGTCTGGCATGCATGACTCTGTCTCAGGCCCCTGCAGGTGTGGCCAGTGTCGGTCTATGTCCCCAACCAGCACAGTATGGACCCAGGTGATCAGGATTCCAGACGGCATACTGTTGTCTCTTACCTGGTAGCAAGACCCCATGTCAGTGCTGGAGGAAGTCCCCTTTGCGGCCCCAATCTCATTGGTGACTGACTCTCATCTCTGACGCTTTGGTCCTGGGTGATTTGAGTACTCAAGGCCATTGGTCCAGTCGCGATTTGTCCCTGCACATTAATGTCAGGGAGCTCAGGGTGGTTTGCCTAGCCTGCCAGGCCTTTCAGCCTCACTTACAAGGTGGGGTGGTTCAGGTCCTAGCAGACAATGTGGCCACGGTCTTCTATATCAACAAGCAGGAGGGAGCCAGATCATCTGCCTTATGGCAGGAAGCACTCTGGCTCTGAGATTTTTGCCTGCAGCATGAACATCCATCTTGCGGCTGCTCACCTCCCAGGGCCCAGGAACACTTGGGTGGATTGCCTCAGCAGAACATTCTCATCTCCCCAAGAGTGGTCCCTTCACCTGGAGGTGGTCAGTTCTATCTTCCACAGGTGGGGAACTCCCCAGGTGGACCTATTCGTGTTCAGGCAGAACAGAAAATGCCAGGTCTTCTGCTCGTTCCAGGGCAGGGGCCGGGGATCCTTGTCAGATGCCTTCCTGCTCCCATGGTCGGGGGCTCTGATGTACGTCTTCCCTCTTGTGCTGTTACTGCACAGGGTCCTCATGAAGATCAAGCAGGACAGGGTGAAGGTCATCCTCATAGCGCCAGCGTTGCCACGCCATCACTGATTCAGCACGCTGCTGGACCTCTCGGTGGTGACCCTGTTCCAGATGCCACTCAGGGTGGACTTGTTGTCCCAGAACCACAGCAGTCTCCTGCACCCGAACCTGGGGGTGCTTCGTCTGACAGCTTGGCTGCTGTGTGGCTAAACACACAAGAAGGCAGTGCTCGTCCAAGGTCCAGCGAGTCCTGTTGTGCGGTAGAAAGCCCTCCACCACGGCCAGCTACTTGGCCAAATGGAAGTGATTCACCTGCTGGATGGCGAATAAGGGGGTCTGTCCCAAGCGAGCCCCGTTGCAGAGCATTCTAGACTACTTCCTGCACCTCAAGCTTCAGGGCTTGTTGCTTTCATCCATCAAGGTCCATCTAGCAGCCATCTCGCCTTCCACCCACCACTCAAAGGCAGGTCGGTTTTGTCTCAGGATATCACAGCCAGTGATAGGTGTGGAGAGCCCCTACCCACAAGTCAGAGATCCTGTTCCTCCATGGGACTTGAATCTGGTACTGTCATGTCTCACAGGTCTCCCCTTCGAGCCTTTGACTTCCTGCTCTCTTCTTCCTAAGTTACTTATTGGTCTTCTTTCTGAAGCCACATAAGTCGGAGGAGGAATGCAGGCTACATGCCCTGGACGTCTGGAGGGCTCTGGCCTTCTACCTTGAAAGGACCAAGCCATTTTGCAAGTCGGCGCAATTATTTGTCACTGTCGCCGACAGGATGAAAGGTCAACCTGTTTCCTCTCAGAGAATTTCCACCTTGATCACTGCCTGCATTCTCTTTTGCTATGATCAAGCAAAGTTGCCTCCCCAGCAATCATCACCGCCCACTCTACCAGAGCCCAGGCCTCTTCGGCAGTCTTTTTGGCCCAAATGCCTATCCAGGTCATCTGTAGGGCGGCCACCTAGTCGTCGGTCCATACCTTCACATCCCACTATGAACTTACCCAGCGGACCTGGGATGATGCTGGTTTCACATAGAGTGGAATTGACATGAGCAAACGCTCGAAGAAGAAAAAACGGTTACCTTCCTTTTGTAACTGTTGTTCTTCGAGATGTGCTGCTCACGTCCATTCCATTACCCATCCTCCTGCTCCTCTGTCGGCGTTTTTGGCAAGAGGGAACTGAGAGGGCGCAGGGCTGGCGGCGCCTGATATACCGTGGCATAAGCGTGGCACTCCAGAGGATGCCACAGCTGGCCCTATGGATACCACTAAGGCAAAAGTCTCCAATAACTATCTGCCCAGAGAATATCGTCATGGATCATAGCCTGCATCTGCTACTGTTGTGAGTTGACTCAGGTGCCCCCGCCGGCGATCGTGACGGCTCAGTTGGCTAGGGGCACAGGTGTCATCAGTAGCCTTCCTGGAACAGGTGCCAATCCAAGAAATCTGGCGGGCTGCGACCTGGTTGTCCATCCACATGTTCGCATCTCATTATGCACTTACACATCAAGCTCACAAAGACGCTGGCTTTGGCAGAACAGTGCTGCAAGACCATGAACTCCGAGCCCGTCTCCATTGGTACTGCTTGTGAGTCACCTACAATGGAATCGACAGGAGCAAGCACTCGAAGAAAAAATGGTTATCTACTTTTCGTAATTGTTGTTCTTCAAGATGTGTTGCTCATGTTGATTCCATTACCCACCCTCCTGCCCCTTTGTCGGCATTTTCAGCAAGAGGGAACTGAGAGGGCATAGGGTTGGTGGTGCCTGATATACCGCCGCATGAGCACGGCACTCCAGAGAGCGCCACAGCCAGCCGTACGGATACCACTAAGGCAAAAATCTCCAACAACTGTGCACGTGGGCCTGCACAGACCTAGAATGGAATGGACGTGAGCAACACATCTCAAAGAACAGGAGTTATGAAAAGTAGATAACTGTTTTTTTGTTTTAACAGCGTCTGTCAGGAGGAGTATGAAAAATCCATACCCCCCGAAAAATCCATACCAAGAATACTTCCATCAACCTAGCTACCACTCTGTGGGAGGTGGGGGATTACCTACACTGAGGGGAGAGTCCCTCCCATCACCCTAAGCAGTATCTACACTGGGGAGTTGCAGCAATGCAGTTGTGCTGCTGTAGTATTTTAAGTGTAGGCAAGCTCTTGGTTGACAGAAGAGTTCTGCTGACCTAGCTACCGCATCTTGAAGAGGCAGGTTTACTACATCAATGGGAAAAACGTCGTCTTCTGGTGTAGGAAGCACCTACAGTATAGTGCTACAGTGGCACAACTGCAGTGCCGTAGCAATGCTGCTGCAGCCACTGTAGTGTAGACATACCCTTATGCTGCAATAAGGGTGCCCACATAGATGCTGATGTTGGTTTAACTATAATACTCGTATAATTCTAGGAGTATAACTGATCAAACTTTCCTGTATGGACAACCGCTAGGGCAGACATCACTCCATTGCTTTGCACTCAGTTAACCTTTTCAAGGTTTTCTTTGCAATCATTAGGACTAGAGACTTAGGCTATGTCTACTCTGCGCACCTTACAACGGTGTGACTGTGCCACTACAACCATGCCATTGTTAGGTACTCAGCTTAGCTGCTTTTTGTCACCGGGGCCGTAACTTCATCAGTGGGAGAGCGTTTCCGGCTGACAAAGTGGTGTCCACACAGAGGCTTTCCAGCGTTAAAACTTTGGTCGTTCGGGGGTGGGGGGTTTCACACCCTGAGGGACAAAAGTTTTAGCGACAGAAGTGCAGTGTAGGCATAGACTTGCTTTTGGGGTTGAGGGGAACTGAATGCTTAGTTCCTGCAGCACAAGATGGCACCCTGAATTTGGGAGTCTGTGCCTAATGCTTAATCTGTGTCCAGATACCGAGTCCTCTGTGGCCTTTCTCCTATCTGTCCAAGCTGGTCAAGTTAAATAGTTAAAACAATACTAATAGAGGTATCTGTGGCCTTCTTACCATAAATCCATGTTGACGTACTGGGAGGGATCCTGAAACAAGAGCTTCTAGGATGCAGAGAACGGAGGGAGTTGTTTGAAATAACCTCTAGGTATCAGTGCTCATGAGACAGATTGTGTTCAGTACTCTTGCTTCTTGCAGAATTTCATCTGCCTCTCCATTAGTTGTCTAGCTCTTTGTTATAAAGTTCCCTTTCATACCAAGTTTTGGGTGCACAGTGTAAAATCCATTGATTATACAATAATTAATAAGAGTTACTCCAGGATGATGAGCCTGCAGTTAGGCTGTTGTCTTCCAGACAGTGTCAGCCCACTGTTTAAACACCACAGAGCTGCTGTGCCCATTTCACTTAAGCCAAACCATTGACATTTGCGAATTTGTCAGAACAAATGATAGAACCTGCAGATAGGCTAGTAAATAAATAAAAAGGTTAATTGGTGTAGCATTCCAGATAAAATACACGTAGCTATTTTGTTTAATATCAATGAAATGCCAACCTCTTTAGTTCCTAAATGCATTTAGGATGTTGGGAAGAGCACTCCATCCTGTTGTAAAATGTCACTTTTTAACACAGCATTATTTTAGTATTTCTGAGATATTGTAGTGAGTTATGTGTAATTAATTTTCGTTTGTTTACATTACAAATTACCAACTTTTTCACTTTTTTCCTCCTTTCGGGATAGGAGAATCTCTTGATGCGGATTCATTTCCACATTGCGGATGAGTCAAAAGAAGACATCTGCACTGCTCAGCACTGCATTTCTCACCAGAAGTTTGCAATGACCTTGTTTGAACAGGTGAAATAGTGGTATCTTTTTACACAAAGCACCCACTCCCCATTTAGGTTTAGTTCCTCAGAAATCTGGCATCATGTCTGAAGAAATGTCAGACAGGCACAGCTAGGATTGCCACCCATCCGGTTTATACTTGGACAGTCCAGTTTTTGGCTTCTGTGTCCGGGTGCCATTTAGGGTTGCCAGGTGTCCAGTTTTTGGGGACCTGGCAACTCTAATTTATGGGGCAGGGGGACACGCCGGGTCATTAACCTGTGCCAGTCTCTGCTCAGGTGGAACTGCCTCCTACCTGCAGCCAGGCTCCTTGATCGGATCCAGTGAGTGACATGGGGGGGAGGGGGAGAGGAGAGAGTAATGAGGGTGGAGCCTTGGGGGGCAGGGGAAGAAGTGCATGGGGGCAGGCCCTCAGGGTTTCGTTTACCTGCAGTTAGAAAGGTGGCAACCCTAGGCACACAATACGTGACATGGACTCATCAGTTTAGCCTTCTCATGGTATTACTTTCCCTTCCTGTTTTAGTGTGTCTGTACCAGCTGTGGTGCCACCTCTGACCCTCTGCCTTTTATCCAGATGGTACATTACATCTCCACCACTTCACTCTGGTGAGTCTGGGGTTTTATATGGGAAAAGAGTTTACCTTGTTTACAGTAGCACCTTGGTCATGGTATTTTTCTGCACTGTCACATAATTCGACATACAGAACGTTCTCTGCTCATTATTAGTGGAGGATAGCTGTGGTCTGGAACATAAGGCTTCTGTGGGACAGAAGATTAGGATGGAGATTAGATGTAGATCAAGAATTTAGGTGTATTGACAGAGCTGTAGAGATAGAGGACTGTTTATGGCAGGGAGTTACATAGAACAGAGAAACAGGAACTTGAAGAGCTGTGTTAGGGAACAGGGCTGGAAAGGAGTAGTACTACAGTTCAGGGCTGAAGAACATTGACAGCTGTGGTGCCCAGAACTGGAACAGAAAAGAGTAATTAAGGCCAAGATTGAATTACATTGGTAGAACTGTGTGGTAGGCTGAACTGAAATATCAAAGGGTAGTTCAGTTCAGGTTCACTTTCATGAGCATTAAACCAATTTTTTTTAAACCAGCATTTCTGTGGTTCATATGCATGAAATCCTTCCTGTAAGATTATTTCAACACTGTTTCTGTTGCAAAGCTACTTTATCTTTGTTCCTAACAGTATTACAATCTCATTATAGGGCTTTCAGTTTAAACAGAGATTTACCTGTAAAATCCTAGTACTACATTTAGACTACGATGTATCAATAAATATTTAAGTGGAAAACTGAGTTATTGTTTTAACTTTCAGCTTCAGACAGCAGCTTCATGTTGTTTCTGCACATGAAGTTATCTAAGAGCTGTCAGTGTTGAACGGTGGAAGCCTGACTGTCAGGAGCACATAAAACAACGAATAATTTTTTAAAATTCCCCAAATGAGTTTTCTGGCTAATTAGTTATTTGATGAACAAATACACTAAAAGCAATATCAGCCAAAAGGAAACCCTAAAAAGGGGAGGTATCCACTTGTTAAGCCTATAGAAGGTGCATTGAATTGTTAAACACTAGTTTACTTATTCTTCTTGCCCCTCTAGATGAAAACCACTTCATAGATAACCAGCTTAAATAAGTAGACAATATAACTTATCAGCATTATTCCTACTTTGCATGTTCTCTTGGAATTATAAGAAAACATTTTACACTTAATTCAGTCAGATGTCTTATCCTGAGAGCAAGAAAGTAAATTATGTACACATTATTCTGTATGATAAATAGAGCTAAAAATCTAGAGGCCCTTAAGCATTCCTCTTATCCTCTCTTGGTAAATCAGTTATGGTTTAGTGTCATTAAACCTGATGATATAACATACAGACTACCATGAAAAGGAAACTAAAAGAATAAATGAATGAATAAAAATAATAGCTAAAAATATTTGCTCCAAATAAATAAAAAAGAAAATGCATAAAGCCTTGGCTCCAGCCATCTAATAGTTTAGGAAAATAGCACGTTTTCCTTTCTCCAAATGCTGGTGACACAAATGATTATCTACAAGAAACTGACCAGAGATGATAAAAGGCTGAGGTTACCATCTATCGAAAGCCTGATTGAGATGGAAATAAATTAACTGCCCACCTGCAGCCCAGGATAAAAGCCATGCAATGGAGGAGTGAAAAGGGATTTGGATACTGTCTTGAAAATCAGAAATAGCTTCTGTCATGCAAATCAGTGGGGGGAAATTGTGACTGAGGGTATGTCTATGCTACGAAATTAGGTTCAATTTATAGAAGTCGGTTTTTTAGAAATCGTTTTTATATAGTTGATTGTGTGTGTCCCCACACAAAATGCTCTAAGTGCATTAACTTGGCGGAGTGCTTCCACAGTACCGAGGCTAGCGTCGACTTCCGGAGCGTTGCACTGTGGGTAGCTATCCCACAGTTCCTACAGTCTCCGCCTCCCACTGGAATTCTGGGTTGAGATCCCAATGCCTAATGGGGCAAAAACATTGTCGCAGGTGGTTCTGGGTACGTCATCAGGCCCTCCCTCCCTCCGTGAAAGCAACGGCAGACAATTGTTTCGCCCCTTTTTTCCTGAGTTAACTGTGCAGATGCCATACCACGGCAAGCATGGAGCCCGCTCAGCTCACTGTCACCGTACATCTCCTGCGTGCTGGCAGACACGGTACTGCATAGCTACACAGTAGCAGCTCATTGCCTTGTCGCAGCAGACAGTGCAATAGGCCTCATAACTGTCGTCGTCATGTCCGAGGTGCTCCTGGCCGCCTCAGTAAGGTCAGTCAGGAGCGCCTGGGCAGACATGGACGCAGGGACTAAAAGAGGAGTGACTCAACCAGGTCATTCTCTTTAGTCCTGCCGGCAGTTCTATTGTACCGTCGTATGGCGAGCAGGCAGGAGATGAGGTTGGCTAGCAGTCCTATTGCACTGTCTTCTGCCATGTAGCCAGGAGATGAGGATGGCTAGCGGTCCTACTGCACCCTCTGCTGCCAGCCAAAGATGTAAAAGATAGATGAAGTGGATCAAAACAAGAAATACACCACATTTGTTTTGTATTCATTTGCTCCCCCCTCCCTCCCTCTGTGAAATCAACAGCCGACAATTGTTTTGGTGAGGTCTGTCAAGGGCACCTTGAAAAGTTTAAGGGAGATTCAGTCCTGCCTGAAATACCGGGGCGGGAGGGATAGCTCAGTGGGTTGAGCATTGGGTTGAGCATTGGCCTGCTAAACCCAGGGTTTTGAGTTCAATCCTTGAGGGGGCCATTCTGTGTGACAGTTGTTTTTGTTTCTCCTTGATGTAAAGCCACCCCCTTCATTGATTTTAATTCCCTGTCAGCCAACCCTGTAAACCATGTTGTCAGTCGCCCGTCGCCCCTCCCTCCATCAGACCAACGGTAGACAATCATTCCACGCCTTTTTTCTGTGCAGACACCATACCACGACAAGCATGGAGGCCACTCAGATCACTTTGGCAATTAGGAGCACATAAAACATCACGTACATTATCCAGCAGTATATGCAGCACCAGAACCTGCCAAAGCGAAACCGGGTGAGTAGGCGACATCAGCGAGGTGACGAGAGTAATGAGGACATGGACACAGACTTCTCTCAAAGCACGGGCCCTGGCAATGCGGGCATCATGGTGCTAACGGGGCAGGTTCATGCCGTGGAACGCCGATTCTGGGCCCAGGAAACAAGCACAGACTGGCGGGACCACATAGTGTTGCAGTTCTGGGACGATTCCCAGTGGCTGCAAAACTTTCGCATGCGTAAGGGCATTTTCATGGAACTTTGTGACTTGCTTTCCCCTGCCCTGAGGCGCAAGAATGCCAAGATGAGAGCAGCCCTCACAGTTGAGAAGCGAGTGGCAATAGCCCTGTGGAAGCTTGCAATGCCAGACAGCTACCGGTCAGTCGGGAATCAATTTGGAGTGGGCAAATCTACTGTGGGGGCTGCTGTGATGCAAGTAGCCAACGCAATCAAAGATTTGCTGATATCAAGGGTAGTGACCCTGGGAAATGTGCAGGTCATAGTGGATGGCTTTGCTGCAATGGGATTCCCTAACTGTGGTGGGGCCATAGACGGAACCCATATCCCTATCTTGGCACCGGGGCACCACGCCGGCGAGTACATAAACCACAAGAGGTACTTTTCAATGGTGCTGCAAGCTCTGGTGGATCACAAGGGACGTTTCACCAACATCAACGTGGGATGGCCAGGAAAGGTACATGACGCTCACATCTTCAGGAACTCTGGTCTGTTTGAAAAGCTGCAGGAAGGGACTTTCTTCCCAGACCAGAAAATAACTGTTGGGGATGTTGAAATGCCTATAGTTATCCTTGGGGACCCAGCCTATCCCTTAATGCCATGGCTCATGAAGCCATACACAGGCAGCTTGGACAGTAGTCAGGAGCTGTTCAACTACAGGCTGAGCAAGTGCAGAATGGTGGTAGAATGTGCATTTGGACGTTTAAAAGCACGCTGGCGCAGTTTACTGACTCACTTAGACCTCAGCGAAACCAATATTCCCATTGTTATTACTGCTTGCTGTGCACTCCACAATCTCTGTGAGAGTAAGGGGGAGACTTTTATGGCGGGGTGGGAGGTTGAGGCAAATCGCCTGGCTGCTGGTTACGCGCAGTCAGACACCTGGGTGGTTAGAAGAGCACAGGAGGGTGCGGTGCGCATCAGAGAAGTTTTGAAAACTAGTTTCATTACTGGCCAGGCTATGGTGTGAAAGTTCTGTTTGTTTCTCCTTGATGAACCCCCCTGCCCTTGGTTCACTCTACTTCCCTGTAAGCTAATCATCCTCCCCTCCTCCCTTCGATCACTGCTTGCAGAGGCAATAAAGTCATTGTTGCTTCACATTCATGCATTCTTTATTAATTCATCACACAAATAGGGAGATAACTGCCAAGGTAGCCAGGGAGGGGTGGTGGAGGAGGGAAGGACAAGGCCACACAGCACTTTAAAAGTTTAAAACTTATTGAATGCCAGCCTTCTGTTGCTTGGGCAATCCTCTGAGGTGGAGTGGCTGGGTGTCCGGAGGTCCCCCCCACTGCATTCTTGGGTGTTTGGGTGAGGAGGCTATGGAACTTGGGGAGGAAGGCAGTTGGTTACACAGGGGCTGTAGTGGCGGTCTGCGCTCCTGTTGCCTTTCCTGCAGCTCAACCATACGCTGGAGCATATTAGTTTGATCCTCCAGCAGCCTCAGCATTGAATCCTGCCTCCTCTCATGATGCTGCCGCCACCTTTCATCTTCAGCCCGCCACCTCTCCTCCCGGTCATTTTATGCTTTCCTGCACTCTGACGTTGTCTGCCTCCATGCATTCGTCTGTGCTCTGTCAGTGTGGAAGGACAGCATGAGCTCAGAGAACATTTAATTGCGAATGCATTTTTTTTTTTGCCTTCTAATCTTCGCTAGCCTCTGGGAAGGAGAAGATCCTGTGATCCTTGAAACACATGCAGCTGGTGGAGAAAATAAAAGGGACAGCGGTATTTAAAAACGACACATTTTATAGAACAATGGGTACACTCTTTCACGATAAACCTTGCTGTTAACATTACATACATAGCACATGTGCTTTCGTTACAAGGCTGCATTTTGCCTCTCCCCACCATGTGCCTAGCCCCTCCCCGTGGCTAACAGTGGGGAACATTTCTGTTCAGCCACAGGCAAACAGCCCAGCAGGAACGGGCACCTCTGAATGTCCCCTTAATAAAAGCACCCGATTTCAACCAGGTGACCATGAATGATATCACTCTCCTGAGGATAATACAGAGAGATACAGAATGGATGTTGTTTGAACGCCAGCAAACATACACTGCAATGCTTTGTTCTGCAATGATTCCCGACTATGTGCTACTGGCGTGGCATGGTAAAGTGTCCTACCATGGTGGACGGAATAATGCTGCCCTCCCCAGAAACCTTTTGCAAAGGCTTTGGGAGCACATCCAGAAGAGCTTTATGGAGATGTCCCTGGAGGATTTCCACTCCATCCCCAGACACGTTAAGACTTTTCCAGTAGCTGTACTGGCCGTGAATGCCAGGGCAAATTAATCATTAAACACGCTTGCTTTTAAACCATGTATACTATTTTAAAAGGTACACTCACCAGAGATCCCTTCTCCGCCTGGTGGGTCCGGGAGGCATCCTTGTGAGGGTTCGGGGGGTACTGGCTCCAGGTCCAGGGTGAGAAACAGTTCCTGGCTGTTGGGAAAAACGGTTTCTCCGCTTGCTTCTTGTGAGCTATCTACAACCTCATCATCTTCCTCATCCCCAAAACCTGCTTCCGTATTGCCTCCATCTCCATTAAAGGAGTCAAACAACACAGTTGGGGTAGTGGTTGCTGAACCCCCTAAAATGGCATGCAGCTCATCATAGAAGCGGCATGTTTGGGGCTCTGACCCGGAGCAGCCATTTGCCTCTCTGGTTTTCTGGTAGGCTTGCCTCACCTCTTTAAGTTTCACTCACCACTGGTTTGGGTCCCTGTTATGGCCTCTGTCCTTCATACCCTGGGAGATTTTGACAAATGTTTTGACATTTCGAAAACTGGAACGGAGTTCTGATAGCACAGATTCCTCTCCCCATACAGCAGTCAGATCCCGTACCTCCCGTTCAGTCCATGCTGGAGCTCTTTTGCGATTCTGGGACTCCATCATGGTCACCTCTGCTGATGAGCTCTGCATGGTCACCTGCAGCTTGCCACGCTGGCCTAACAGGAAATGAGATTCAAAAGTTTGCAGGCCTTTTTCTGTCTACCTGGCCAGTGAATCTGAGTTGAGAGTGCTGTCCAGAGCGGTCACAATGGAGCACTCTGGGATAGCTCCCGGAGGCCAATACTGTCTAATTGCTTCCACAGTACCCCAAATTCGATTTTAAGAGCCCTTTAAGTAAAAAAAGAAGAAAAAAAGGGGGGGGCCTTTGTCGTGTGGACGGGTGCAGGGTTAAATCAATTGAACGCTGCTAAATTCGACCTCAACTCCTAGTGTAGACCAGTGCTGATAGTATATCAAAAGGGTTGTGAGCATATGCTGTATTACCCCTTGTGGCTGCTAACATTTAGGTGAGCTTTCTGGCTGACATTGTTTACCTGAATGGTTTTATTCATTTAAAATATTAATATTTAATGTTTGTCATAAGAATTTCAAAGGAGATTAAAATTTTTATTTGGGACTGTAGCATTTGAAGGAACATGATAAACATAAAAACCATGCTTGGTTTATGTACGTTCTTACACGTTGCTTATAATAAAACTGTTAACTTTAAAATATATGCATCCAATGAAGTGGGTATTCACCCACGAAAGCTTATGCTCCAATACGTCTGTTAGTCTGTAAAGTGCCACAGGACTCTTTGCCACTTTTACAGATCCAGACTAACACAGCTACCCCTCTGATATTTAAAATATAATTTACTTTTTTCCACTAATGCTGTTTGTTTCCTTTTTGCAATCTTTCAGCTTGAACAGTGCAATTAAATATCTGCTTCACTGTTGCTTATAATTTCATCTGTAAGATTTTACCTTTAGAAGGTCTTGTGCAACAGCATAATACTGGTGTGGTTGGGTTGCAAATTCTGTAGGGAAGCACTTATTTGCTGTAAAAATGTGTTTTAATTGGAAGTTAAATATTCCTTGAAACATTTCTATTAAGTTTTCTCTTAAAATCTCAAATTTGAAGCCAAACTTGAGTTTTCTATCATCTCTCTTTAAACTTCCCATTTTCTTTCTGCAACATAGTCACAGAAAATGCATGAATCTACCACTGAAACATATCTGTTTTACACATTAAAATATTTTCAAAATAAATAAAAATTAATTGCAAAAATAAGCAATTTAAAATATTATAGTTTTTACTTTTTCAGCTTTCTAATTATGGCATAAATGCTAAATGAAAATGTGTATTTATTCAACTTTTTAACAAACTTTTCTCCTCTATGCTGTCCTTGAACTGAAGCAATCAAGCTATTTGCATGCTGGAGCGACGAGAGAAACCCACTCCAGATATGTTTGGAGAGTTACTGCAGAATGCCAGCACCATGGGAGACCTGCGAAACTGTCCGGTTAGTATGCTTAGCTTGACTTTTTAACAGAAGCAAAAGACAGAAGAGGGCTAGTAGTGTCTGCTGTTATGTGCCTCTGACTACAAAGGGTTTTAAAGATTTAGCTCATCACAATGCTAGAGGCGTCAGAGATGGATGGACCAATTTTCTTTGTGGGTAAGACTTCCAGTAGGTTTTATGACCCTTCGGGTATGGGAAAAGAAAAGCTGTTATCTGTGCCCACTCTTTGACAGCTGGAATTGCTGGGACATAAATTATGGATCGAGGTAAGAGAAGAGAGCAGACATTGTGAGGAGTAGGAGTTAGAAAATCTCATCCAAAGAAACTGAAATGACATTATTGGAGGGCTATTTTATGTTGGAGCACTCTTAGCATATAGTCACCTGACATTTGCTGGGAGAGCAATACAGCAGTACACAGACAATCCAGGAAGTTTTTGGAGAGTGTTGGGGACAACTTCCTGGTGCAACTACTGGAGGAACCAACCAGGGGCCGTTCTCCTCTTGACCTCCTGCTTACAAGCAGAGAAGAATTGGTAGGGGAAGTAGAAGTGGGTGGCAGCCTGGGGAGCAGTGACAATGAGATGGTTGAGTTCAGGATGCTCACAAAAGGAAGAAAGGAGAGTAGCAAAATACGGACCCTGGACTTCAGAAAAGCAGGCTTTGACTCCATTAGGGAACTGATGGGCAGGATCCCCTGGGAGGCTAATATGGGGGGAACAGGAGTCCAGGAAAGCTGGCTGTATTTTAAAGAAGCTTTATTGAGGGTGCAGGAACAAACCATCCTGATATGCAGAAAGAATAGCAAATATGGCAGGTGGCCAGCTTGGCTTAACAGTGAAATCTTTGGTGAGCTTAAACACAAAAAGGAAGCTTACAAGAAGTGGAAACTTGGTCAGATGACTAGGGAGGAGTATAAAAATATTGCTCGAACATTCAGGGGTGTAATCAGGAAGGCTAAAACACAACTGGAGTTGCACTAGCAGGGGGAAATGAAGGGTAACAAGAAGGGTTTCTACACGTACGTTAGGAATAAGAAAAAGGTCAGGGAAAGTGTGGGACCCTTACTGAATGGGGGAGGCAACCTAGTGACAGATGATGATTTCAACTGGGCTCACATGTTTCAGTATAAGAAATGGAACTGTGCATTTCTCTTGGGGCATGTCATTAAAGGGCCTTTGGAGTGGAGAAGAAGTAAAAGCATAAATTAGGAGGTTTGAGAAAAACTGGTATTTAACCTTGTAAAAGCAGTTCTTTGCACATGTCCAGCTAGCCTTCATGTACTGTGCTACCACAAGCCATACAAAAATACAGTTGGATTCTTTTAAGTTCAACCTATGGCAGTGAATGGAATTTGAGGATATCTATTTATTTAATTTTATAAATGTAAATGGTGTTTTGCAGCACAAATGGGGTGAGATTCCTTACCCATAAGAGCTTACAGTCTAAGGGTATGTCTACACTACGGAATAAGGTCGAATTTATAGAAGTCGTTTTTTTTAGAAATCGGTTTTATATATTCGAGTGTGTGTGTCCCCACAGAAAATGCTCTAAGTGCATTAACTTGGCGGAGTGCTTCCACAGTACCGAGGCTAGAGTCGACTTCCGGAGCATTGCACTGTGGATAGCTATCCCACAGGTCCCGCAGTCTCCGCTGCCCATTGGAATTCTGGGTTGAGATCCCAATGCCTGATGGGGCTAAAACATTGTCGCGGGTGGTTCTGGGTACATATCGTCAGGCCCCCGTTCCCTCCCTCCCTCCGTGAAAGCAAGGGCAAACAATCGTTTTGCGCCTTTTTTCTGTGCGGACACCATACCAAGGCAAGCATGGAGGCCGCTCAGCTCACTTTGGCAATTAGGAGCACATTAAACACCACACGCATTATCCAGCAGTATATGCAGCACCAGAACCTGGCAAAGCGATACTGGGCGAGGAGGCGACGTCAGCGCGGTCACGTGAGTGATCAGGACATGGACACAGATTTCTCTGAAAGCATGGGCCCTGCCAATGCATGCATCATGGTGCTAATGGGGCAGGTTCATGCTGTGGAACGCTGATTCTGGGCTCGGGAAACAAGCACAGACTGGTGGGACCGCATAATGTTGCAGGTCTGGGATGATTCCCAGTGGCTGCGAAACTTTCGCATGCGTAAGGGCACTTTCATGGAACTTTGTGACTTGCTTTCCCCTGCCCTGAGGCGCATGAATACCAAGATGAGAGCAGCCCGCACAGTTGAGAAGTGAGTGGCGATAGCCCTGTGGAAGCTTGCAACGCCAGACAGCTACCGGTCAGTTGGGAATCAATTTGGAGTGGGCAAATCTACTGTGGGGGCTGCTGTGATGCAAGTAGCCCACGCAATCAAAGATCTGCTGATATCAAGGGTAGTGACCCTAGGAAATGTGCAGGTCATAGTGGATGGCTTTGCTGCAATGGGATTCCCTAACTGTGGTGGGGCCATAGACGGAACCCATATCCCTATCTTGGCACCGGAGCACCAAGCCACCGAGTACATAAACAGCAAGGGGTACTTTTCGATAGTGCTGCAAGCTCTGGTGGATCACAAGGGACGTTTCACCAACATCAACGTGGGATAGCCGGGAAAGGTACATGACGCTCGCATCTTCAGGAACTCTGGTCTGTTTCAAAAGCTGCAGGAAGGGACTTTCTTCCCAGACCAGAAAATAACTGTTGGGGATGTTGAAATGCCTATATGTATCCTTGGGGACCCAGCCTACCCCTTAATGCCATGGCTCATGAAGCCATACACAGGCAGCCTGGACAGTAGTCAGGAGCTGTTCAACTACAGGCTGAGCAAGTGCAGAATGGTGGTAGAATGTGCATTTGGACGTTTAAAGGCGCGCTGGTGCAGTTTACTGACTCGCTTAGACCTCAGCGAAACCAATATTCCCATTGTTATTACTGCTTGCTGTGTGCTCCACAATCTCTGTGAGAGTAAGGGGGAGACTTTTATGGCGGGGTGGGAGGTTGAGGCAAATCGCCTGGCTGCTGGTTACGCACAGCCAGACACCAGGGTGGTTAGAAGAGCACAGGAGGGCGCGGTACGCATCAGAGAAGCTTTGAAAACCAGTTTCATGACTGGCCAGCCTACGGTGTGAAAGTTCTGTTTGTTTCTCCTTGATGAAACCCCCCGCCCCTTGGTTCACTCTACTTCCCTGTAAGCTAACCACCCGCCCCTCCTCCCTTCAATCACCGCTTGCAGAGGCAATTAAGTCATTGTTGCTTCACATTCATGCATTCTTTATTCATTCATCACACAAATAGGGGGATGACTACCAAGGTAGCCCAGGAGGGGTGGTGGAGGAGGGAAGGAAAATGCCACATAGCACTTTAAAAGTTTACAACTTTAAAATTTATTGAATGACAGCCTTCTTTTTTTTGGGCAATCCTCTGTGGTGGAGTGGCTGGTTGGCCGGAGGCCCCCCCACCGCGTTCTTGGGCGTCTGGGTGTGGAGGCTATGGAACTTGGGGAGGAGGGCGGTTGGTTACAGAGGGGCTGTAGTGACAGTCTGTGCTCCAGCTGCCTTTGCTGCAGCTCAACCATGCACTGGAGCATACTGGTTTGGTCCTCCAGCAGCCTCAGCATTGAATCCTGCCTCCTCTCATCACGCTGCCGCCACATTTGAGCTTCAGCCCTCTCTTCAGCCCGCCACTTACTCTCTTCAGCCCGCCACCTCTCCTCCCGGTCATTTTGTGCTTTCCTGCACTCTGACATTATTTGCCTCCACGCATTCGTCTGTGCTCTGTCAGTGTGGGAGGACAGCATGAGCTCGGAGAACATTTCATCGCGAGTGCGTTTTTTTTTTCTTTCTAAGCTTCACTAGCCTCTGGGAAGGAGAAGATCCTGTGATCATTGAAACACATGCAGCTGGTGGAGAAAAAAAAAGGGAGAGCGGTATTTAAAAAGACAGATTTTATAAAACAGTGGCTACACTCTTTCAGGGTAAACCTTGCTGTTAACTTTACATACATAGCACATGTGCTTTCGTTACAAGGTCGCATTTTGCCTCCCCCCACCGCGTGGCTACCCCCTCAACCTTCCCCCCTCCCTGTGGCTAACAGCGGGGAACATTTCTGTTTAGCCACAGGCAAAGAGCCCAGCAGGAATGGGCTCCTCTGAGTGTCCCCTGAAGAAAAGCACTCTATTTCAACCAGGTGACCATGAATTATATCTCACTCTCCTGAGGATAACACAGAGAGATAAAGAACGGATGTTGTTTGAATGCCAGCAAACATACACTGCAATGCTTTGTTCTACAATGATTCCCGAGTACATGTTTTGGCCTGGAGTGGTAAAGTGTCCTACCATGAAGGACGCAATAAGGCTGCCCTCCCCAGAAACCTTTTGCAAAGGCTTTAGGAGTACATCTAGGAGAACCGCGAATGCCAGGGCAAAGTAATCCTTTCACATGCTTGCTTTTAAACCATGTATAGTATTTTAAAAGGTACACTCACCAGAGGTCCCTTCTCCGCCTGCTGGGTCCAGGAGGCAGCCTTGGGTGGGTTCGGGGGGTACTGGCTCCAGGTCCAGGGTGAGAAACAGTTCCTGGCTGTCGGGAAAACCGGTTTCTCCGCTTGCTTGCTGTGAGCTATCTACAACCTCCTCCTCCTCATCATCTTCTTCG
Source organism: Caretta caretta (assembly GCF_965140235.1). Lineage (NCBI taxonomy): Eukaryota > Metazoa > Chordata > Testudines > Cheloniidae > Caretta > Caretta caretta. Next base: position 53,892,265 of record NC_134212.1, on the reverse strand, counting down.
TCCCCAAAACCTGCTTCCGTATTGCCTCCATCTCCATTGAAGGAGTCAAACAACACGGCTGGGGTAGTGGTTGCTGAACCCCCTAAAATGGCATGCAGCTCATCATAGAAGCGGCATGTTTGGGGCTCTGACCCGGAGCGGCCGTTCGCCTCTCTGGTTTTCTGGTAGGCTTGCCTCAGCTCCTTCAGTTTCACGCGGCACTGCTTCGGGTCCCTGTTATGGCCTCTGTCCTTCATGCCCTGGGAGATTTTGACAAAGGTTTTGGCATTTCGAAAACTGGAACGGAGTTCTGATAGCACGGATTCCTCTCCCCAAACAGCGATCAGATCCCGTACCTCCCGTTCGGTCCATGCTGGAGCTCTTTTGCGATTCTGGGACTCCATCATGGTCACCTGTGCTGATGAGCTCTGCATGGTCACCTGCAGCTTGCCACGCTGGCCAAACAGGAAATGAGATTTAAAAGTTCGCGGTTCTTTTCCTGTCTACCTGGCCAGTGCATCTGAGTTGAGAGTGCTGTCCAGAGCGGTCACAATGGAGCACTCTGGCATAGCTCCCGGAGGCCAATACCATCGAATTGTGTCCACAGTACCCCAAATTCGAGCCGGCAAGGTCGATTTAAGCGCTAATCCACTTGTCAGGGGTGGAGTAAGGAAATCGATTTTAAGAGCCCTTTAAGTCGAAATAAAGGGCTTCATTGTGTGGACGGGTGCAGGTTTACATCGATTTAACGCTGCTAAATTCGACCTCAACTCCTAGTGTAGACCAGGGCTAAGGCCATGATCCTGCAAAGTCTTTTGCATGTGCTTAACTTGAAGTACATACAGGGTCAGGACCTGAATTAGTAGCTAGGAGAAGGATGGGCAAACTTCTTGATGCATTTTGGTGACTATAAGCCACTGTTGTAAATTATTGCTGCTGTTAAAAATATAGCTTTGTGTACTCTTGGGATACGAATCTTGTCAGATCCTCAGTGGAGTTTAGTGGTTAACCTTTGTGAGGAGAAGGAGAAGAAACTGGCATTGATTGTAGCAGGAATTGTAACAACTGCACTAACCAAGGCTGTGTCAGCATTTCCATTTTAACCCTTTTATTTTCAGTTGCTTATAACTTTCCGAAACTTTCACCTTTCTGACTGAAATTTTCAAGCTTAGTTTCTGTCAAAGATGAATGTCTCCTTTTTGGAAAGTTGGAGTAAAAATGCTTCGGCTCTTTGAGAATGAAAGTAGATGAATATATATTTTTCACATTTAAAAAATTGGCAAGCTTTTATCAGTTCAATCAAAATATGGAAAGTCATAATTTAGTAAGAATATAGCCTTTGTGGAAGACAAGAGCCCTTTGATTTATCTGGTGTGAATTCTTTGGTTTGACTAAATCGTTTGCTGATCGCTTCCCCTTCTTCTGTTGTTATCCTCATCTTACTTTTTGGCTTGTTTATTTAACATTCTGGGGAACCATCCTGAGGTGGCTTAGTTAAAAGTAGCACCTCCTGTAATGCAAGATATGAATCACTGTATCAGGACTCAGCATTCCTTCCTCTCTATCAGAAAGTTATGAATTTAGTTGTGCTCCTTCAGTATAGCTCAGTAGCACTTCAAACCAATGGGAGAAGAGAGGAAGAGAATAGCAGGTAAGGCAATTCAGTTGCCCCGAGGGAGACCACACAAATTCCTGTAGTTAACGTCAGCCACCTGAATGACATTTGGAAAATAGAATATATGTGTCCTTCTCTCTCCCTAAGATGTAAATATCCCAGTGTTTGGAAAAAGGCTTCCCCCCCACCCCTTTGCTTTTGGCTGACTTATTACTAACCCCCAAAAAGATGACATGGAAATCTCAAGCTATGCTCTCTTGGGTTGTTTGGACTGAAAGATGCTGTAGTGAAGCTTGCAAAGAGAATCCTGATGATTTAATCTTATAAAGATTAAACCACCTTTGTAAATTGCTGTTGAGAGGAAGAGGTCATAGAATCATAGAATATCAGGGTTGGAAGGGACCTCAGGAGGTCATCTAGTCCAACCCCCTGCTCAAAGCAGGACCAATCCCCAATTTTTGCCAGAGATTGCAAATGGCCCCCTCAAGGATTGAACTCACAACCCTGGGTTTAGGAGGCCAATGCTCAAACCACTGAGCTATCCCTCCCCCCATCCCCACTTTATCTTTCATTCCCTGGATAAAGTGTCAGGAGTGATTAGATTCAGTGGTGAAACAGGCCTCTTGGCGATGAGAAGCCTTTTATGAAAAGGGTTTTTTGTCCTGAGAATCTGTGCAAAGCAGCCTAAAGTGACCTGACATTGAGGGTGGTGAAGGTGATACAGTGACTCTGGCAAGGCTAAATAGAAAGCTTTTTAATTTTGTATCACTTGTTGGAATTGCAGTTCTCTTATTTTGGATGGGAAACTTTTTTCCAGGGTGTTGAAAATGCTCCTGATCGCAGCCCTTTTGTGTGTGTATGTGTGTGTGTGTGCTTGTATGTGTACGTGTACTTGCACAAAAAATTATTTTATTATTTATTTATTTAGGAAATATTAACAGGTTTACAAATCCTTGCCACATAAGTATCAGAAACAAAATGGTAATGATTACAACAGTGAGCTCATGTTTAAAGAGAACATTTATACAGGAAAGTAGTCATCAAATCTCTGTTTAACAGGATGTTACCATATTACAGAGTGAGCATGGATTTTATTAGATTGAATGAAATCTCCGATTACACATACTCAACACAGGTATCTCCATCAAATGTTAATATTTAAAAAAATTGGACAGGTGTGCTATTTTTTTTGCAGATGAATATACTTGTCTGAGTGCTGAATAAAAGGTAACCAAATATCTAAGTATCTATTTGTCCTCTGTTTTGCTGGGTACATAATTGATGCATTATTTTTTCCGTAACAACCTCCCGTATTTTTTTTTAACTGTTCCTCTATGGTTGGACTATTTTTCTTTTTACATAGAGAAGCTATCAGTAGCTGAGCAGCTACTAGCTGATTAATTCTCTATTTCCTTTTGTATGCCCATTGCTACTAGGAAGCCCAAAGAGGATTACCAAAGGGTCATTTGATAATAAATATCCAATACATTGTGATATTTGGTTACAGATTGCATCCCAGTACTCCCTAATGACTGGACATAGCCACAATATGTGCATAAAATCTCCTCTTTCACAATTTCTCCAATATTTGTCCCTATTCAATCTCTCTCTATTTTTTAAACTGTCTGGTGTGAGGAATTATTGGAACAGTATCTTAAATAAATTTTCTTGTTGAGTGATTGCATTTGTCCATTCTACTGCAGGTGTCTGTGAACTCCACTTCACAATTGGAAAGCTTTTACCCTTAGCAGGTTTCAGAGTAACAGCAGTGTAACCTATTTCCCCTTGTTTTTTCCAAACCCCCTCTCCCCCCCCGACGTTCTTGTTAAACCCTGGATTTGTGCTGGAAATGGCCCAACTTGATTATCATACACATTGTAAGGAGAGTGATCACTTTAGATAAGCTATTACGAGCAGGAGAGTGGGGTGGGGGGAGAGAAAATCTTTTGTAGTGGTAAACACCCATTTTTTCATGCTTTGTGTGTATAAAAAGATCTTCTATACTTTCCACAGTATGCATCCGATGAAGTGAGCTGTAGCTCACGAAAGCTTATGCTCAAATAAATTGGTTAGTCTCTAAGGTGCCACAAGTACTCCTTTTCTTTTTACCCTTAGCAGTACCCATCAGGGCTGCTTCAGCATCCTCTGCTGTCTCACATACATCGTGCAGGCTTAAAGGTGTGAGCTGCCCCATACTCCCCTTTGTTCCTTCCTACCACCTGTGATGGCTGTTGGATCTCCCTATCCTTGCTAGTTGAAGTCTTTCTTAGTAACTGTATATAATATCATGTATAGTCAGTACAGTTAGTTGGCAAATATTAAAGAGTTTCTTTTGTTTTTGTTGTTTTGGTGGATTCCAGCACCCAGTTTGGGTACCAGCCTCAATACCAGAGGTATGCTGTGCTTTCCGGGTTGCAAGCTCTGCCACTCTTGCAGCAAGGCTATGCCAAATAGTGACCCTCACCCTAGCTGCCTTAAGTGCTTCGGGGAGGCTCATGTGAGCAATAAATATGGTATTTGTAAGGGCTTTAAGCCCTGTTTGAAAAAAGGCAGGGCAGCCAGATTGAAATATCTGCTCATGGAATTGGCGCTATGGCCTCCACCTGAGCCCTCTTCATTGATCTGGGTACTGAACACCTCAGAGTCTGTCAACGCACCTCCAGCTCTTCTGGAATCGAGAGGCAGGTCGGCGTGTCTTGTACCGAAGAAGAGGCATCAGAAATTGGACTCAGTACTGGGGTTGTTGAGGGAATCAAAGAAGATGAACTCTGCTAAGGAGTCGAGAGGGCGTTCAAAGAGGAAGCACTCCCCCGTGCATATCTCTAAATGGGAGTTTGTTGACTCCAGAGCCCAGTGGGGCCTTTAAAGACTGACTCCCAAAGCTCCTTCACTGGCATCTCCTCATGTCTTGGTACCGCATACTATCTTCCTGGTACTGTCTACTTCTGAGGCCTTTGAAGCTGTGAGAGAGCTGTTGGAACCTCTTGGTGCCGATGTCACCAGTTCTTCAAGAGGCTTGTCCAGCACCAGTGCCCAGGATACTGCCTCCTATGCCTTCATCTCCACACCGACCAGCTCCACTGGATGCAGCCATCAGGGCACCAGTGAGGCCAGCACTGTCTAGAGGAAAGCCACAGAAGATATCCCTGGTTCCATTAGAATCTGAGCTGCCTTCTCTGATATCGACTAGTATGGCACTGCCTTGGTCTCAAGGAGAAGCTTCGTCATCATCAGGCTTTGAAGTAGGTTCCTATGTGTCCCAATACAGCTGGTCCCTTCAGGAGGGATATGCCACCTGTCTGCCCTGGTTTCTGTCCCAGTTCCAGCAGGGACCCTGGTTTCTGTCCCAGTTTCAGGAGGGATCCTTGGGCTAAGCGTAGCTGGGTCCAGTGCCATACCAGTGGCCCTTCTGGAACCTGTGGGGTCCCTCCCCAGTCAATAACAGCTCTGCAGCCATGTCAGCTGGCTCCATCTTCTGAGCGTTGGAAGCATCATTGCCACAAGCATTGTAGCATTTGTACTGAGCCCGGCACTGAGCAGGATCCCTCTTGCAAGCAGCTACAAGAGGACCAGAAGCTGACACAGTTGTGTCGGAGCCTATTTCTCCATCTCTCGATGATTTTAAGACTCAGCAGCAGCTGTTGAGGAAGCTGACTATGGCACTTGATATCCACCCAGAGGAGGTCCGGGAAAAATCCCTCTAGCTGGTGGACATTATAACATCTGAGGCCTCAGTTAGACTAGTGCTGCCAATAAATGAGGTTATCTTAGAGCCTATCAAGATCCTTTGTGACTTGCTTTTAACTTTACGTGCTTAAGAACATAATTTTCTGGTACAGATATATAACTCCTTGCATGGTACAGGTACATACATTTCACAGTGATATTGATGATCAGTGTGTCACTGGCTTTCATTTGAAATCTCACATTATGGTCTTTGGTGAACCAGAATATACATACCAGAACCAGAAGATTTCTGGAGCCCCGCTAAGTTGGCACTAAGAGTTCTTAGGTCGCACCAGTGTTTGTTTAGGTTAGAGTGCCCCCCAGTCCACTGCTGCCTTGAATATTTGGAACATCTAGTCCAGAGGTTCTGCAACTGTGGTCCATGGATCTCCAGTGGTCTGTGAGCTCCATTCAGGTGGTCCTT